>NC_133414.1:54430000-55055000 GCF_049350105.2 Macaca mulatta
ATCTGGGAACTTGTTGGAAATGAGAATTTTCAAACTTATAAATCACAGACTTTGAGAGCAGGGCCTAGAAATGCATGTTCTTAAAAGTCCCCCAAGCGTTTTGATGCAGCTAAAGTTGGAGAACCAGTCCTGGAAAGAGCACAGCATACAGCAAGGTTAGAGTCCATCCTCAAACTGCTGTGTGCCTGGCTCTGCTGACCTTGACCAAGTGATTTAATTCTTGAAACCTCAGTCTTCATCTGGAAAACAGGCAGTAACAATTAAGTTGTTGGGACCATTTTGTGAATGTATTTTGCCGGTTACACACTTAATATAGTGTCTACTGATGGAAAATACTCCACAAACAAAAGTTGTCATTGCTTTTATTCTTTTGGAAACACTAGGACTGGAACAAAGTATACACTCAATAAATGAAATGAACAAAGAAAATAATGAATGAATGTCAGGACTCTAGGTGGTTAGCTTGTGTTGAGAAGGAAGATGCTAATGGCACTATATAACTAGACCTCTGCATTTTAGGGAATGATTTATTCTCTGAGATCTTATGAACAGCAAATGCATTTAGCAAATAGAAAAGGTAGGAAGAGAGGGAGGAAAGAGAAAAGAAAAGAGAAGGAATTGAAAGGGTAATTTTTCTGCATCTCATGTTACATGCAGACTGTGGCTCAGAGCATTTATTTCTCCAAGTATCTACCCTAGGACTGTGAAATCCATGATGCCTTTAGGGACTTCTTTCTCTTTTCCTCTACCCTTCTCCCTTCAGCTGAGGGCAACTTGTTCCTGATGAAGCATTACTTTTTGTTCCCCCTAATTCTGATACTTGTTGGGGTGGAGTGCTCAAATGGGGAAATTGGCGAGGTGTTCTGAGAGTGTCAGATAATAGGATGAAGGAGGTGGGGCCCAGGGGCTCTTGAGGGAGCTCCGAGGACACCTGACTGTGTCACAGGAAGCATCTGCTCATGGGATTATAGGGGTGTCTGCTTATGGGATCATAGAGGGTGTTTGACCATGAAATCACATGGAGTGGGTGTCTGATTATGACTTCAGAAAACAAAGTCACAACAGCCATCCCAGGTATGAAGTTAGATGAGAAGAGGCAAGGAGATTGCTAGTTGGGACTCTCTGCAAAACCCAGCTGAATCTGATAGTTCTACTGCCTGCACTTTGCCGGGAGAAAAATCTGCAGTGGCTTTGACAAGTTAAGACAGGACTTTTTGCCTTGATATGAAGCCATGAATCAACTACCAAACACAAAATAAGAGTAAGGGAGACTATGTGTTCAGCCTTCACGCCAACACTGAATTTTCTCTGCTGGACGTGACTTTATTTTGAGAGCAGAAGACAGCGATAGTGACAGGAGGCAGTCAAATGCCTGGGCAAATAGGGGCGGGTCCTAGTGAAACCCCCAGCCGAAGACCGTTACAAAGTCTGAAAGCCAAACTACCAGTTAAATCCTCAGACTAGATTGAGAACTTGTCTTCCCATTTGATGTGCTTTCCTCTGACTGGTCCTCACCCTTCACCTATTTTACATATACCTACTCTTCCCTAATTGGTTTTTCTACACTGTCATGCCCACATTTAAGTGGTGTCTTCACTTTAACCTTTTTTGCATACTCACAAAACAATCAGCACACACCCCGCTTCTGAGTCCATAAAATGCCCTGGACCCAGTCACATGTGGAACTTTCTTACCTTTGGATTGGGGTACTACCCCCATGTCCCCTCTCAGCTGAAAACTGTTTTATCACTCAATAAAATTCTTTACCACCCTCCTCAACCTCCAATGTCCAGCCTTCAATATCCTCATTCTTCTTGGATGTGATACAAGAACTCCAGAACCACTGAACGCAGGTACAAGCTGTAACACAGGTGAGCTGGGGCATGCCAGCATAGCCAAGCAGGGCTCATGTCGGGCATTGCCAGCCAGAAGTCCCTGGCTTGCAAAGTGACCGAGAAGAAAAATCCTACATCAAAAGCAGTGGCAGCTGCAGAATGTTAAAAGGTGCATGTCAAAACAAGTTTAGATGAGCATTTCTTCATTTTTCTTACCATATCAGGCCCACAGGAGAAGTCAGAAAACAAAAGAAAAGAATCTATATGTATTGTGAGAGAAAGACATTTCTCAAAAGTCAGAAGCATAGTGCTCTGAAGGAAGACCCCAGGCTCACCCCAAGACTTGAGGCAACAGAGCCCCCTGCTTTTAATGACATATTTGCACCTGGTTCTTTGTGGCTATGACCCATAACTGCCATTCCACCTTCCCCAGCCCTGCCCTGAGTCCAGTTTCTGCAAATAAAGCACCCCAAAAGCCACGGCCTCTTCTAATGAGACTTCCTTCATAAAAAATGCAACTGTGAGTCAAGACATAAACTCCCTCCAAGTTAGGTTAATTGTAAGCCCACATAGTAGACACAGGATGTTGTTTATCCTCAGTAGAAGGATGTCTTAACTAAATTCCACCCCTCTGGTCACCACAAATTTTGAGCATCTGAAACTATTTGATCAAACAACTCTTCTCCATGAAAGAGATTTCTGCTCTTCTTCCCTGAAAGTTATTTGTCCTCACCTGGCCCCTGTGAGCAATTTCCATCCTTTTGCCCCTACCCCCACCCCTATCCAAGACCACCTTCCCGCTAGAAATGGAGCTCCAACCAACAGCGTTTGCATCCCTAGTGCTGAGAATGTTGACAGTGCTCAGCCAGTGGCTGGTCGGGTGGCTGATCCTTAGAGCATAAATCACTTCTACGGAATGAAAACCCTTTTCTTCTTTCTGAAGTCATTTTCATTCTTGCCACCAACCCTCCTAATTCTGGTCTTTACTAGTCTCTATGCAGAATCATCAGGTGTGGGCTATATAGAAAATCACTCCTTGCTAACCCACCAATGCTATCAGACACAGAGTAAGTGCAGGGGGCCCAGAAGGGGGAGTGACAAATTTCTCTTCTAACAGTTATTATCCAACAACAAGGAAGTGAATACTCTGAAGCCAACATAAATAAATGAATAAATACATAAATAAGTAACAAGTACCATGCTTAGCTTAGAAAAATTAAGCCCTTTATGACAAAAATCCTTTACCAGAAAGCCTTGCATAATATATTTGTGTTTCCCTTTGCTCTTCTTCTCATTTTCTTAATATAAATGACCAAAGGCAGCAGAGAGGAGATATCATTCACTGTACTAAAGTAGGAATCTAGTGAGAAATTCATTTCCAAAAGCTCTTAACTTATATCCAGAACATATTCACAGGCCAGGCCTGATGGCTCATGCCTCTAATCCCAGCACCTTAGGGAGTTGAGAAGGGAGGATCCCTTGAGGCCAGGAATTTGAGACGAGCCTGGGCTACATTAGAGAGACACCATCTCTACAAAAAAATTTTAAAAATTAGCTGAGCATGGTGGCATGTGCCTGTAATCTCAGCTACTTAGGAGGCTGAGGTGGGAGGATCTTTTGAGCCCAGGAGTTCAAGGCTACAGTGAGCTGTGATTGTGCCACTGCACTCCAGCCCAGGCAACAAAGCAAGACCCTGTCTCTTAAAAAAATTATATTTGATTATCTGACAAGGATGACTCAATAATTGTACTCAAGCAGTAGGGCTAACTTGTGAGGGATGGGATCAATGTCGCCAAGGTCTTCTCCCTTCTCACAGTCTTCTAGGGAGTTACTATTTAACATCTCTTGTGGAAATGCAGTTATAACTGAGGAATACATAGGAGCTCTGTAAATGGAATGTTACCAGGTCAACCATAAGAACTCCCATCTCTGAGAAAATAAAATCCTCTGTGCCCTCATTGTGTCACTGTTATTGGCTGAAACAATAAAAGTAAAATAGTAATCGTGGCTGTGTGGACAGTGATTAAAAAAAGGCTCATCAGTGAAACAAATATGTGATTGAATGTTGGCTCCACTTATCAGAGCCTCAGTTTTCTGAGCTGGAAACTGGGATAATACATTATTTTCCTCAAAGGGTCACTGTGATGATAAAAGAACACATTGTGGCCCAGTGTGGTGGTGCACATCTGCAACGGCAGCTACTCAGGAGGCTGAGGCAGGAGGATCACTTGAGCCCAGGGGTTCGAGACCAACCTGGGAAACATAGCAAGAGCCTGTCTCTTGAAACAAAAAACATACACATAGACACAACAATGGGAAAAACAAACACTGGGGATTCTAAAAAGAGGAAAGAAAAGAGAGGGGCAAGGGTTGAAAAACTACCTATCGGGTATTATGTTCACTGTGTGGGTGATGGGATCAATAGAAGCCCAAACCTCACATTGTACAATATACCCATGTAACAAACCTGCACACATACCCTGTGAATCTAAAATAGAAAATAAAATAATAAAGGTTTTTCAAATAATAACAATAAATATTGTAAATAATAAAGAATACACTGTACACCTAGCACAAGTCCTGACACCTAGTGAGTATTTATACGTGATTTACTACTTTTGCAGTTTTACAAAGAACTTGCACTTACACTGTTCTAGTTGGGAGACAAATGAGGAAATTATTTTACAAATTAAAATAAAAATGAGATCAGATAGAAGAGCTGACCTACATTTGATCGCACAGGTATCACATGAAACAGGTGAGGTAGACATTATATTTTTGCAATTTGACAAATGAGAAACCAAGTTAGGAAGGGAGGTTTGCTAAGGGAGACACAGCTGGTTAGGGAGCAGCGCAGCACTTTCAGCCAGGCCTGCAGGCTCTTAATCTCATTCTCCTTCCACTAAACCAGCCAACACCTCTGAAAGAAGAAACAAACTCTTCGTTAAACCACATGGAATCAAATATTTTCATTAGTTACCCATGCTCTAAAAATGTTAAAAAATTAACTGTTTTCAATCTGCAAAAGGGTGCTTCCAGCAAATCATTTCAAGGGCAGTCAACCTTCCACAACTTTTTAAAGGACAATTTATAAACAAAGGCAAGGAAAGATAAGCTATCTCATAAAAATGTGTTACGCAAGGTTTCACCTAATCTCTGGCTATCACTTTGCAGACCCTGAAGTTGTGTTGGAGGCGTGGGAGAGGTGTGCACAGACGGTGGTGTGCATTCAGGTGACCACTTGCTCAGGAGCCACCTGGGTTGGAGGAGCAGCCTGTCCCCAGGCAGGACCCCTGGGGACAGACTACCCACTCAGGTGCCCCCGATAACCATTATCAGAGGTGCGTGATTCAGTGGTGGGTTTTCACTCTGGCTATCAATTTGACTCAGACTGATTCCTTTCCAATATGTGCCTTTAAATATTCTTCCCTGTTTCTACCCTCTTTCTGCCTTTTATTTTCCTTCCTAGATGAAAAAAAATCAGAATTATTTGTAAACACAATGAAGGGAGATACAAGTCACTTTAAGAAAAATAATTATTATCTCTCTTAGGGAAAAATGCACAACAGTATAGAATCTCTCAAAATCATTTTTCCATGCTGGTGCTAATCATTATTCTCTTCATATTCCCTTGTCTCCTGTTGCAGCCTGTGGTGGTGTGTTCTGTTTCTTTTCTGGAATCATCAAGAGTCCTGCCTATTCGTACTCAGACTACCCAAACAATATGCACTGTCTGTATACCATCACCATTAGTGACGACAAAGTTATCAAGCTCAAGTACGTAAGACAAATTGGCTTTCTTAAGAAAATCCTCTCAGCATTATTTACAGAAGAGCCATTCCTTTATTGTTGGAGAGCACTGATTCTCATTGGCAGTCTGGACGGAAATCTACACAGAGGAGTGAGGTTCCTAGATGATAGTTCAGCCTGGGAAATGACACTCCCCCTCTCCACACAAGCCTGTAGTAACTAAGGGTGAAAAACAAGCACTCACCAGTTAAAACAGTCATTGTAGTTTCCCAGCACTTGTGAAGGAGCATCATAGAATGGATTGTCAAGGTATAAACCCCTCTTGAAATCAAAGCAGAGAGGAAGGGCAAGAGAAAGCGGTTGCCATTTGTTGAATATTTATCATACACAAAGAACTTTGATTCACACTTGCAATAATTGTCTCATTTTATTCTTAAAACAGTCATATGAGGTATATATAGATTATAGATTGGGAATTGTATAGATTATTCCGATTTCACTGATGAGGAAACTAAGGCTCAGAAGGGTCCAATTGCTTTCCGAAAGTAACACACACATAAAGAGTCAAAATCTGAATTCCTGCCAGGCTTCCTCCGAACACCAGGTCCTCAGTGTTTACCGAAACTGTCCTCAAATGACACATTTTCTTCTTTTTTATTATTTATTTATTTATTTATTTATTTTGAGACAAAGTCTCACTTTGTGACCCAGGCTGGAGTGCATGTTAGTCAGGCTAACATGTCAAGTGATCTTGACTTCAAGTGATCCGCCCGCCTCAGCCTCCCAAAGTGCTAGGATTATAAGCGTGAGCCACCACGCCAGGCCTCCAAGGATACATTTTCTAACTACTTAAGATATCTATTTTTATTCCTGTATCAGACCACCTCTAAACTGATGCTATAAGAGATGGCTTGCGTCCTTGGTCAATTTTCTCCCCAGTCTTACCTATTCCCAACAAGACTGATGAGGGTAATGCAACCTCCCATTCTCCAGAATGATAAAGTTCAAGACTGTTTTCTCCCGACAGCCTGTTTCAGTGGTGTACGGCATGTGGTGGGAAACTCTGAAAGGTAATATAGTTCATGGCCATATAGGACTTTGCATATAGAAGCCTGATGGGCTAAGACCACACCTACCTACCTCCCCTCTATTTGTCTGTTATCATTTTCTGCCCTAAAGATCCTGTACTCCCTGCAGTTTACTTCCAAAGACCTCATGTATCAGTTGGCTCTCAAACTGAAAGACATCTCTCATCAAGCCTGATTTGGTTCCTGTATCAGGCAGTAAGTGTTCTATAGGCTGGACCTCAAAGAAAACTGCAGCTCCCACCAGGACTATTTGTAGGAAAACAGAGCGTCCTTTAGGTCCTGGGGACAAAAGAACAAAAACTGTCAGATGGCCAGGAGCAGGAGGCCTGTGAAGTACACCTGCCCAGGCGTGGAAGCGTAAGGGTGAGGTGTTTGCTGCTGTGACTCACTATCTGTTTCTTATATGTGTAGGATTATTGCCTCGTTCTGTTCAGATTGCTTTAACAAAATACCATAAACTGGGTGGCTTATAAACAACAGAAAGCTGCAAAAGTCCAAGGTCAAGACAGATTCGATGCCTGGTGAGCTCCTGTTTTCTGGCTCATAGAAGGCAATTTCTTGCTGTGTCTTCATGAGATGGAAGGGATAAGGGCTCTCTCTCGGGCCTCTTTTGTAAAGTTCTAATCCCATTTGTGAGGGCTCCTCCCCCATGACCTAATCACCTCCCAAAGGCCCCACCTCTTAATACCATTAGCTTAGGGAACATATAAATTTAGGGGAACACAAACATTCCCACCATGGTATACACACCAACTCATACAGGTATGTTATATATTCTCTCTCTTTCTGTCTCTCTCTCTCTCTATATGTGTGTGTGTGTATATATATATAATCTAAATATATTTTTTCAGTTTTCAGCCTGGATCCTAGAGCTCACCATAATCAAATTTATGTCTGCATGTTTATTTTATTTTATTTTACTGATTTATTTATTTGAGACAAGGTCTCACTCTGTCACCCAGGCTGGAGTTCAGTGGCGTGATCTTGCCTCATTGCAACCTCCGCCTCTCGGGTTCAAGCGATCCTCCCACCTTAGCCTCCCGAGTAGCTGGGACTACAGGTGTGTGCCACCAGCCTGGCTGATTTTTTTTGTATACGTATGTTTGGTAGAGATGGGGCTTTGCCGTGTTGGCCAGGCTGGTCTTGGACGCCTGACCTCAAGTGATCCACCTGCCTTGGCCTCCCAAAGTGCTGGGATTACGGGTGTGAGCCACTGCACCCAGCCTACATCTGCAGGTTTAGAGAATTATTTATTGTGAACTAAGAGCCTACATTCTATGAAACAAATAAGATTCCAGGTGTGGTAGAAGATGCAGATATTAATAAAAGGCTCTCAAAGATTCTGGCTACACAAATTTTTCTGTCAATGGGCTTTTTCAGATCTCTTCTGTGCTCTCCTAGGAAAATTATGTAAAATAAAAAGCCAAAGCAGATTTAAGTCCTCTCAGAAACTGAGATTTTATCTTTCTTTGTGGATTCTTATTGTGGA
This sequence comes from Macaca mulatta, assembly GCF_049350105.2. Taxonomy (NCBI): domain Eukaryota; kingdom Metazoa; phylum Chordata; class Mammalia; order Primates; family Cercopithecidae; genus Macaca; species Macaca mulatta. Next base: position 54,438,163 of record NC_133414.1, read on the forward strand.
AAATAAATATGTTTTCTGTTGAGAATTAAAATGAATGCAGTGTTGTTGGAAATTATCTAGCTATTGTTCTTCTCTAATCTTTTACAATAACATTAAATATTACATGTGGTAAAAGAAAATCAATAATTTTTTCACCTCCTTCCTTATCATCAGTTTGAAAACCTTCAACCAACCAAAACCTTTTAGAAAAAAAATTAACATTTTTTTTTCTCAAGGCTATTAAAAGGAAGCATTTATTATATATTTTCTTTTTAGTGTGTGCTGTTGGTGTGTTTATATGCATTGTGAAAATCCAAGAGGGAATACAGTAGGCTACATTTCTTAAATGTATTTCATTACAGTACTTATGCTTGATCTTATGGACCTAGTGTTTCAAGGAGCACACTTTAGTAATAAACGTAATTGAATGAAACTAAACCAGAAGATGATATGAAGAGAACATATCTGAGAAATAGGCCATCACAAATGAATTTAATCATTATCAATACACAATATTCTATGGTTTACAAAAAGACCCCGCATGGGGGCGATGATTTAGGAAGTTACTGTCCATCTTGTTAAATTTATAAAATGATGAATATTACAAAATAATATGACTAGTTTTTAACTAACATATGAAAACTTCTATATCCAAAAGAGTACTGCCTTTTTTGAAGTTGTCCCTTGTGATGGCTAAATACTCATCATCACTGGTCATCAGAGAAATGCAAATCAAAACCACAATGAGATACTATCTCACATCAGTTAGAATGATGATCATTAAAAAGTCAGGAAACAACAGATACTGGAGAGGATGTGGAGAAATAGGAATACTTTTACACTGTTGGTGGGAGTGTAAACTAGTTCAACCATTGTGGAAGACAGTGTAGCGATTCCTCAAGGATCTAGAACTATTTGACCCAGCGATCCCATTATTGGGTATATACCCAAAGGATTATAAACCATGCTACTATAAAGACACATGCACACGTATGTTTATTGTGGCACTATTCACAATAGCAAAGACTTGGAAACAACCAAATGTCCATCAATAATAGACTGGATTAAGAAAATGTGGCACATATACACCATGGAATACTATGCAGCCATAAAAATGGATGAGTTCATGTCCTTTGCAGCGACGTGGATTAAGCTGGAAACCATCATTCTGAGCAAACTATCACAAGGAGAGAAAACCAGACACTACATATTCTCACTCATAGGTGGGAATTGAACAATGAGATCACTTGGACACAGGCTGGGGAACATCACACACTGGGGCCTGTCATGGGGTGGGGGGATGGGGAAGGAGAGCATTAGGAGAAATACCTAATGCAAATGACGAGTTAATGGGTGCAGCAAACCAACACGGCACATGTATACATATGTAACAATTCTGCATGCCGTGCATATGTACCCTAGAACTTAAAGTATACTACTAATAATAAAAAGTCCAGATACTATTTCCAAGCATATTTTGACCAATCGTAGTATCATTACAATGAGTATTTAGCTATCTCAAGGGACAGCTTATTATATATTTTCAAAATTATTCCATATTATGGAATATTTATTAGAGCTACTGGCAAAAATAAATTGAAAAAGCAGGCTAGGCCTATTGACCCATGCCTGTAATCCCAGCACTTTGGAAGGCAGAGGCAGGCGGATCACCTGAGGTCAGGAGTTCAAGACCAGCCTAGCCAACATGGTGGAAAACCCATCTCTAACAAAAAAAAAATACAAAAACTAGCTGAGCGTAGTGGTACACACCTGTCATCCCAGCTGTTTTGGAGGCTGAGGCAAGAGAATTGCTTGAACCTGGGAGGTGAAGGTTGCAGTGAGCCAAGATTGTGCCACTACTCTGCGGCCCGGGCAATAGAGTAAGACTCCATCTCAAAAAAAAAAAAAAAAAAAAAGAGAGAGAGAGAGAGAAAAGGAAAAGCAGAAGAACCTACAAAAATGAGGACAAGATCACAAATAATTTAAACAAGTTTAAAAAATAAGCTATAATAAACCCACCATAAAACTCTAAAGTAAAACCATGTAGGAAGCCTTGCTTGTTCAGGAACTCTGGAAATTGTTATTTCAAATGATCAAGAATAAGGCCTAAATTAAACACTGTATAAGACAGAGAAAAGCATCTGTCAGGATAGGTTATGCATGGTAACAAACAACCCCATGGCACAGCAACTTAACTCAACAAGTTTATTTCTCATTTAAATGAGTATGTTCAGTGTGGCCTGGCATGGAAACTCTGCTCATCATGGTCATTCAACAACCCAGGCTGATGGAAGCTTCATTTTTACATTTGCTTCCATGATCATCACTGCAGTGGGAAGGCAATGTGGAAAAGCAAGTAGTCATTTGTAAAACTTCTTCCATAAAGTAATATGTCTCCCTCCTGCTTACATTTCTGTGGTCAAAGCAACTCCCAGCAGCCATTCCAAACCTCAAAGTGTGCACCTAGGGCAATCCTACCGGTGCTGGGGAGGCAGAGAGCTGGAACCATGTGCAGAAGAGTCAGTGACCACCACAGAGATCTTATATGGGAATTTCTTGTTTTTCACCTGACCTTAATAGAAACTCCATTTTAAAAGAGGGAAATGAGACTGTGAGAAGGAGAATGGAGCTATGATTCTAAAACCAGCATTTCTTCTATTATATTAGTGTGCTTTCCATAAGTTCTACTTCATCTCATAAAATAAAAAGGGAAGAGTAAATACCATATTTTTAATGAGGCCTAAAAACCTGAAGTGTTGCTGGGATAATAAGTATCAGTTCAACTTTTCAAAACTTGATCTCAGATGGACTTTAATATGCCATAGACTGTGAATTCCTTGAAGTCTTAAGACTGTATCTTACTCACCTTGACATCCCCAGCTGCTATCACAGTTTTTGGTGTATTGTAATTACTAAAAACAAATTTGGCGAAACTTTTGAACTGATCAGTAAGGTACTGTCTGATTTCTAATATTTCCTATCAAGTGAGGCTTGAATGCTCTGCTGTTAGTTTTTTCCTTGTCATTTTTTGCAATAGCTAAAGCTACAATTTAGTAGACGTCCAAATGGAAACATCAGTATTAACAAGGTACATTTCACAGGTTCAGAGATTTTGATGCGGTTCCTTCCACCTCCTGCTCCCATGACTACCTGGCAATTAATGATGGTGCCAATACCAGCGATCCCCTTCTTGGCAAATTATGTGGTTCCAAGCGCCCACCAAATATGAAGAGCCACAATAATAGTATGCTCCTGGTGTTCAAGACAGATTCGTTTCAAACAGCAAGAAGCTGGAAGATACCTTTTCGGCAGTCATTGGGGTAAGAATTCCGGATATGTAAATCTATTTTTCAGGACTGTTACCTTTCTGCTTTATTCATTTTTTCCCCACCTGACTATAATTGCTTTTCACTGAAGCTTAGAAGAATATGCCATGTAAAGGCTTGGTTTTAAAAATTATGTATGACATATTTTACTGTTGTAAAAAATCACTCAATAAAGGTACCTCTCCAGCATACAAAGACGAAGTCTTTCTACACAATCACACTCAGAAAAGACCCAAGACTCATTTTATCACCTATAGAAATGGTATAAGTTGAGCCTAAATGTAGACAAGGGCCAGGTCAAAAAAGAAAGCCCCATTGCCTATGCCAACTTTATCAGCTGGGCGCGGTGGCTCACGCCTGTAATCCCAGCACTTTGGGAGGCCAAGGCAGGTAGATCACCTGAGGTCAGGAGTTCAAGACCAGCCTGGCCAACATGGCAAAACCCCTTCTCTGCAAAAATACAAAAAGTAGCTGGGAAGGGTGTTGTGGCCTGTAACAACTGAGGCGGGAGGCTGAGGTGGGAGAATCACTCGAACCCAGGAGGTGGAGGTTGCAGTGAGCCGAGATCGTGCCATTGCACTCCAGCCTAGGGGACAGAGTGAGACTCCGTCTCAAAAAAAAAAAAAAAAAAAAAAAGGATAACTTTGGTAGCGTCGTGGAGGAAGGTGTGAAGAACCTATAACCTGGGAAGGAAGAAGCTTATGATAGAAATATTGATGGGAAATGTCAAAGCCTTGAACGAATACAGAGGGAAAACAGATAAAAGAAACGGCAGAAATCTGAGAGATGGAAGGTAGGATACATTGGAAGCACGGCGTTTGGACTCTGACGATATTTTAATGAGGATGTGTATTGAGGATGACTTTCTGTAGGTAATTTGTTGGATGGTGGTGCCTTAGGAGACTATGATTTAAGGGAGAAATGTTATATTTAATTTGGGGCATTTTAGGTTGGAAGACCTGTCTAAATAGAGCTGTTTAGTTGGAAGCTGATGCTTGAGAAGGAATTTGGGCTGGAGAGCGTGATGTAGGTGGAACAGGTTAAGTTGGGTGTGAGGATAAACTGAAAATACGCCCCAGATTACTCCCACTGAATATGAAAAATAAATTATGAACATCAAACACTGCATGTGAGAAATAAATGATCAACATCAAACACTGCATGTGAGAAATAAATTATCAACATCAAACACTGCATGTGAGAAATAATCACCCAGATCAAATTAAGTCAGAACTTGGAATAATTTAAAATCAGTGGCACAGTCTAAGATCATTAATATTCTACTCTGGAAAGTGTTTTGATCCTTTTCCATTTGAATATAGATGTGATTAATGTGCTAAAAATGCATAGCTCTCCAAACAAATCTCATACTCTGTAAAGACTCAGAGAAACCCAGGCAGCTTTCTGTAATAATAACCCTCATTCACTTTTCAAACTCTTTCTCTTTCTCCCATGGTGTGGATAAACTTCATTTCTCTGATGCAAAGCAGAATTTACCTTCAACTTCTTGATATTGGGCATATGAAATTTTTTATGCATTTCTTGAGGAAAGCAATTAGACATTGTGTTTTGAAGGCTTCCCAGTAAACCACACACCTCATGACAAATTGTATCAGGAAATCCCTTTGCCACTTTTCCTACTTAGCTGTCTCAACAGTAACTTGAAAGCAAGTCTCATGGGCAGTCAGAGAGCGTTGCCTTGATAGAATCGTGTAAGTGAAATAGCATACAAAAGACACAAGGCTATTTTGAAAGAAAAATTAATTTTCCTTTGGAGATTTTTTTTTTTTTTGCACAAAAAAAGGGATATATTCTTGCCTTTAGCACAGACTTTAGACCAAAGGGCGTATGTCTGCATTTGCTTTGCTACCTTTCAAGTTGTTTTTCTTTTTCCTAATATATTCTCACAAGAAAATGGTAATCACTGTGTTAACACTCTTCTCACTGCTGTCATCTGCATGAAGCTTCTCAAGTGAGCCAGGGTTCCCTAGCTTAATTAAATTACTGTGTCTTTCCGAGCCACAAAGAATACATTTTTAGACTTATTGTTATTTAACAGAAGGAAAAATCTTACACTGTCAGAAGCATTGTCTATGCATGAGTCATTGAACAATTACAGTCACTTACTGTTTTCCTCTGGCCACAGTTAGAGAAAAGGTTTAAGTGAAGAATGCAAAAATGGAACTCCTTGCCAGTGTTGTGTTACCCCTATATTTCATGAATATGATTGTTACCTCTTTTTCATCTGTATAGATGCCATCAGCCACTTGGAAATACTTAAGAAGTCATTGTAACTACTCTTTGATGGTAATGCTTAAGTGAAAAACCTGAGTATTATCATTTTGCCTTGCAGTGCTCTTACAAAGATTTCGAGATCACATTGACAAGTTTATTTATCATTCCGCATAACTTTTAGATTTTGTTTCATTTTAATTTTTGTTGTTTGTGGTGAGGAAAGGAGGAAGGAACAATAAGAATAGCTTTGATTATAGGGTTTATAGGGTCTTTTAGTTATAGATCTGGATGAAAACACTTAAACTTGGCTAATAAGGTGCCCCTTTCACCTCCAACTCATTTATGTAAAACAACTCTGCCTTTCCCCTAAAGAGAGGGAAAGTAACTTTGTGGACCAGATAGTGAATTTTCATTTACAAGACTGTTCAGCCTGGAAAACAATATCTTCACTTTGTAAATAATTGATGTGAAGAGGAGACCATGTTATTCTATGACGTTTCTGTTTTGATCTTAACTAAAACACTACGTAGGGTTTTGCAGATTTGCTATTTAGATTATACAGCTGACAATGCTTTATGTACATCTGCTTCCATTTTTCAGGAGTTGACAAAGAGACTGGCTTATATAATTATGTGACTATTAGGTTAATTTCATCTTGTGCATTTGTTATATTTGTATTGCTAGTGAGTCACAGCAAATTTGGGAGAACTATCCCTTAGTTGCTAATTACTAAATATGTAGTGAAATTGGGTCTCCTTTTTCCATGGAATTTCTGCCGCTGGAGGCCCATGTGCGTGGGATGTGAGGTAAGGAGAAAGCACATTTGGCAAGCAGGAGCTGATCTCTAACTGCAGTGGAAATGTGCCTGCTTGTTTCTCCCATGTGCTTCAACACGGTATGAATAATTGAATAAATGAATGGCTGACAACAAGCAAAATGATCACACTGGGCTGCAGCAATCTGTGAAACTCTGAAATAATCTGCAAACCTGAGCACTTTTCTTAACCAAGTTCATAGTTTGCATCAGATTGTCAATGGCTTCTATGATCCTATAAAGTTTAAAAAGCTGTTGGTTCTGTGGATTTGGCTAAGTAGGCGTGGCCTGTAGGCAGAACAGATACTTTTAAGTGCCTTTTGTTCTGTTAACTTCTGCTAGATTAGTTGCTGCACCTTCCTTTACCAGTAGAGCCAGCTCCAGCCTTGACTCTGCTTATGTGTGTCCCGCACAAAGCACTTCACACTTGCAAACGTGTTTTTAACCATCAGAGACTCCATGTTCTTCTTCCCAAATGGGTCTCTTACCAGAGAGTTGCTCAGTCTATTCGCAATATGCTCATCACACTACACACCAAACTTCTTCTACACGTAGGGTTAGATTAGGGGCTTTCAGTGAACTTATTTATTTACTGTGCAGTACATTCGTTGTCTCACTTTTTTTCTAAAATGATGTATTCTATAACACTTCAGCGAAACTTCAGTGTAAAAATAGAACTTGGCTCTACTAGATGTGAGGTCTGCAGGTATCTCAATTAGTGAGTTGTCAAGAAGGCAGTGAGGAGTGCCCCCTGCAGGACAGCACAGGAGGACAGATGAGGAAGATGCACCCTCAGGGACAAGCCAGGTCAGTGGCTGGACTCAAAGCTCCCAGGCAGTCCCTGTTGCCCAGAGCACATGTGCTGCCGAGGAGGGCCACTGTCTGTCTTCCTCCACCTTGGGTATTTGTCACGTGGAGGATAAGTCAGGTTCCATTAAGGTCGGACTCAGAGACCTTTACTAAGAGTTCAAGGCAAAAATATCCAAGCACATATGTAACAAGGACAGAATGAATTACAGTCCAACAAATGTAGAGATATGGCCAGATAGGCCAGGCACAGTGGCTCATGCCTGTAATGCTGGCACTTTGGGAGGCTGAGGCAGGCAGATCACTTGAGGTCAGGAGTTCGAGACCAGCCTGGCCAACATGGTGAAACTTCGTCTCTACTAAAAATAAAAAAAAATTAGCTGGGCATGGTGGCGCATGCTTGTAAACTCAGTTACTTGGGAGGCTGAGTCAGGAGAATCACTTGAACCCGGGAGACAGAGGTTGCAGTGACCCGAGGTTGCACCATTGCTCTCTAGCCTGGGGAACAAGAGCGAAACTCTGTCTCAAAAACAAAACAAAACAAAAAAAGTAATATGGCCAGATGGAAAGAGCTGATTGATGTCATTGCCTGGTGATATGGCTTTGGAAAAGATCTATAACACTTTGGAAATCAATTTTTATCCAAAAAACTGATCAATTTGAAATATTATAACCGTTTATCTTTTAAGAATGTGATGGGGATGAAGCAGATAATTTCTGGAAAGCACCTTAGCAGTCAGAGTGAAAGAATCTATGCATTAGAAAGTAATATTGAAGTCCCAAATTTTCAAGCCCCTCCCCCTGACCCTATTGCTAAGGTTAGGGGATGGCTGAGGGTGGGGTGGGCAGGGATCAACATTCTCAACAGGACCACATCATGCTACAATGATTTCTTGTTCATCCCTACCCACTTTGCAGTGACACCTAACCCTCAAATCCTAAAGTACATTTCATAACCTAAATCTGAAATCAAAAGCTACATTCTGATTAAATCCTCAGGCCTTGCAGAGGCCTGGTACATAATTTTTACTCCATCAATATTGTCCATATGAGTGATTTACAGAATAAATGGATAAATTGTGCCTACTTCAAAAATCATATTTTATAATGAGAAATAATAATATACCGCATAGTATACATCAGATTTTAATCTAGATTCAGCTCATTCTCAAAATTCAATCCTGGTTTATAAAACTGCTGCTTAAGCTCTACACAGGGAGGTAAATTGAATCACTTCCATCCTCAGAGAATTAGGAATACCAGATCACATTCAATATTTGGGTCATCTGTGTTTCTCACCTGTGGATTTTTGCCTGTTATCTTAAACATCTGGAAAATGCCTCTCAAACACGTTAAAAGAAGGCAGTGGGAGTGGCAGGAGGAAGTTGAAGGAGTTAAAAAAAAAAAGAAGGAAACAGAGAAGAAAGAAAGAAGGAGACAGAGAAAGCTGAAGAGGGTCTAGGGCCACAAAGATGGAAAATATGGTCACAACAAATAGAAAAAACCTAACAAGTACAATTCAGACTTCTGCTTGCAGCTATTTTTAATTTTCCTGGTTTTGATGTTAAATTTAAACTTTGTGAGGCATTCTAAAAATAGCTAACCAATACAAGAATAAACTTTTAAAAATTAAATGGCATTAAAAATATATGTGTATGTGTCTCTAGGTACCTGTCAGCAGCCTGACTGAAGCTGTCAGCTCACATTACTGTTAGAAGTACAAATGTAATAAAGAAGTTGAATTATAACTTGAATAATTCAATAAATCACTGATCAAATAACTCTCAGTTTAGTAATAATGGGGGTATTACTTGAAAGCAACCAAGGCATGTTATTTTTCTGGTTTCCTAATGTCATTTGCTCCCTTGATGAAGTCTGAGAATGAGATGAGCTGAAACTGTAAATCCATTCAAAGAAAAACCCAACTAAGCTTATTTCTGCCCTTTTAAAACCCTGTACCTTTCACTGGTGATTAGACTTCCCTTGGGGGATGATACCAAAGACAAGGTTATCTTCAGGTTATTCTTTGTGAGTTTTATGGGGAAAGCTTTTTTGCAGAGCTGAGAATGTGGGATCAGGATAAAGAAACCAACAAATACTTAGTTCACCAAAGCTTTACAAAAGCGAGTAGACAGGAGTTAAATACCAAATCAGCAAGAAGAAAGGAAAGGTTCTTAATAAATATATTTCAACACCGGAGTCTGTGCCCCCACCGATGACTAGATTGTCGTTCCTGGTCTTGAAGGGTGGGGCTGTCCTCGTGAAAATAAAACCAGATGGTATTGTGGAGACCAAACTAAGTAATAAAATTGAGTTAATGTTAAATTATAAGATAACATTTTGAAAAACATTGAAGGGAACAAGTGCTGGGAAGAAGCCCTTATTTTGTGTAATCTAAAACACAAGAAACGACCTAGTTTTATTGCAGGTAACTGGTTATTTTGGGTTAAATTACCCATAAATTTCCTATAATAATCATCATCCTTACTCAGATCAGCCTGGTTTTGATACAGTATTCCCAAGAAGGTAAAAGGTAAAAGCAAAATATATACAGTCAGCAATAAAAATTTTAAAAGATTCTTTTGTTATAAATGAATTGTTAGGAAATAAAATAGTGGGACTGTGTTCTCCTCATACTAATATATGGAAAGTCTGTTAACTTTATGTGGTAGCTGTACATTTTGCTTGCTCGCAAGTAAAGACTTGTCAGGAAATCCCAGGGCATCATGAAAATGATGGCCGGGCGCGGTGGCTCAAGCCTGTAATCCCAGCACTTTGGGAGGCCGAGACGGGTGGATCACGAGGTCAGGAGATCAAGACCATCCTGGCTAACATGGTGAAACCCCGTCTCTACTAAAAAGTACAAAAAACTAGCCGGGCGAGGTGGCGGGCGCCTGTAGTCCCAGCTACTCAGGAGGCTGAGGCAGGAGAATGGCGGGAACCCGGGAGGCGGAGCTTGCAGTGAGCTGAGATCTGGCCACTGCACCCCAGCCTGGGCGACAGAGCGAGACTCCGTCTCAAAAAAAAAAAAAAAAAAAAAAAAAAAAAAAGAAAATGACTGCCTGTCCTCAAGACTGTGCCCTACAAGATGTAGCATGAGCTGCTTGATGTATACTACTTCATCTAATCCTCAGAACTACCCCATGAGACAAGAATTACCCCATTTTACAACGGAAGAAATAACTTAAGAGATTAAGTAATTTGTCTATGGTCAAAGGGTTTGTAAGAGGTAAAGCCAAGCTTTGAACTAGGTTTGACAGTCCCCCAACTCATGATTTTCTTAATAAGCCTTCATTGCCTCTGTGGGAATTGATGAAAAATGCCCAGGGATGCTTTATTGTTTATTTTTTTGACATGGAGTCTTGCTCTGTTGCCCAGGCTGGAGCGCAATGGTATGATCTCGGCTCACTGCAACCTCCTTCTCCCAGGTTCAAGCAATTCTGCCTCAGCCTCCTGAGTAGCTGGGACTACAGGCATGCGTCACCACACCTGGCTAATTTTTGTATTTTTAGTAGAGACAGGGTTTCACCATGTTGGTCAGGCTGGTCCGGAACTCCTGACCTTGTGATCCACCTGCCTCAGCCTCCCAAAGTGCTGGGATTACAGGCATGAGCCACTGCACCCAGACCCCAGGGATGCTTTTTAACGGAAGTGTTTGCAAAGGGCACTGGAAGCACAAAAGAAGGGATCTATGGTACTTGGATATTTGGTGGAAAAAAGGACACAAGATTGTTAGAGGATCCACCTCAGAGAATGTGAGTCCTGAATTACGGTGCAATGGGTAAGAAGTTAAACTTGGAGCATCGTATCCCAGATTCATATTCAGTTTGTACATCTCATTGAGGTTGACCTTGGACAATTTACCTATCCACTCAGGGTCTTGATTTTTTTTTTATCTGTAAAAAGAGTACACTAATAGTAACAACCATATAGAGTTCAGTGATGACTAAATTAGAAAATACTTGTCACTCATTTAGCAAGCAAGAATTTTTAGATATAAATAGTATTATTTTGGAAGGATGATAAGGTATTCATTGGTCAGGCATGGTGGCTCACCCCTGTAATCTCAACACTTTGTGAGGCCGAGGCAGGGAGATCACCTGAGGTCAGGAGTTTGAGACCAGCCTGGCCAACATGGTGAAACCTCATCTCTACCAAAAACGCGTGGTGGCACGCACCTGTAGTCCCAGCTGCTCGGGCAGCTGAAGCAGGGGAATCGCTTGAACCTGGGAGGTGGAGGTTGCAGTGAGCTGAGATCACACCACTGCACTCCAGCCTGGGTGACAGAGTTTCTCTCTGTCAAAAAAAAAAAAAAGAAGTCATTCATTGGGAAAATGGACAATTTATGGGGAAGAAACACATATGTACAAAGTTACAGGTTTATCCCATTTCAAGGGATACTGACTAAACTGCCCATTGTAATGCTTCGGGGCATAAGGTGGAGAACAACAGGTGCTGAGACATGAGAGATAGGCTAAGGCTGGACATGGAGGGCTCTGTATCATGTGCAAAGGTGAGCCCGTAATTGTTTTGAGCTGGAGAGTGCTATGATCTAGTCAGATTTATTTTAGGAAGCACATCCTAGCACCGTGGGCATGATGTTTTGAAGCAGCAGTCCAGGGAAAAAGTTAGGAAAGCACTGCAATAGTTTAGGCATGGGATGTTAAGAGCAGTGGTACTATGAAAAGAAAGAAAGGGACTGAAAGGAGAAATCCTCAAGATATTGAATCAATAACACAGTGTTCCATTTGAAAGAGGTGGCTTGGGAAAAAGAAATAATAATGCTCCTAAAGTTTCTGGACAATATCTTGAGACACCATCATTCAAATAGAAAATTACTAGGAGAGGACAGTGCTTTGCAGAATAAAATAATAAAAGCTTTAGGTTTTGTCTGGAGAATTTGATGCCTTTAGGATATCCAGCTAGTGTTCAGTAGGTAGTCAGATAAGAGAGTTAGAAGATCAGTAGAATCATCTTGGCTAGAGTTTTGCTCTTTTTAATTTTGAAACCAGTGTGGCACATATACATTTGTAATTATCATATCTTTCTGGTAGATTGACTCATACCATTATGTAACAACATTTTTAAATGCTTTTTGCCTTAATTTCTACTTGTTCTGATTTAGTATAACTTCCATAGCTCTCTTTTGGTTCATATTTGCGTGACATATGATTAAACTCTTTTATTTTCAACTTTTCTCTATCCTGAAGAATATATTTGACTTTTGTTTGGCTATGTCTTTCAAATGGAGAATTTAATGTGTTTATATCTGATAAAATTGCTAACAGTATTAGTTCTAAATAGACCTTTCTACTATTTGTGTTTTGTTTGTCCCACCTCTTTTTATGTTCCTTTAACTATCTTTTCTTTTTAAAATTAATCACTTTTTTATTACTCCCCTTTTAAAATTATTACTTACACATCCTGTTACTCTTATTTCAATATTTACCTTAGAGATTACAGTATTCAACCTTGATATGTTAGAATCTAATTAAAAATCAATACTTTTATCATGTTATAATCAATGCAAGGATCTTGGAACATTTTAAACCCATTTACCCACTTCTTGTCTTTTGTGCTATATATGTTAAGTATTTTAATTCTACATACCTATTAGGTTCACAAAACATTTTTGTTGTTTTACACAATTATTAACAATGTAGAATTACCATTGCTATTATTTTTTCTTTTGTTCCTGAAATTCTATACTTCCATGTGGGATCAATTTATTTCTTTTGGAACACTTCTCTTTTATGTTTCTTTTATTGGAGATCTTCTGGTAAAATGTGTCCTTTGTTTTTGTTTTTCAAAAGTGACTTGGTTTTCTTAAATTTTGTTGGATTCTTTCTCTGAATATAGAGTTCCAATTTGGAGTTTATGTTCTTTCAGGACTTTACAATGCTATTCCATCATGCTCTGGCTTGTATTATTTTGATTAGGAAGTCATTGCTTTCTATACCTGGGAACCCCCTATCCCTCCCTCGGTCATCTCATTGTAGAGTACTGTTATTGTTGCTGTTGTTGTTATTTAATTTTATTTTAGCCATTCTGGTAGGTGTGTGTTAACATCTCATGTGGTTTTAATTTGTGTTTCCCTAATGGTAAAGAATTTCATGTGCCTTTTTGTCATCCGTATATCCATTCTCTGGTGAAATATATATTTATATCTTTTGCTCACTTTCTAATTGTGTATTTTTCTACTGCTAGGTTTTGAGAGATTTTTATCTATTCTTAATAATGATCCTTTGTCAGTATGTGGTTTGCAAATGTTATTTCCCAGTCTATGTCTTGCCTTTTCATTTTCTTGCCTTATATTGGCGTTCCACTGAACAAAAATGTTTAATTTTGATGTCCAATTTATTGACTTTTTCTTTTATAGATTAAGTTTTTGGTGCCAAATGTAATAATTCTTTGCCTACCCCAAGGTCCCAGAGATTTTTCTACTGTTTTCTTCTAAAAGTTTTATGATTTTACATTTTTCATTTGTTTCTATGATCCATTTTGAGTTCATTTTGGTTTAGATATGAGATTTAGGTGGAAGTCAATTTTTTGCCTCTGGATGTTCAATTGCTCTAGCATCATTGGTTGAAAAGGCTGTCCTTCCTTCATTGAATTGCTTTGGCACCTTTGAAAAAAATCAGTTGGGCATATTTGTGTGAGTCTGTTTCTGGGTTCTCTATTCTATTCCGTTATGTGTCTAACTCCTCACCAATATCACACCGTCTTGATTGCTATAGCTACATGGTAAGCCTCAATTTCAGGTGGAGCGATTCCTCCCACTTAATTTTTCTTTGTGAAGATTGTTTCAGCTATTTGAAGGCCTGTGCCTTTCCATACAAACTTTAAAATAAAGGCTGGGTGCAGTGTCTCATGCCTGTAATCCCAGAGCTTTGGGAGGTCAAGGTGGGAGGATCCCTTGACACCAGGAGTTTGAGACTAGCTTGGGCAATATAGCAAGACTCTGTCTTCACCAAAAATAACAAAATTAGCTGGGCATGGTGGCACTCGCCTGTGGTCCTAGTTAACTGGGAGACTGAGGCAAGAGGATCCCTTGAGTCCAGGAGTTCAAAGTTGCAGTGAACTGTGATCACACCACTGCATTCCAGCCTGGGTGACAGAACAAGACCCTATCCTAAAAAATAAAAAATAAAAATAAATTAAGCTATGTTTGCAGAAAAACCTTGCTAAGATTTGTATAGGAATTGCATTAAATCTATGTATCAATTTGGGGAAAATTGATGTCTTTACTATGTTGAGTTTTCCAGTCCATGAGCATGTATGTATCTAGACTTATTTAGGCCTTCTTTTATTTATTTCATTATTTTGTAATTTTCATCACATAAGCCTGTATATGCTTCATTAAGTATATACCTAAATATTTCATTTTTTGGAATGATTATAAATGGTGTTGTTTTTAATTTTGGTCTCTACATGTTAACGGTTAGTATATTAAAATTTGATTGATTTTTGTGTATTGTTCCTTTATCCTGAGTTCTTGCTGAACTCACATATTCGTTCTAAGAATATTTTTCTATCTTTCTTAGGATTTTCTACAGATAACAGTTAAACTTGCAAAAGTGGCATTTTATTTCTTCCTTTCCGGTCTCTCTCTATATTTTTCCTTGCTTTATTCTGGTAAGAATTCTAATACTATGTTGAGTTAGAGGGGTGTGAAATAAATATCATTGCCTTGTTCCGGATCATAGGGAGAAAGCATTTAGTATTTCACCATTAAGTATGCTGTTAGCTGTAGATTTTTGCAGGTAGTTTTTATCAAGTCAAGAAATTTCTCTTCTATTCCTAGTTTGCCAAGAGTTTTTATCATGATTGTGCATTGGATTTTGTCAAATCCTTTTTCAGCATCAACTGACATGATCATATCATTTTGCTTAGTAAATTATTTTTTAAATTTCCAAGTTGGAAAGAATGATTCTCATAAAATGCCCTGGGACTAATGATGTATACATAGAGCATTTTCAGTGATATCTAAAAAATGCAAGATAAATTAAAGGATAATGATAAAACTTTTCTTCTTCTAAGTTCTTTGTACGGTATTGCTCTTTTTCTATTAACTATAGCTACTAATTAGCTTGCTGAAATTAACTTTCTTTTAGTAAATTACCATTCTTTTAGTTTTATGTTCCTAAATATTACCAAACTAAAAACACATTTTAATTTAGGCTAGGTTTCAAATTAGGATAACTAAAGTGAGTCAAATTGAGGGAAGCTACTAAAAACAAACAAAACAATTAAAAATCTCATTACAAAAACTACTAATTTTTCCTGTATAATGTAAATATTATACTTATGTTTCCTGTGTAACATAAATATTATACATAACCAGAGGTTAGGGAGTAAAATAATAAACACTCTTTACTTTTAGAAAAAAAAGACAAAACAGGATCATCTGAAACCTAGTTGAATGTTTTTACATGAATACACTGCTTTGGGGCAATTGTGTATCTGCAGCTTTAAAAACCACAGTAAGGCTGATTCCAAAAAAGGATAATGCTGTTCTAGCCCTGAATCCCTGTGTGATAGAAACGAGGCTGTCTAGGTGTGCTCGCATTTCCCTAAGGCACCAGCTTTAAATACCTTTGGATTCTGCTTCCTGTAGTTTCCAGTAAAACCTCCTTCACCTGCAGCCTAAAGCCACAGATGGCTTGCTGGAAATAGGAAAGTGCCTGTCAAGGCAGTAAGTATCTGCCTGTACAGCTTGCTGTGCACCTTCTCAGCAGTGTTCGTCCAGAGACAGGCAGAGATGCTATCTAGACAACCTCAATAAAATGTCAGCCACATGGAATGTGAGCCACAAAAATGTCAGTTTTCCAAATAACAATTTAAAAATGTATCTAATTCCATGGAAGCCTTCAATATGTTTTACCCTAGAGAATGTAACTATTTGTTCCCTTATCAGATTGATCCTGGCTTGAGCTTCACTCTGAGGTTTAGTCATTGGAAGGTAATACTTCAGGATTCGGTTACTGACTTTTAATTAAGTAGATTTAGACCTGGATCTCACTGCTTATTATGGGGTTATACTTCCAATATTTCTTTAGCCAAAACATTTATTTTCTCTGAAGAAATGGCTCTTTTGTGTGACAGAGATATTTCCAATTTAGGAAAGAAAGTTAGAGTGACGTTTGTTCTTGGACACAGGGTGTATCATCAGAGAGTGACTGACACACCTGCCTGATGAGGCAGGTGCTGATGGATGAGAGCCGTCTGGTGGGTTCAAAAATGTGTAGTAATGAGGAAATGATGAATTGATGATGCTAAACATACCAAGGTTAAGATGGCTTATACATTAAAGAAAGGCAATTTCAAAATATCAGTATAGTAAATATATATGACCTTCTAATGCATAGGACTTCATTTCAGAGTCACAGAAGTCGCCCTTGTTTATATTCCTCTACCATTGAAACACAGAAAGAGTAAGGTGGCAATAGCTACTTTTGGGAAAGAACCCTTCTTTTGTTAATATTGATCCTTACATTTAGACATATACACTTACATTTCATTTTACATAGAGCAGTTGTGCTATGTTTAAGCACTAAAGTGGAGGAATTAGAGCAATTGCTATTTCCTGCACTACACAAATACCTGTTCACTCATGTAATATGATATTCACTTCAAATATTTGACTGTTTTGGCCAGGATTATCTGAAGATAATTTTTCTCCATTTTCTTTATTCTGTGTGTATATTTTATGAACTGAGCAATAAGCTCTATTATAATTTCATAGCTCAAACCAGCTATTAATATTAGTGTGTGTATTAGTCTGCTATTACCATGACAATGCTGCATAACAAACCATCCAAAATTCAGTGTCTTATAATGAACATTTGTTTTTATCACTTATGGGTCCACAGACTAGCTTGCCTGCCATGGTTCCAGGCTGCAGGTTGGCTGTAATTGGCTGTAAAGTTGAGTCTGGGTTCAAGTCTGCTCCACATGAATCCACTTTTTCTTTGAACCAGCGGTTACTCAGGGCATGATATCTTAGCAGATCATGGGAGCACAAAGTTCTAGACAAAAATAAAAACAAGAACAAAACATAAGCACGTTTAAGGCCTCTGCATGCTTCATGACCACTAATACTCACTGTCTAAAGCAAGTCGTACAGCCAAAGCCTAACATCAAGTGCACAGAAAAATATACTGTATCCATTTTAGTGCAGTGCAAAGAGAGAGACTGAAGACAGAGGGACTGAAGAATTAAAAATCAGCCAATTAAGCTGGGCATGGTGGCATGCACCTGTAATCCCAGCTACTCAAGAGGCTGAGGTGGAAGGATTCCTTGACCCCAAGAATACGAGAACAGTCTGAAAAACATAGAAAGTCCTCATCTAGAAGAAAGAAAGAAAGAAAGAAAGGAAAAAAAAGAAGAAAGAAAAAAAGAAAGAAAGAGAGAGAGAGAAAGCAAGAAAGCAAGAAAGAAATTAAGAAAGAAAGAAGGAGAGAAAGGAAGAAAGAGAGAAAGAAAGGAAGGAAAAAGAAAGAAAGAAAGAAAGGAAAGAAGAAAAGAAAGAAAAGAAAAAAGAAAGAGAAAGAAGGAAGGAAGGAAAAGAAAGAAAGAGAGAGAAAGAGAGGGAGAAAGAGAGGAAAGGAAAGGAAAGGAAATGAAGAAAGAAGGAGTGAGGGAGGAAGGGAGGAAGGGAGGAAGGAAGGAAGGAAGGAAAGAAGGAAGCAAGGAAGGAAGGAAGGAAAGAAGGAAGGAAAGAAGGAAGGAAAGAAGGAAGGAAGGAAGGAAGGAAGGAGGGAAGGATCAGTCAATCTACCACTCAATCCATGGCAAACACATCAGTGATTCTTGTTCTGGGGTTCCCTGGAATGAGGGTGTGTGCCTTATGGCATTAGTCATAGTAGTAGTACTACATAATAAGTGTGTGTAATGGCATTCACTGTGCCCAAGTACAATTGCCATTTTGCCATTATGAAATTAGTAACAATTAATAAACAGGTAGTGATAAAATAGCATTTAGTTTTTGAAGCTGATGTATTATTAGAATAATGCCCAGTAATACCATTTTCCTGTCTACCTACCTCCAACTCTTCAGCGCTCCTACTTGCAGCCCTTGCCACAGCAATGTCCTTTTACCTGGTCTCATCTCCTTCAGTCCCATTCCCTTACATGTAAAATGCTGGTTCTGGATAAATTTTTAGGTCAGACTTGATTAGCAAGTACATCCTGATTCTACCACTTCTCTGATTAAAAATCTTTCAAATGGATCCCATTAGCCACACAACATAGTCTAACAGCCAAACTCTATATAATCCGGCATTTGAGGCCCTCTATAGAAGACCTCATCCTGTTTTCCCAAACCTAGTTGTCATTATTCTCCTTCAGGTGTCCTATTGTTTTCTCAGAGTTACGCTTGCCCATACATACAATGTAAATTCTTGCCCATTTAAACTTGGATCATGAGATTCCTTTAGGCTGGAATTGCCAATACCAGTTCCATTTTTACATGGTTTTATTCTATTTATGCTTCAAGACCCAGATCCAAGTTACCTCCTCCTTGGAACAGTCGAGATCCTCGTAACCCAAAGTAATCTTCACCTTTTTCTAAAGCTATAAGAGTTTTCTGCCTCTTTTACTGAACCTATCATTTTCTAAATTGTGTCATCATTGTTTATCTATGCCTTATCACTACTGATGGACTATCATTGATCTTTTTCTACTTAAATACTAAATATACTAAATATACTTCCTTGAATATTAAAACAATATGTAATAAATAAATTTACCAATCCATTCATACCCTCAGTCATTGTTCTTCTGTACTATGAATGCCAATAAGTTTAAGTGGTTTCCTTAAGTAACAATCAGTTCACACTGAAATCAAAGCTATTCAAACTTCACAAATTCCAACTCTCTCTTTAGTTTGCAGGCCTATTTCAGATGAGCAGAATCATTAGCAACATGTGGTTCATCACTGTGTATTGCTTACATTTCAGAATAATTTTGTCCTAGATGCCATCTGTGAATAAATCTATCACGGACTGGGCCTTTGGAAGCATTTCAACTTTGGGAAATGTGCAAATACTCTATGGTTTCGCCTGACTTAGAAGCTATGGACAGGGCAAGCCTGACCTACTAAGTAATGTACCTGTAACAAAAATCATCCTGGCCATTTGCTATCCATTGGATTTACAGTCAGAGTTGAGGAGAGCCACCATTGTTTATGTTTCATGCCAGGGTCCAAGTACAAAATCTTAGCACTCCCTGATGTTGAAAGCAGTGCTTTGACTGTGAGCAAAAACTGGAATAAGAAAAATATTAAGAAATAATATTAAAAATAAGAAAACTGAAGGCCAATCCCAGTGAAGTTTAACTTTGGAACTAGCAATGACCTGTATTTGTGTAGAATGAAAGGTTTACAGACATTACTTTCAGTACCTATTTAATTCTTATTCCTACTAGGGCTATTTTGAGCTTATTTTATCCTCACCATTTCTTATAAAATTGTCAATAAATTGTTCATCCCTTTAAGCTCTTCTCAAATCATTTCTGAGCTATCTGCTTAGGCCATGGAGTAGACAAAACGAAATCCTATGTTCTGAGAATTGTTTTTTGTATGTTTTTATGGTAGACCATTTAATTATCTTGAGATAATTATTTATCTCTCCTTTGTATTTTTATTCTGAATTATAAAATTTTGATCTCAAAGAAGGCCTTTTCTTCCATAAAGATTTTTTTCTTTAACTTCTCATGTTTTGGAAAAGAAAAAGTTAAATATAGAATGCGGCTGAATATAAACAGGACTGCAGTGTTAAATGCCACTCAGCCTCTTTCAATCACACTATGTAAATAAAAGATTTGTTGGCAGCAATTTTCTTGGTGTGTTGGGTAAATTCTTCATAAATTCAGTTTTCAGTTTGACAGTGTTCATAAAAGCGGAATATAAAAGTAAAACATATGAACATTTTCCACCAGTTTTATTATGCAAAATACTTGATTTTGTATAAAATTGGATTTTTCAAGGCTAGGAAAATCTTCAATAAATCACATCAGCAGTTCCAAAAACATATATAGAACCCCATGTGTTTTCCCACTCAGCAACTCTATGAGTAAGAAGGAGAACTGAAGACTCTGCTCTCAAAGCAAAGAGCGAGGGAGGGAGGGATAGAGGGAGGGAGGGACGGATAGCGGGGTTGGGGGGAGGAAGGACCAAAAGAAGGGAGAGAGAGAGGGAGGAAAGGAGGGAGCCCAGGAGAGAATGATCTGATCATGTTCTCAGAGTGTGACAGAAAATGGAAACTATGTTCTTTTAAAAACCCTCCATGTGCAATGTAAGGTCTGTTCTGTTTGGTCTGCATAGTGATGTGTCTTTGTTTTAATGCAGGGCCTCAGCAAGGATGTGGTGGTTATCTGACAGGTCGAATAATATCTTTGCCTTTCCTGATTCTGATTCGAATGGAATATATGACAAGAATTTAAACTGTGTATGGATCATAATTCTACCTGTAAACAAACTAATTCACCTCACCTTCAATACGTTTGCTCTGGAGGCAGCAAGTACTCGGCAAAGATGCCTTTATGATCATGTAAAGGTAAGGCTGTTTTATTTTTTAACTGAGTCTACTCATCCCAGACTCTAATATAGTGTATTCCAGTTTATATCATTACAGGAAGTTCTGAAAATTGTGAGTACAGGTACTACTGCTTTTTTAAATGACCTATTCTTCAATGATGCAACATTTAATATTATAGATGCCCTACCTTCATATCAAATTAATCTTTAATATGGGTGACTCAAATATTTTGTGTGACTGGCTTCTAACATTAGCATTAAAATCTCCTATTCATCAATGTCTTGCAAGAGACGATCTATGGGAAGGTCAATTTTCTGGAAAGAGATACTCAAAGGAACTTTGGCAAATCCTAAAATAAACAATGTCAGTGACACAAATAATCACCTCTTAATTTGTCTATTTCTTAGGCTTATAGATTTGCTTATCATATTATGTTTAGATAGCAAAATGGTCCTGAAATCACATTAAAAGTAAATTAAGGCTGGGCGCGATGGCTTATGCCTGTAATCCCCACATTTTGGGAGGCCAAGGTGGGCGAGTCACTTGAGGCCAGGAGTTCAAGACCAGCCTGGCCAATATGGTGAAACCCCGTCTCTACTAAAAATACAAAAAAAAATTAGCTGGGTGCGGTGGTGGGCACCCATAATCCTAGCTACTAGGGAGGCTAAGTCAGGAGAATCCCTTGAGCTCGGGAGGCAGAGGTTGCAGTGAGCTGATAGCTTGCCACTGTACTCCAGCCTGGGTGACGGAGCAAGACTCCGTCTCAAAAAATAAAAATAAAACTAAAAACGTAAATCAAGAAACTTCTGTTCAATTGTTAAGACTCTTTAATATTAAGTTATTATACCTATCAGGTTATATGGGTTCAGATTGCAAGTTAAGTAGCATCAATCAACATTTACTACTGCACTCTCAGGAGAAAAAGTCTGACAAGATTTCCATTTATGAGGAGCTTAAGTCTGATTGGAAAATTATGGGATGACACATGCAAATTAAGAATGTGCAGTTCAGGATAGTAAGCATTTAATTGCTAAGGAATGCATTTGATGTAGGCTTGAAGCAATGTGCAAGCTTAAAAGGAAAGAAAGTTCATGAAACTCTGGCATGATCAAGAAAGACATGATAGAGTGAGGGAAAGCTTACTCAAGTCAGGAGAGAATTCAAGCAAGGTGAACATTTTCAAAAAGGCACTGAACTTGATATGTGCGTGTTCTCGAAAGAGTAAAGAGGCCTGTAATCCCAGCACTTTGGGAGGCCAAGACGGGCGGATCACGAGGTCAGGAGATCGAGACCACCCTGGCAAACCCGGTGAAACCCCGTCGCTACTAAAAAAAAAATACAAAAAACTAGCCGGGCGAGGTGGCGGGCGCCTGTAGTCCCAGCTACTCGGGAGGCTGAGGCAGGAGAATGGCGTAAACCCGGGAGGCGGTGCTTGCAGTGAGCTGAGATCCGGCCACTGCACTCCAGGCTGGGCGACAGAGCGAGACTCCGTCTCAAAAAAAAAAAAAAAAAAAAAGTAAAGAGGCTGGCTGAATTGAAGCAGAATAGTGCTAAAGAGTAGCAAGAAATAAGATGGCATAAGTAGAGAAATACTGAGATTACAAAGGTTCCTGAAAGTCAAACTAATGACTTTAGACTTTGTGTGACTGAAAATAAGGAGTTGTTGAAGGTTTTCCAATGAGTGATGTGATGAGAGCAGTAGCTAGAGAAGACTAATCTGAAATCAGCAGTGTGGGAACTAGAAGGAGAGGAGGCTGGGAGGGCTCCAGGGAGAGGTCACTCCTAGGTGAGGAGGCCACTCTTAGACCCGGATCAGGGGTGCAGCCATGGTGGAGATGACAAGAGAGGTGCAAGAGAAACTTAAGTTCTAGGACTGTCATAAACTTAAGAGAAAATTGTTTTAAAAGAAAAGGAAGGAAAATTTGTGGAGGGAATACCCATTTGAGTACTTAAGATATGCTTATGCTTTTACTATGAAAAGGGCTAAGGCTGGGAGACCAGAAAAATAGCAGTGTGGTTTTGGTGAGAGCAAGACAGACAAATGAGACTGCAGTGGGCAGAGAATAGAATGGAGTTCCAGTGGGAAGACAACTCCTTGAATAGAGAGGACGCAGCAAAGAGCCTTCCTTCCAGCAAGAGAAAGGATGCTTTCTTAGAGGAAGTCAGCATGGATTCCAGAGAGTCAGGCTCTCAGCTCCACGAAAGGTACCCAGGGAGGCAGTTGGAGAGGGCAAAACGGGCAGAAAAAGAAACAGATGCATCATGAAAAAATAAATGTGAAGACCAGGAATAGTGTAGTATCCCTGAAGTCAAGAGGCAGGGGGATTCTTTTACAAAGCAAGAGTGGTCAATATTATTAAATTGTAAAGCAGAGGCCAAGAAAGGTAAAGATGAAGAACAGCCTCGTTCCTTTGGATGACAACCATTTTAAGAAAGTATTGGCACAGAAGCTGGATCAGAGGAGTTCATGAACGACTAAAGGTAACAAGGAATATCAATTCAGGTTAAATTCTCCTTTCTTAAAATGAGATCTGGCCTGCTGGGTGCCGTGACTAACACCTGTAATCCCAGCACTTTGGGAGGCAGAGGTAGGCAGATTGCCTGAGCTCAGAAGTTTGAGACCAGCCCTGGCAACACAGTGAGACCCCGTCTCTATGGAAAATACAAAAAAAGTATCTGGGTGTGGTGGTTAGCACCTATGGTCCCAGTTTCTCAAGAGACTGAGGTGGGAGGATCCCCTGAACCCAGGAGGTAGAGGCTGCAGTGAGCTGTGATTGTGCCATTACACTCCAGTCTGGGCAACAGAGTGAGACACTTAAAAAAAAAAAAATGGTGGGGAGAGACCGAAATGACTAGAGCAGGCCTAAAGCTGAATTCAGAGCTGTTCAAGAGCTCCCCTGGTCTAACAGAAAGGTAATAAGGTTTAGAGACAGACAGTATGGGGACTCAAACCCAATTTTGCTGTCAGACTAGTTTCCTAATCTCCCCAATTCCTCATCACTTCATCTATTTTTCTTTAAATCACATAATAGTACCTCCCATGAAAGGCAGCTTTGGGGATTAAAATTATGTGTACTAGAGTGTTTAGCACTGTGCCTGACATAAATTGTAAACAAATTTACCTCCCTTTTTCTACCCCCCTTGGAGTAACTCCAAATAGGCATGGGCACTACGGAATTTCTTTTTCTTAAAAATTAAAAACAATGGATTTGCATATAAAATTACAATTTCAAGAATATTTTGAGGATGGCTTTGCTAGGAGAGTTGATTGGATTTACTCTCAAGATCCATTTTTATGGAGTGTGACTTGATAATGTCATTAAAATAGCTTGTCATTGTCTGAATTTTTGCAATTCATTTAGGCCAGAAACTGCAATATCAAAAACAAGGAGTTATTTTCTTGCTTCAAAATAAATACCTTTTTTTTTCAAATAAATTCTGTTCAGAACTATTCTTGTTTTCCCCCTTGGAAAAGCAATTTCCTTCTATTGGCAATGTTTCCAACTACCAGTAAACTGGCAGATCAAAGAACAACCCTTGGAATGTGGAGCTTGAAGGTTTCTTTATTAAAGAGATTTTTCTGTGATAAATGGGACATTTGATGCCTTTTAGATTCTTTTTAGAGATTGTAAATCACTTTTTAGAAAAGCTAATTTAACTGAACTCTGTGGTAGATACACAAGTAAAATCATACTAATTCCATTATTCATTCATAATTCTATCATGATTGTTTGTGAAAGGGTTGACTTGGAGAGTAATTACAGTAACTGAATCACCTAGTGAATTGTGCATTTCACTGAGTGGCCTCTATTGAAATCCACATCACATCCATTGCAAAAGGAGTTAGTTGGCAAGGGTATGTGCCAGGCCCTGTACCAGCATCACTGGACGTATAGAGAGCTAAGGACATATCTTGAGGAGTTCCGGCTTCTTGAGGAGCTGTCAATAAAGGGTAATTTTTGTATTTTTAGTAGAGACGGGGTTTCACCATGTTTGCCAGGCTGGTCTCAAATTCCTGACCTCCTGGTCTCAAACTCCTGATCCACCTACGTCAGACTCCCAAAGTAAGAGGATTACAGACGTCTGTGCCCCTTTTCATAGCCCATATTTTGTAATGTGTCCTTTCCCACCTGAAGTGAACATCATCTATGCTATAACATACCCATAATGTAATTTCAAAAAATCACTATAATATCCTGAAGGCAATGAAAAGGAAAAGGAAAGTACATAAAATAGTGTATGTTCGCATATGTACATACGCTAACACTGCTACACAAAGTCACGTAATAAAATAGATACTTTTTATATGTGGAATGGTGCTGAATAACAAGTATACATTTAAACAAATATGAGTGGGTTGCTTTTGCAACCCACATGTCAATAGCAGCATCGCCATCTGCAGCATGAATTTCCAAACTGGTGGAAAGACTCAAAACAAATATTTCTAAACCAAACAAAGTGCAGTCTTCCCACAGCTTACACAATAATTACATTTCTGGAAATTTGGTGCAAAATGAAACTGTAGACAGAAAGGGAGAAATTTATAGGAAAATAAGATAGGAAGGGTTATAATAACAGCTTTCCTTTGATTTCTCCCTCCTGAAGTCCCCCATTTTCATCTCTGAGAGCTGATCTGGGATACGGTCGGCTCAAGGAACAGAGAAAACCAGAGTGCTAGAAAGAGCTATAAGGGGAAGTGGGGACCTGAAGATCAAATACTAAAGAAGGAGCTAATAGATGGCAAGGAAAGTGGTGAGCACGGCATGCAGGCAGATGGGGTCCTAGTTAGTGAAGACCCACAGGGTGGAGGGTAATCCTATGAAAGGGTCAAGTGTAATTCAGTGACAATATAAGCAACATGGGAGACCTACTACAGTGAACCAGCGATTGGCAGGTTTGTAAGGACGGTATTCAGATTGCAGTGTTTTTTGTTTTTTGTTTTTTTTTTTTAAAGATTAAATGATCTTGAAATTGGCATTCCATGTCATTTTGAAAGATAAATGGTAAAGCAAACGTTTTATTCACGTGTCTTTATTTCTCCCCTCCCCACTTTTCCCTCCACTCTCCTTTTTTTTTAAATGTGGAAGTTTAAAATCCCATCTCACCTTTATTTATGTATTTGTTCATTAAGTGTAAATAATGGGAAAACTTCACTTGGATCGGGAATGCTTTAGTAGATTTGCATCATTATTTAGCCTTTACTGCCGCTTAGTGGTAAGGAAGAGCCGTGAGTTGACTGAGAGAGGATCAATTGAGCAAGTCAGTGAACGATAGCAATGCATCTTAGATATATTGAAGAGTATTAATTGTAATTACTTTTTATGTTTTGTAGGCAAAGAGCTCTTACTGCTTTACACATAAGGTTTATTGAATACACTCTCCACAACAAAGTTTTATGTTATAAGCATTGTATGACTTTTAGTATTACCTGAAATGTAATGAAGTTTGGGCTAGTGTTGTTGTTGGTTGTTTTTGTATTCTGATTACAGAACTGCATTTTGAGAGGCTGAAAATAAACTAAATGCATCCTTAGCTGCTGGCCTAGAAACTTACTTCCCCTGAGTGAAGCTGCACATTTGGAATTGTGGGTGGTAGAACATGTTTAATAAAAT
Source organism: Macaca mulatta (assembly GCF_049350105.2). Classification (NCBI taxonomy): domain Eukaryota; kingdom Metazoa; phylum Chordata; class Mammalia; order Primates; family Cercopithecidae; genus Macaca; species Macaca mulatta. Next base: position 54,464,474 of record NC_133414.1, read on the forward strand.
ACTTTATTCTCTTCCATTATTATATTATGCCTTAATTTGTAGTAATTTATTAATATGTCATATTTCCCTTAAGCTTCCTAATGTCAATACAATTTATTATCATTTTGTATGTTTCTTTTTTATTTGTTTGTTTTTGAGACAGAGTCTCCTTCTATCGCCAGGCTGGAGTGCAGTGGCGCGATCTGGGCTCACTGCAATCTCTGCTTCCTGGGTTCAAGCAATTCCCCTGCCTCAGCCTTCAGAGTAGCTGTGACTACAGGCGCCCACTACCACACCCGGCTAATTTTCTGTATTTTAGTAGAGACGGTGTTTCATCATCATGTTGGCCAGGATCGTCTCCATCTCCTGATCTCGTGATTTGCCCACCTTGGCCTCCCAAAGTGCTGGGATTACAGGTGTGAGCCGCCAAGCCTGGCCCATTTTGTATGTTTCTTAATGTCTTGTCCAGAATTGCTGCTCAATAAATGTTTGCTCAGTTAATCTCATTGAATAAAGCAAAACGATGTCATTTTTACTATTAATTAAGACTGACTCTGCATTAGCAGAGTAGGGACTCTGAAGTATTTGTCCCAAAAGCACTTTTTTCCCCCAAAATCATTAGGCAATTTTAGAATTAGAGATTACAGAAAACGTATTGGAGTGAAGTCATTGAATGACCTTGGCTTTACTCATACGTACTCTAACCAAATGGATACAGACTAGCACTAAAATAAGCCATAGACATTGCCTAAACCAGTAGTTAAACCAGAAAAAAATATTCCAAGGAGCACTTGAATGTGTATTGAACTGTTAGAAACCTAAAAGTTAAGAAAACTAAGAATCCAAATGGTGATTGCTTTAAAAAAAAAAATGCTAGCAGAGCACCATGGCTCAGTCCTGTAATCCAGCACTTTGAGAGCCTGAGGCAGGAGGGTTGTTTTAGACTAGGAGTTCCAGAAAGCATGGGCAACATGTAAGACTCTGTCTCTACAAAAATTAAATAGGTAAATAGTCAGATGTGGTGGCGTGTCCTTGCAGTCTCAGCTACTTGGGAGGACTGCTTGAGCCCAGGAGTTCCAGGCTGCAATGAGCTATGATTGTACCACAGCACTTCTGCCTGGGTAACACAGTAAGATCCTGTGAACATATACTGTTAACAAAAGTAGCTTCATGTGGTTTGTGTGCATTCTCAAATATTTAAAAGTGATCTGCGCTTTATATGTTGTTCTAAATGCTTCAATAAGATCTCAGATTTCTTTTAGTTTGAACTGTTAATGTATTGCTTAAACAAGTAGGTGAGGCAACTGTGAACCCCGCCTGCTTTCTCTCAGCTCTGCCTCACTGAAGATGGGAACGCAGCCCTCCTCAGTGACACCTGGGACACGTGGCTGCAATGCCCAGGTGACATTCCTGTGGAGAAAAGCAGTGTAGGGCCAGTCTCCAGATGCTCTCTCATGGGTCTTCTGCTTTCACACGAAGCCTGGGAGAAAACAAAGGGAAAATATGTGAGAAGAACCACACTGCCCTTCCCGAATAGACACCTGTTGTGCAGAGGCACGTGCAACTGAGGACAGAGCTCAGCATTTTAAATTAAATTTGCACATAGTTTCTGCGACCTCATTTGACAGACTGTTTTTGAGCTCCCATTTTCCTGTTCACTTAAACCTAAGGGAATACTCACATCAGCCAAGAGGTGACTTTGTTGCACTGTTGCTCCTGTATCCTCTTATAGCTGTCACAATGACACTGATATCACACAGTGACATGAACCTGGATGTAGGGTACGGTGCATGCAGAAGAAGAATGTGCCATGGTTAGCCCAACAGTCATTAAATGAGCTAAACTTGTGATAAAAGAAAAAGAAACACGTGTCAAACACTACATTCAAGGTACCCAGAAGTGAAAATGGAATAATCTTGACCAATTCATGATGGTAAAGCCACATTGCCTGTGTCATTCATGATTCTTCTCTATAATCTGTGTTTATGGAGTAGATCTATGTACAGCCTCCACTACATAGAATAAGGTTCAATTGAATGTGACAGAAAATCCCCCAAATAACAATCCCTTAGACAAATTAGCATACTTTTTGCTGATGTAAAATCAGACAGAGGCTTGGCCATCCAGATTTGGTGTGGCGGCTCTGCTTCATAAGCCATCAGAACTCCGCACTCCCCAGAACTCCGCACTTTGCCCAGGGCACAGCTCCCTTACTCATAGTCACATATGGCTGCTGGAGCTCCAGGAAACACAACTGCATCCCCAGCTGCAATCATGAAAAAGGAGAGAGAGAGGGAAAAAAAAAAATAACAAAAGAACTCCTCCAGTAAGGAAAGTCCCTATAAGTCACAGACAAACAATTCTGCCTCTCTCACTTTCCCAGCTTTAGTTCCACGGGCACATTGTCCTGCAAGGGAAGCTAAGAAGTGTAGTATTTACATGGATGATGATGTTATCAACTGAATATGTGGGGCTCTAGTAACTAACAAAAAATGAGAGGATAAATATCCGGAAGAAACTAGGATTTTTAGACACACAGAACACTCATTCTAATGATTCCTTTTTAAGAAAATATTTTACATTAACAAGAAAAGACTTGTGAAATCCAACAGAACACTGAGAAGCATATGAATGTAATTCAAAGTAGGAAAAACTTTAATAGATTAAAAATATGTGAAGGGAAACTTGGAAAAATTAGTGATCAGATAAATGGCACAAAAGAGCACTTTACGCCAGGCGCGATGACTCACGCCTGTAATCCCAGCACTTTGGGAGGCCGAGGTAGGTGGATCACCTGAGGTCAGGAGTTCAAGACCAGCCTGGCCAACATGGTGAAACCCCATCTCTACTAAAAATACAGAAAGTTAGCTGGGCCTGATGGTGGGCGCCTGTAATCCCAGCTAGTTCGGAGGTTGAGGTAGGAGAATGACTTGAACTCAGGAGGCAGAGGTTGCAGTGAGCAGAGATTGCACCATTGCACTCCAGCCTGGGCAAGAAGAGTGAAACTCCATCTCAAAAAAAAAGGACACTTTATATCAATTTATTAATTTTAGAAATTTGGCTTATGCCAAATTTAGTAGAAATATATGTGGACGTGTTCATGTTTTATCTCAAGGATGCAGACCCAGTTGGTGATTTTCTTCATACTTAGTGAAAATAATTATGCATATACTTTATGTCCCGTCATCACATCCTGGGCATATTCCCCTGACAAGAAGCCACAGAGGACGTTTTCAAAGATCTTATTTGCAATGTTTATTGTACTGAAATATATACTAAATTTAGATAACCTTTACTTGGAGATTTTATGCATAAGATATGGTTGTGTTTCTTGTATACATTTATATTTATATACATACATATGTATATATTTCTCTATATATATCATAGCTTTTACACACAATGTCATATAAATGTATTTGCAGGTGGCAAGAGGGCCCAATGGTCCCTAGTATAAGTGTATTTGCAACTGTTTTTTGTGTGTGCTTATTTTCTTGTTGTGTTTATTTTATACATTTACATTTATAGATGTATATATTTTTCTCTCTATATTATAGTGATTACACACAATTTCATCATGATGTAACATAGCTATATTAACTATATATTTTATAGGAAATGGATATTTGTGCACATATATGCATACATACATATAAACAAAGCACTATTAGTAGGCCTCAAAAACAGTGTTGTGTGAATACAGTGAGCATATTCTAAGAAGTGGATGGCTGTCTATAAATAAATGACTTATGCATTCTATTTCTCTCACTCCTGCACTTACCAAGATGAAGGGGTTTTCCCAGCTTTCACTTGAGTACACTCTTGGAAATGAGATTCTCTTCCTTTGATTATTTCAGGTTGACAAATTTATACCAAAATAGTGGGTTTTTATAATCAATATCTTTAGGATTGATTTTCCTAAATATTATTTTTTAAAATATTGAATTGTATTCCTTGTTTGTCTTTTATTTTCCACAAGCAGATGAAACTTCCTCACAAGCCGATGGAAGAACCTGTGCGTGTCACTTCAGGGAAGTTACATGGCAGCGTGGAAGTAGAATGAACCTACACATTTTTAAAACATTTTTTTACTTTGGTCCTTGGAGGACCTAAGGGGCTTGTAAAGAAGAAGAAGGGGGTAGACTGTGAGTCTGCAGCTAAAAGGGGGAGAGAGATGACCCAGCAACCTAGAGAAGCAGGAAGAAAGTGTTTATTCTACCTTCCTCTCCTCCCCAGAATTCTGCAGTGTCTGGAGAAGAGCAGAGTGGTCTCCAGTCCCCAGGAGAGGCCTGGGCCAGACCCTGCTGAATGCAGAGAGTTATCTGCAGGGTGAGTGTCCAGGCAGACAGGACCCAGGGCAGCCTCAGAGAAGACTCCCCCGGTACGGTGAGGTGTAGAAGTAGCAGTGAGCCAGCACTTCTGAAGGAGATGCCTGAGCTCAACTCTTCTTTCCTGAAGAGGCTTTGCTCCTCAGGAGTCCCTGTACTTCTCTTTCTGCCAGACTAAACCTAGCTCCCACACACTTACTGTCAAGGCACATGATGACTCTATAGCACCCCCAGGAATCATCAAAATCCGAACTAAAGACCCAGAGCATAGGCAGTTGGCTGCTGAGTAACCCCCAACAAAGGCAAGGACGGTAGGTTCCTTGTAGACCTCAGGTCTTACGACTCTCCAGTGAGGAGGGAGGAGACTTCAAATGATTCCTGTCACCCAGACCTCCTCCCTACAATGCTCATGCAGAGGGGATGAGGCAGAAGAGCCACTGCCTGCCTTGCCACTCACCTCTAATACTTGGCTTTATCCTTTGTGTCTCATTCTAGGACTATTTATTCGTTTCCTGGTGCTCTAGGACACAGCAGAGAGAGCTGACTGGATGTTCCGGGATGAATGGAGATGCTAAAAGCCTATGGAACTGGGTAATATCGGGTGATTTTTCCATTCAAGTCTTATCTGGTTGGTACCTCCATGAGATTTTAAAAATAGAAAAGATGGGGCTTTCTGTAGGTCCATGCACTTCAGCCTGGCCTTGGGATGCAGAGGCCAGCTGGGAAGCTAGCAGTGTTTCAGGTCAAGGCTAGATCCCTAGCCCAGGGCCTTGGGGCTCTCTGTAGCTTCCTGGCTTGTGCATGTACAGTTCATATCTGATATGGCAGCATCACATCACTGCACAAGCTAAGTTTTAGTTTGGTGACAGACACTATCCATTCACTGAGTCAGCAGTGTCCAACAGCCTTTTTTCTGACATGGTTTTCTTTGCCTGCCACCTATTTTGGAGTCTAGAAAGCCAGAACTCTGTTTTCCATGTGTTTTATTTTTACGAAAGAAACCTCATGCACCTGACTCCTCACGTACCTCAAGAACAACTGCAGAGTTTTCTCAGTCCAGATGAAACTGGCTGGAACAAACTTCCTCAGAATTGAGTAGCCTTCAGAGTCTGACCCATTTTCCTGATTCCTGAAAATTGTCAATGGTCCTCAGCAGAGACCTTCCCTGGCCTCACTGTCCCTTCAGCCTTTTGCCATCATGCTTCTCATGCACTCACACTGCCCCCAGCACATGCTGAAGGCTCAGACCTGGCCGTTGTTTTTTTCTGCACGAAGGCTCTTCTCCACCCACTTAAACGGGACACCACATATGCTCTTAAGGTGTTCAAAAGGAGAGCACCAATCCTGACTGCCAGGTTCTTGGAATGTGGACATCTTTTGCACTGGAGGGTGACGGCACCTGGGCTGGGTCTGGTTAAAGTGGTGAGCTGATGTTTGCCATCAGTGTGGGGTCACATGGAAGTGACAGGGTAAAACTCCTGTGGTTGGGCTGGGCATGGTGGCTCACACCTATAATCCCAGCACTTTGAGAGGCCGAGGAGAGCAGATCACCTGAGGTTAGGAGTTTGAGACTACCTGGCCAACATGGAGAAACCCCGTTTCTACTAAAAATCCAAAAATTTTCCGGGTGTGGTGGCCCATGCCTGTAATCCCAGCTGCTGGGGAAGGTGAGGCAGGAGAATTGCTTGAACCTGTGAGGCAAAGGTTGCAGTGAGCCAAGATCATGCCACTGCATCTCAGCCTGCGTAGCAGAGTGAGACCACGTGTCAAAAAAATAAAAATAAAAATAACCCACAAAACAAAACAAAACATATTCCTGTGACCTTTGTGGCTCCCTTTACGTTAGCAGGTGGCAAGATGGCCCAGTGGCCCCTAGTGTAAATGTGTTTGCATCTGTTTTTGTGTTTGTGTGTGTTTATTTTCTGGTTGTGTTTATTTCATATATTTAAATTTATATATGTCTACCTATTTATCCCCATATATTGTATACATGTGTCTGTATATATGATATCTCTATTTATTGAGGTATAGATATATTGTACAGGCCAAGGGTAAACTTCTCCTTTGCCCTCTTGAGTTTCTCTAAAGTAACATTTGACCAGAGGCAGATTACTCAGAGAAAAAGCATGCAAATGTATATACATTTGGAATATGTGCACATGAAATATACAGAATATAGGAATTCAGACAGAAGCAAAGGGTCGATGTTTTATGACATCTTAAGGTAACACAAAGAATAGGGGCATGGATAGTGGCAAAACAGGGGATGCTGGCAAAACCAGTTAACAGAGGAGACAGAAAGGCCTGGCTAGGAAACGTGGTCTTGTTATTTACAAGAATCGTCACCGGTAGTAGCCCTCAGAGAAAGAGTTGGTAATTTTTTTTTCTCAGACCTTTAAAGGTGTCAGACTCTCGGTTTTTTACATCCAGACAAGGGAGGGCCTCAGAGCTTCAATTATGACTCTATCAATGCAGCTTTTCTACAAAGTTGCGAATCTCACCTGCAAAAGACAACTTTGCAGGGCTCCTTCTGATTGCAGGCCCTCTGAAGGGTCATCTCAAAATATGCCAAAGAAGTATATTTTGGGTACAATATTATAGTTTCCGTGTGTGTGTGTGTGTGTGTGTGTGTAGATGATTTTTACTCTTTTGCATAGAGAAGCAGCACCACAGTCTGGTAAAAAGCACTATGGTATTGTATGTAGAAATATCTGTATATCAGTTTTAAATTATTTCTATGTTGATGCACATATTCACATGTCACATAGTTCATGAGACATTTTAAATGTTCATATTTGTGTGTATATTTATTTCTAGTTATATCTTTGCTTATGTCTTCTATGTGTGAAACGCTCCAGACTTACAGAGTGTCCCACACTGTTTCCTAATAGCAGAGATTCCAAATCCCTGAGCCCCCACTGAGTGAGGTTCCTCTGGTGAACTGGGAAGATGCAGCTGTGCTGAGAAAGCTTCACCTGCTCCTTTGTAGTTCAGTCAGCCATGAAAGACACCCTTGAATGCAACCACCTAAGAGCACCTATGCTGATTGACAGGTTCTGGCGATGTGGACAGCTTTTAAGTCAGAGGATGATGGCCTTTGGACTGGCCCTGCTTCAAAGGGATGGCTGAGTGTTTACCATCTGCAAAGGGGTCATGCAATGTGGCTTTTTGGCTCCATTCCAGTAGGTGGCAGCATTGCCCAATGACCAGGAGTGTAAAAGTACGTGCATCTGTGTGGGGGTGTGTGTGTGCCTTTGTGTGAGATTTTTGGGTTATGTTTAGTTTATTCGTGTGTATGTGTGTATATACCCACATGCTTGAGGGTTTATGATGTATATATGAATATACATACATATCTATTTGAATATATGTACATACATACATATTTGAATATATGTACATACATACATGCATATTTATAAATAAATCTATGTGATTATATATGTTTACTAAGTAATACATCTTTTTATGTATTAATTTACATGTGTAGGCTTTCTTGTTCTTGCCTGGAGGCACACCACCACAAAGGCAAAGAGCTCTTAGAAGTTTCATGTATAAATATCTATGTTTTAATTTTTATTTATTTATGTTGATACATATATTTATATATGTTATCTATTTCTTCATATATTAAAAGTATAGACATGGATTTGTGTATGTGTTTGTTCGAATTATGCCTCAACTGGTGTCCTGTGTGTGTGAAGCACTCCAGACCAGCAGACCTCACTGCTCCATTTCTTCAGAGCAGCAGTTTCCACACACTGAGCCCCACTGACAGTTTATCCCCTGGGAGAGTGGAAAGGCACCTCTGTTCCATCTGGTTACTACCTCCCTGAGCTTCAAAGGACAGAAGAGACAGGGCTTTCTTTTGGGCGTAAGACAATACAGTTTTCAGCCTAGACTTGGCGACCCAAAGTCTGTGCAGAAATCTAGCACTGCTGCTGTCCCAAGGCCAGATGCCAGGCCCGGAACCTTAGGGATCCCGGTGGACTTTCGACTTTTGCACGTGCAGTTCAGCCTCCTGGAACACACCTGCCTCACCCACAAGCTGGGGCCGAGTTCTTTGAAAGGCATCATCCATCCCCTGGGGATGGCCATGTCCAGCATCTGCCTCTAACCTGGTTTTCCTCATCTACCATCTACACTGTGGACAAGAAAGCTTTGTCAAGCCAGACCCATTTCCATGATTCTCAAAGTTTTGGAAGAAACCTCAAGCCTGGGGGTTCTCAGGTGTCTTTTTATTATTATTATTATTTTTTAATTTTAAATGGAGTCTCGTTGTCACCCAGGCCAGAGTGCAGTGGCGCGATCTTAGTTCACTGCAACCTCAGCCTTCTGGGTTCAAGCGATTTTCCTGCCTCAGCCTCCCTAGTAGCTGGGATCACAGGTGCCCACCACCACACCTGCTTTTTTTTTTTTTTTTTTTTTTTTTTTGTATTTTTAGTAGAGATGGGGTTTCCCCATGTTGGCCAGGCTGGTCTCGAACTCCTGACCTCAAGTGATCTGCCCATCTCAGCCTCCCTCCCAGGTGTCTTTAATCCAAGTGTTCTCTGAGTCTGCCCTGGTTTCTCAAGATGCAGCTGGAGCCTGCCATAACGGGTTCACACAGGTCTATGCAGTCTTCAGAATAAATGGGGGGCCACTTTCCTGGTCCCCAAATGCTCTCAGGAGCACTCAGAGCCATCCTGTTCTGGCCTTGCTGACCCTCGGACCCGCAGCCCCCTTACATGACCCAGACTCTTGCTGTGCCCAGTGCTTCCTGTGTGTTCAGACCTCGCCTGTTTTCATCCTCCTGGAAAGCCTCTTCTCCACCCACCCAAACCGGGATGCCTCTCTATGTCCCCACCTCAACTATCAAAAGAGGAGCCCCTGTCCTGACTGACAGCTTCTGGATAAGTGGGCAGCTTTCCCACTAGAAGATTATGGCCTTTGGGAGGGATCTGGTCAAAGGGCCATGTTCAGGGGTTTGTCATTTGTATTTGTGGAGGTTCACACGGAACTGGCAGGAAAGGAGCCTTTGGGCCTTTTGTTTCACTCCACTGCCCGTCTGTGGTAAGGGGGCCCAATGGCTTCTCGTATAAATGCAAGTGCATCTGTGTGGATTTGGGGTAACTTGTTTGGGTTTTCTTTATTTTGTATGTAGAGACTTACACATATATACCTATATTTACGTATTTGTTCATACATATTTTTCTATATATACAGATTATACAGAATATTTGCATTCACTTATTTATATGAATATGTATATATTTATGTGTGTGTGGATAGATAGATAGACAGATAGATTTTCTTCTTGCCTGAGTGGAGAAACACCACCATGGACAGGTAGAAAGCCCTACCCAGTTTCCTGTATAAATAAATATATATATATAAAAATTTATTTATATGCTGATACGTATATTCACATATGTTAAATATGCCCTTACATCTTTAACAAACACATGTTTCTGTATGTGGATATGTCTATTTCTCGCTGTGTCTTAGCTGAGATCCTGAATGTGTGAAACACTCCAGACCAACAGGCTGGCCCTCCCTGTTCCTCCAGATCAGTGATTTCCAAAGCTGAGACCCTACCCAGTGCTGATGATTCTCTGGCCCAGTGGGAAGATGCAGCTGTGCTTTTGACTTCGGGCGTCAAGGCCATTGCTTCCTTCAGTGTTTGGGGGAAGTCATGCTGCTGCTTTTGGTCCCCAAATGCTCTCAAGGGCACTCAGTGCAGTTTCACTCTGGCCTGCCTGTCCCTCCATCCTGTGCCATCTTACTGAACCTGCCTTTCTCTGCTCCCAGTGCATCCTGAGGGCTCAGACCCTCGTTTCTCTCCATGAAAAGCCTTTTCTCTACTCACCAAACTAATTGTATTGCCCCTACCTGAAGTGTTCCAAAGAAGCCCAGCTAACCTGATGCACAAGTTCTGGGAAACTGGCCATTTTTCCCAATGGAGGGTGATGGCCTTGGGACTGGCTCTTGTTAAAGGGCAATGGCCAGGTGTTTCCCATCCATGACCAGTGACATGGACCTGGCAGGAAAGGACTCCTGGTGGCTTTAGGGTTCCCTAGGCTGCTAGTAGGTGGCAAGAAGGGCCCCGAGGCCCAATGGCCCCAATATACCTGCAAATGCATCTGTTTGTAGTACGTGTGGGTTTTTCATTGAGTTTTGGGTAATGTTTATTTTTTATATATTTATATTTATAAATTTATTTTAAATCTATGTATTTATGTATAAATATATATAATTAGACCAAATATTCAAATTTATTCCTTCATAAGAATCTGTGTATTTTATGTTTTCTAATCACCTGCAAGAAAGAACACCAACGTAGGCTGGCAGAGAGTACAGCAAAGATCTATGTCTACACATCTATATTTCTATGTTGATACACATGTTTTTACATGTTACATACTTCCTTATACCTTTAAATGTAAACACATTTATGTGTGTGAATATATTTATTTCTAGTTATATCTTAGGTGGTGCCCTGTCTGTGTGAAACACTTCAGATGAGCATGCTGGGCTGCACTGTTTCTGCAGATCAGTGATGTTAAAACACTGAGACTCTACTGAGTGTTGATCCTGTGGTCACATGAGAAGATGCAGCTTCACGTTGGATGTCAGATCAGAGACATTATTTCCCTTGGTGTTTGGGCCAGCTTGCACATACACTTGTGGACATCAACAGAGAGTGCTGACCAGCTAGCTGTGTTGGCATGAATGGGAGCGTCAAAAGCCTACGATACCTGATCAAATTAAGTGTTCTTCCATTCGAGTTCCACCTGGCCACTGTCTTCCTGAGCATCTAATAACAGAAGAGATCACCTATTTTTTTTTTTTGGCTTTGCAGCCATGCATTATCCAGCCTTGTTTTGACAAGCACAAGCCAGACAAAAAGCTAACAGTGTTTCCAGCCCAAGGCCTGAGGGTTGTCGGTAGCATCCCCACTTGAGCAAGTTCATTTGAATCCACCACAATGAACCGCCTCAACCACAAGCTGGGCCCTAATTTTGGGACAGGCATTATTCATCCAGCTGGGAAGGCAGTGCTGAATACTCTACCACTGAACGGTTCTTCCTCGTCAACCACCTACATTGCAGCCCAGGGGTTTTGTTAAGCCAGACCCGTTTCCCTGCTGCTCACACTGGTGTGAGGTCTCAGGCACATGGCTCTTCTGTTGCCTTTCTGCCTTTCATCCAGGTGTTCCTCAGGCTGCCACGAGGGGTGCTCTAGACCCACTAGACTCTGCCCTAACAGACTTTCTCAGTCTGCATCCAGAAACTCTCAGGGGCACCCCGCGCGGTCCTCCTGCTGCCCCTCTGGCCCTGTACCACCATAACCCACTACAACTGCACTGCCCCCAGCACATTCTGAAATCTCAGACCCAGCATTTTCTCTTCTCCCAGGAAAGCCTCTTTTTCACCCACCTGATGTGGGACACCATTGGATGCATCCACCTTACATACTCAAAACATGGACGCCTAGCCTCATTGAGAGGTTCTGGAAGTGTGGGCAGCTTTTCTACTAGAGGGCAATGGCCGCTGGGCTTGTTCTGGTTAAAGGCCAGTGGCCATTTATTTGCCAACTATAAAATGTCTTATAAAACTAGCAGAAAGACTCCTGTGGTCTTGTTTGATCCCTGTGCTGCCACAAGGTGGCAGCAAAGCACAGTGTCTTCCAGGGAACTTGGCAGTACATCTGTGTGTGTGTGTGTGTGTGTGTGTGTGTGTGTGTGTGTGTGTGTGTGTGTGTGTGTGTGTGTGTGTGTGTGTGTGTCTGTGTGTGTGTGTGTGTGTCTGTGTGTGTGTGTTTATGTGAGATGCTCCAGGGAACATGGAATGCATTTGCGTTGTGGGGTTATGTGTGATTATGTGAGATTTGGGAATTTTTTAAAATAAATATTTATCTTTATATATATGGAGAAATACATGTTCATATATGTAATTACGTGTAGTATCTCTAGTTATATATACATAAGTTGCCTCTCACCTACATGAAGAAACACCATCTCAGACTATAAGACAGCATCACATAGTTTGTGTGTAAACATCTCTATTTTAATTCTTATTTACTTATATGTTTACCATATATTTACATATGGTATATAGTCCTTTATATATTTAAAAATATACACAGTAACTTGTGTGTGTATTGGTTTCTTTCTAGTTCTATTTTGGCTGGTGCCCTCTATGTGTGAAACACTCTGACTGACAGAGTGAGCCACACTGTTTCTCCAGATCAGCGATTTTAGATTTTAACATCTAAATGTCTCACAGACACCTTTACCAGCAGTTTGAATATCCAACCCATATTCATCTTCCCAAATCGAATTCTGTATAGACTCTCAAAATATGTCTCTCATGTCCTCATGCCTTCAGAATTTATTAAACTGCCATAGAAAATAATATTACCTTTAATTTACTTTCAAGGAGATCTGCTAGCCTGCTTGAAATTAGGCCCCCCTCCCTCCAAGGTATTCCTGCCTGAGAGGTGCACCTTGGGCCTCACGTGTGCTCAGTATCAGTTGCTCAGGTTTGATCCCCTTTCTCTCTGCTCCCTGATGACCCTCCTTCATGAAAATGAAACTCCAGTGTACACAGAAGTTTTTCTTCTTTACTTGTTCCCATGAAAGGAGGTAAACCACCCCAAAGAACCAAAGGTCAGGTTATAATATTAATAATTATTTTTTTCAAAGTCTGACCATAACAGAAAAGTACAGTGTAGGAAGTAAGTCACAACCCAGACCCGAGCCAAGACACAGCTTGGCCTGCCTTCCCCACTTGGACTTTCCGCCTCACCCCTGACCTGCTTCCAGTGGCTGGGCCTAGTTTACCAGCTTCTTCCGAAAATGCCTTAGAAATCTCAAGAGCTCAGAGTGAAAGTCAAAGTAACTCCTGGCTCCAGAAGGAGAAGGTGACTTTTCTTCATTCTAATCTGGAGCCTTCTCTATCAGCTTCTTAGGGACATCATAATACAATACCGCAGACCAGATGGTCAAAACAACAGAAATGTATTTTCTCTCAATTCTCTAGGCTAGAAGTCTGATATCAATGGACTGGTTTCTTTTGAGGCCTCTCATCTTGATTTCCAGATGACTTCCTCACTGTGTCCTCACCTGTTCACCCCCTATTCTGTCTTCTGTGTCCTAATGGCCTCATCTTAAGGGACACCAGTTATATTGGATTAGGGCCCATCCCAATGATGTAATTTTAACTTAATTACCTCTTAAAGGCCCTGTCTTCATATACAGTCACATACATGAGGGGACATAATTCAGCCTGTAACACCTTTCTTCTGAGTGTTCATTTTCTGCTGCAGGATAGTTTTTGCTGGAATGACTGATAGTATTAATAGGAATAGCCATTATCTTCAGAGGTGACCTTATCCCCATGTATAGGAGTATGCTATAGCCCTGTATTTTCAACTGGAAAAAAAAAAATCCAGCCACATGATAGTCAGACATAAGTATGTTATCCAAAACTTCCAGTCTTAACTGATAATACATTTGGCAATGCATTGCTTATTTTGGCTATACTACAACACATATAGGCCTGTTTCTTTTTAGTTTCTCAGTTTCAAAGTTTTGTAGCATCTCCAGGTCACCTTTTCACCATTGTACTTATCATGTAATATTATATCTGTTTACTTGTGTGTTTTCTCAAGTAAACTGTGAACTCCTTTAGTGGGACTATATTAGGCCATTCTTGCATTTCTGTAAAGAACTACCAGAGACTCGATAATTTATAAAGAAAGGGGGTTTAATTGGCTCACAGTTCTGCAGGCTTTATAGGAAACATGGTGCTGGCATCTGCTCAGCTTCAAGGGAAGCCTCAGGAAGCTTACAATCATAGCAGAAGGCAACGGGGGAGCAGGCACGTCATATGGTGAAAGCAAGAGCAAGAGAGAGAGAGGAGAGGTAACGTGGGAAGGTGCCACACACTTACACAACCAGATCTCAGAACTTCCTCACTATCACAAGGATGGCACCAAGGGCATGGTGTTAAACTATTCATGAGAAATCTACCATCATGATCCAGTCACCTCCCACCAGGCCCCACCTCCAATACTGGAAATTACATCTCAACATGAGATTTGGGCAGGGACAAATATCCAAACTATATCAGGGGCTGTGTCTTATGGATTGTGGAGCTCTTAATGCAGTGTGCAATACACAATTGGTGCATAGTAGGTGTTTAGTGGGATCATAACTCTGTGTTCACTTAATGGTTCATTCAATAAGCACATATTGAACACCAACTCCTTCCTGGGCAGCATAATAATGTAGAAGAAAAAGCAACTCGTGGTTTACCTGCCTTTATCTCTCATAATATTCAGCCCAATTACCCGAAGACAAGTTAATAGGTACTGTCTCCTTCTTTTGTATGTGTTTCCTCATGGCATTAGAATTGTCATAGGTATGAAAATTCAGTTTGAGTGGCACGAAGGACAGAGCTATCAAATTAGAACAAGGAGATTAACCATCTGTTCTAGCTGCACCATGAATCTCTAAATTCTAGTCTCCACCTCTGCAGATTTAGGAGCTGGTCATCTTTTATGTGGCTTCCAGCTTGGACATTCTATATTATGTAGAAAAGGTTGACATTATTTTGAGATGAATTTCTTGAGCAATTTCATCTGTATCACCTGACTGAGGGTCTGAATGCTAAACAGTAAACTATAGAGGGATTATTATAATAGATTAGTACCCCAGGAGGATCCCACAGGTTTTGTTACTCTTTTAATTGAAGGTATTTGATAATTTTACTGCAGTCATTTGTTTCATGCTTGAGTGATTTAGAATAACTCTTTTCGGTATTCTCAAAATAGGAGCAAAAAGAGAACCAAAAAGAAATCCTTCTCTGCTTGTCCTATTGGACAATCTGCTCCTACTATACACCACAAAGAATCAAAGACTGTATTGTTATTTAAGTTGCAGACATAAATTTTATTATGCAGTTTTGCATAAGATGTCTATAATTTTCAGGGTAGAGCAATCTCACTGAGACTTCAAGATCTTGCCTATCAACTTCTGAGGTTGGCCTGGATTCCCTCCTTAATATCACCAGACCCTGGTAGTCTGAGGTACTAGAAGGTTCTGGTTTGAGCTGGCAGAACATCTGCCTTGCCTTGGCTTCAAAAGGTGTTCTAGGGGTCAGGTGTCACAGAAAAACCATGAGTTATGAGGCTGATGTGACAAACCTATAACTCTAAGAACAGATAGAGAACTAACAATAATCATGTTCAGATAGAGAACCAACAAGAATCATGTTCTGAAAATATGAGACAAGATTTCTGGGAGATAAAAATATGACCAGCTTATGAAGTCTTAAAATAACTAGGACACTGGCATTTTTAATCCTTCCCCTAACTTATCCCCCACAGAGTAGGTTCATCCATAAAACTCTGTGATCCATAAGTCACTTGTTTTTTACATATAGCCCAGTGATTTTTTAAATAAATGGTTTGCCTTTTGGTTTGTAAATATTTTAAACTTACAGAAAGGGTGTAAAAAAAAAGTAGCACAAAAAGCACTCAATACCCTTTACCCAGGCTAAGCTATTGTCAACATGTTAATACATTTGATTTATAACTTCTGTATACTTTCTGGACATTTATTGATAAATCATACAAATTATGGAACTTTAAACCTAATGATATCAATATAGTTTTCTAAGAAAAAGAAGATTCTCTTAAATAATGACAATACAGTCATTAACTTCTATAAATGTAATCATGATAACAATATTTTTATTTAATTTACTTTCTGCATTCAACTTTTTTCAAATGGTCCAAGAACAGCTTTAATAGTGTTTTTACCCCATGAATACCATTTTCAGTCTTGAGTTGGGCATTACATTTAGCTATGATGCCTCCTTACCTTTCTTTCACCTGCAGTATTCCACTGATTTCTGTTTTTCTTTCTTTTTTTTTTTTTTTGAAATTTACATTTTTAAGAACACAGTTCCTCCCCTTTTCTTTAACAGATGGCAGGGTGCTCCCCTCTATTAAACAGAATGCTCCCTACTTGTTATTTATCTAATGTTTTCTCATGATTAGATGCAAGTTAGTGATGTTTTGTCCTTCACAAGGTATCACATCTAGAGGCATATAATGTCTAACTTCTCATTAGTCATGTTAACTTTGCTTACTTATTCAAGGTATTTTCCAGTTTCTCCCATTGTATGATTGCTGTTTTCTTCCTTTGGAACTAATAAATAGCTGGTGAGGACATTACTTTGGATATAAAAGTACCCTGTGTATCGTGAGAATTTTCACCTAGATTTAGCACTAGTACTTTATCTATATACATTAGTCAGCACTCAGGTTTCTACTGTAAGCAAAAGTCTTCCTTTTTGTTTTATATATCTATCATCTATGTTATCTCTGTATCTATCTATTTAAATGGATTTGAACTTAAGTGTCATATCCCTCTAGTCCATGTTGTATTATCCTTTTTTTATTGTTTTTTTAGTTTTATTTTTTTTTTTCTTTTTTGAGATAGAGTCTTGCTCTGTCGCCCAGGCTGGAGTGCAGTGGCACCATCGTGGCTCACTGCAAGCTCTGCCTCCCGGGTTCACGCCATTCTCCTGCCTCAGCTTCCCGAGTAGCTGTGACTACAGACGCTCACCACCACGCCTGGCTAATATTTTGTATTTTTAGTAGAGACGGGATTTCACTGTGTTAGCCAGGATGGTCTCGATCTCCTGACCTTGTGATCCGCCCGCCTCGGACTCCCAAAGTGCTAGGATTACAGACGTGAGCCCCAGCGCCCAGCGTATTGTATTATTCTTATACCAAAATGCAGACTTATTTTTGAAAAAGGAAAAAGCTTATTTTTTTTTTAAAAGAGCTAGTAAATTTGTAATCTAATTTAAACATTAACTTGTTAATTAGCTCCTTGTTACGGTAATTAATGTGCAATTTATACCACGAAGTGACTTTATGCTATAGATTGTGCTTTCAAGGAGCTCACATTCTAGGGAAATATGTAAGTATTCTAGAAAAGAATTTACCATTACCTTGTCTTTTTATTAAAGATCAATGAAAATATATGTCGTTTAGACTGTTGTTTCTGACTTAATCTGTTTCTTAAGTCAGAAACAAAATATTAAAAATTGATATTTCTATATAGGTTGAAGATCTTATCCATAAATTTTCATAGATAAATAGAAATATTGCAATCAAACTCATCCTTCTCCAAAAAGATGAGGGAAAAAAAGCTCACTGATTGTCTTTCTATATCTTTCTTAAACTGTATAGTCATATACTGTATAACAACGTTTTGGTCAACTGTAAGCCACATATATGATGGTAGTACCATAATATTATAACACTGTATTTTAACTGTACCTTTTCTATGTTTAGATTCACAAATCCTTACCATTGTGTTACAGTTGCCTACAGTATTCCATACAGTAGCATGCTGTACATGTTTGTAGCCTAGGAGCAAGAGGCCAGACCATATAACCTATGTGTGTAGTAGGCTACACTATCCAGTTTGTGTACCTACACTCTATGAGGTTTGCAACAATGATGAAACTGCCTAATGACACCTTGCTCAGACTATAGCCCATCATTGTGCAACACATGACTGTATTCAGAAAGAGGAAAGCTCCTAAATAAGATACATGAATGATAAAGCAACTGTGTTTTAGTAGGATTTATAGTGATAAATTATATTTATCTTGATCATTTACATGATAGACATTATCTTTATGTAAGGGATAAATGAGCTAAGAATTGAACACATACATTTTGTAGACACTATTTCTAAAAAGTTGAAACTAGGGGGTCTCTGCATTTTTATAGCTGTGACCTTGACTAGTGCTGCCTTTCCCATTTTCCTGGTTATCAAATGGCCTAGAACATTGTTGTAATAGTGTAGAGTTTGGGAAGATGAGATCAGAACTAACATAGACTGAGCAATTCTGAAATCCTAGGCTTGACTGTGATTTCTTCTGCAACTATGTGAGATAGACATTTGTACCTATTACACAGATGAGGAATCCAGGGTTCAGAGAAAGAAGTGCCTCGTCAAAGATTACAGAGCTAGTAATTGACTTGCCCGGGACAGATTCAGTTTCTGCCAGAACTCTGACTTTTCTTCCCTACAGAGATGTATGAGATTTTGGATATAAATCCATGGTAACTAGATATTAACTCTTTTGCAACTGTCTTGCCGAGATTCCAGGAGTATCATCAAAGAAGAGCCTATAGATGAAGATTGTCAAGGGGCACCTGTCCCAATTCCAGAGAAAAGCCTAATCCAAGGCTTACAAATCAGTGTGCATTCTGCATTATGCTTTCAAACTGCTTTCACATTCATCATTTAATTTGATCAGCAATGAATTGCATTAAAAAGAAAATTGTTTTATTAAATTTTTATTTGCTTTCATTAAACTAATAGACAAGATGAGAGCACAGAGGATAATATAAAACTCTACCAGACTAAGGCCCTGGCTGGTTGACTCATTCTGTTGCTTTTGATCTACTTCTTTTTGAGCTCCTTCAAAGCAATCATATTAAGCTGTGCTGTGTGTGATGCCTTGAGTCTGTTGGCCCCTATAGCCAACCAGGTGCCACCAGCCACTTGATAATTGATCAAATGTTTGCATATGGGTCTTGATAGATTCATCCTCATAATATAGTGGCACTTAATTTCAATGAAAAACAAACTGGCAACCAGTTTAGATATCCAGAGGCTGGTCTCTCTCTGGTAGCAGCTGCTTGGTAGAGCTTGTCAGGAGGTAGATGGCATTGGCATTTGGAAGTGGAGTCACCTTCTGGAGAAGTGGCTATATTTTTTCCATATGAGTCCATGAAATACTGGCATGTAGAAATGGTTTACAGAAACTACTTAATCTTTTTTTTTTTTTTTTTTTTTTTGAGATGGAATCTTGCTGTGTCGCCCAGGCTGGAGTGCAGAGGCATGATCTCGGCTCACTGCAAGCTCCACCTCCTCGGTTAATGCCATCTCCTGCCTCAGCCTCCCGAGAAGCTGGGACTACGGGCGCTTGTCACCATGCCCAGCTAATATTTTGTATTTTTAGTAGAGACGGCGTTTCACCATGTTAGCGAGGATGGTCTCGATCTCCTGACCTCGTGATTCGCCCGCCTCGGCCTCTCAAAGTGCTGGGATTACAGGTGTGAGCCACCAGGAAACTACTTAATCTTTATGCATATGATATTTGTGAGCTAGGAAACATTTCTTTTACCTTTATGGAAGTAGGGAGGAAAAGAAAGTAAAAGAAAAAATAGGAAAACTAAAAGAGGATATGAATACTTTCTGTGGTTAGATTGTTATTTTGAGTATATTACCTACATAGCAAATGCCATGAAATCTGTTTAAAATGTTCATTTGACAGCCATTTGGTTTTAAGATGGTAAATGTTATTAACCACAACAAAAACCAGCAATGTCACAGCAGAAGTTTGGCTAAGTGGTCTATCCTGTACTGACTGATGAGTGGGTGCACTGTAGTCCGGGCCTTAGAGGACAATGCTTTTCAGAGACTAGATTCAACCCTGAGGATGCAGAAACACGGTCAGTATATCCAGTGATAATTAAGTTCATGAATATTTGAGTCACGAAAACCAAGTTTATTTCTTATAAAATGAATAATGTGGTTAACTATATCTATATCTACACAGGGCTAAAACTGTAAAGTGACCAGAATTCCATCAGCCAGTCAGATCAATGACAGCTCCTTCAAATAATGCTTAAGATGCAACACCATTTTTAATTTGATTTTTAAGTTTCCTTTTAGTAGTTTCTTGGCAGAATACTTTCGTGACATTTCTTCCAATGGCGTACGATGGTAGTCTATTACATCTGGCTGTAGAGTCAGAAAATATCTAAATTCTAATTCCTGTACTGCCAGTTATTAGTTGTTCCACTCCAAGAAAGTAATTCAAACACTTGAACTTTAGTTTCTGGAGGAGTGAAATGGAAACAATATCTTTGTAGGTATTTTCAAAGCTTTGCAGATAATGTATATAAAACATCTACTATAGAGTCTAGCACATAATAAGTATTTAATAAATGATGGGTATCCTTATCATCCCTGTCATCATCATCATCTTAAAAGCTTTACTCTAATTTTAGACATATCTTCATTAGATGTTTAGATTCTACCGTCCCATTCTAATTTGGGAGACATTCTATCCCTTAAGGCAACTTCTGCTGATTTAAAGCATTATATATAGACTTTACAAACCTAACTCTCAGAAAGAAATGCACCACCTAGTTACAGGAAACCTTAATGTAATTAGACACACATATATCGGTCTGTACAAGGAGAGACAAAGAGAGATAGAAACAGTCTTATGATGGGAACTTATGCTGTGTATATTGATATTCCTTTATAGTAGATCAAATTTGACCAGAATCTAGACATTCACCATTCACTTTGGAAAAAGAGTAGAATAACTACTGTTTGTGATCACTCCTACCTGCTATACACACTACCTTATTTTAATCTCCACAATAGCCCTCAAAGATTCAGTCTTACAAATGTAAAAATGAGAATAAGCAAAGTTAATTAAATTTGTAACTTCATACAATTAGAGTGTATTTAAACTGGTATTCAAACCCTAAAAAACTTGCATTGTAATGGTTATTCTGTTTATGATACTTTACCTCTTCGAAAACACAGCCATTAAACTTCGGGGAGCATAGTTAATAAAGGGTCCTCATTTTTAACAATAGAGTCCAAAGAGGCTTCATGTTGAAACCTTGCATATGTTGCCATGTCACCTCTGTGAAATAGAATACTATTGGTCTGTATTATGGATTTGGAGCTGAGGTCCAGCTACATAAGCCTTACAATGTAAGCTCTACTGAGAGACTGGCCAAACTAATATCCTTGAACATTTTCATTATTATTACTAATCAACTAGTGGCAACAAAGAAAGAGGAAATATAATTGTTGTCAAATAATTATTGAATATGATTTTGTTGTAAAAGAATTGATATTTCAGTTAACATAATGGCAGCTCATCCTATGCCTTATATCAGCTGTTCTTTATACCAAAGAGCCAGAATTGCAGTGGATCTATTTATTTGTTTGTTCTGTGACAAATCAGTAATATTTTATGAGTAGGAATTTTCTTTTCAGATCTTAAAAGAGAATATAGCATCATTTAATAATAACGCCACACTCCTAAGTGAATAGTCTACTTATCCAAATAGAACAGTTTATACTTTATATAATAGAATAGTTTATAAATAGAACAGTTTATAGTTACTAAACGTATGATCTAAAGAAAATATGGCATTTCCCTCTGAGACAATTAAAAATGCTGTTTCCATGATCATACCAAGGTATGAGCATATCTAGAGCAATAACATATAAAATCACTTAATGTTTTTCATGTGCAAGGCACTGTGCTAGGGACTGCACATTCAAAATATGAATAAAACATACTGCCTGATATTAAATAAGTCATACTGCAGTGGGAAGAAAAATAATTACAGTATAATATAGTAATTGAAAGGACAAAGATAGCTTAAGCTATAGTGAAATATACAGGGAAAATCATGAGTTTGGAATTGGATATTTTGGTTTGAGTTGTTTTGAAATAAACAAGTGTATTTAACAAGTAGCTATTGACTATAAAACACAAGAATAAACAATACTTTGACTAACACTTTTTTGGGAGTGTTATTTATATCAAATTGAGAAAGTTTATAGAAAGAAATAGTTTAACTGGAGTAGCATCTAGTGTTTGTTGAGTATTTAATATCCATTAAGGACTGTGCCAAGTGCTTTATGCATATGATATTAAGTCATTGTAGTAGCCCTGTGGAGGGAGTATTTTTCCTCTTTGGGTAGAGGAATATTAATGTTTCATAGCAAATAAATAGAGAAGCTGAGATTTCAACACATACCTGCCTGAATTTGAAGCCTGGCCTTTAAACAAGGTGTTCCAAAGTGCAACTTCAGATAGAGGTAGTTTTCTCTGTAATGGCTCTGGATGGGAGGTTTGGAGACTAAGAGCAGGTTCACTAAATTTGAGACTGATGTGACTGCTTAGGATTCCTGCAAAATTGGCTTTGAAGCAGCATCATCAGGTCATATTCAAATTTCACAACTTGCTTACTGTGTGACCTTGACTACATTATTCATTGTCTCTGAGCATCAGGGTTTTGTCTATAAAACAATGATAATGGCCGGGTGCAGTGGCTCATGCCTGTAATCCCAGCACTTTGGGAGGCCAAGGCGGGTGGATCATTTGAGGTCAGGAGTTCAAGACCAGCCTGGACAACATGGTGAAACCCCATCTCTACTAGAAATACATAAATTAGCTGGGCGTGGTGGTGTGTACCTGTAATCCCAGCTACTTGGGAGTCTGAGGCAGGAGAATCGCTTGATCCTGGGAGTTAGAAGTTGCAGTGAACCGAGATTGCACCACTGTACTCCAGCCCGGGTGACAGAGTGAGACCCTGTCTCAAAAAAACAAAAAAAAAAGAAAAAAAAGAATGATAACAACGTACACTTTATAGGAACACTGGGTTTAAAGTAAATGCATATCAAAGCACCTATTCTGAGCTTGGTGCATAGCAGTTGATCTATAGAGGTTTGCTTCCTTCCAAGTACCCTTTCCTGAAGATAATTCATAAAAAGAGCTCACTGCCTACTTCAATTACTATGCCAAGGGTTTTAGAACAGGGCATCTCAAATTGAGGAATCACTTGAGGATTCTGTTAAATGCAAATTCCAATTCAACAGGTTCTTGGGTGGAGCGGTTTGCGGGGGTGGCGCTGAGATTTTGCTTGTCTAATGAGATTCCAGGAGACAATTATGTTGGTCTTCTATGACCACATTTTCATCAGTAAGTTTTGTATTGTTTATCTTTTGTGCTGTTATTAAATACCTCCAGTTGCAAGTCAATTTCTTCCGGCTTGCTTTCATACCAAACAAAAAACAGCTATTTTCACAGTCACAGGTGATGGTGATATTGGACATCTTCACAACACACTGTTTATTATTTTATTATTTTTAAAACATTGAGCTGGGTGTGGTGGCTTATGCCTGTAATCCCAGCACTTTGAGAGGTCGAGGTGGGCAGATCACCTGAGGTTGGGAGTTCAAGACCAGCCTGACCAATATGATGAAACCCTGTCTCTACTAAAAATACAAAATTAACCAGGCATGGTGGCACATGCCTGTAATCCCAGATATTCGGGAGGCCGAGGCAGGAGAATCACTTGAACCCGGGAGGCAGAGGTGTGGTGAACCGAGATAGGGCCATTGCACCCCAGCCTGGGCAACAAGAGTAGAACTCCATCTCAAAAAGCAAACAAACAAAACAAAGCAAACAAACAAACAAAACCCCAAAAAACCCCACAAAAACCGGGAGAAAAAAAACCTATATAAACAACTACAGTTACACTAGTGAGCATGCCTCTACTGCTTTAGAGTTTAAAGTGTGCAATCCCAGAATATTATGGCAGATTTTTTTTTTTTTTTTTTTTTTTTTTTTTTTTTTTTTTTTTTTGAGACGAAGTCTTGCTCTGTCACCCAGGCTGGAGTGAAGTGGCGGGATCTCAGCTCCGCCTCCTGGGCTCAGGAAGCAAGCTCCGCCTCCTGGGTTCACGCCATTCTACTGCCTCAGTCTCCTGAGTAGCTGGGACTACAGGCTCCCGCCACCACACTCGGCTAATGTTTTCTGTATTTTTAGTAGAGACAGCTTTTTACCGTATTAGCCAGGATGGTCTGGAGCTCCTGACTTCGTGATCCGCCTGCCTTGGCCTCCCAAAGTGCTGGGATTACAAGCGTGAGCCACCACGCCTGGCCGGCAGATATTCTTTGAGAGTCTACTATGTCTAAGGCAATGACGGAACAGAACTTCATAATGCTTATATATTGTCAGGAAAGAAGGGCAGGAAATTTAGTGATAACGGGATTATGTTGTAAGATGTCTAGTAGACGTACAGTCAAAATCATACTACTAATCAATTAGTATGCCTATTAATCAATGATTAGGCTGTTTATCAATTGGGCAGATTACTTCAGTAAATCAGCCAAATCTAATCACATTACTCTTTAAAAACACAGAATTGTCGATAACTGGTAGCAGAAGAGAAAATCAGAGAGATTCAAAGAATGAAAAATACTTGACTTGCTATTGCTGGATTAAAGGTGGAGAGGGCCGTGTAAGAAAGCAGCCATTCAGAGTACGTTTTTTCTTTTTTCTTTTTATTTTTATTATACTTTAAGTTTTAGGATACATGTGCACAGTGTGCAGATTTGTTACATAGGTATACGTGTGCCATACTGGTTTGCTGCACCCATTAACTTGTCATTTACATTAAGTATTTCTTCTAATGCTATCCCTCCCCCTGCTCCCCATCCCATGAAAGGCCCCGGGGTGTGATGCTTCCCGTCCTGTGTCCAAGTGTTCTAATTGTTCAGTTCCCACTTATGAGTGAGAACACGTGGTGTTTGGTTTTCTGTCCTTGTGAAAGTTTGCTGAGAATGATTGTTTCCAGTGGCATCTATTTCCCTGCAAAGGACAGAAACTCATCCTTTTTTATGGTTGCATAGTATTCCATGGTGTATATGTGCCACATTTTCTTAATCCAGTCTATCATTGATGGACATTTGGGTTTGTTGCAAGCCTTTGCTATTGTGAATAGTGCTGCAATAAACACACGTGTGCATGTGTCTTTATAGTAGCATGATTTATAATCCTTTGGGATTGCTGGATCAAATAGTATTTCTAGTTCTAGAACCTTGAGGAATCGCCATACTGTCTTCCACAATGGTTGAACTAGTTCCCACTCCCACCAACAGCGTAAAAGTGTTCCTATTTCTCCACATCCTCCACAGCATCTGTTGTTTCCTGACTTTTCAATGATCGCCATTCTAACTGGTGTGAGATGGTATCTCATCGTGGATTTGATTTGCATTTCTCTGATGACCACTGATGATGAGCGTTTTTTCATGTGTCTGTTGGCTGCATAAATGTCTTCTTTTGAGAAATGTCTGTTCATATCCTTTGCCCACTTTTTGCTAGGGTGGTTTATTTTTTTCTTGTAAATTTGTTGAAGTGTTTTGTAGATTCTGGATATTAGCCCTTTGTCAGATGGATCGATTGCAAAAATTTTCTCCCATTCTGTAGGTTGCCTATTCACTCTGATAGTAGTTTCTTTTGCTGTGCAGAAGCTCTTTAGTCTATTTAGATCCCATTTGTCTATTTCAGCTTTTGTTGCCATTGCTTTTGGTGTTTTATTCATGAAGTCCTTGCCCATGCCTATGTCCTGAATGGTATTGCCTAGGTTATCTTCTAGGATTTTTCTGGTCTGAGGTCTAACATTTCAGTCTTTACTCCATCTTGAATTAATTTTTGTATAAGGTATAAGGAAGGGATCCAGTTTCAACTTTCCTCATATGGCTAGCCAGTTTTTATTCAGAGTACCTTTTTAAAGATAGTATTGATAGGACTCAGCTCAGGATTGAGGCACTTTAACAAAAGCTGATAGACAATATGCTATCTACCTATACTGTGCCTTATAAATCTTACAGCATCATCACTCCCTCTGTCCTGTCAGTATCATTATTTAACAAAGATCTGTAGTGAAAGTATGTTCAAAATTGTACAGTAACATAGAGGTGGACATTTGTATTTCCTGCAGAGGTAAGAGTGACACAAAGGAAGGCTTCCCAGAGGATATTAGATCCTCCCCACCACAACTATGGTGATTATCTTTGTCGTTGTCATTCATTGCTATCATCCTTGCAATCATCAAATAGCACTTTTTGAGAACTTATTGCTTACCAGGTACTGTATGAGGCAATGATATGCATGATCTCAAACAATTCCCATAACCTCCTCATGACTTAGGTACTGTTATTATCTGCATTCTATAGATAAGGGAATGATGCTTACAGAAGTAAAACAGCTTGATTAGTGTTAAACAGCAGGTCATTAATTCAAACATGGCACTTACCAAACAGCCCATGATCTTAATCATTATGCCACTACTACCTCAATTCATTTGATTCAAGATACTTGATCGTAACAAGTTTCATATACATGGCTGTTATGTTAATTGTTTCAGTTTTACAATTGAAGACCCTGAGGTTGATATAAATTATTTTCCCAAATATTTGGGTAAAATGTGAGAGCCATACTCAAAGGTTTCTAACTTCAAGTTTTACGTTTCTCTGTCACATTTCGTAGATCCTCAAATAAAAGTAAGATAGGCAAATTATGAAGTCCATATACACATACATTTATATTTTATATATGCATACCAGAGAAACAGATCCCTTCATCTCACAGCCCACAGGTCTATAAATATTATTCTGCTCTTGTTTCAAGGCTTTGAGTTAGTAATAGCATGGTCTGATTTTTATCTTTGGTTCTATTTTCCTTTTGAGCTTTATTTTATTTCTCCTGCTTTTCTTGATTTTTGGGAATGATCTTCTTAACATTATTAACTCTATAGCTTTTAGTCACCTTTGAAGAGGTCCTACTGAGTAATGGTCTTCTTTCACCTTCTGAATGCTGGGGAAGAAATTTATAAATATTATTGGCTTGAAGGGATGTTTATCTTTAGCTCAGGAAAGCATTATCACCTGTATCTCTTAGTTCTTTTCTTTCCTCACACTTTCTACTTCTTTGCCTTCTCTTTCTTTTTACCTTTTCCTGTCTTTTTTTCTTTCCTCCTCACCATCTTCCCTTCTTTCTCCTGGTCCCCTCTTCCTCTCTCGAATTTAACAGCTGTTTAAACGAGTGTATTCTCATTTAAAATTCTAGAATTGGTTTTCTGCACTTCTAAATAGTTTTGTGCAATGAACTGGGATTTGCAGTCCAATATAACCAGCTAATATTTTACCTTTACCTTTTGTTGACTTCATAATCCTAGGCAAATTGAAGTCTCTTAGACTTAATTTGTCCTTTTTAAAAATGGAGGTAATAATACCTTTTCCGTAATACAGATACAAATCTAATATTACCTGAGACAGAGAGAAGGTACACAATGGAGAACTCTCTTTCAGTTAAAGAAAGTATTTTAAAATTGGGGCCAGGTGTAGTGTTAGGCATTCTTTTTTATGTTTGTCTTCTTAAATTGGTATGGCTCAATTTTGCACCAGATTGTAAAATTTCCATTGGCAGAGACTGGTTCTTACTCGTATTTTGTCTCAATTGCCCAACCCAATATGTGACAGATACTCAATGAGTAGGATATTTGTTAAATGGAGCCTAAAGTGAGGCCAGATCAAGCCAAGGATGCAGACTTCACTATCAGACAGTCTGGGTGCTCTCGTTTCACTTTCACCCCCAAAGCAGCCTCTGCTACAAGGAAAGTATCTGCTGGTGAGAGATTCTTTGCAGCATTTCTGTCTAAATTGGAGAGTAGAAGAAAAGACTGCTCAACCAGCTGTTGTCAACAACTTAGAAAACTTGAATGTTTAGGCAATTATAAGTTTCTCATGGTGTTCTCTAATGCTCTTTTCAAGGATACTATTTTATTTAATCAACTGAACAAAAGCCTCATAAAAATAGCACAGTGCTGCAAATCCAGTCCGCAAAGATTCAGGAGAACAGGGTTATGCATTTCCTCTCTGGAAGCTTCCACATTGCTTTTGTGGCACTGCTGCCCACTCCTGACATGCTGATGTGCCCAAGGTCTCCACCCTGTGTGTCCAGAGTCTTGCTGACTCTACATACTCTCCGTGGGCAAACAACAGTCATTCCATCTGATGCCTCACAAATCTCTACACTTCTGATTTGGCTGTCCAAATTGACCCTACCCACCCACCACCTTTTAAATATTTTACAAATGTCCCACAGGCACCTGAGTTTATCACAAGAATAAAGTTTATATTCCCCACCTAAACTTGTTCTCCTTCTATATTTCGTACCTTAGGGAGTGGCATAAGCAGCCATTTAATTCTCACAACAGCCATACAAGTAGATACTATTATCTTTATTTTGGCGAGTAGAGACCGAAAACTTGAAGGCTTCAGGTAGATATAAATCAAAAGAGCCTGCCTGCAATTCCAGATCATCCTGCTCCAAAGACTTTCTCTCTTCCAGTAAGCCTTTCTAGAAAGGCAAGAACAGAGAGGAAGAAGGAAAAACATATTGGTTTGTCAGTGGAGCAATTATAAGATTCCCCAGCTATTGCCTCTAGTATCACTCAAATGAACCTATGTCTTGCTTCCTTGGATCACCCATCCTGCTAAATAAATATCATAAATTTAATGATATAATGAAATTGAAAATAGTTGAAGTTATTTTATTTTATTAAATCACATGATAAGGTATTTGAGATTACATATGCAAATACTCTCTCCTTCACCCATTGCTGAAGCACAGTCCTTATTAATAGAAAATAGCTTCATAATTCCAGGATGGTATAATGAAAACTAATGGAAGGGGACGTGACAAATTGACCTTGTACTCTAGAATAAGTACTTATTGGAGAACTTTCTATGAGCAAAATACCATTCTTGTCTTACATGCAAGGCATAGACAGAATAGCTGAGAAATTTCAATATTATTTATAAAGATAAGGCAGTTGAAAAGTACCTAAAGCTCCTATTATCCTCTTTTTGTCATTGTCTAGATCATGAATGATGTTAAGGTTAGATGATTTAGAGTCAGCCTAACATGGTACACTTAAAGGGAAGGGGAAAAATGTTAGGAGGATTTATAGGGCTTTGTTTGCGTTGCTAAAGAGTTTGTCAACTGTAAGAGATTATTTTGCCTTTTTCAGGTGGTAATTAATTTTTTGAAAACTTCTCTATTATCTAGGATTGCTGTAATGTTCATTATTTAAAATATTAAGTATATCTATTTGCATAAATTTTGTATTGAGAGTCTGATGGAAATAACTCATCAAGGTCCAAACTGACTTCATGTAATGCAGAAATTAATGGGCAATATTTGCTCTGCATAATCTGCCATAGGCAGAAGGATGCCCAGTAAAGGGAGAGGAGCTGCAGGACACTCAGATGGTTCTTCCTATAGACAAAACCATGAACGAGAACTCCATTGCCAGAAAGTTTTCTGAAGCTTTGAAGCTTCAAAAGCATAGATCAATAGAAAACATTTGGGATTGAAAGTCAGGTAGACCAGGGTTTGGACTTTATTCTGTGCCCCTTTCTAATTAGTTACTTTGGGCAAGTATAATCATCTCTGTCTAAGTTTCTACATTTTAAAAATGATATAAAATTTTTCAGTGAAAGAGCTGTTGAGGTTTAAATACTTGTTGTTGCTACTGATAAGACCTTACCAAGTTCAGTGCTTAATACATGGAAGAAACTTAAGAAACTTAATACATGGAAGACACTTAACTATAGCTCTTATACTGCTATTTGTCTGTCAAATTCACATTGGTCAAGCTTGAGAGATTACTATATAAAGCAGTCAAGGTACTAAATATTTAATAGGGGCATATCCCGTCTATGTAAACAAAATTTACTTTCTTTTATGCAAAATGTTTTCCTCCCCAATATAGAGATATAAGCCAGGTTAGCAAACACATATAAATTATTAAGCATTAAAACAAAACAAGATGGATATTGAAGTCTAGTTCCTAGGTATTTAATCAAGAGAAACGAAAATATATGTCACACAGAGACCTGTACTCAAATTTTCACGGCAGATGTATTCACATTAGCCAAGTCAAAAACAATACAAATGTTTATGATCTGAGGCATAGAATTTATAAATAAATTTGGTGTATCTATACAATAGAATAATATTCATCATTGAAAAGAAATTATTGATATACACAAAGAACAGATAAAAGTCAAAGCATCATGCTAAATGAAAGAGGCCACACATAAAAAACTTTATGATTTCATTTATATGAAATTCTACAAAAGGAAAAGCTGCATTGACAGAAATGACACCAATGGTTATCAGGGCCAGGGGTGGAATGGAAATATATTGACTGAAGGGAAACATGAGGGAAGGTTTGGGGTATTGGAAATATATATTAATATTATCTATTATGACTATCACTGCACTACAATATACACTTGTCAAAATTTATCAAATTGCACACTTAAAATTGTTGAATGCTGTTGTCTATGAAGCATATCTTAATAAAGTTAATGTAAAAAAATAAAATAATATTAAGTGACCTTTTTAAGTCAAGATCAAAGTTATTTCATTTCCTATTTTTCTAGTGACCACATGGTTCTAATATTAGCAGATGGGGCCAAAATACGGAATCTCTCCGACATCATATCTCATGCCAGACTAGCCTTCTAGTGCCTACATATTTTTGCCCTAAATTGACGGATGAGGAAGCTAAAACTTGATGAGGTTAGGTAGCTGAAATGTAGAAGAGCTGGCTGGACTGCAACCCCAGATCATCTCACTCCAAAGCCTATCTCTTCCAATAAGCCTTACCAGAGAAGAAAGGACAGGAGGAAAAAGATGAAAAATGTAACAACAAGAAGTGCAAACACACACACTCTCTCTCTCTCACACACACACACACACACAAAAGAAATGCTTTAGGGATAACTTACAAAACTCTATTTGATCCCTAATATATTTCTTCTGTAACATTAGCTGATCTACAGGTATAATTTATTTTGCCTCAGTTGGTAATAAATGGTGTTGGCAAGTCCTTTCTCCTGTTTTTCCCAGAAACACAGCCAGGCTATATTTCCCAATGTCCCTTGTGGTTAGATTGGTAATAGAATTGAGTTGTAGCTGATGAAATATGATCAGAAATGATACAACTTATAGGGATGAACATAAAACCCTTTCACATGTTCCTTTATGAGTTTTGCTCCTTTCAACTTGGGAAAGGAGATGATCTCAAGTGTAACCTTGGAAACTATGAATTGAGGATGCCAGAGCTGTCATAGTCTTGGTTCAAGACTGGCTGTGTGGAGAAGAGCTTCTCCCTGCAAAACCAAACACAAATACCACCACCAACTTATTCCTGTCAAACTAGGACCAGTCATTAATATGGACATAAATAAGCTTCTATTGTGTTGAGCTGGCCACATTTAATTAGGTCTATTTGTCACCATAATCTAGCCTACCCTGACTAATATAAATACATTAGAGGCAGTCTGCATCCTAGTATTAACAGAAGAAAACCTTAAAAAAGTTAAATTTGATAAAATTTAATTGAACAAGGAACAATTCACACACCAGAAAGGCCTCAGAACCTAAACAGGTTCGACGAACTCTGGTCTGCAATGTAGTCAGACAATATTATGGATAGAAAATGGAAATGAAGTACAAAAAATGAAACTGAGGTACACAGACAGCTCGATTGATTGTATTTCAGCGTTTGCCTTATTGGAACATCGTTTGAACAGTTGGCCATCTGCAACTGACTGAAGCTCAACCACTGCTGTGGTTGGCTGACCCTCAGTTGTTTGTTATAAAAGTATACTCCTAATTTAGGCTTTCAGTTTACGCACTAAGTTCGGTTGCGGTTTGTTATGTCAGGACTCGAGTATGGAGACATCCTCAGGCCAAATTTAGTTTGATATAACACTAGCATCATTGCAGGCTGAGTCTTTTAATTAAGCCCTTGCCAAATCTTGGATTGTTTTATTTCAGTTTCAAATTATGGCGCCCTCTGAACATTCCATTCATAGTGAAGGAGATAGTTTTCCCTAAAGCCTAGAAATATCTGGACTTTGGAGCTCCTTCATGTAGAATTAGCAGCCCCTGACCCAGGATTGTCTTACTAAGTTTGTGCAAATAAATTATTTCAAGAAAGAGTAGAAGAACCCTGATAAGGACTTGTTCTTAAACTAAGTCTGTTAAGGCTCTATCTCCTAGAAAATTTGATCAATTCAATGTTCTCAGACGTGACCACTTCTAGTAGCAGGCCTCTTCCTCAGAAGGAGTACGTGTAATATGAGAGGATTGGACTGCAGAGGGACACCAAGCTCCTCTGAGACAATGCTCACATAACCCAAATTCAATTCTTCTTTCCTTAGGCACTGTCCAGATATGCATTGCCAACACTGGTTTTCCTCTGTCTGCATTTTCCCCAGCTGCCATTGCTGACAACCTATTTTCTCTTAACATAGTTTTCTTCTTTAGCTCAGCTGATACCAATGAGTCAAGTCTTGTTCTGGCTTGGGAACTATTCATTCTCTTTGAGGAGACTCTTCATATTTATAAACCCATCCATTATATGTCGATTTTATCAGTCAAACATTCTTAGTTTTCTGGAGATATTCAGGTATTATTCGGTCAATGATTCATGCTAGCTCACCAGTACATAGATTAAAAACACACACACACAAGAACTTAAACAACAAAAGCCTCACCTCATTCATTCTGTGTTACAGAAGTAATCAGCAAATGATTTGCTTATGTTTTCCTCTTGTTAGATAATGTAATATAAAAGCCAGTTAGATCTAGGTTCAAAGACTTGCACAAACCTACTGGGGATGTGCTACTTGTATCAATTTATTTGGACTCTCTCACCTATAAAGTAAGAAAATTAAAACCATATGTTTGAGTAATTATGAAATGTGATAATTTCCTCTTTTCTCAATTTAACAGAAGATAGGCAGCATTGAGTTTCCCATCCCTGTGAGTACATTACATTCTGTACTATAGGTATTAGGTTGGTGTGAAAGTAATTGTGGTTTTTGTCATGCTTACATTTACTTGTAAGGCATTTCTAGAGGGTTCTTAAGTATCGATAAAATATCTGATGAAATGACCTATTAAAATTTCTTACAAACTTGAGGGCCTGATGGGTTTTTGATAAATCGCATAGAAGTAGGCCAAGTATGAGAGCAACCTGCAGTGTTGACTTTGCCAGAGTTTTCAGATTTTGAGTGACATTGAAATCACATGTCTATAACTAAAGAGCCAATGGGTGAGGACCATGATGCATCACGGCCTGGTTCAAATCCACAGTGCAAACAAAAACAATTATTTTCTTAATTGCTGTATTTAATATTGGAATACTTGAAATCTCCTTACAGAATTAAAGTTTGTCTGTGGAAGAGGAAGTCGTTGAGACTATATTAATTCAATATTACAATGAGCCGTTATTTTAATTCTCATTGAAGAACTGGTTTTACCAGTATATTTGATAATAAATCATGTTAAGTACACAAAAAGTTGTCTAATCCTGGAAGTATGTAACTAGGGCCTGGATGACAGTTTCTTAGGGTAAAAAATGGAGACATCACAGTTAAAAGATAGGACATCACCTGGTGGCAAGACTGTTCTAAAACTAATTGTGTGACCTTGTGAAAGCCACTTAATCACTTTGACTTTTAGTTTTATTATCAATAAGTCACACTTGTAATCCTTACCACAGAAGATTTTTATAAGGAATAGAAATATCTATAAGGTACCTAGGCAATTTGTGTAAGATAGCAGGCAGTAAACTATGGTGGCAGTAGTTGTTATTTAAAAAAATAATTCCCACACTGAGTTGTGTCTTCTTAAAATCACTACCTCTGGGATCCTCTTGACTGAAATGGTGGTAATGTCACCTGCTCTGTGGTGTTTTGGTGTGCATCAGACAGATAACACAAATGTGATTGTTTTACAAACTGTAAACATTCTGTAAACCTAAATAAGTTTTGCAGTATACATGTCATTATTATTATTACTGTCCGTTTCAATTCTAAGTTTGTAATTTTGGATAGAAGAGAAACAAAAGAATCACTGAATCACATGGGAAATGATTATTTCCTCCAAGATTAGAGTCCCCTTTTATGTAAAAAAAAGAAAGCAAAAACTATTGAGCCAAATATTAAATGACTTAAAACAAAAAAGCCAAAAATCTTAGCGACATCTCTCACTGCAGTTCTCAAGGAGTATTCTAAACCCCAATCTTCATGGACAGGTTAGGTCACTACTAATCACCTAGTGGAAAGTCTCCACTTAATAACCCCATCATATTTCACTTTTTATACTTACTGAATCAGTGTAAATATCTTTCCCCTCCTCCTTTAACATCAATGCTTAGCAAATACATATAATAGCCCTTACCCAATTTAGCTTTTCTGGTATTTAAGTCTTTGTCGGCTTATGTTTCTTTCAATTAACATGTGTTTGTAACTTCCCTAATGTCCTATTTCCTGCTGAACAGAATCTTTGTTTCCTTATTTAGAGATGATATTCAATATTCTTCATGCAGTCTCATTGAAGCCTTACACAATGCTATCATGAATATATTAGCAGTAAAACAGTTTTATTTCCTATAGCATCAAATGTATACTCTATTTCCCAACATTTTAAAAAGTGAATATTATAAAGCAGACAAATAAGGCAATTGATTTGTGTAAGACTCAGTCTCAATGAATGGGACCTAATGTATTAATTAATATGAGACTGACTTCTCAAATGTGGGTTACAAAGAGTAATTTTAAATACCCTTGCACAGACTGTGGAGTCCTAATTCAATTAACTATTCTGCAGATTTTCACTGACCAGTAGTCATCTTTGACATTTTTGAGCCCACAAGCTATAAACAAATTTTAAAAACCCAAAAAGTTATATGAAAAGTTAAAAACTATGGGCTGGGTGTGGTGACTTATGCCTGTAATCCCAGCACTTTGTGAGGCCGAAGCGGGTGGATCACCTGAGGGCAGGAGTTCAAGACCAGCCTGGCCAATATGGCGAAACCCTGTCTCTACTAAAAATACAAAAATTAGCTGGGCATGGTGGCAGGTGGCTGTAACCTCAGCTACTTGGGAGGCTGAGGCAGGAGAATCACTTGAATCTGGGAGGCGGAGGTTGCAGTGAGCCAAGATCGCGCTATTGCACTCTAGCCTGGGGGACAAGAACAAGACTTCATCTCAAAAAAAAAAAAAAAAAAAAAAAGAAAAAAGCAGCAGAAGGAAAAGAAACATTAAAAACTAAAACTACAACAACAACAAAAACAGTCCTTTGTATTTAATATTCATTTAGAATATTGTGAAATATGAAGTCTTCTCAACTGAGAATTCACTTCCCTGCATTAAAAAAATAAAAACACAACAAAGAAGGAACAGGCAAGCTCTCCGGAGAAAATGGCTAAAGCAAAAGCTGAATTGAAATCTTCCTTTTTCTCCAAAAGAAGGGTATCTCATTGATGACCTCCTCATGGCTGGTATGTCCCTTCAGAGAAGCCTAAGATGTGAAGGGTAAATATCCCCTCAGGCAAGAAATGGAAACAGAACAAAAAGCCATGGACACTTGCCATTGTCTCTCTACACAAACTGTTTTGTTAAACATACTTTACAGAGTAGGGCTGTCCAATCATTTGGCTTCTCTGGACCACACTGGAAGAATAAGAATTGACTTGGGCCACACATAAAATACACAAACACTAATGAGAGCTGATGAGCTTAAAAAAGTCCCCTCAAAAAATCTTACAATGCTTCAAGAAAGTTTATGAATTTTTGTTGGGCTGCATTCAAAGCTGTCCTGGGCCAAGTGCAGCCATATGCCACAGGTTGAATAAGCTTGCCGTAGAGCTTTCCTGCCTTATTGTCTAGAATAATGCATGACTGCAGCCTATCAGTTTACCATCACCCATCCCTCCACCCATTCTGTCATCACATGTTCACTGAAAATCTACTGTTTGCCAGACATTGTAGGTAATGGGGATATAGAGATACAGAAAGGATAGTACCTGCTTTCAAGGGTATACTTTGAGATATTTCAAGGGTAACATATTTTTTATAGGCTCTTACAGAGACCAAACAACAAACATGTGGTAAGACATAGTATGTTGTAAAAAATGTAAGAGTACGGTAACAAGAGAAGTGGCTGAACATGTGTATATAGAATTAACTATATGACACTTGTGCCAAACTGAGTCAAGCAGGTTTTCATATGGCTCCATTTTGCAAATATTTTGACATACTAATTGTTTAAAGAAAGCTAAATACACAGCATTTCCAAGCTTACTGAACAGTGGGAATTTAGTTTCAGTTTGAGCCGAGACCAGCTCGGTTGGGGAGACCCTAACCCAGCAGTGCTAGAGGAATTAAAGACACACACACAGAAATATAAAAGTGTGAAGTGGGAAATCAGGGGTCTCACAGCCTTCAGAACTGAGAGCCCCAACAGAGATTTACCCACGTATTTATTAGCAGCAAGCCAGTCATTAGCATTGTTTCTGTAGATATTAGATTAACAAAAAGTATCCCTTATGGGAAACAAAGGGATGGGCCGAAATAAAGGGATGGGTTTGGCTAGTTATCTGCAGCAGGAGCATGTCCTTAAGGCACAGATTGCTCATGCTATTGTTTGTGGTTTAAGAATGCCTTTAAGCAGTTTTCTGCCCTGGGTGGGCCAGGTGTTCCTTGCCCTCATTCCGGTAAACCCACAACATTCTGGCCATCATGAACATGTCACAGTGCTGCAGAGATTTTGTTTATGGCCAGTTTTGGGGCCAGTTTATGGTCACATTTTGGGGAGCCTGTTCCCAATGGTTTGCTTTTGTTTATCATGGAACTATGACTGGGAATTATTTGGAAATTAAATTGCAGATGATAGGAAGTCCTTGGGTGATTAGAAACCAGGGTAGATTGTGCACAGATTTAAATTTTAGCAAAATACTCTTACATCAATGGTAGAATAATTGTTACAAAAAAGAGAGAATAGGGAGGGGAGTAGTTGAAGTACCTAAATATTAGTCCAAATAAAGAACAAGAAAATTCTGCACTAAGGTAGTGACAGTTGAAAGAAAAGATAATACATAGAGAGCTTGTTGATTTTCAGAGCTTCCGGCAAGGCTGAACTGTATAGAAACTAAGAGGACCAGAAGGAAAACAAGGAAAAAGATAATGTGTCCACCTGGACACATTAAATTTGAGGAGCCTTCGGTATGAATGTTCTGACATTGTGAAGAGGTATAGGTAGCAGTGAAAACTATGGTAGTAGATGATATCTGGAGTTATAAAGGCAAGAGCCTAAACTACTTTGTGATTTCTGCAGAGTATTTAGGACTCTGATTAAGGAGTCTACCTGTTATACATTGGGCATTTATGACATAGTGTCTTCAACTGTTGCCTCGTACAGTTGCTTTATCAAACTTGCCTCCTATTCCACATGTGCAAGAGGGAAAAAAAAGCTAATACATTACTTAACCATTAACTCCGAAAAGCAGAATAAAAGGCTAAGTGCAATGTAAAATCATTTTATAAGGTTTAAAGCATAGTATCTCCATATGTTCATGTTCTACTAGAATTTTTCTTATAAGATGATCTTGAAAACAATTTCTACATAGAGTAGGCCCTCTGTATCCATGGATTCCAAATCTGTGGATTTAATGAACCATAGATCAAAAATATTTAGAAAAGGGTTTCCTCTGTACTGAACATGCATGATTATATCATGTTAAGTGTTTCAGGCAACCTAGAGATGATTTACAGTGTAGGGGAAGATGTACACAGGTAATATGCAAATACTCTGCCTTTTTATATCAAGAACATGGAGCATCTTGGATTTGAGTGTTCATGGGAGGTCCTGAACTCAGTTGCACACTAATACAGAGAAACAATTGTACTCTAAAACAACTGTACTGTAAAATCTAGGGAACAATGAAGAACAAGAAAAATATTTCTACAGGCAAAAGATCCTTGGAGACTTTTTTTTTCAGTGACATATGAAACTTGTTTTATAAACATCATATTTTGCTATTAGTTCAGATGTCTTTTTTTTTTTTTTTTTTTTTTTTTTAGATGAAGTCTTACTCTGTCTCCCAGGCTGGAGTGCAGTGGCGCGATCTCCGCTCATTGCAAGCTCTGCCTCCCGGGTTTACTTACGCCATTCTCCTGCTTCAGCCTCTCGAGTAGCTAGGACTACAGGCGCCTGCCATCACGCCTGGCTAAGTTTTGTTATTTTTAGTAGAGACGGGGTTTCGCGGTGTTAGCCAGGATGGTCTCGACTTCGTGATCCGCCACCTTGGCCTCCCAAAGTGCTGGGATTACAGGCGTGAGCCATCGCGCCCGGCCCATAGTAGAACTTTTATAACTGCTTATTGAATGTGTTAGTACTTTCATCTGGACACTCAAATACCCTTTCTATCTTAAAAGGAAATCACACTATCTGGATCTAGGTATCTTACCACATTCAACCTTGAACTCTCTTCTTGCTGAAAATCTGACTGAAACAACTAACGTGGTTAAAATAGCCCAGGGACATGCAATTCACCCCTTCTTCTATGTATTTTTCTGTTCAGAAATTAAGATATATAACCTACCTGGAGCACATTTCCATAGTCAACCAACAAAATCTTCTGCCTAGAGATTTGAGTGCAAGGCCCTTGGCTTTTTTTAAATGATCACTTTTCTTCCAGTAGTTGTTTTAGGCATTGTTTCTTCTATTTACCTCTCCACTCCTGCCATGACATTTTCATACTACAGTTCTCCTGTGTATTTGTTTATGTATTTGGGGCCTGTTGGAAGGCACAAACAATTACGATGTCTAAGATTTATTTGTAGACTCAAAAAAAAAAAAAAAAAAAAAAACCCAACAGCTATTTTTGCCCAATGGGAGACATACTACTTCCACTAAAAATGTATGCTAACACCAAAACCACACTATTTCTGTTACACTCCATTTTTAAATTTGGATTTGGGCTTTTCCTTTTTAAGACAGTATGGTGGTATTTACCATAATGGCTGGTGGATTCAGACCTGAAACCAACCCCGGTTCAATAATTTTTACCCTGGGCAATACATTTATTTAACCTCTCTCCATTTCCTCAGTCTTCTCGTTTGACAAATGGAAATAATGATACTTGATAGAAGGAACTGTAGTGAGCATTAGATAAGATAATGCCTATAAATTGCTCCCTATAGCAAGTTCTCAGAAAAAAATTAGTGGTTGGTTGTTATCAGGAAAACAGTCTAAGTGGGAGAAATAAATGAACAAGGAGAGAGTTGAAAGTGGGTTTTGGTGTGACCCGTTACTGAGAGGTGACTGACTCATGTTGGAAAACAGTGAGAAGAAAAAGGTCAAGGAACCTCTAAACATACTGGGCCTTAAAATTTAAAGTCAGAATCTGTTGGAGGAACAAGCCTACTATTCTACTGTATTAGCTGTAAAATTTACTAGCTGTGTGACCTGGGAAATTCATTTAAACAGGGGAAACAGTACTGACCAAATAGGATATTTGTGAGGACCTAATGAATTAATTGCATTTACAAAGCATATATGTATGTGGTGGCTGGTAGTTTGCTTTGGCAAATAAAGCCATTGAGTTGAAAATTGGTTTAAGCCTTGGTAAAAGTTAATCCTTGGGAGGCATATAGGATGGTTCACAATTCCCAGATTATAGGATGGTTCCAGTTTCTAGATCTCTAGGATTATAATTGAAAGAAAAAGGTAATAATTGAATACCTCTAAGCTACTATCACTATTTCAAAAAGTCTAGCAGAAGTTAGGCATGTCTCTAAAATAAGAACATTCTGGAAATGTTTTATATTAGAAAATATTGGTTGTCATATCTATACTAGGATTACAGATCAGCGGTTCTTCCTAGCTGTGATCAATAAAGACTAGGAAATGAAGTATTTTAGAACAAGGTTAGATTTTGGAGCCAGAAAATAGAAGTAAGTTAGTATCTCAGAGTGTATCCATGAAAAGGTGATCTAACCTTTCTGCATCTATAAAATGGGGACAGTAATATCTACTGCGAAAGATTCTTGTCAGGATACAGTGAGATAATCAATATAAAGTGCCTAGCAAAATGACATGAAAAATTATCTCTAAATTTCATTCCCTCCCATTCATTGATAAATGCAAGTTTAATCTAATATTTCAAAATACAAGGTCATATGAGAGAGAGAGCGAGATAGAGAGAGAGCCAACATAATGAATGCTCTGTGCTGAAAAGCAAAAACAGATTGTCAGTGTGTGTTGCAGCCAGGAAGAAACTGTAAATAATAATGCAGGAGGTGGGAGACTAGTGACTTGTGCTACATAGGGAGAGGTCTGGATGGAGGGGTAACCCCTTTATGAGGAGGATTTAGGTGGAAGTAAAATCAGAGTTATCAGCACCATCTGACTTTGATAGTTGAGTTGGATTTTGAACCCAGATGGTATCTGGCTCCAAAACATCTACTAAGCAACCACACTTTCCCCCTTGTTCTATAAAAAACAAGAAAGAAATTCCCTGTAAGTTTATATCTTAGCACGATTCTTCCAAGAAAGAGTCACTAACAACCTTGTAAGTGGTGTTTGTTCAGTTAATCTTCGTTGAATGAATGACTGGATAAGGGAATTAATTGGGGCATGAATAAATGGAAGAATGGATGAGTAACTGGGTGGCTGGCTGGCTAACTGGATGAATATATGCCAATAAATGGCTAACTACTTCATGCAGAAAGTGCGGCTATACCAAAAATAGATTACAAAGGAAGCATAATGCATAATCTCTGTTATTGAGGAAAATCAGTAAAACTGGTCACCTGAAACAACTCTAGAAAGACTGAGTCATTGTGAGAATCTGGTACAGATGGTGGAAACACTGATTCACACATGATTCATCCTGTAAGTGTCCTCAAGAGTCTAGCCTTCTTAATTTACAGATGAAGATAACCAGGAGGCAGTGACATGCAGAGAGCTGCACACTTAATATGTGACAGAACTAATCAAACCTAGTTCTCAAGACAATTACCTGTGTAGTGCACTTTTGGTTGTACCTATTCTATAAAATAGTTCTAAACATCAAAGGAATTATTATTAGTTTTTATTGCAGCCTCTTAGAGAAATAATATTAACCAAGGAGATTCAGGCTTTCTAAAGAGATCTACCCACCACCCCACAACACACATTGTGAAATTTAAACATACATAATTTTTGTCATTTATACCTCAATAAAGCTGGAAAATAAATGAACTAATACACAGAGACTGGGGAGAGGGAGGAGTTACAGGCAAAGAACAGAGGAATTTTAGAGCAGTGAAACTACTCTGTATAATACTATAATGGTGGATACATAGCATTACACATTTTTGTCCAAATTCATAGAATGTGCAATATCAAAAGTAAATCCTGTCTGGGTACAGTGGTTCATAGCACGTTGGGAGGCCGAAGCTGGTGGATTGCTTGAGCCCAGGAGTTCAAGACCAGTCTGAGACACATGGCAAAACCCTGTATCCACAAAAATGAGCCGGGCGTGGTGGCCCGTGCCTGTAGTCCCAGCTACTTGGGAGGCTGAGTTGGGAGGATCACTTGGGCCTGGAAAGCAGATGCTGCAGTGAGCCGAGATCTTGCCACTGTACTCCAGCCTAGGTGACAGAGCCAGATCCTGTAAACAAGCAAACAAACAAACAAAACCACAGAGTAAATGTAAATTATGGACTTGAGGTGATAGTGATGTGTCAAAGTAGGTTTACCAATTGTAAGGAAAGTATCACTCCGATGGCAGATGTCGATAATAAAGAAAGTTTTGCATGTGAGAAGGCAGAGGGTATATAGGAACTCTACCTTCTGCTCAATATTACTGTGCACCTAAAACTACTCTAAAAAATAAAGACTATTAAAAAAAAAAAAAAAAAAGATGGCTCCTTTTGGATGAGCATGCCATACTCCCAGATAGGATTCAGACTTAGAAACTGACTGCAGGTTAAAGAAATGTTATTGTTTTTCTTATTTGTAAAGTTATACTTGAATCAACCCAGACTAGAGAATATACTTACCACATATAAATCTTTTCCTGTTAAGTGGAAGAACTAGACTGGGATTTATACGCATTCTTTAGGGATCACAGTCACAGTTTTTGAAAGTATGTGATTGATTATAAAACAAACATGAAAATCCTGAAACATTCAAAATTTATGTACATGGCACAGGAAAAAATAAATAAACAGAGGGACAGGTTTACAAGTCAGGCAATAAATCTGAAATAAAGGGATTTGATTTTCCCGACCTTATTTTACACTTGAGGTATCAATGATTTATATTATAAATCAGAACTCTAAAGTTCTACCATCACAATAAAGTTTACAAATAACAACTCTTAAGTTTTACTTACAGGTTTGTTTTATGAATCCTACCTTTTATAATTTTGATTTTTTCTCAGAATAAATTTTGTTATGAAGTTCCATCTTATAAATGATGGTGATTGCAAGGACTATATTTACTATGTTATCATTTTTAGGGAATTACTGAGAACCAAAAGTTTCTTTTTAGCAGGTTAAATTCTTGTATACTGTATGCGAGTGAGAAAATATATACTTTACCAACTAAAAAGAGGATATGAAATGTGATATGGTATTTAATAACCACTGAGCTACCTCAGCTTTCATAATGAGAAATCTCTCTGGAGACATTTATAGTTTAAATGAGCACAAGAAGAGACAAGAAAAGTTTCCCTCTGCTACCTCCCCCATGGTCAAGTACCCCTAGACAGTGATACTTTCCAGCCACCATGCGTGAGAACAGAGCCTTGACTGGCCTGAGAACAGAGCCTTGACTGACCAGATGGTAATATTTCATAGCAATCTCTAACATCAGCCTTACAGATGTGTAACAGCACAGCAACATTGTTCCACTATCCACAAGTAAGATGTGTTTTGTTTGTTTTTCTTTTTCCTTTTAAACATCAGAGAACTATGACTAAATATAGTTCTTCAGTTAATGATCATTATCATGTCTATCTTTTCCCAAGCATCTATTATGAGCCAAACACTGTGCTTGATGTTTTCCTACACTCTATTTTTTAACTCTCTTCACAATACCATGAATTAAGTAGCTGCAGCCCAGAAAGCTGGACATGTGAAAATGTGCATGTCTCGCCTATGTGTACCCAGCCAATTTCTTGGAAAAGGAAGAGGTTTCTTGGAATAGCACAGGATTCCTCTTGGCATTCTCGCATCTCAAGGGCTTTCAGGAGGGGTTTTAAACACAAATATTTACAGGGGCCATGTGTGTTGCATAATTGAGTGATTTCTATCAGGTGCATGCTCTAGCTAAAGGGCTTAGACAGTGCTCTACACCATCCATTTGCTACCTGTGGAAACAGGAGCTCAGAAGTTTCAGAACAAGTGTTTCAAAAAAGGTTACAAACCCAGTCTTTTCCATGAAAACATAATTTTTAAAATGATAACTCATGGTTTTGGATCTTAATGTTTTGTAAACATTGTGCTGACCACACAATACTTAAAATCAGATTTTGCACAAAATCTGCTGCTTTGAGACATCTGATACAGATATTACAAACTTTAGGATGATCTCTTTATGTGTAGATACTCATTTATTTACTTAATGTTGGAGGGTGTGGGTGTGATGATTCTTTCTGAGTATGTGGGGGATTTATCTGTCTTCCTATTACGTGGAGTTAACCCAATCACCACACCTCAGGAATTAATTTATAACAGATCTCAGCATTGTTTACATTATTTCCAATGGAATCATTCAGTTGATTTCTTCTGTTTTCTCACCCTTATCAATCTTATCAATGCCGTCATCTATCATTATGAGTTTTCTCTGTGGACATTATTGCTACTATGTAGTTTTTCTGGGTCAATTTTAGTAAGTCTAAATTTTACCTGTGCATTTTTAGCAAATGTCAAATTTCGTTTGTGTGAATTATTTCTTCTAGTAATATTATTTATATTAATTAATGTATTAATCAAATCAATCCTGCTCATTTGTATTTCTGAATGAGCAAACCCCCGAAATCATGGTGATTGGCTCTCCTAGGATAATCCAGGGTTGCTTCATATTCTAGGAATTTATAAAATATCTCTGGGAACTTTGCATATTTTGGCCCAGCCATTCATACAAAAGGTAGGCAGGATTTATTAGAGCAAGGAGAGTTCAAAGTTAGTGAAACTGACTTATCTATGTAGGTTTAAACATTCAGATGTTATATTTCATTCTGCTCCATGGGAAATGTAATAAAAGTTTCACTTTCAAAAGACTTGCTGAATGAGAAATGTAAAGTAATGCTCATTTAACAAGCCTGACCAAAAAAAAAAGTCATGAAGAATCTGA
This sequence comes from Macaca mulatta, assembly GCF_049350105.2. NCBI lineage: Eukaryota > Metazoa > Chordata > Mammalia > Primates > Cercopithecidae > Macaca > Macaca mulatta. Next base: position 54,508,686 of record NC_133414.1, read on the forward strand.
CAGAAATCGTTAATTGATTCTGTCCTATAATCTATTATTGCCTCTTTTAGAATAAGATTATATTTTGTTTTAAATAAAGTCCATCTTTTTCATCAGTGTTATTGAAACATTATCTGCTATAACTGCATCAGCCTTTCAGAGATAATGCCTATTTGATTTAGCACTAATTCACTTTCACCTCCTCTTAACTCTGTATATTTAACCATTTTTCTTTTAATCTTGAGAAGTTTGGTGTCTTAATATGATCATATTAACTAGAAGAGAAAGTTATGTTTCTTGGAATTTATTTAATGTTTATGTTTTAAAGAGAAAATAGAACTTTTTTTTTTTTTTTTTTCCAGTTTGAGTCCTGTGACAGCCTTGGGAAATAATCAAAATCTAATACCATAGTCTTCATCCTTGTTTTGTGGGAGAAAAAAACAAAATTTGATGCTGTATCTGAAAATCAAGCCAATTTAAATTGAGTGTGTACAGGGTCTCTCTCCTTTGTTTTCCCTTTTATCATACTGATACTGTGCCCTGGCCTTCATGTGGCTGATACATTATTTCACGGTACTCAGTTTGATGCTTTGCAAGGGTTTGCCAGTTCGTTCAAAAGAGCCTGTTCAACATCCTCAACTTCATGGAAAAATGGCCAGAGAGAGAGAGTGACTTTCTACTGTGTCTTCTGTATTCCATTTATAGTATCCAATCATCAGCAGCATATTAATATTGCCAATAATAGTTATTTCTTAGAAAGTGCATATAGTAAAAGTGCCAGCAATTTATTTATATTTTCTAGAGTTCTAAAAACCACACTGCATGGAAGGTAGAATTTCTCTCTTTACTTCATGATGAAAATCTAAAAGCTCAGAGGGTCTAGGTATTTGCTTAAAGTCTCCCAACTCCAAGATCATTGTTCCTTTCTGAGCTCCATGGCTACATATAAGTAAAGATATTTTTTCCTGGTTCCCAGGAAACATAGTGGTACAGAGGATTTCTTCTGATATCTGGTCTTAAGCTCATAGCTTGGAGATTTTTGTCATTGTTAGTGATTGAGCTGAAGAGACTTTCTACGTTTTGGGAGAAGGAGTTAACATTTGCCAAGTTTCTCCACTTGTCAGACCCTTTAAGGGGCATGGTGGGCACCTGGATATTTAATATATGTTATTCTAAAAGCTAATTTTCATTTGAGAAGTGCCTGTACAGGTCCTTATAATTAGGTTATATGTTTTCTTGCTATTGAGTTGTTTGAGTTCTTTATATGTTTTGGCTATTAACCCCTTATCAGATGTATGATTTACAAATATTTTCTCCCATTCTCTGAGTTATTTCTTCACTTTTTTTTTCTGTGCAAAAGCCTTTTAATTTGACACTATTTCATTTGTCTATTTATGCTTTTGTTGCCTATACTTTTGGGGTTCCAATGCTGACTATATATCCAAAGGAACTTAAATCAACATGTCAAAGGGATATCTGCAAGTCCCTGTTCATTGCAGCATTACTCACAATAGCCAAGATATAAAATTTGCCTGTCTATCAACAGATGAACTGACACAGAAAATGTGGTATATAGGCCAGGCGCAGTGGCTCACGCCTGTAATCCCAGCACTTTGAGAGGCTGAGGCAGGGGGATCATGAGGTCAGGAGTTCGAGACCAGCCTGGCCAATATAGTGGGAGTGGTGGCGCACACCTGTAGTCCCAGCTACTCAGGAGGCTGAGGCAGGAGAATTGCCTGAACTTGGGAGGCAGAGGAGGCTGCAGTGAGCCAAGATCGCACCACTGCACTCCAGCCTGGATGACAGAGTGAGACTTCATCTCAAAAAAAAAAAAAAAAAGAAAGAAAGAAAGAAAAAAAAAAAAGAAAAGAAAATGTGGCATACATACACAACATAACACTATTTAGTCTTAAAAAAAGATGACAATACTGCAATTTGTGACAACATGGGTGAATCTGGAGGACATTAGGCTAACTAAAATAAGGTACAGAAAAACAAATACTGCATAATCTTAATTATATGGGAAATCTAATAAAGTTGAATCATAGAAGTAAAGAGTGGAATGGTGGTTACCAGAGGCAGAGGCTGCACCTTAGGAAGAAAGGTAATGAAGAGTTTTGATCTAAGGATGCAACGTTTCAAATAGACAAGAGGAATAAACTTTGAGATTTATTGCACAACAGAGTTGGTACAGTCAATAATAAAGTATTATATATTTTGAAATAACTAAGTAAATTTCAAGTGTCTCACCATAAAAATGTTATGTAAACAAGGTGATAAATATGTTAATTAGCTTAACTATTCTACCTTGTATACCTATATCAAAACTTCATATTATATCCCATAAACATGTACAATTGTGATTTGTCAATCAAAAAGAATATTAATAATAACAAAATTAACAATAAAAACTAATCTTTCTAGAGCAGTCTACTACATCAGCCACTGTTTCAGACGTTTTACATTCTTATTAAGCTATCAAATTCTCACAATAACCCTATGGGGTAAGACTCTTATTACTCCTATTTTCAGGTGAGGAAACTAAGGCCTAGAGACTATAAAATAGTAGAGCTAGGATTTGAACCTCAACAATCTGGCTACAGAGCTCGAGCTGTTAAATGCTACACTACATCATATCTTCATATTACAATTCCTACCCTCTAAGGGTTTGTACCTGTTAGACAAGACAGATGTACACATAAATCAATTATGTAATGTCACTAACATATTACACTTGATTTGCACAGACCATTATGGAATGATCCTGATAAAGAAGAAACCCCTAGTAGAACCTGGCAGAGGCTGGAGATGGTGAAAAGAGAACAATGGCCAGGAGGGCATATAACAGAAGCAGCACCTATCCTTATGAGCCTTAAACTGTGAAAAGACAAGAGAGATGGGCCCTCTTGGTCAAGAGAAAAGATCTGTGAAAATGATTTTGAAATTTTCTTCTAATTCTACAGCTCTAAATCATTTAATTGCATATATTCTGTTGTTGATTATATCTTATATTTGAATTGTACTTTACAACTTATATTTGAATTGTACTTTACTTTACAACTGTTATCTCTCTTGTCCAGTGAGGTCTGCAAAGCAAAAACAATCTTTCTGTCCTGAGAGATGCTGAAACTGTGTTAGAAGTAAGTGGTGCCACTACCATCACAGGCAAGCTAGTGGCAGAGATAAGACTATGAGCTCCCAGTACTATGATCTTTCCATCAGATTTTGAGTTATGTCAGGTACTCATAAGTCACTATGTCCATAAAGGCTTTCTAAATAATAGTGATAATTACTGATTACTAGATGCTTATAAAAGAGAAGGTACTGTGCTAAGCACTTAATATGCACGGTCTTTAAAAAATCTTAGAGTTAATTATGTGATAGTTATCACTGTTCTAATTGCATATGACAAAACTGAAATTTGGAAAGGTTATATAATTTTCCTAATACAATTACTACACCAAGACTGGTAATAAACAAAGCTAAGACTAAAGATTGATCTTCAGTAGGCAAATGGTTGCATTCAGTGGCCAAATCCAAACTAGCATTTTAATATGTATGCTAACACACAGCTATTAGCAATATTTGCATTTGGTTATTTCAACTAGAAATTCTGGAACCTTCTTTCATTTTTGGAATCTGACTTTTGCCTCAGTTATTGACTCCATGACAAAAAAAATCCCTCAATATTCTATCTTCTCCAGGGAATCTTCACAGTTCTTTGTAGCTTATTTTTAAATCAAAGGTGCATTTTAGAGAAATACTTTTGACAAATATTCTGTTATCTAATTTTTATTTTATCCTGGGAGCAATAGACAAACAATTTATTGGGCAGTGGTGAAAAAGAGACTGGGAGTATTCAACAGAGGGCTAAATTCTCATCTAGGTACGCTGCCCTGCTTGGAGCCGCAGCATACATACTAAGTGTTATTAATCATGTTCCACTAATCATATCATGTTCCACTAATCACATATTATCTTCAAAGCACCAAATGAAGCCAAATATTATTATCTCCACTACACAGATAAGGAAACTGATGATCAGGGTAGTTAAGAAAGCATTGTAAGATTAAATGATTTGATGCAGAGGGAGGATGGGGTTCAAATAGAAGTCCATCTAGTCCAAAGTGTAAACAGGGCCATTTACACTTTATGGCCCTGCCCTGATACACATTTTGTGATATTCCCATCCTTGCCATTTTCTTTTACATGCCCCTTGTTAGGATATTCTTGATACCCTTGTTCTAACTTTAAAATCATTTGAGAACTTTTTTCCTCCTTGGATTGCTGCTATTTTCTTAGCAATGAAGTCTGAGTTGGGAAACCTAAATACTAATTCCAGATGTATCACCTACATCATATCATGTGACTGACTTCTCAGGGTCTCAGTCCCTTCATCAATAAAGTGGGAAGGCTAGGCTCAAGCTGTGGATCTCAAAGTTGGCTACATGCTAGAATCACCTCATCACTATTGTTAATTTTGTAAAATTGTACATGGCATGATAACTATACCTTAAAAAATGTGATACATATATACCATGAAATACTATGCAGCCATAAAAAGGAATGAGATTATGTCATTTACAGCAACATGGATGAAGCTGAAGGCCATTTTCCTAAGCGAATTAAGCAGAAAGAGAAAACCAAATACTACGTGTTCTCATTTGTAAGTGGGAGCTAAGCATTGAGTACACATGGACACAAAGAAAGGAAAAGCAAACACCAGGGCCCCCTTAATGGTGGAGGGTGTGAGGAGGGTAAGGACTGAAAAACTAACTATTAGGTATTATGCTAATTAACTGGGTACCAAAATTATCAGTATACCAAACCCCCACGATGTGCAATTTACTCATGCAACAAACTTGCACAAGCACCCCTTGAACATAAAAGCTGAAGAGAAAAAATAAATAAAAGAGACTTAATTAGTAAGTGATACAAACTGAAATACTCATGTGTTCATTTATATCATTGCTTAGATTTGGTTTAAAATACTCTAGCACTTCTTTTAAGTGTTGTCATGACAGATGAACAAGACTGGTAAAATGTCAACAACTGTTGAAGCTTAAGTAAAGAGATATTCTATTATTCAGTCCACTTTTGTGTGTGGCTAAAAACTTTATGTAAAAAGTTTAAAAAATCACTTAGTAATCTATTAAAATACTTATGCATAAGCCACACCCTCAGAAATTTTAATTCAATTATTGGAGGTAAGAGGGAAGCTATGACTTAAGTATAAGTATCTTCTAGAAAGTGACTCAGGTGGTTCTAACAGGAAATCAAGACTAAATATTTGCCTGGAATTCTAGATAACTTACATGGTTTCTTCTAATAGATACCAACACTTTCAGAAAAAGACACTATTTGGCTTCATCCACTGGTATGAGAGGAAATGCTCCACACTTGAAGGGGAGTGTTTTTGGGACCCACTGCAACTTACCATAAAGTCCTTCCATCACCTCTCAGAACCCTGGCTTTCTTATCCATGACTTGAAAGAAATGAACTCAGTCAAACTCCAATCACTCGATAAAAGCTATAGCCCCAGGGGGAGATGAGAGAAGACAGCTGGTACATCTGGCTAAACTCAGTTATAGCTGAGATGTGTTAGTCCATGCTCTCCCTGTCCTTTGCATAGGCCTGAAAAAGAAAGATGTCTAGACATTGGGGTTTTCCATCCTCTTCTCACCCCTTTAAATGAGCCAAATTGTCAGTCAAGATTATACTTTTGGATTCCTGCATATATACATTCATCTTTTTTATTCATTCGCTTATCATTATTTACACAACATTTTAAAAGTAATTGCTATAAGTTAAGTTCTTGTCAATGTTTTAAATGAGGAAATAAAGTAAAAGAAACTGACATGTCTTAAATGTACTGGATTAAGCCTTGTACATATGCCATATGCCATTACTTTTATTTATTTCTTTTCTTTTCTTTTTTTTTTTTTTGAGACAGATTCTTGCTCAGTCACTCAGGCTATAGTGCAGTGACACAACCTCTGCCTCCCAGCTTCAAGTGATTCTCCTGCCTCAGCCTCCCAAGTAGTTGGATTTTGTAGTCCAAAAAGTTTTTTATTTTTAGTATAGACGCAGTTTCACCATATTGGCCAGGCTGGTCTCGAAATCCTGGACTTAAGTGATACACCCATCTAAATCTCCCAAATTGCTGGGATTACAGGTGTGAGCCACCGTGCCTGGCTGCCATTACTTTTAGTATCAACAAAAATATAGTACAATATTATAGCTACGTCCAATCTTCAGACAGAAACCAAGGATTAGAAAGATTGAGTAATTTTTTCCAAGGTAACAGAAGTAGCAAATGGAAAAGCTGGAATATCCTGTATAGTTGGACTATCAACATCCCTACAATTGTAGAGAAAAAGTCACTGAACTCTTTTCTTAACTTTTCATTTCTTTTCTTTCTTCCCTCTCTTGCTCTCTCTCCTTCCTCCCTCCTTCCTTCACCTTTGTCTTCTCTCTATTCTTCTTTGTTTATTTATTTCTCAAAAATCTTTATCTGGTCTCTTAACCCCATCTTCTCTGAAACCTTTTACTCATGAGCCCCATTTGTTGATGCTTCTTTATCCTCCCCCTACTTCCATAGGCTCTCTTTTCAATTCTAGTCCCTTACTAGCAACCATCACAGAATTCTACTTGTATCTGCTGCCAAATTATTTGAATAATAAGAAATATAGACTCTTAGAAAATCAGACAGGGCAAATTCAGGGAATAAAAAAACCGTTTGAAATGGAAATGAGCCTGAGTTTTGATTGCAGCAGAGGATGTGCCTTGTAGTTCTGAATGAAAAACTTATTTCTACACTTGCCTCTACAGAAAGAAAAAAAGTTAGAAAAGTCCCACAATTAGTGAAAGTTCCCCACGGCCTGCAATCCCAGGCTTCATTTCTTGCCTGGCGCTTGGTCTTGCGAAGAAATAGCTTTAACTGCTGTGTCACCAACGTTTCAAAGATGGTTTAAGGAATGAGCCCTCTGTCCTTGGTCAGCTGGGCACCATGGGTGACTGGAACTCCAGACTACAGTAGTATCTTTTCATCTCCGAGTGCTCGTAGAAGTTATCTTGTGCCTCCAGACATGAAAATGGTTGGAGACACCTCTGTAAGTTTGTTTTTATATTTTGATGTATTTTCTACTATTCGTCCTCTCTGAAATATTTAATGTAATTAACCACTCACAATTTGGGTTTTTTTTTTTTTGTTTGTGTTTTTAAAAAATTCTCCCTTTCATTTTTTAATATAGTATAAATAGATATCACAGATATTTTTAAAAAGCAGGCCTAATGTACAGCTTAAATTATCACAAGGTGAATATCCTTGTAACTACTACCCAAATTAAGAAATAAAACTTTTTTTTTTTTTTTTTTTTTTTTTAGAATAAGTCTCACTTTGTCGCCCACGCTGGAGTGCAGTGGTGCGATCTTGGCTCATTGCAACCCCTGCCTCCCAGGTTCAAGCGACCCTTTGCCTCAACCTCTGAAGTAGCTGGGATTACAGGTGCCCAGCACCATGCCCAGCTAATTTTTTTTTTTTTTGTATTTTTAGTAGAGATGGATTTTCACCATCTTGGCCAGACTGGTCTTGAACTCTTGACCTCGTGATCCACCTGCCTTGGCCTCCAAAGTGCTGGGATTACAGGCGTGAGCCACCACGCCCAACCAAAATAAAACTTTTAAAGCCTCTCCAGATCTTCTAGAGAGCAGCAGATATGTAGGTTGTTTATATGGTGCCTGTACTACTTTATAGGCAGGGGAAGATATTGTAACACAGAGTAAAATTTGTTCTGTTATGTATTTACTTCTGATCTGTTGCTTCTGTAAATTTACCTAAAGTATCATCTGAAGAGTGATTCTTGATGTGTGTGCTTTCATGAGAGTTTTAGCATATAAGTGAGCTCAGTGAAATTTGAGATTATGGCTGTCTGGTTCAAAGTTCCATCCCAATGCTTACCACATAATCTGATACATTACACACATACAGTCAATGATTTGACCGTATGTCAGAAGTAATTTCTTACTCCTAAATATTTATTCATGCCCAAGCTATTTACTGGTGAGAGCTAGTCTGTGCTTGACCCTGTCCTAGGTGTTAGGGGTACAAAAATACCTAAGATATTTTCTCTGCCCCAAGGAGTTCACTATCCTTGGAGTAATAAACTTGCAAGCAAATAATTAGAATGAATAATTACTGTAAGTGCTATAATACCAAATGAGATACTCACATAAAGGAAATTCTTCTGGGAAAGTTACATGAGCGGTATTTAAGATAGGTCATGAAACATGAATAACAGTATGCAAAGCTGAGCAAAGTGAACTGTATATTCCAGGGAAATTGGAATAGGTGCCAAGTCATGAAGATGTGAAACCTCACATGTCCTGGGAACCCCACGTAGTTGAATATTGTTTATGTGTTGTACGTTAAGGTTAGAGGTGTGAAGTAGGCTGGAAAAAATATACTGAGGACAAAACCCGGAGTTCTCTTCTGCCATCCTAAGAAATTTGCTTTAGATGATGTTAGCAACTGGACCTCTCAAGGGCTTGCAAGCAGAGGAGTGATATGGTCAGATTTGCATTTTAGAAAACTCACTTGTGCTTCAATAACAAATGAACTGAAGAAGCTTCAATGAGAGACAGGGAGAGGCATATAGTAGTTGCAATTTGGAGAACTGAAAAGTTACTGTGCATTTGTGAGAACAGCATAGATTCTGGAAAGGTGCATAATAAAGGAGGAGCAACTTTTAAGGCTGAGTGGATGAGTGGAGAAAGGGGGAGGATTTGTGGGTAACTCAGGAATCTCCTGACAAAGTTAAAAGCCCATAATTTCCCTACCATATATTTTCTTTCTTCTGTGTCGTTTGGCTAGAGATAAGAATATTATGACCTTAGGAAAAATCCTTTCAGTGGAAATGAGAATTTTAAATAAAATCTAGTTAAGTTCATAATTTCCCACAACTGAGAAGATCTGTGTCAAAGCCACTACTTTCTGGTTAAATTCTTGTCTTCGGTCAGAAGAGCACTATTGGTGGAGTTTTATTGTGTTTTCTGAATGAACTTTGCTATCCACAGGCCATAACTATGAAATTCTGAATAATCACTCCATTACTTTCCAGGGGGCAGAACTCAGCTTGGGTTCAGTGGAGGGAGGTGGTACCATGGCATTACACCTGGATGTCCCCTCTGCAAAGTGAAATAGTATAAAGGGTGTGGTGGGAGGAACCACTCAAAAAGGCCTGGGTTCAAATTCAGATTTGGCTACTTAGAACTGTTCCTTAACTATTATGGGCTTCCACAAACTCATCCATAGAATGGATGGTAATATCCATTACACAGGGATCTTTGTGAAGCTATTGTGATGGCTGTAGTAAGATATTGCACATAGGGCATTATGCCTAGCATCGCATAAGTGTCCTGTGGTGGACAGTATTGACACATTTAATCTCTCAATAATAGTTTGAAATATTGATACTTCCATTTTTCAGACGTGGAAACTGAGACAATGAGGTGTATTCACTTAAGACGACACAAAGGAGGAAGTGGAAGAATAGGTTTTGAACTCAACTATGAAAGATGGCTGGCAAACTCTCATTTTTTCAAGGGTAGTAGCTCCTAACATCTTAGACTTTGAGATTTCCTTTTGGCAAAGTGAAGCTGGTTGTTTTTCTAATTTGGACTATAAATACTCATGATGCTAAAATGGAAGCATTGGTAGGATATATAGGAATACACTGAAGTTGAAAGAAGAGAAAGAAAAAACAGAGGGAGAAAAGGAGTGAGGAAGTAAATGAAAAAAGGAAGGTGAGAAGGGAAGGGAAGAGAAGGGGAGGGGAGGGGGGGGACCTTACAGAGAAATAGGATCCAGTGTGAATTGGCGAGGCACTTGTTAATTCTTTTAATCCACTAGTATGTTGATGTCAGCTCCTAGGAAGGATCCATAGCCTTTGATGATGATAATTTTCACCTAGGCATGTTTCTTTTCCCTGCAGGGAATGTCCAGTTTGCTTAAGGGACTGTCATTCCTGGCTGCTGTTACAAGGAGAAATATAGCTGTGGGTCATATGTATGTCTGTAAGTGTGGATATACACATACACTCACTCTCTTACACAAAACACAGACACATGAATGCTGTGAAGCTTATACAGGAAAGGGAGAGTGCTCTGGCCTCACTGCTGTCTGTGCTTTCTCCTTGACCTTGATTTACTTCAAGAAGTCTGCTAATTACAATTCTAAATCTAAATTGATACGATTATACAGGCTTTTCTTTAATTAATTTAATTACATCTATCAATTTCTTCTGTGAAAAGATTAGCCAAATTTTCATAACTCTATAATCCCACTTAATTCTTACAAGATAAATTTTTTGCATACTGTTTGTCTTTACATAAATAGAACAATTCAACTTTCCTTCTTGTCTTTTTTTTTTTTTTTTGAGATGGAGTCTCGCTCTGTCGCCCAGACTGGAGTGCAGTGGCCGGATCTCGGCTCAGTGCAAGCTCCGCCTCTCGGGTTCTCACCATTCTCCTGCCTCAGCCTCCCGAGTAGCTGGGAGTACAGGCGCCCGCCACTTCGCCTGGCTAGTTTTTTGTATTTTTTTTAGTAGAGATGGGGGTTTCACCGGGTTAGCCAGGATGGTCTCGATCTCCTGACCTCGTGATCCGCCCGTCTTGGCCTCCCAAAGTGCTGGGATTACAGACTTGAGCCACCGCGCCCGGCCTCCTTCTTGTCTCTTTAACTTTAAATAGCATCTCATGAATCTCCATGGATGTATGTGCCTCATCCCTGCTTCTCACCTCCTAGCTTCCTCCAGTCTTCTGGGAGCAGTGCCTTTTCTTTTAAGCCATCAAGGCTGATGACATCTATATCTTGGTAAACACATTTGTATTTTCTATCTTGTGTCTTTATATTGACATAAAAAATAAAAGCCAATAAACATTTCTTATTTGACAACATAAAAGTCCCTCACTGTCAAGTCAGGTAGTTGTACTTTCATTTTATTTTCTTCTTTTTCCGTTGACTATTACTCTGCTTTTACCACTTAAAAAAGTTCTTCCTATTCCGGTCAAACGTTTATCTTTTATTACCCTCCACCAATAGCTAAAAATCATGACATACTGCATCTGCTTCAACTATGACTCATGTCTTTTGTGAGAGAAATACACCATTGGGATGTAGACTGTGATCTCTCTGGTGAGCTACAAGGGGTTCTTGTCCTGACTGTGAGGTTAACTTCGTGCCCTTGAGGAGCTCTCTGTGCTTTAGCTTCTTCATCTTTTAAATGTGGGCAAGAGTAGCACCAAATATGTAGTATTGTCAGGAGGATTAGATGAAATGTGTACAAAGGACTTCACACAGTTGGACACATAGTAAACACTTCAAAATGGTTTATTATAACATTTTATAGAAGTTTTTAATTATCTTATTTTTCAGTGGAAGGAGCATTTGCCTAATTTACCATGTCACTAACATTATCTAACACTTTAGTCATTGTGTTGCTTGGACTGTATTTGTTTCAACGTTTTGAAAACAAAGTTTTGGATTTCTAACTCTCATTTAAACTACTGCTGTTTTACATACTTTACAGCTGCCTTTTTAAGCTCTTCCAAGCGATCCCCTCTTTCATAGTGTCCACTTCCCAGTACTTTGTTCTCCCCTCTAGTTTGTTATGTACATCAGCAGATGTTCACCCATGCTCCCTGATCCTACAGTTTGTGGAATCTATCCACTGACAGTCCTTTCTAGTCCCTTCACTGTTGCTGCTTTAATTTATTCCTTTCATTTTACTGAGTTATCTACAACACCTTGTACTTATTTCATTATTCAGATGTAAATAATCTCCTTTAATCCTTATGGAAAGCCCGACACGTAAGTGCTATGATTTCCATTTTGGGGATGGAAAACTGAGGCACATAGGGATTCAGAAACTTGCTTAGGTCGGGAGTGGTGGCTCATGCTTATAATCTCAGCACTTTGGAAGGCTGAGGCAGGAGGATCACTTGAGCCCAGGTGTTTGAGATAAACCTGGGCAACATAGTGAGACCTCATCTCTAAAAATTTTTTTTAAAGAATTAGTCAGGCATGGAGATGTGTGCCTGTAGTCCCATTTCCTTGGGAGACTGAGACAAGAAGGTTGCTTGAGCCTGCAGGAATCGAGGCTGTTGTAAATGAAGAGAAAAAAAAGGAAAAAGAAAGAGAGATAAAGAAAGAAAGAAAGAAAGAAAAGAAGAAAGAGAAAAGGAAGGAAGAAAGAAGAAAGAGAGAAAGAAAGGAAGGAAGGGAGGGAGGGAGAAAGGGAGGAAGAAGGAAGGGAGGGAGGGAAACAGGGAGGAAGGGAGGGAGGGAGGAGGAAGGAAGGGAGGGAGGGAGGGAAACAGGGAGGAAGGGAGGGAGGGAAACAGGGAAGAAGGGAGGGAGGGAGGGAGGGAGGGACTTACCCAGATCACCCAATAGCAAGTAGCAAAATCCTGATTACACTTCATGGGCTTTGAACTTGGCAACCCTTGCGGGAAAGGGCAGCAGTGATTTTTGCTTGCCTCAGAGGAATCCAGGAGTTTTAAAAGTATTACTTAGATGTAAAGAGGGAAAGGAGATTGAGAAGTAGACAGTGCAACCTTAGCGCATACACCTTGCTAAGGAAGCAGATCTGAAAGAATAGATACAAATGTACCTGACTCACAGGCTGAGAAAAAAAGGAAGGGGCAGCATAAAAAGAACCAAAAACACAAAGACACTTTTGTTGCAAATCCTTTCCTTCGTGGTGACAGCAAGTGCCTGAATTTCAGCTGTGATTGTATATATTTCCAGAGAACAAAGCTTTATAATAGTATCCTTGTCCCAACTAGATGACAAATTAACACTTGCTGATGGTGGTCCACACCTCTCCACCACATGGGAGTGGCAGCTGTGGCTAGCAAGCCTACTGATGGAGAATTGCTATAGATTTTTTAACCTGGAAAATCCATTTTATATCTTCTATGTGCAGCCCTTAAAAAGATAAATAAAGTTATATACATATATGTAGAAACTATGTTTATATTAGAAAATGTATATACATATTTGCTGATTGATTCTCCCAAAGTTCATAGCAAAATATTAGGTCTGTGAACAAAGCACGTACTTGTCAGAGAAAAAGAAATGTTTATTCTCTATAAATGTATAACATATAGCACATACATATATTTTATGTAATTATATATGCTCTCATTATGTTCATATTCTAGAGACAAGAGTTGATAGTATATGTATACAGAGCTATAACTCTATTATATATGGCATATGGACATGTCTCCATAGCTTGCTATATATACATAGCTGTGTGTGTATATATGTATGTATGAATCTATCCACAGAATGTTGCTAGAAAGAACACAAACTTTAGAGTCAGATACATTTAGATTTAGAATTCAAATTTCTGACTCAATGATACAGAACTGGGCAATTTACTTCACGGTTTTAAGTCTAGGTTTCCTTCTTTGCAAACATAGGATAATAAGAGTACCTATCTTAGGGTTCACTGGTATGCCAAGGAAATGAGAGTTCATGTGAAGCACTTAGCAAAGGATTTGGCATATAGGGTATAGTCAAAAATGTTAACTGTGATCAAGATATTCTCTCATGCATTCAATTCAACATATATTTACCCAGCATGTTTATGTTATAGAATATATATCACATATGCTTAAAATATTTACAGATACTTGCACACAAATATATATAGAATTTATTAAGTATAATTTGCCTACCTATTTGAACTTATCATATGCGTATGTTTGTAGTAGTATACATATGTAGATCTAACTCTACTAAATTCAGGAAACATTAATTGAAAAATGTTTTGAACCAGTCTCTACAATAGTTCCTTGGGTGTTAAAATATGTGCCACACTTACAAAGTGCTTTTGGTATACTGAGGGAGGAAGAAAGATACATAAATATATTATTATAATGCTGTATAAAATGAAATAGCATGGTATATGGAAGAAGTGTGACAGAATCAATTACTTTTTCCTAGAAGGACTGAGGAAGGGGTTTATAGGTTAGAAGACAATTGAAATGGGCTTTAAAGAATGAAAAAAACAAACAACCCCATCAAAAAGTGGGCAAAAGATATGAACAGACATTTCTCAAAAGAAGACATTCATACAGCCAACAGACACATGAAAAAATGCTCATCATCACTGGCCATCAGAGAAATGCAAATCAAAACCACAATGAGATACCATCTCACGCCAGTTAGAATGGCAATCATTAAAAAGTCAGGAAACAACAGGTGCTGGAGAGGATGTGGAGAAATAGGAACACTTTTACACTGTTGGTGGGACTGTAAACTAGTTCAACCATTATGGAAAACAGTATGGCGATTCCTCCAGGATCTAGAACTAGAAGTACCATATGACCCAGCCATCCCATTACTGGGTATATACCCAAAGGATTATAAATCATGCTGCTATAAAGACACATGCACATGTATGTTTATTGCGGCACTATTCACAATAGCAAAGACTTGGAATCAACCCAAATGTCCATCAGTGACAGACTGGATTAAGAAAATGTGGCACATATACACCATAGAATACTATGCAGCCATAAAAAAGGATGAGTTTGTGTCCTTTGTAGGGACATGGATGCAGCTGGAAACCATCATTCTTAGCAAACTATCACAAGAACAGAAAACCAAACACCGCATGTTCTCACTCATAGGTGGGAACTGAACAATGAGATCACTTGGACTCGGGAAGGGGAACATCACACACCAGGGCATATTACGGGGAGGGGGGAGGGGAGAGGGATTGCATTGGGAGTTATACCTGATGTAAATGACGAGTTGATGGGTGCTGACGAGTTGATGGGTGCAGCACAGCAAACATGGCACAAGTATACATATGTAACAAACCTGCATGTTATGCACATGTACCCTAGAACTTAAAGTATAATTAAAAAAAAAATGAAAAGAATCTCATTAAGATTGGAATAGGAGGGAAAGGCAGAAGCCAGTTCAAAGGCAGGATAGCAGATGAGTCTAAAAATAAAGATTAGTTTAGTTTATGAGTGGCTTTTTCTGCCACCTAAGAACGTTTAAACTTTATTCCATATAAGTAATAACATCAAGGATCCAAGGTAATCTGCATACATCTATGCTATAGAAGGTTGTCCTATACAAAAGGTAGGATAAGGAGAAATCTGTAAAAAATAAGATCATATGGGAAGGTATTGAAAAGTCACAAAAGAATTGTACTTGTGCAATCTCTTACATTTGACAAAACATACTCATAATTGTAATTGCTTTTCATGCAACCCTATAAGGCTTATCTATCCCTTTCAGATTGTTGGCTCTTAAAATCTTTAGTTTGCTTATCCCTGACGCTGTGGTTTATAGAGCTAGAATGGAATAAATGTAAAGGGTATTGATGGTTTGGCTGTGTCCCCACGCAAATCTCATCTTGAATTGTAGTTCTCATAATCCCCACCTGTCAAGGCGAGACCAGGTAAAGATAATTGAATCATAGGGGCGGTTTTCCCTTTGTTGTTCTTGTGATAGTGAGTGAGTTCTAACAAGATCTGATGGTTTTATTAGGGGCTTCCCCCTTCACTCGACACTCATTCTTTCTCCTGCCACCCTGTGAAGAGATGCCTTCTGCCGTGATTGTAAGTTTCCTGAGGCCTCCCCAGCCATGAGGAACTGTCAGTCAATTAAACCTCTGTTCTTTATAAATTACCTAGTCTTGGGTATTTCTTCATAGCAGCATGAGAATGGGCTAATACAGGTATGTAGATCGAACAAATGAAAGCATGATTTTTTTTTCCCCATGATAGAGACAGGAATGGAGATTTGGGAGACTTAGATTCTTCAGCAGCCACATCTGCCAGCTTGTATGACAAATCTCCTCCCTTTAAAATCTCAAAATATCATCCTGTCTGATGTTTATAATGTTGTGAAAGGCTGAACACCAAAGACATAAAATAATTGTTTGACTTAGATGCAAATCAGGCTTCATCAACTCACTATGCTTCCAAGTGTACAGTATAGTATATGCACATGAGTGCATTAGTTTCTTTTATTTTACAGGCATATTTTCAAGGTTACTTTCAATACATGTATGATAAAAGGTACTTTAAAATGTGGTATGGAAAGGGACAGAGCAAGCGGTAAAATCTGGACCTTCTGATAACAAATGAATATCTGTAGGTCTTGGGCAAGTCACCCATCATAGGGATGATTTTATATTTTTACCAAGTGATAAATTCCTGTTTACTCACATAGGGAGGATTACCATACTTAGCAAACTAAAATATAGAGCATATGTAAATTTCAAATAAATATTTGATACTTTTTAGAATAAGTATGTCCCATCTAATAAGTGCAACCTTCCCCTGACATTTCAAAACCCATCCTGTCCAGGCTGTTTTTGAGACCCATTGTAATCTCATCTGTCCTCATGCTTCAGCTCTTTCACTGATACCCATGACATTTTAAATTTTATCTGTAGATAGAACCTCTTTCTTGAGTTCTGGTTAAATAGTCCCAACTATCTTTTGAAATGTCCTTTAATTTCTTTGCCACAAAATGATAATAATAATACTGTCTCTCTGACTAGGTTGCTGTGAGGATTTAATGAGTGCTTTTTAAAAGCCTGTATAATAATTCCTGGCATATATCAGCTTGAACTATAGAAAATTGCCATTGCTTATAGGTTAAATACTGGCGAGTTTTAATACTAAGCACTATATGATTGTTTGCCATGATTATCAGCAGGATTACAGTCTTCTTACCCTCCTCAAAGACCTAAATTATTTGATTGCCTCAGCCACGTGACAGCACACTAGCTCTCTGCAAGAATGACGTATGCGCACATGCTTGGCATCCTAGCTCAGCACCTGGCACGTGGCAGAAACTCAAGTTCACTTTCCAGGGTTCCTTACAAACTGCCTCCCAAATAATCTTCCTGAAACTCAAGTCATCTCAAATATCATCTATGGTCCCATTTATGAGATCATGTTGTAAAATGGAAAAGACCCTGATCTACCACTGACTAACTATGTGCCCTTGAACAAGCCACTTCATCACCTCCTGCCGTGCCATGAGATTTCCTGCCTCTGCCCCTTTACTGACACCTTGGAATATGATATCACCTTCATCCTGCCCCACAACTCTCCAATCTAGATCACCTCATCCTTCAAGCCCAAGCTGAAAATCTCCTTTTACATATTGTTTTTTGTTTATTCATGCAAAACTCTGTTAAGCATTAATCATATTCCAGACCTGAATATCAAATTCAGGGCACCTGGCATCTAACAGGTGCTGGAATATTCGTGCACTTACGTTAGATGTCCTCACTTGCATTATTGTATTTCAGCCATGCTATAAACCTGTGGAGTAATTATGTTCCAAGTTCTCAGCAGAGGAAATTGACCTTTATAAAAGTCAAATGAAGGCCAGGCACAGTGGCTCACGACTGTAATCCCAGCACTTTGGGAGGCCGAGGCAGGCAGATCACGAGGTCAGGAGATCGAGACCATCCTGGCCAACATGGTGAAACCCCGTATCTACTAAAAATACAAGTTAGCTGGGTGTGGTGGTGCTCACCTATAGTCCAAGCTACTTGGGAGGCTGAGGCCAGAGAATGGCTTGAACCTGGGAGGTGGAGATTGCAGTGAGCTGAGATTGCGCCACTACTCTCCAGCCTGGCAATAGAGGGAGACTCCATTCCCCCACCTCAGTAAAAAGAAAAACAGTTGAATTTTTTTCCCAATGACTGATAGTCACTGATAAAATTAAGGTTCTATCTCAGTTGTGATACCTGTTACCCCCAATAGAAACTGTGTCCTCTCAAAAGAATTTTCATATACAGTGTGAACCTCAACAATGTTCTTTACAAATATTTCTGCAGTCTGGTCTTTATGTGTTAGTTTTATTCCCTGGATTAGAAGTTTCTTGTGGCTAAGAGTTACATTTGATTTAATTTTTCTTTGTCTTGCTTCACATAGCATAATAATAAAAGCCACAGTACTGAATAGCTATGAAGTACTAATACTGTACTATCAATTTTTCATTTCTTTTCCTTTGAAACAAAATAAAGCATCATGCAGGAAGTAGATTTGTTTAACATGTAATCATTAACTATTACTAATTTTATAAGACAGGAATCTGAGAAATAAAGTCCCTAAGCTACTAAATGAGGCACTCAGGAATTGAGCTAGATCAGCCTGCCTCTAAAGTTTAGCCCTTCCCACTCAGCCCTGTTGCCCCATTCATTTAAACAACACCAGCTTAGCAACTACTTATATGCCCCATGTGGTGCTCAGAGTTAAGATCAAGGAGATAAAAAATTGTCCATTTGCTTTGCCCTTGGAGTTTTGGAAACAGGCAATTGAAAAGTTGCCCATTTAAAATGATCAACCACTTTCAATCATGACTTCCTTTGGACATACTGATTTTTTTATCCATTGGTTTTTTTCAACAAATATTTACTAAGATCTTAGTATACATCAGACACTATGCTTTAACAAACCAAACCTCAGCTCTGCCCTCTCAGAGCTCATAGTTCAATTGGAAGACAATCAGGAACCAAGTGATTGTAGATGTGAGCAGAGTTAGAAGAGGGACCATACAGAGATGCACTGCAATGGCTTCAGCCTGGAAGGGGTGCCAGGGAAGGTGTCTGTGCAGAAGGACTGTAGAAGCTGCTAAGACCTAGAGTGCATGGGGGGATTGAGAAGATCACTGAAGGCAGAAAGGGAAGAAGATGCAAACTTACTACAGTGGGAGGGAGAATATCACATTATAGGAAATAAAAAAAAATATTAAAAAGTGTCTTGTATGAGGGTAAGAGGGGTTAAAGAGGTAAGCAGGACGCAGAGCTCCTTGCCACAAGGCTAAACAGTTTGGACTCTACCAAAAGGTGTGGATAAACTGATTCAAATACATATCTTGAGCCAACCTAACCTTTCAGAGCTACCAAAACCATAGAAAAACCAACTCTACTTACCTGTTGTTCTACACACTATTAAAAATGCATATGTATACACATACATTTACACATAAAGGTATATAAAATTGTCTAAAGAATTCAGTACTTGTGGATCCTAATTGCAAGATTTTATTACAGATTTTAGAGAGAGCAACAACCAGCTTTAATTTTCACAGCCTAGGTTGAGTTTTCAGCTTCACTCAGACAAAAATATCAGCTCTCCTTTGTGTCTTGAGTATATTTCAGGGCTAAGTCACACAAGAGAATGGGAATCAAGACTTACAATGCCATTTTCACAATTGCTTTCCTGATTATAATCATACCACAAGATGTTATTCCAGAACTTACTTAATTATTTTATTGCTCCTTTGTCATTTTCAAAGTGATAACAAACACACACACACACAAAAGAAGGCTCATATGAGTACACGGTTTCACAGAGATCTACCAGGGACGTCTCTGATATTTTTCCTTTTTACACAATCAATGTTTCCTTTAGTTAGAGAGGGACTTCAATCGATCAGACTGCTGAGAGCACCCTTTTGAAATCTTCAGGTCAACAATTTAAGTGAAATAGAAACTGAGAGAGGAAAAGTTCACATCCTTGGAAATCTTTTGTGATAAAGTATTTTCCTGGCTGTTTAATAAGATGGCACAGAGAGGATCAGCATTACAATTAAGTTTGCAATCTTGTTGTACCTAGTGCCTCCTTCTAAGTATTATCTTCATTCTGCTTAGTTTCCTTGCAACAATAGGCTGATAAATTCCTCTGACACTCCTAACCTGTGAGAGGACTTATTTGGCCCTGAAGTCCCAACTCCATCTAAGGAAAATATTGTTTCTTTATTTCACTCTCCTTTTCCAGATACATGGCTGTAATTGAACAACAATTACAGATAGCTTTCAAGATTCACTAAGATTCCTCAATTCCCTTAGACCATAGCAACTCTGCTAGTGGAAAATACAGTGGGAAAACCACAGAGTTTAAACTCAAGTAATCGTAAGTTTGAATCGAAATGTTGCCACTATTTAACTACAAGTCACTCGGCCCCTCTAAGTCTCAATGTTCTCATTTAAGATTATTGGTCCTGAATGATAACATATGCAACATGCTAGTAAGTGCCCATATGTATAGGTCTAATCAATATATGAAATTGTCTTCTTACCCTCTAGTTTTCATATTCTTCAGGAATATCCTTCCCCTTTCACTCCTAGTTCAAGCCATTCTTTAGGTTCAGTTAAGTCCTACTCATGATAAGGATAATATCTGCCTTAGATAGAGAAAAGGATAAAATATGAATAGCCATTTTTCTGACCTTCAAGGATCTTTCCATCTAGAAAAGACAGCAAGTGTATGTACATCTAAATTAAGCACAAGGCTGAAAATGTCATCACTCTGTTAAGGGATTGAGAATGCTGGGGGTAGAGGAGAGGAAAGTTAATTTCAGCTGCAGAAGACAGAACAGATTTTCTGGGAAGGTGTTAGCAGATCTTACTTTTGAGGTATGGGTACAATTTAGATCAATGGAGATCATGGGTAGCAATAATACAGGCCCTTGGTGTGTAATTATAAAGTCCAAAAATCTTTTAAAACTAAAAGCATTTTCATAGCTCAAATTTCATAGCTACAAATGGCATGTATTTTAGGTTTCACAGCAAAACCTAAAATACATTCTATAGCCTTCACTAATTTTACTTAGTGTGAATATGTATCTGTTGTTCTCCAGAAATATTAATATATTTTGGCAAAAGAATGTGTCTTAGGCCCTGCTGAGGACACTATATAACATGCAATTACATTGGTTTATCTCTATAAAATACTTATCTCATGCCCCCATGAATTCTTCCATAGATCTGGTCATATATGTTTTAAATAAGGGATTTATTGTGGTTCTTTACTATAGGTAGAAATAATAATACAAACAATGATGTAGATATATGAAAATCTAGAGTATGTTAAAATAATATCAAATCATTCAGTATTACTGGAAAGATTAATGGATGACTAAGATGGTAAAGATCATGAAAGGATTTCATTCCTTTGGTGAACAGTGTTTATTGAGATATTTCTGTATTACAGGTATTCTTTTAGAGGTTGAGAATCTAGTTGTGAATATATCAAACCATTGTAATATGGTAATGGGGTTCCTTTCTAAGTTCTCCATTGTTTCAGAATGGTGGCAATCTACCTGTGGTTTAGGTGGTAGTGCAGGGTAACATGTAATGGAGGCCCACAGAGGTTAAGTACTGTACTTAAGCTTTTGCACCCATTAAGTATCAGAGGCAGAAAACTGAAGTCAGGTAGGCTAGCATGAGAGTATATGCTCATAACCCCATGACACTATTCTTTTTGTATTTAGAAACATGCAGGAGAGGAGAGACATTATCTCTGTGGGATTTGATGACGTGTCACAGAAGGCTTGCCATAGGCTGTATTACAAAGGATGAATAAGATGTGTTGCAATAGAGGAGAGGGTTGGGTTACTAGGTGGAGATGAGCTCTTTGATATGGGCATAGGCAGGTAGTACAGTGGATGAGAACATCCCCTCCATAAGCCCCACTCTCTGGTTTCTACTCCTTACTTGGCCACTTACTGGTAGGTGATCTTGGTTAACCTTAACCTCTTTTATTATTATTATTATTATTATTATTATTATTATTATTACTGAGACAGAATCTCACTCTTTCACCCAGGCAGTGGCATGATGTTGGCTCACTGCAACCTCTGCCTCCCAGGTTTAAGCGATTCTCCTGCCTCAGTCTCCTGAGTAGCTGGGGTTACAAGCACATGCCACCACACCCGGCAATTGTATTTTTGGTAGAGACAGGATTTCACCATGTTGGTCAGGCTGATCTCAAACTCCTGACCTCGTGATCCGCCCACCTCGGCCTCCCAAAGTGCTGGGATTACAGGCATGAGCCAATCTTAATCTCTTTTTATCTCATTTTTCTCATCCTTTGTCAGATGGGTAGATTACAAAAATTTTCTCCCATTCTGTAGGTTGCCTGTTTACTCTGATGGTAGTTTCTTTTGCTGTGCAGAAGCTCTTTAGTTTGATGAGATCCCATTTGTCAATTTTGGCTTTTGTTACCATTGCTTTTGGTGTTTTAGTCATGACGTCCTTGCCCATGCCTATGTCTTGAATGGTATTGCCTAGGTTTTCTTCTAGGGTTTTTATGGTTTTAGGTCTAACATTTAAGTCTTTAATCCATCTTGAATTAATTTTTGTATAAAGTGTAAGGAAGGGATCCAGTTTCAGCTTTCTGCATATGGCTAGCCAGTTTTCCCAGCACCGTTTATTTTACAGAGACTCCTTTCCCCATTTCTTGTTTTTGTCAGGTTTGTCAAAGATCAGATGGTTGTAGATGTATGGTGTTATTTCTGAGGCCTCTGTTCTGTTCCATTGGTCTATATCTCTGTTTTGGTACCAGTATCATGCTGTTTTGGTTACTGTAGCCTTGTAGTATAGTTTGAAGTCAGGTAATGTGATGCCTCCAGCTTTGTTCTTTTTGCTTAGAGTTGTCTTGGTTATGCGGGCTCTTTTTTGGTTCCATATAAAATTTAAAGTAGTTTTTTTCTAATTGTTTGAAGAAAGTCAGTGGTAGCTTGATGGGGATAGCATTGGATCTATAAATTGCTTTTTTTTTTTTTTTTTTTTTTTTTGAGATGCAGTCTTGCTCTGTCACCCAGGCTAGGGTGCAGTGGTGTGATTGCAGCTCACTGCAACCTCCACCTCCCAAATTCTAGAGATACTCTTGCCTCAGCCTCCTAAGTAGCTGGGATTACAGGCATGCACCACCACACCCAGCTAATTTTTGTATTTTTAGTAGGGACAGGGTTTTACCATGTTGGTCAGGCTGGTCTTGAACTCCTGACCTCATGGTCTTCCTACCTTGGCCTCCCAAAGTTCTGGGATTACAGGCATGAGCCACTGAAGATTTTGTTTTGTAGCTTTCTTTTTTTTCAACTTTTTCTAGTTTTGGTGTCAAGATAACAGGAACTGTTTCTTGCTCCTCTAGTTCTAAAAACAACTGATTAAAATTGGTCTTAATTCTTCTTTTTATATTTGGTAAAATTTGTGAGTGATTGCATTTGGGCCTGGAGATTTCTTTTTGGGGACCTTTTTAATTACCCATTTATTCAATGGTTATAGTACCATTATAGAACAGGATATGTATTTCATCTTGATTGAATTTTTATTATGTTTCATGGAATTGGTCAATTTATTCTGAGTTGTTGAATTTATGAGCATTAATTTGTTCATAGTGGCTGCAGAATCTGTAGTGTATATCCAGTTTATTCCTGCTATTAGTGATTTGTGTCTTTTGTCTTCTCTTGCTAGAGGTTTATCAATATCACTGATATTTTTAAAGAAAATTATTTGGTTTTGTCGTTTTTAAGTTGTATTCCTATTCTCAATTTTATTTTTACTATTTCCTTCCTTCTGTGTATGTTGGGTCTACTTGCTTTTCTTTTTCTACTTTCTTGAAATAATCAGGACCGTCTTGAGGGTTACAAGTGTTTCTATGAATAAACGCACTGGGAGAGCACGTGTCCACTGGGATTATCAGGCAAATTGGACAGGGTTGTCACCCTATTGATGACCTTAAGCAGTGGGACTGTACGAATTAGATCCATGGCCACTTCATGTGTATCACAAGGATCCTGGATCAGGATATCTGGTCAGCACTGGCTCTTTCACTTCTTGCATGAAGTCCGTCATTACTAATCACAAAAAGCACAAATTGTTATCCTGTGAAGTTCCATAGTCCTGATACCCTCATATACTCAAGTTTGATCTGCACTGTTGTTTTTGTACCAGGAGATATGTGCTAACTCTTTTAATAAGGTTTCAGGTATAGGTGAAAAGTCGGAAATGGTAGCTAATATTTGTTGTGCCTCTGTTGTTGAATATGTTTAAATCTATAATTTACTCATAAAAATACTATGAGATAAGTATCATAATCTTCACTTTGTAAAAAAGGAAATTAAATCTGGGAGAGGCTAAATCTTTGTATAACATTTAGTAAATGGTAGAGATAGGATGTGAGGTGAGAGATAGATGCCTAACTCCATCCTACTAAAAAGCTTTCCAGTGCACACTGTTTGCATCAACACCTGCTATCTGTCATTACATACAGAAGAGGGTGCTCTGGTAATGTAATCACAACTGTAGTTTCTAGAAAGGCCCCAGCATATTTTTTATCATGATGAGATATGGTGATGTTGGATTCATATATGTAGTTGTTTTGATGACGTAAAATAATAAATACATTTACATCATTTTAGGAAAAAAATAGATTTGTTAAATGTCCTTTGTGTGCCATAAGAACCAATGAAGTAATATTTAAGCTACATTACCTCAGGAGAAGGAGTTGACCAGGTCCTAAACAATCCATTTTTTAGTTGGGAATATTACCAGCATGTATGTACTGTTTAAACCATAAATTATATACACACAGGGTCATAGGCAATGGATATAATCAATGACATATATAGACAAAATTTGGAGATTGAGATCTGATAATCAGTAGAGTCCAGTAGAAAATGAAGTGAAGGATTTGTTTATGTAATTATATTCAGGGTCTACCAAAATGTATACAGCTTCATTTTGTCTGCTTTAAAGGGTATGGGGGGAAACCAGACCCTGATAATTCAGTGTTATTTCATGTAGGTTCTTTTCTATTTCCTTAAGCGTCAACTGATCTGAGAAATAAAGGGAAAGAGTACAAAAGAGACAAATGTTAAAGCTGGGTGTCCGGGGAAGACATCACATGTCGGCAGGTTCCGTGATGCCCCCAAGCTGCAAAACCAGCAAGTTTTTATTAGTGACTTTTAACAGGGGAGAGAGTGTATGAATAGGGTGTGGGTCACAGAAATCACATGCTTCACAAGGTAATAAAATATTACACAGCAAATAGAGGCAGGGGGCGAGATCACAGGACCGAGGAGAAATTAAAATTGCTAATGAAGTTTCAGGCACGCATTGTCATTGATAACATCTTATCAGGAGACACGGTTTGAAAGCAGACAACCAGTCTGACTAAAATTTATTTGGCGAGATTCTCCTCATCCTAATAGGCCTGGGAGCACTACAGGAGACTGGGGCTTCTTTCGTCTCTTATCTGCAACTGTAAAAGACAGACGTTCCTAAAGCGGTCATTTCAGAGGCCTCCCCTTAGGAATGCATTCTCCTTCTCAGGAATGCATGATCCTTCTCCTTAGGAATCATGCACATATGACACATTCTCAGGGATGTTCCTTGCTGACAAAAAGAATTCAGTGATATTTCTCCTATTTGCTTTTGAAAGAAGAGAAATTTGGCTCTGTTCTGCCTGGCTCCCAGGAAGCCAGACCTAATGGTTATCTCCTTTGTTCCCTGAACATCGCTGTTATCCTGTTCTTTTTTCAAGGTGCTCAGATTTCATATTGTTTAAAGAGGAGAATCATTAAATAAAATCTATTGTAAGTGAGATTGAGTGCTGAAGGAGGGAGAGAAGAACAGAGGGATGTTATTTTCAGACTAATAGAAATGGTGAGATTTTTAGGTTTGTGAGGAGAAAAAGAAAGGTAATCAGGAGAAGTGGGATTAGTTAGATGGGTCTGCATTGCCATCAGGGAGGATTGAATCAGACCTATTGTGATTTGGTGTGCCAGCTTCTGAGGAATTGGCACAGATCTCACCACATCTAAGGGTGGTCTCTGACATGGATGTCTTTTCTTTGTGGTTTTCATTGTCAGTATTCACCTGAAGCTTGAGTCTCCTGGTGGGTAGCTAGACAGGGAATTGATGATCTCCTGGGGAAAGACAAGCATATCCTATCCTCCACGTTATAATTGTGCCAGGTTCTTAAGTATTAGTTTGGGAGTTTTTCTATAACACTGGCTTCCCTTTGTTTAAGGGAAATTTTTTGCTTATATAATGGCATTAGGCTGCAGTTAGATTATTATCTTTAGGAACATTAAAAAAATGTAAAGTAAACAATGCCAAATGTGATTGGGAGTGGGGGGTAGTTAAATTACGTTTTTGTTGTTCAGACTGTTTGGACATTTGTGTTTTTAAAGTGCGATTGGCCTGTTTTACCATAGCATCTTTGAGGATTGTAAGGGATTCTAGTAATATGGGAAATTCCTTACTGTTGCATAAATAAATCAAAAGCCTTACTAACACATCTAGGGACGTTGTCTGTCTTTATTTGATGTGGAAGCCTCATAATTGCAAAGGAAGAATAGAGATGTTCTTTAACACGGGCCATGCCTTCCCCTCTTTGGCAAGTAGCCCAGATAAAACCTGAGAAGGTATCCACAGAATCATGCACATATGACAGTCTGCCAAAGGAGCTAACATGAGTCACATCTATTTGCCATAAAGCATTAGGAGTTAGGCCTCTGGGATTAATGCCAGGTTCTTGATTTGTAAGTGTGAAGACCTGGCACTGAGGGCAACTGTGAACAATAAACTTAGCTTGTTTTTAGGTAAGAGCAAATTTATCTTTTAATCCAGCAGCATTAACATGAGTGAGATTATGGAACTCCTGAGCTTCTTGGGTTGCAAAAAAGACCAAACAGTCGACTTTATGGTTAATGGCAGACATGGGTCCTGGTAAAGTGGTATGAGATCTAATATGTGTAATATAGAAAGGGTGTCTACGTTGGCATTGTAACCTTGAAAATAAAGAAACCAATTCAGAATTATCACCATGTTTGATAGTAGCAGTTTCTATATTTTTAGTGGCATGTACAACATAAGCAGAATCAGAGGCACTATTTAAAGGTTTGGAGAAATCTTGTAAGGCAGTAATCACAGCAATTAACTCTGCCTCAGAGGTATAAGAGGTAGAAATAAGCTTGTCTGTAGGACTTACATAACCAGCATTGCCATTACTGGAGCCATCAGTGAACACTGTAACAACCTCAGGAATAGGCTGATCTTTGGTTAATTGAGGGACCAGTTGGGAAAAAGAAATGAACTTGGGAAAAAGTGCACATGCATCTGGGAAAAAGAAAAAAAAACACGTTGGCGTGCCAGATATTGGGGGAAACCAGCCCCCGAAAATTCAATGTTATTTCATGTAGGTTCTTTTCTATTTCCTTAAGTGTCAGCTGGTCTGAGAAATAAAGGGAAAGAGTACAAAAGAGACAAATGTTAAAGCTGGGTGTCCGGGGGAGACATCACATGTCAGCAGATTCTGTGATGACCCGCAAGCTGCAAAACCAGCAAATTTTTATTATGTGCTTTTGAAAGAAAAGAAATATGGCTCTGTTCCCCCCAGCTCTCAGGCAGCCAGACCTAATGTCTATCTCCTTTGTTCCTGAACATCGCTGTTATCCTGTTCTTTTTTTCAAGGTGCCCAGATTTCATATTGTTTAAACAATTTGTGCAGTTAACTCAATCATCACAGGGTCCTGAGGTGACATTCATCCTTAGCTTATGAAGATGACAGGATTAAGATATTAAAGTAAAGATAGGCATAGGAAATCACAAGAGTATTGATTGGAGAAGTGATAATGTCCATGAAATCTTCACAGTTCATGTTCAGAGATTGCAGTAAAGACAGGTGTAAGAAATTGTAAAAGTATTATAAAAATTATAAAAGTATTAATTTGGGGAACTAATAAATGCCCATGAAATCTTCACGATGTTTGTTTTTCTGCCATGGCTTCAGCCGGTCCCTCTGTTCAAGGTCCTTGAAACAGGAAAATGTTGGACAGTTTGGAACTTCCTAGTGATTTGTTGAATGGTTTTGCCCAAAATGCTGACAGTGATATGGACAATAAGGTCCAGGCTGAGGTGGTCTCAGATGGAGATGAGGAACTTCTTGGGAACTGGAGCAGAGGTGACTCTTATTATATTTTAGCAAAGAGACTGGTGGCATTTTGCCTTTGGTCTAGGGATTTATGGAACTTTGAACCTGAAAGAGATGATTTAGGGTATCTGGCAGAAGAAATTTCTATTTGCCAAAGCATTCAAGAGGTGACTTGGGTACTGGTAAAGGCATTCAGTTTTATAAGGGAATCAGAGCATAAAAGTTTGGAAAATGTGCAGCCTGACTATGCATTAGAAAAGAAAAACCCATTTTCTGAGGAAGAATTCAAGCTGGCTACAGAAATTTGCCTAAGTAGCAAGGACCCTAAAGTTAATCCCCAAAACCATGGGGAGAATGTCTCCAGGCCATGTCAATGATCCTCAAGGCAGCCCCTGCTAACACAGGCCCAGAGCCCAGGAGGAAAAAGTAGACTGGGCCCAGGGTCCCTGTGCTATGTGTTTTTGTAATTTGTATAAAAATTTAATGTATATGTTGTGTTGACTAAAACTGGAAATAATTAAAAATCATACATACTATGTGATGATATATTTAGACATTTACACTTGTGTGTGTATTTGGGAAAAAGACTACAGGTAAATGTATCCACATTAATAGTATTTCTGGATTGCGGAATTATGGTTTCTTTTCTTTGTACACTTCAGATTTACAAAGCACGGGATAAGCAGGAAGAATTACTTTTATAATCAGCTATGACGGTAAATTTGTTCAAGGTGCAGGCTCATTTTTCCCATGTAACAAAGGAGTGTGCCTTGACCCAATCAGAGCTAAGTGTTGTTTATGTTTTAACTTACATCAATCTGTTTCTTTCATTTATATGAAAAGCACAAGGCATGTCCCAGGTTCATAAAAAGCAAATGAAATCATTGCCCTTTACTGACCTTGCTCTCAATTCAATAAAACTAAAAAGGAAGAGGATATTTATGTGAAAGGCCTGATTATCTATTCTACATATGTATATTGAGCATACAGCATTTGCAAGGAATCATTCTAGGTGAAACAGGGAATACAGCAGTGAAAAACACAACCAAAACAACTTCCTTTAAAAAGTTTACATTCTAATGGGAGGAGCAGACATTAGAGTACCAACTGCATATTACTTTAGAGGATAATACATGCCATGGAGATTACAAAAAATAAAACTGAGTACAGGAAATGAATTTAGAAAAGGAGTGAAATTTTAAAATGGCTAGTTGCTAGTCAGGGTAAGCTTTATTGAGATGATATTTGCTTTTTATTTTTTGATAATATTTTTACAGCTTTATGTTTAATGAATATCAAACATACCATCAATATATAAAGTGTAAATGAGATGAATTTAACATGTACATGTGCCCATTAAACAATCACCATGAAGGAGATAGTGAACATATCCAACATGCCCAAAGCTTTCCAGTTTCTCTTTATAGTGCACACTCATACCTCTAAGGTGTGAAGTATTGAGTAACACACATACATACAAACACATACTGGGCTACCTCATTGTTTCATGAGCATTTGTTCAAAATGTTATCCTTATGTACATGAATTGTCTCAGAACTTTATTAAAACTTAGCTGATATACATGTATGTAACTATATTAGTACTACATTGTCTTAATTACTATAACTGTAAGTCTTGAGACCAGGTGCTGTTCCCCAAATTTGTTGCCTTTCAAAGCAACCTGCCATTGTAGGTCCTCTGCATATCTATGTAAATATCAGAATGTTAGTTTGTCAGTTTCTAAAAGAAGAAATCCAGCTATGATTTGATTGGGGCTGTTATAGATCAATGTGGGAAGAGTAGAAATCTTAACAATATTGAGATTTATGACTTGTGAATTCCATTTATTCCATTTATTTGTTATCCCAACAATATTTTGTGGTTTTCAGATGTTTCACTTTTTTCAAGTTTATGCCTAAGTACTACACATTTTGATATTTAAAATAATATAAAATACTATAATATTGTGTTTTAATTTTTTTCTCCATTAATTGTCAGGTACCTTTAAATCATAATTTAATTGGATGATACAACTGGATTTTGAAAAAAGTATACATATATGTACATTAAAAATAATGTATTTTTTCTCTGTTTGGCAGACTGACTGCTATCATACCATGTATTAGTCCAAATTCACACTGCTGATAAAGACATATTCGAGATTGAGAAGAAAAAAAGGTTTAATTAGACTTACAGTTCCACATGGCTGGGGAGGCCTCAGAATCATGGTGAGAGGCAAAAGGCACTTCTTACATGGCAGTGGCAAGAGAAAATGAGGAAGAAGCAAAAGCAGAAACCCCTGATAAACCCATCAGATCTCATAACACTTATTCACTATAACAAGAATAATATGGGAAAGACCAGCCCTCATGATTCAATGACCTCCCTCTGGATCCCTCACACTACACGTGGGAATTCTGGGAGATATAATTCAAGTTGAGATTTGGGTGGAGACACAGCCAAACCACGTCATATCATAATGTAAAATTGCACTCAATACTACTCGGCCTGCTCTCAAGGACAATATATCAAAATATATGGCATGTTTCAGTTTATTTAGCATCACAAAACTCTAAAATTGCACTTACTTCTAGAAACCTGGAATAATAATATAAATGCCAGCTCATAGGTAGATATACAGCTACATATGACAATTTTCTAAATGTCAGTCTAACCACTTTTTAATTCTATATTTTCAATGTTTTTCCTCCTCTTGAAACTCACTCACTCTTTTTTATTTTTTATTTCAATAGGTTTTTGGGGAACATGTGGTATTTGGTCACATAAATAAATTATTTAATGGTGATTTGTGACATTTTGGTGCACCTATCTCCCAAGCAGTATACACTTTACCCAATGCGTAATCTTTTATCCCTCACTCTGCTCCCATGCTTTCCCCCTAGTCCCTAAAGTCCATTGTATTATTCTTGTGATTCTGTATCCTCATAGCTTAGCTCCCATTTATGAGTAAAAATATATGATATTTGGTTTTCCATTCCTGAGTTATTTCACTTAGAATAATAGTCTCCAATTCCATCCAGATTGCTGTGAGTGGCATTATTTCATTCCTTTTTATGACCGAGTAGTATTCCATGGAGTATATGTATATATACCAGGTTTTCTTTTCTTTTCTTTCTTTCTTTTTTTCTTTTCTTTTTTCTTTTTTTCTTTTTTTTTTTTTTGAGACAGAGTCTCGTTCTGTCGTCCAGGCTGGAGTGCAGTGGCGTGATCTCAGCTCACTGCAAGCTCGGCCTCCTGGGTTCACACCATTCTCCTGCCTCAGCCTCCTGAGCAGCTGGGACTACAGGTGCCCACCACCATGCCCGGCTAATTTTTTCATATTTTTAGTAGAGATGGGGTTTCACCATGTTAGCCAGGATGGTCTTGATCTCCTGATGTCATGATCCACCCGCCTCAGCCTCTGAAAGTGCTGGGATTACAGGCGTGAGCCACCGCACCCAGCCCCAGATTTTCTTTATCCCCTCTCTGATGGATGGGTATTTGAGCTGGTTCCATACTTTTGCAATTGCAAATTGTGCTGCTGTAAACATGCGTGTGCAAGTGTTTTGTTCATATAATGACTTATTTTCCTCGAAGTAGATAACTAGTATTGGGACTGCTGGATCAAATGTAGCCAACTGATCTTCAATAAAGCAAACAGAAACAAAGTGGGGAAAGGACACCCTATTCAACAAATGGTGCTGGGATAATTAGCAAGCCACATGTAGAAGAATGAAACTGGATCCTCATCTCTCACCTTACACAAAAATCAACTTAAGATGGAAGACTTAAAGACCTGAAACAATAAAAATTCTAGAAGATAACGTTGGAAAAACCCTCGTAGACACTGGTGTAGGCAAAAGGCTTTATAACCAAGAACCAAAAGACAAATGCAACAAAAACAAAGATAAATAGATGGGACTTAATTAAACTAAAAAGCTTCTGCAGAGCAAAATAAACCATCAGCAGAGTTAACAGACAACCCACAGAGTGGGGGAAAATCTTCAGAATCTATACATCCAACAAAGGACTAATATCCAGAATTTACAAAGAACTCAAATCAGCAAGAACAAAGCGAACAATCCCATCAAAAAGTGGGCTAAAGACTTAAATAGACAATTCTCAAAAGAAGAAATGGCCAACAAGCATGGAAAAATGCTCAACATCACTAATTATCAGGGAAATGAAAATCAAAACCACAATGAAATACCACCTTACTCCTGCAAGAATGGCCATAATCAAAAAAATAAAAAAAAAAATAGATGTTGGTGTGGATGTGGTAAAAAGGGAACACTTTTATACTGTTGGTGGAAATGTAAACTAGTACAAGCACTATGGAAAACTGTGGAGATTCCTTAAAGAGATGACATTTGAATAAGAACTTGAAGTGAAAGTAGAAAATGTATAGCAATCTGGCAGAAGAGTGTTCCAAGAATATGGAACAGCCTGTGTGATAACTCTGAGGCAAGGATGTGCCTATCATGAGCAAGCAAGAACAAGGAGGCCAGTGTTCCTAAAACAGAATGAGCGAGGAGGACAAATAATAGGTGATGAGGTCAGAGGTAATTAGGGACCAGATACCATGGCCTTGAAGGTTGTAGTAAAAACTTTAACTTTTATTTTGGTAAGAGGAGTGAGGTAATCTAGCTTAACATTTTAAAGTATCAAGCAGTTGCTGTGTGGAGAACAGATTGTAGTAGGACAAATATACCAGCAGGAAGACCAGTTAGGAATCTAATGCAGTAACCCAGGTGAGAGGTGAGGATGCCTTGGTCAGAGTTGCTAGCAGTAGAAGCAGTGAGAAGTGGTAAGAGTCTATATATATTTTAAAGATAGAGCCAAAAGCATCTTTTGTCTGTGGAGATGGAGAGACCTTAAGAATGACTCCAAAGATTTTAACCTCAGCACCTGGATGGATAGAGTTGTCATTACTTGAGATAGAAGAGAGCATGTGTATAATACATTTTCGTAAAGCACAGGAAATTCTGGTACATGCAGATCGACATGAGTTTTAAGCATTCCACTGGAAATAATGAGTCAGCACTGGCTACACAAGTCTGGATTTCAGAAGAAAAAGGCTTTTTGGCTAGAAATGCAATTTTGGAAATTGTTGACATATATAGCATTCTAAAATTTTGTGGACAGATGTCAGGACTTAGGCGTACGGCATACCAGCTCTTAGAGTTCAGTTTGATGCAGTAAAATCAGCAAACGGAACTGAGAAGGAGGACTAACATAGGGTAGGAGGAGTAAGTAAAACTAGAAATGAAAATATCTGAAGGAAGAGAGAATGATGAAATGTGCCGAATGGGGCCTGTTTGATATAAAATAAGAGGGAGGTGAATTAGAGTAAATACAGACAGGTCCTTCAAAGAATTATAAATGGGTAAGAAATGTGCCAGTAAATAGAACAGAAAGTGTAAGAAAAGGAAGAAGGCTCTTGTTTGTTTGTTTTGAGAAGAAATAATATATTTATTTACTCTTGGGAATGATCTATTAGTGAAAACAAATAGTAAATGAGAAAGAGAATGTGGAGCAAAGTCCTTGAGTGAGTGTCCTAGTGCTTAATTGAGGCGAGTCCAAGTAGAGAGGCAAAGATTAATGTAGATTCTTACAGATAGTGTTGGGATGGGTGGCAATTCTCTTCTGACTGTTTCAATTTTCTCAGTGCCGAAGGAGATTAAATTTCAAACTGTACATACATGTATACATTTAACACATTGAGCATGTTTTGTGTGCTGAATACTATCGTAGGCCTTGAGGTGACTATGTCATCAGATGTTCTTGCCCTCAGAAAATTTGCACTCTAATGAAGATGTACAATTAAACCTAAACAAATTGTAAATGTTATGAGAAATGTTTGGTTTCTATGGAAGTACACAAAAAGGGCATTTAATTCACTTGGCCATGGGTGGCACTAGAGAAATTTTCCCTCACAAAGTAATCTCTAAGTTGAAATGTGACTATTGAATAGTGGTAGAGAAGCTGTAAATGGTACTTCAGATAGAAGGAATAGTGAATGGAAAGGCTGAAATGTGAGAGCTAATATGGCAGTTAAAGGAAATGGCAATGATGGTAAAAGTAAAAAGGTTGATGGAAAGAGTAACTGAGGTTGAAAGACTGGCAGGGGCAAGATTATGTATCCATGTAGAAGAGTTTGAAATTTCTCCTTTGAACATTTGGAAGGAACTTAAACAGTGAGAAGTTATGGACAGATTTGCATTTACACTCTAGAAAGAGCCTTGGCTCAAGTGTGACAAATGGAATGGGGTGAATTGAGGGGAAGTCAAGGAGAGCAGGTGAGAGACTATTTCAATAGACAAGGTGAGAGGCGGTGTGTTGGAAGACTAGTAGTCACGGTGTTGCAGGAAAGTGGGTCCACTCGAGCATATTCAGGAAGAAGAATCAAGTGGGTTTGAATGTGGATGATTGAGTGAAGAAAATCAAGCGTCACTAAGCATATGGCTTCGTGGTAACTTTAAATGAAATAAGATAACAGAGGTTTTTGGGGAAAAGTGCTGGATTAAACTTTTGACAATGCTATGTGATGCCCAAGTGGAGTTTTTGAAAGAGACAGAAATGAGTCTAAAATTCAAGGAAAGTTGTTGTTTGATTTAAATTATAAATTTGGTAGTCATCGGCATAGCTATTATTCAGTTTCTAACCAACTGCAAAGAAAAATATAAAAACTTCGAAGAACAAATAGGCCAACAAATTGACATTCAGGTCACTGTTAACTTTTCTTATCACTAAGCCTGAGGCCATTGTCCTTTTATTCAGGTTTTCCTTTGTTCTTTAGAGGGTGAATTAGCATGTTCTTTTTATGTTTCCATATAGAATTCTCATGCATTTTGAAGTGAAAGGGTTATAAGTGTCATATATATTTTTCCTTGGCATTTTTATTTTCTTCGAATAAGGAACATTTCACTATAAAGCATTTATAACAAACCTGATGTTGTAGGTCATATTCTCCAGCTACTAATTTTCCATAAAAATTTGCTTGAGGGAAAAAAAAGGAAAAACACTTTTTATTAGGATTTGAGCTAAACTGAGTTAGCTTGTTCATGGTCAAGAAGTCATTTATTGCTGATATGGCCTCTGCTGCTGAAGGTCTTTCTCCGTAAATCTAGCACATCCTGTGAAAGGTTAATGCTGCAGTTTAGCAGCCAATGCTATCCAAAGTGTAGTGAAAATTAGCATACTTTTTTTTACTTAGTTATGTGTATGCATATCAAGAGTCTTTTTAAAATTCAGACTCGAAATAATCCAACATTAAATAAATAAATAAAAATAATTGATTGTGTCATGCATTATGCTAGAGTTTTATATTCCTAAACTCATTTAAGGTTCTCAATCATACTTGCCAATTGGTATTGTTATATTTAATAATGTAAATGAAGAAAATGGGTGCCTGAAAGGTAGGTCTTTCTCCAGAAGTGACAAATAAGTCATAATTCCCAAGTCCAAAACATCAAAAAAAAAAAAAAAGCAAAACATTATGGATAAATAATAAATAATACTCTAGGAAGTCTTGAACATTCGTCATTGTGCGAGCAGAGGGTCATTGAGAACTGACTCTGAGAATCCCAAGAATTTTTCTTGCTGTCCTTTTGTTTATTGTCATTGTGTGCATTTCCCTGATGCTTCGGAAATAATTTGGAGCCTTTACAATGAAAGATGAGATCTTCATTGTGACAGAACAACAATCTAATTTATCTCTGACGTGGTTCCCCCTTTACCCAGCATAAACCGAGTGCCAGCTTAATGATGTCATTCCCTATAATGTAGAATATCAAACAAGGAAGAAGTCATTTGGGGTCTGCACTGGGGAAAATAATGAACCATGTCTTTCAGTTTCTTGTGAGCAACACTGCAAAGGTTCTTAAATTTATCCCTAGGGTTTCTAAAAGGTAGAGATTGAGTATTGCACAGAACTAGTGTAACTAGCCTCACAGGATCATTCTAAAGATAAAATGAGATAATTTGAGTAATGAGATCTAGCATAGTGACTTGAACTTAATATAGGATTTTCTTATTTTTTTCTTTCTATTTTTTCTGTTTCTAGGTTGATTACTTCAGGCTAGAAAAATACCTTTGAATTTTGAAAGAAAATCTCTGTGTGTGTGTGTGTGTGTGTGTGTGTGTGTGTGTGTGTGTGTGTGTGTTTTGCAACTTTGGCTCTCCAAAAGGAAAAGTATAAAATTTTCTAGTTTCAGTTTTCTATACCCTAAGATTTAATTTCATCTAGGCCTGGAAAGAATAAAGCAACCTTTCAAATCCGCTGAAGTCAAAAGATTAAAATATCTGTGCTAAAAATACATAAGCAAAAACAGCAACAACCACAATATTCTAATGAAATGTAATAAGTATAAAATAAACTTATATAAAATAAAAAAAGATAAAACAATAGAAAGGAATAAGCTAACAGAAGCTTTAAGCAATGTTACCCAATGAGAGTTTTGAAGGAATTTTGGAATTTTCAGGAGTTTATATGAAAAAGTGTAAGTTTGGGAAAGAGAAAATTATGGGCAGATACTGAAGGCATAAACCATGTAGCATGTTTGGGAAGCTTCACAGAATTTGGCACTGGTGAAATAAAAGGGACAAAATTCTACATTGAGGCTGAGTTCTGATTGTGGTCTACCTTCTATGCAAAGGAACTGGACTTTTCCCTCAGAACAAGGAGAGCCTTTGGGGAGCTGTAATCATAGGAATGCCAGAATCTGGCCTAGACTTAAAGATTAATTTTGGGTCAGGATAGAGTTGCTCAAATTCAAAGCCAAGTTTTATTGTTGACTCCTTTCCACCCCTTACAACCTCCCATAGCAAATGAAGACAACAGTCTGTTCATTTGACTCATTAAATATATTTTGAAGCTGCCTCTTCCTGTCTATTGCTTCTGACACAATCCTGATCGGAGCCACCATCACATGTTACTTGGATGTTTTAACTGCTTTTCTGACTTGTCTCTCAAGAAACCCTTTATCCCCAGATCCAATCTATACAACACCTAAATGTCTTTTTAAACTACAAATCTGATCATGTGACTCCTTTGTTTGAAACCATTCAGTGCCTTCTTCTAACACTTAAAACTGTGCAAAATAATCTACAAGTCCAGGAGAAATCTGGCTACATTCTCTCTTCAGATCTACTCTGTACCACTGACCCCCTGGTTTCCCAAACTCCAGCCAGATTATACTTTGCTCAGCCCTTGGCTCCAACAGTACTAATTCTGCCTAGATGCTATTCCTCCTGATGGGAACACCTCTTCCCAACATCACCTAGCAACATCAACCCTGCCTTCCCTTCAGCTTCAGACTGCTTTTTCCCTACTCCTCATCATGCCTGCAGTTACCTATCCAATGCTTATCTTCCTGGCTCAACTGGAAATATGCAGGGGCCTTGTCTTATTTGCTGGCGAAACCCACATTAATAGCATAGCACCTATCGTGTTGTAGATACTTAATGAACTTCTACCAAACAAATGTGCTGAATAAATGAATAAAGTGACTTGCTGTCACTGTGCTACAAAGCCACAGAAAGCATCATCTCTTGTCCTCAGAGAACTCACAATCCACCCGGTGAGAGAATAATGAACAAAACGTAAGTCGATGTTTTATCCTCCTTCATAGGGACAAGCAGGTGCCATGGTAACACAGAGGAAAGAGTGAATAAAGAAATATATTTGTGGCAGAGGTGAAATTTGAATTAGTTCTGAGAGGAAGCATTAAAGACACTGTAGTCAAGCTGTCAGAACCTCAGGAAAAGGAAGGAGGCAAGGATGCGTGCAATATAAAATATATCATGAGTCATTACTGTCCATGGACCCAATAATTACATATTTGAGCATTCGATGGTGACATAAAAAAGCATGGAGAAGAGTAATAGGTTTTATTTCCCTGAAGTAGAAAGAAGTGTGAATTGTCTGTGCTGTGAAGCTGGTGTGCAGAGTGGTTACTTTGGTAGTGAGTGAGCCCAATTGTCTGCCAAGCATCCTTATTGCTTAATGGTATCACAGTTTTAAAATGTATTGCCATACACACATTCATAGTTTAATTTACTACATCTGATATGTTGTATATGGTATGTAGATACTGGAACATCTTACAGCATAACTATTAATTTGAAGAAGCCCAATCTAAATGTTAAAATATATATCATGTATACCTAGTAAATATATACATGCTCATATATGTATAGTCATATGCATAGAGTATATAGTAATAAAATAATCCTATTATTTATCTTATACTACACTAAATATTTTTCACACTTTCTCTAATATTATTTTCACAATATTCCCCAAGATACTGATGTTCACATACCCATTATACAGATTAGGAAACTAAAGGTTTGATAAACCATGTCCTTTATCTGAGGGTTAGAACGAGGATTTTAACTCATGTTTTCCAGCTCCATAGCACATTCCCTAATATGATACACTGCCAAAATAAATACATTTGATATTTAATTATACAATAGAAATGAGGAAAAATGTTAAGGTTTTTCAATGCAATAAATGAGAGAGGCAATATTCTTTTGGCATAGTTATGGCAGATAATGATAATGGTCCTTAAGATTCAAAGGCAACCTCCTGCATGTGTGTTGAGTTTGATGGTTTTACTTTCAGCAGGAAGCACAGCCTGCACAACTAAGCTTTCCCACTGCTGAGATTAATTTCAGGTATCAGAGGTGTACTGGTGTGCACTGATGGCTGGATCTAATGCTCCTGGAGGCACACCTATTCCTCATATCATGATCAGTCTTTTCTGTTTGCCTTCTATGTGTAAAATAGATTAAGCTTCCTTGGTATTGTCTTATAAAATATATTACAGAGAACTTAAAGTGAAATTGCTTTGTATTGTAGAATAAAGGAAAAAAGCCAGATCAGAGTATTTGCAAATATGCATATTCTTTTTATGTTTGTGGTTTTATTCTTTGATTTAAAAAACATTAAAACATCTGTCCCACTCTAGGCCCTTTATATAAGTTGATTCATCCTTGCAGATCAGAAGGCCAGTGATAATAGCAAAAGTAGAGGGATGTTTAATACTTTCCTAGTAACTTTGCAGTTCTCTTCTCTATATCTCTTATTCTTTGCTTTTCTACATATACATTTCCATTGGTCCACTGCTCCCATTTAGCTCATGAGACATCCTACCGGACCTGTGATCTGATTGGTCCCTAGGTTAAGTTTACTGAAAGTTTTAGAGAAGGGCTTCACCACAGAACACTTCTAGACTTAGTCTGACTGCCTATCCTGATGTTCTTCCCATCAGTGTGAGCAGATTTAACATATTAATGATGCTTGGTGCTAGGGATTGTGGGAATAAAAGAACTCACCTATGTGAGATGAGGCAGAGCTTGTTTAGTCACTTATTTTATCAGAGCTTTCTAAAGTAAGGGAATCAGCCATCATCACTGTGTTAGCTAGAAACTCATAGGTAGGCAGGGCAGTGGAAAACATCATAGTGAACAGAAGAGAAGGGTTCAAGTATGCTTTGATTTGTGGTGGTTGGCATGAAGAAGCTGCAGTTGTGCTAACTAGAAGCAGGGCGTCCCCTGTAATTGGTTTGGGGAGCATATTGGCTTTTTCTGGTTGGTCCTGAGGTGGAAACAAAAATAAGGGAAGCTGTAGTCATTGAATAAATCCTATCTGTTCTGGGTCAATTGCTGCAGAGCTTTTGGTTTGGTTTCCTGGGGCTGATTGCTGCTGAGATTAGGGATAAGAGTACAGAGGTGATGTTAGTTGGAAAGGGGAACCTTTATGGGGAAGAATCAAGATTCAGCCATCCCTGAGTTTGAAGGAATTGTAGAAGTTTGCCAAATACCCAAACAAGGAAAGTGTGTCACAGAGAGAAAGCAGGCACAGAAGTGTGAAACAACAAGGCATGTGAAAGGGGCCTGACTATATTTTGGAGTTTTGAGAATATGACTAGAGCCAAGTCCCACAGAGCCTTATACACAAGGCAAAGGAGTTCAGTTAACCCTAAAATGAATAAGGATCTAAAAGGAATTCTCAGCCCAGGAGTAGTGCTGTCAAGCTTGCTAAGTGACAAAATATGCTGGACAGGGGGTAGCTATTTATGAAAAACGCCTTGGGGTATCTCGGACTCAATGACTAGAGAAACAGTCAAGTCAAGGTCAGTAACAAGATACTGAGATGAACAATACCAACTCAGGTAAAGAGAGGATTATAGGAGTATTGGAAACAAGATTTATATTCGGGACATAGACAAGTCACGTGAGGTAGCAGCGCACAGAAACAAGAACAAGAAAGGCAGGTTAGGCTGGTTCA
This sequence comes from Macaca mulatta, assembly GCF_049350105.2. Taxonomy (NCBI): domain Eukaryota; kingdom Metazoa; phylum Chordata; class Mammalia; order Primates; family Cercopithecidae; genus Macaca; species Macaca mulatta. Next base: position 54,548,744 of record NC_133414.1, read on the forward strand.
GCTCCAGAAGTCAACATCTTGCCCTCATGAGGCTATTTTAAAAGGACTCAATATGAACCATTCTGCTCATACTGGTCAACATCTTTAAAGTGCTGCTAAGCACCTGACGCGTAAGGCTGAATTGGATGCACATTTTGAGTACGTAAAACTCTTTGCAAAGATAATTGTAATTGTCCTGTTTCTATAATTAGTATTTATAATTACAACACAAGAAATCAGTGTCCAGAGATAAATACATGATAAACAATATTAAAATGTTTAATCCAGTAGTTTTAGATGAGAATTTCTTTAAGCTAGTGACCCCAGATGTCACGCTTTAGAACAGGGGTTTGGAAACTATGGTCCCCAGGCAAAATCAGGCATGCAGCATTTTTGAGAAGGTCTGTTGGAACACAGTCATATCCACTTATTTATGTGTTGTTTATAGCTACTTTCGTACCACAACAGCAGGGCTGAATCACTGCAACAGAAATTGTATAGTCTGTAAAGGCTAAAATATTTGCTATCTGGGTTTTTTTTTTCTTCCCTCAAGATGGAGTCTTGCTTTGTTACCAAGGCTGGAGTGTAGTGGTGTGATCTCGGCTCATTGCAACCTCCGCCTCCCGGATTCAAGCAGTTCTCCTGCCTCAGCCTCCAGAGTAGCTGGGATTACAGGCACCAGCCACCATGCCCGGCTAATTTTTGTATTTTTAGTAGAAAAGGAGTTTCACCATGTTGGCCAGGTTGGTCTCAATCTCCTGACCTCGTGATGCACCTGGCTTGGTCTCCCAAAGTGCTGGGATTACAGGCGTGAGCCACTGCTCCTGGCCTGCTATCTGGCTTTTCACAGAAAAAGTTTCCCAGCCTTTGACTTAGAACCCAGGGCAAATGGAACAAAATGTATTCGAATTACTTGACATGAAAATAAACATAATACATGAATCCTATCTATTGTGCGTAATCTTCATAGGAGGTAATATCAGTCCCACGGTGTAGAAGAGGAAGGGGAGGCTCAGAGAGGTTAAGTAATATTTTGAGCAGAATATAACAAATATCCAAAGTATGATTTTGACTTATGTCTAACTAGCTTCAAAGTCTTTCTACTTTGTCAGATTCTCCCAGTTGTAACTTGCTATTTAATTTAGCAAATATTGAATATTTACTTCCCCAGTACCTGGTAAGTCACTGAGGTAGGTTCTATAGAGGTAAACTTGCCTTCAAGAAACTAAAATCTAGTGAAAGAACCAGAGAACTAGATAAACATGGCAAAGCAAGAACAAAGGCAGGCCATATAGGTTAATCGAGTGTAGAAGTTAAGAACCTGCCTGTCTTGAAGTTCTAGATCTACTACAGGTAAGCTGGGCAACAAATCTAGTTATGGAATCTTTCTGTCATGCAACTTTCATGTCCATTTGGAAAAGATGATAGTTACTTGTCTTATGAAGATTGTGAGGAATAATGCATTATTTTATTTAATGTATACTACTGAGCATCTACTAGATACTCAAATATGTCTTGATTTGTATCTAAATTTATATGCTATAAAATCATGTAGAAAATGAGGAGTCATTATCTAATTTTAAGTAGGAAAAATGTGAGTCGATACTAATACTAAAAACTAGTAATTTACTCAATGTCAGGCAATGTTACCAGTGTTTTACGTTTTCAGAAAACAATTATGAGATAATTATGAAGAAAACAATTCTTCACTTTTCAAGAAAGAAAACCAAGGCAATGAGAAAGTAAGTAACTGGCCCACCCAAGGTGGATATGTTAGTGGATTTCCTATTCTCGACTTCTAGTCAAACACTATCAAAATTGACAACTAAAGAAATAATGAAATGCAATAAAATATTTATAGCATTTAAGAGGATAAATTAGTTTCTTAATGTCTAGATTTTATATTAAGTAAAGAGCTTGCAGAAAAAGTAACTGACAGTTGATGATTTTGATTATAATCAGTCAGATTTTTTCCATATTTGAGCAAAAATTGCAATTCACTTATCCAGTGAATTAATTCACTTATCCAGTGCTTTCAGTGTAGATTCGCTGAGTCATGTAACTTATGTCATTTCTTATAAATTGAGATGAAAAATGAAGAAATGATTGATTTATCTTAAAACAGTTCTATGTTGATAATATAAAAACTGACATGTTCATCTAAAATGTTTGATAAGTTGCATTATACATGATTCATATCTTATGTATAACTTATATATGATATTTGATTTGGTTTATACACAAAGGAACAAATGTTTCTGTATAAGAAAGTTATTTTGCTTATTATAGAATTTAAAACTAAAATGATTCTTCCACGATGTCCATTTAACAATTTAAATTTAGGAAACAACTGGCATGTTCGATGAGTATTTACTTTGTATAATTGTGTTCGACATTTTAGTGCATTCCCTTTAGCAGTTTATTTCAGCAACCAACGCATGTGAACTTGTTTCTCGCTAAACGTTTATTTTAGCAAAGTTTTAGACCTCCAGATTTTAAGAAAAATTGCCCAGGCTGGAGTGTTGTGGCGTGATCTTGGCTCACTGCAAGCTCCACCTCCCGGGTTCAAGCCATTCTCCTGCCGCAGCCTCCCGAGTAGTTGGGAGTACAGGGGCCCGCTACTACGCCCAGTGAATTGTTTTTCTTGTATCTTTAGTAGAGACAGGGTTTCACCATGTTAGCCAGGATGGTCGTCATCTCCTGGTCTGGTGATCTGCCTGCCTTGGCCTTCCAAAGTGCTGGTATTACAGGCGTGGGGCCACAGTGCCCGGCCAAAAGTGTGGTTTTTTAAACTGTGAAAACACAAATGTACCACTGAGAACCCAAAGAAAATTGGACTGTTTAGTTTTGTGATTTGATGTCTGAAAAATAAAATTCTTTAGTTTCCTTTCATTTTTCCTCAGAGAATATAAACTGTGTTGTGATGTCAAACTCATTCTAAGTTTTGATGCCCATGGGCAAATTGTTTGCTCTAATTAAAACAAAATGAAGACAAATCTCTCACACGTAAATCTTTGATGGTGGGAAATGTAGCTTCATGTTTTTAAAGTCTTCCCAGAAGTCGAAATGCCTTTCAATCTGGTAACTCTACTTTTTATAGCTACCTAAAATAATTATTAAGGCATATTTGATATACTGAAATCAATTTATATTTGTGTTTTGTTTAATAATTGGGATCCGTGGGACCATTTGCTGTAAATATCCTATATTTTTAAAATATAGGATTTTTTTAAAAAAAAAAACTTTGTTTAAAGATATGCAGAAAAATATTTATACTTAAAAATATAAACTCCATTAACAAAAATTGTTCAACAAATCTCTATTAATTCAATACATTGTATGCTTAATTTTCACAGTCAATTTTTCCTTTTCTTCTCTTTAATGATGTGATGTTATTCAATGTCTTCTGAAAACTTGAGCATAGGAAGTTGAAAGTGTATAAAGTAAAACAAATTGTAAGGAGAGAATTTAGAATGCTAATTTTTGAAGGGGAAATATAAATTTTACAACTCTTAGTTTGCATTTTAAATTTATGTTATTACCTGTATTTAAGTATTTAAGTTGATTTTCACCAGTGTGTTAGTGTGTTTGTGTTGTTGTAAAAGAAATACCTAATACTGGGTCATTTATAGAGAAAATAGATTTATTTGGCCATTGGTTCTGCAGATTGTACACAATGCATAGTGCCAGCAACTGCTTGTGGTGAAGGCCTCAGTAAGATTCCAGTCATGGCAGAATTTGAAGGGGAGCCAGCATGTCACTGGGCAAGAGAGGGAGCAAGAGAGAAAGGGAAGGTGCCACATTCTTTTAAACAACTAGATCTCCTGTAAACTCTACCACTCATTACCCAAGGGAGAGAATCAAGCCATTCATGAGGGATTTGCTCCTGTGACCTAATACCTCCCACAAGGCCCCACATCCAACAATACAGGTCACATTTTAATATGAGATTTGGAAGGGATAAAACATCCAAACCATATCAACTGTTCACTGCTAACTACTAAATCAAAGAGTTACTTTTTTACAGACAATGTATTATTTTTTTCTTCATTCAAAAGAAAAATACTTGATTGGACCTTATGAGGAGAAAATGTGAATCTCTTACAGTTTTTAATTAAATAAAATAATTTGAGGCTATTTTTATAAATTAAGGCCATCAAGAAGGACTCTAGACTCTGAAAAGATTCCAGACATTTTCTATAAACATATTTTTATATATGTTTATATTTATATGTTTATACATATGTTTTTATACACACACATATATATACACATATACATACATACATACATACGTGTGTGTGTGTGTGTGTGTGTGTATAGTTATTTTCATAGTAGATTTACACCACTGCCATCTGGGAGTAATTCCCTTATTCAATACAGAAGGATTTCTCATCCTTCTAAATATTTTCTTCTAGCTCAGAGTGCCTATGGCCAAAAACAAGAGATTTTAAAACAACAAAAACAAAAAATTCTGCATCCCCATATGGGTTAGCTTTCTTTTCTAGTCTTTTTACTTGAGTTAAAATATTTCCTTTGAATTTAGACTGACAAAGATATTGAAGGACATCTAATGTCATTTAGAGCACTGCTCCTGTGCTCTTGTTCAGTAGTTCCTCAAGTGGAGGTGATTGGAGATACTAGAAGAAAGGAATAAACTAGGGTAGCTCATATCACCCATTCCGTGTTTTTTCTCTTTAGGATGTCCCAGCCTGAAGTGAAATTGAATTCTGTTCTGCCTCTGCTGTGCTGTAAATTTAGCAATAAAGTTTCTGCTCCATGTGTGACCGAGTAGGTAAGGGTGCCCTGTAATGGAGTGTAGTGTAGGAAAATCCCTGTTGCTAAGCACCGCGCCAACAACACCATGAACTACAAAGCTCACATGTTTATTTCATTATGCTTTACTTCTATGTCTATCTTGAATTGCTCTGTATTCAGAGAAAACACAAAGGTAAGTTGTTAACATTCTTCATTGCAACAAATTTTTTAGAACTAATTCTATGTTGAGGAGTGTCTTCAATTTTAACCAAAACCCTTTGATAAATTACAGAGTTGCTGAATTTATCTAGATCTAAATCTTAAACTGTATCTATCATATAGATTTATATGATATATCAAGAGCTATTATCAGGGATATATACTTGAATCCTTTTACAATTTTCATAATGCAACCAGAAAGTGACCCTTGAGATCCTTGAGAATGATTATATAAACATACCTCAATTTGGTGTCTCCAGCCTAATTATCACAGTTAAAATTTTGGTATCAAAATGGAACAAAGATAATAAGACTTGTAAAGCAGCAGACCTTACAAAATGTTAAAAACAATTTTATTTACATAGTGCATCCACACAGACCTAATTATATATATTAAACCTAATGTTTAACATTATTAGCAAGTCAGAGAATTTAGAAAAATCAGTTAGACATAATTTTAGATAAAATAAGTATTAATATTAGTCATTAATATTAATCCCTATTTGATTAAATGACTCTATATGAAAATAACTGTCTTTGAATTATTTTCAGCTCACAAATTTTTAATGAAAGGAGATGGTGGCTGTGCCCATTGGCTCATGCCTGTAATGACAGTTCTTTGGGAGGCCAAAGTGGGCGGATCACTTGAGGTCAGGAATTCGAGACCAGCCTGGCCAACATGGTGAAACTCTCTCTCTACTAAAAATATAAAAATTAGCTGGTCCTTGTGGTGGATGCCTGTAATCCCAGCTACTCAGGAGGCTGAGGCAGGAGAATCACTTGAACAGGGGAAGCGGAGGTTGCAGTGAGCCGAGATCATGCTACTTCATTCCAACCTTGGTGACAGATCAAAACTCTGTCTCAAAAAAATAAATAAGGAGATGGTGTGTAATCAACATTTTGGGCCCCTCTTGTTAGCTAATATGTTTAAGTCTAGGTCAAGATAGAAACCGACCCAGATTATTAGCATGTTTCAGTGCATAATACTTTAAAATAATTCAACACTGACACATAATACTATACTATTCCACTTAGATATAAACAGATGGTAAGAGAAATCTCATGTTCTTATCCTGGCATGGTGGCTTACACCTGTAATCCTAGCACTTTGGGAAGCCAAGTTGGGAAGATCCCTTGAGCCCAGGAGTTTGAAACCAGACTGGGTAACATAGTGAGACCTATCTCTACAGAAAATTTAAAAACTAGCTGGGCGTTGTGGCAAGCACCTTAGTCCTAGCCACTGGGGTTGTTGAGGTGAGAGAATTTCTTATCCCAGGAGTTCAAGGCTACAGTGAGCTATGATCACATCACTGCACCCCAGCTTGGGTGATACAGTGAGACCCTGTCTCTTAAATAAACAAAAAATAATCCCAGAACTCTAATGTTCTTATAGGACTTTTAATAATTAGCCGGGCATGGTGGCACATGCCTATAGTCCCAGCTACTTGGAAGGCTGAGACACGAGAATCGCTGAAGCCTGGGAGGCAGAGATTTCAGTGAGCCGAGATCATGCCACTGTGCTCCAGCCTGGATGATAGAGCGAAACTCTGTCTGAAAATAAATGAATGAATGAATGAATGAATGAATGTATAATGAAAGTTTTAACTTAACAAATTTTATTTATGCCTCACATTGATGAAATTATAAGAACTAATAATACTAATATACATATATTTTACAAAAAAGTTTTTTTTTAAATTAAACCCTTATGATATACAAAGTTATTAATTAATTAATTATTTATTTATTTATTTTGAGATGGAGTCTTGCTGTCACCAGGCTGGAGTGCAGTGGTGCGATCTTGGCTCACTGCAACTTCTGCCTCTTGGGTTCAAGCGATTCTCCTGCCTCAGCCTCCCGAGTAGCTAGGACTACAGGCCTGTGTCACCACGCCCAGCTAATATTTGTGTTTTTAGTACACATGGGGTTTCACCATGTTGGCCAGGATGGTCTTGATCTCTTGACCTCGTGATCCACCTGCCTCAGCCTCCCAAAGTGCTGAGATTACAGGGATGAACCACCACACTCGGCTGCAAGGTGACTTAAATTAATCAACAATTTAATCTTAATGCACAATTTTTGTCATTTGTAATATTTTCCAATAGCTTATCTGAAATCGTTAGGATCAGATTTCAAACTAAGATTTCAAAGTCAGATTTCTTTGAAATCACAATTCAAAAATATTTAGATTTTAGAAAGGTAATGTGATAAATATACTGCATATTATGGAATATCCCTAGTGGCAAATCATATGAATAATCACATGAACTGGGATCAGTAAAGACTACCCCTGGCTGGGTGCGGTGGCTCACACCTGTAATCCTAGCACTTTGGGAGGTTGAGGTGGGTGGATCACCTGAGGTCAGGAATTTGAGACCTGCCTGGCCAACATGGTGAAACTTTGTCTCTATTAACAATTAGCTGAGTGTGGTGGCAGGTGCCTTAATCCCAGCTACACGGGAGGCTGAGGCAAGAGAATTGCTTGAACCCAAGAGGTGGAGGTTGCACTGAGCCGAGATTGCGCCATTGCACTCCAGCCTGGGCAACAGAGCAAAAACTCCGTCTAAAAAAAATAAGACTATAAATACCCCTACATCAGCATAGATCAGATTTTACCAAACTTATGTTTAGGTATTCATAAATGTTAAATTTTGTAATTCCATGTGAAGAATTGTAGATCTGCATATATTTTCAAATACTAATAGTTATAATTCCATAGTTTATAAGTCCAATTTTTGGTTATTTTCATTATTAATACTTTTCCATTCATCTACCCTTTCTAAGAGAGAATACAATATGTTTCTTTTTTTTTTTTTTTTTTTTTTTGAGATGGGTTCTCGCTTTGTCCTCCAGGCTAGAGTGCAGTGGCACAATCCTGGCTCAGTGCAACCTCCAGCTCCCAGGTTCAAGCAATTCTCCTGCCTCAGCCTACTAAGTAGCTGGGACTACAAGCGCGTGCACCATGCCCAGATAATTTTTGTATTTTTAGTAGAGACCAGGTTTCATCATGTTGGCCAGGCTGGTCTAGAACTACTGACCTCAAGTGATCCACCCGCCTCTGCTTCCCAGAGTGATGGGATTACAGGCACGAGCCACCGCACCTGGCCAAGAATACAATATGTTTCTAAGTTGATAGTCTATCATTTATCCACATTTCTATGATGAATTTAAGTAATTTCTAAATTCTCCCTGTTGAAAATGATGATGCAACAAATAATTTCATTTATGTATATTTTTGCTCATTTGAACAATTTCCTTAGAATAAATTCCAAAGCATAAGCCAGTAGATCAAGGAGAATTAAATTCTTTTATTTTTAAAAACATATTGGCAGATTTCCTTCAGAAAGCACTATGCTAATTTACAATGCCCCCAGAAAAATATTAGTATGCCTTTTTGGTAGTATTATTAACTGGACCATCGATATTCCTTTCTTATGCCCCTTTAATAGTGTAGGATGGTTCATTTACTCTTTTTTATATTAGCATTTCTTTAATCGCTACTAGTGAAAAGAACATAGTCCCATGTATACATGTATGTGTTAAAAGTGCATTCATTTTCTTTGTCCTTTTGTTGATCAAGGTCTTAGTGGTGGCCATGTATATTTGAATATGTTTTTAGTTATTAACCCTTCTTCACGTTATAGTTATTTTGGTCATTTTACTGATGCTTAATTGGTAAGAATCAATTTCACTAGGGATAAAAGATCCACGGACCTTCAAGGACTCCTGAAGAGCCAAGAATAATCATTCCTATTTTTCATCTCCAATGGAAAAGAGAGTGCATTATACTTTTCTAGCCTATTCTGGAATAAATAATTAAATTTTAGTGTAAACTAACAAAGAAAACACTGCAAGTTAATGAAATGTCTCTACAATTTGTTACACTTTTTATTTTTATTTTTAGTTAGACTTTGTTTTTGAGAAGGAGTCTCTCTCTGTTGCCCAGTCTGGAGTGCAATGGCTTGATCTCCACTCACTGCAACCCCTGCCTCCCAGGTTCAAGTGAGTCTCCCTGCCTCAGCCTCCCTAGTAGTTGGGATTGCAGGTAGGCAGCACCACGCCCGGATATTTTTGGTACAGACAGGGTTTTGCCATGTTGGCCAGGCTGGTCTCCAACTCCTGACTTCAGGTGATCTGCCCGCCTCGGCCTCCCAAAGTGCTGGGATTACAGACCTGAGCCACCGTGCCAGGCCGCAAGCTAATTTTTGTATGTTTAGTAGAAGCTAATTTTTGTATGTTTAGTAGAGATAGGGTTTCACTCCATGTTGGCCAGGCTGGTCTCGACCTCGACCTCAGGTGATCCACTGGGCTCGGCCTCTCTAAGTGCTGGGAGTACAGGCCAGAGTCACCGTGCCCAGCCAGCATTTATGTTACTTAAATTGCAAAGTAACTGGCCAGGCGGTGGTGACTCATGCCTGTAATCCCAGCGTTTTCAGAGGCCGAGGCAGGTGAATCACCTGAGGTCGGGAGTTTGAGACCAGCCTGACCAACATGGAGAAACCCTGTCTCTACTAAAAAAAATATACATATGTATATACAAAATTAGCCGGCATGGTGGCACATGCCTGTAATCTCAGCTACTCAGGAGGCTGAGGCAGGAGAATTGCTTGAACCTGGGAGGCGGAGGTTTCAGTGAGCCCATCACACCATTGCCTTGTACCCTGGGCCACAGGAGAGAAACTCATCTCAAGAAAAAAAAAATCAAAGGAAAAGAAAAAAGAAATTGGCCAGGCACGGTGGCTCAAGCCTGTAATCCCAGCACTTTGGGAGGCTGAGGCGGGCGGATCACGTCAGGAGATCGAGACTATCCTGGCTAACACGGTGAAACCCTGTCTCTACTAAAAATACAAAAAAATTTAGCCAGTCGTGCTGGCAGGCACCTGTAGTCCCAGCTACTCTGGAGGCTGAGGCAGGAGAATGGCGTGAATCCAGGACGCGGAGCTTGCAGGGAGCCGAGAATGCGCCGCTGCACTCCAACCTGGGTGACAGAGCGAAACTCCGCCTCCAAAAAAAAAAAAAAAAAAAATTACAGCGGGGCACGGTGGCTTATGCTTGTCATGTAGTCCCAGCACTTTGAGAGGCCGAGGCAGGTGGATCATGAGATCAGGATCAAGACCAGCCTGACCAACATGATGAAACCCTGTCTCTACTAAAAAATACAAAAATTAGTTGGGCGTGGTGGCCCACACCTGTAATCCCAGCTACTTGGGAGGCTGAGGCAGTAGAATTGCTTGAACCTGGGAGGCAGAGGTTGCAGTTAGTCGAGATTGCGCCCCTGCGCTCCAGTCCAGGCAACAGAGCGAGACTCTGTCTCAAAAAAAAAAAAAAAAAAAAAGTAACCAAGGCAGAGCACCCAGAGGAGAGGTTTGGGAGATGGTTTAGTGAAGTAATCCATATTTTCTGATGATAAATTGGCACCCAGTCAATTTATTCATCAGAAAGGAATACATCGGCCTGGTGTGGTGGCTCGTCCCCCGTCCCTGTCAGCGTCACCAGCAGCGCGGAGCCTTGAGTCAGAAACCTCCAGGGGGCCTAAGTCAGGGGGTGGGTCCCCCGCTGCAGAAGGGTGGAACAGTCGCTCAGTGCCACCCCAGAGGTTGCACCGTGCCCAGCGCCAGGGTCCAGCTCCTGGATCGCAGGTCGAGGAGGGGCCGGGAGTGGCTATGTCAGGCGGGCTTGTGTGGTATGGCGCTGCCCATGTTCCATGGGCGGCTCACTGCAACCTCCGCCTTCTGGGTCCAAGCTATTTTCCTGCTTCAGCCTCCCTAGTAGCTGGGATTACAGGAATGTGCCACCATGCCCGGCTAATTTTGTATTTTTTTTTTAGTAGAGATGAGATTTCTCCATGTTGGTCAGGCAGTTCTGGAACTCCTAGGCTCAGGCAATCTGTCCTGGGATCAGGACTGTGCAATCCTGGGCAGATCGCCTGAGCCTAGGAGTTCCAGACCCGCCTGACCAACATGGAGAAACCCCGTCTTTACTAAAAAAAATACAAAATTAGCCTCCATCATGGACTCAGGTACAGCTCCTACCTGAACACGCCACGCAGCAGCAGGGGCTGCAACCCTGACACTGTCAGTGTCACCAGCAGCGCGGATCCTTGGGCCAGAAGCCTCTGGGGCGCCTAAATCAGGGGGTGGGTCCCTGACTGCAGGAGGGCGGGAACCGACCCTCAGTGCCACCCCAGAGGCTGCACCGTGCCCAGTGCCAGGGTCCAGCTCCTGGATCGCAGGTCGAGGAGGGGCCGGGAGTGGCTCTGTCAAGCGGGTCGTGTGGCATGGCGCCCCCCATGTTCCGTTCCAGGGAGGCCCGCCAACACGGAAGTGCCTGAGCGGCAGTTGCCACCTGCACGCGGTGCCTGGGGAACGTGGCCAGGGCGCGTGTCTCCTCAGCCTGCTGAGCTGCGCATGCGCTGCTGGCTAACGGCTCTGCTCTGCGCGTTTCTGCTGAGAGAGGCCTGAGTGTGCAAGAGCTTGGCGAAAACAGAACTTTTTACGGGTGTCGAGGCACTGCGTGGACTGAAGAAGGGCAAAGACGATCGGGGTGGGAGGGGGCGGGTGGTGGCTGGGGAAAGGCTAGCGGGAAGCTAGGGCCAACGGAGGGGTTTGGGGGAGGGCGATCCGGAGGCGCGGGCTCTCTCTAGCAGGTTGCCGCAGCCATGCAGTGGCTCTCTCCAGTCGGTGGTGGCAATGACTTGCCCACGGGCCAGGAGCGCCCGAGCCCCTTCAGCCAGCTAGTGTACACCAACAACGACTCCTACATCATCCAGTACGGGGATCTTAGAAAGATCCATAAAGCTGCCTCCCGGGGCCAAGTCTCAAAGCTGCAGAAGATGACAGTGAAGAAGAAGACCATCAACCTTAATGTAAAAGACGCCAGGAAGAGGTACCAGGCCCTGCTTGAGCCAGGGCTGCAGAAGGAGATGGTGGCTGCAGGAGGATTTCCCCTTCGGAGTCGGGGGCTGGGGGGCCTGGGGAGGAAGGGAGCAGGTGGAGGAATGGCTGGCGGCAGGGCGGCCACCATGGGCCCCAGGGTCTAGGCCTTCTTCCCTGGCAGGCCCCCAGGCCTGGGATGGGGGCGCCCTGCTGGGCAGAAGGCCCAGGCCACCTTAAAATCAACCCCAAACTTTAGCTGCTTTCTCCTTCACTCCTACTTCCTCTCACAGAGCACTGTGTAGAGAATTTTAATGATTTAACTCACAAAATTAAGTACATACAGGGTTTTACTTTTAATGTACAAGCTTTAAAAGATAATGTTAGCTACATTATGAAATGGTGCATAATGAAATAATTCCCATAATATATGTACTTCTTGACTAAACATTCTTTGGATAAAGTCCAATATCCATTTTGATATCAATGAATGTCTATGTAAATATGTTCTTTGCTGAGGGACCTTAGAAGGAAACTTTGAGGTGAGAAGATGGTTTATGTTCTTGAACTTAAGAAGACTGATTTTTCTTAAGATGCGAGTTCTTTATCAATTTTACATAAACCAAATAAAGTTATCAACGTTTTAACAGTTTTTGAATTACACAGGCTTTTACTATTGTGATGACATTTTATATATTTTGTAATGGAGTAGAAAAGTCTTGCCCTTCTAGATACCAAAATGCGCTATTAACTTGCACAAGATGGGCCGGGCGCGGTGGCTTACGCCTCTAATCCCAGCACTTTGGGCATCTGAGGCGAGTGGATCACCTGAGGTCAGGAGTTCAACAACAGCCTGGCCAATAAGGTGAAACACCATCTCTTACAAAATCACAAAAGTTAGCTAGGTATGATGTCGGGTGCCTGTAATCCCAGTTACTGGGGAGGTTGAGGCACAGGAGTCGCTTGAACCCGGTAGGTGAAGATTGCAGTGAGCGGAGATCCCACCACTGCAATTCAGCCTAGGTGACAGAGAAACTCTCTCTCTCTCTCTCTTAAAAAAAAAAAAAAAAAAAATCACAAATTGTTTACTAACAGCTGAGAAGACAGGTAAATTAATACGACAGAATAGAAAATCCAGAAACACCCAAACATATGTAAGAATTTAGAACTTGGTAATGGTCACACTTTATACTAGTAGGAAAAGAATTAGTTTCCTAAGTAAAATGCCTGCTTTTTGGAGAAAATTAGATTTTTATGCCAGAAAATAAGTTCCTGATGGACTATAGATTAAAAGTTTTTAATGTACAAAATGATAAAAATAACAGAAGAAAACATATATGCCTATTTACACAGATATATTTTTATGTTGACAAAACTTTTCTAAGATTGTCAGAAGCAAGCATTCTGAAGGGCAATTTAGTAAAACAAAAATTAAACCACCCTGCATATGAGAAAAAATAAAAGGCAGCATACTTGTAAAAATATTTACTATATGTGTGTGTGTGTATATATATATTAGATTTAAAACTCTTCATTTTATAGAGAATTCACTCAAATCAACAAAAATCCCTCTAATTTAAAATTGGGCAATTTAAATTAGAGATCTAAATTGCAGATCTAAAAAAAGTACTTGGCCTGTAATTTAAAATTGGACAAAGTCCTTTTTTAAGATCTGCAAGTGACCTATGCACAAAGGAAATAAACTTAGTGTTCCCGGTTAGGGAAGGCATTTAAGTTAAAAAAGGAGTCAAATACTGTTCTCTATCCACAAAGTTTGTGCGGATAAAAAGCAGTGATATTTATAGTACTCCTTAAAGTTTAAGTTGCAGATGACTTTTCAAATAGACAATTTGATGGTAAGTACCATATTTAAAAAATTGTATATGCCCATTAGTGGTCAATTCTATTACACAAAAATATTTTTAGAAAATAATGAAACATACACACAATTTCTTTTCTGAGCACTGCTTGAAATATCAATGTATTAAAAATCCATTTAATGGCTTTTATAAATACATTTCAGTGAGTTTACAGCATGGGCTAATATGTGATCACTCAAGGTAGAAATATATTCAGAAATATGTTGACATTTGAAAATGTATTTTGGTATACTAAGTGAGGGTAAAGTAAAGTTCAGTTTGATTATACATACACACAGACTATGGTCTTGTGTTATCTGAAATTATGTACAAAATATAAAATTTGTGAAGGACATTTGTTTTTATATAAAATGTTTTTCCTTTTTATTATCTTTGATTTCTGCATTGAGCATGGACAATGCTATTAGTAAAAGTTTATTATTAATAAAATAATTTTTGGGAGGAGCAGCAATATGAATTTTACACAGATAAAATAGTTTCTTGCTTTCTATATTTTAATTTTTATTTTTTGTGGATTAGTATGTTCTGTGAACTTTTAGCATCTTCAGAAGAGAATCATTTTATCTGTGCTTATTGATTTACATATTTTATTAGACACATTTTTATTATATAGATTTATTACATATGTCAATAACTATAGATTAATCACTTTAGTGTAGTGTTATTAGAAAAATAAAAGAGCAAATATAAGTGCTTTATTTATAGCAGTTTTTTAAGATACTGAACTTCCCAACTGTATTGATCCATTCTTTTAATCCATTTATCGCATGTAAGCTGAATGCCTATTATGTAGAAGATACATTCTAACTCTCAAGACCCTTTCATCCTTAAAAATTTCACACTTACTTGCTCAGCCTGAGCAAAGTGAGAGATTTAAAATTGGAGTATTAAGATTGAATCTCAATTGAAGCTTTTCCTCTCATCTTTCAAACAAAAACACTTCTGAAGTGAGAAACTAGTAATTTTGGAAATTTATAATAGCTTTAAATAGCAATATTAATCATTGGAAATACCTAATTTACATGTATTCTATAAATCTAAATAGAATTTACATACATTCTATAAATCTAAATACAGAATTAGATGAGCCATACCTATTTATTTGAATCCCAAGTTTCCTTTGGCTTGAAGCTTTTAAAATATTAAAGAAGTACTGTGTTTTAATAATTTGTTGTTTTTATGTCAACTCTCCTTTTGCTTAGTACTCTAAAAGGCTAAAATTTTTTTCAGTGTTAATCCTGTGACTAGGACTGCCCTTGTCCTGTTGTATATACTATATTCCACTTCTTGGAAGGCACTGTGAATTGTATGATGCCTCCTTATTTTATGCACCAGTAAAAGATTGTTTAAATTTCTGCCAAACATAGTGGTAATAAATAATGAATTATAAGTGGCATTTCAATCAGAAATGTTAAAATATGAGAAATTGAGCATCTTAGAATCATTAAAACACAATGTTATCTCTAACCTTTAAAACACACCACAAAGTAGGCTTAATTGCACCATTTTACTTAAAATGTTGTCTTTGTTAAGCAGTAGTAATAATTATAGTATCTAACAATTCCCGAGCTGTTACATGTGCTAGGAACTCTCCAAAATACTTTGCATAGATTCTCATTGAGGCATCATAGTGATAACCTGTGAGATAACTGCTGTATTCATCTTCATTTCATTGATGAGAAAATTGAGGTGCAGAAAGTTTAAGTGACAGCTAGAAAGTGAAAGACCTTAAAGTGATATTCAAGCCCAAGTTGAACTGAATCCAAAGACCAAGCTCTTTCTATTCAGATGGACCACTCTTTCATTAATGCAGTGAGTAATGAGAGCAAATGAATGCTGTACTTTCTTCAGGAGAATATTAAATATTTGTTTTGAAGGCAGAAAAAGAGCATGGTATTTAATGTTTACAATTACATAAATAATTGTATGTTTTGAGACAGTGGACTACACTTTGCCAACAAGTCCTCTCACTCTCATAGGACTGCTCTACACTGGGCCTGTGTCAACGGCCATGCGGAAGTAGTAACATTTCTGGTAGACAGAAAGTGCCAGCTTGACGTCCTTGATGGTGAAAACAGGACACCTCTGATGAAGGTAAACAGTAGCCAGTTTTTTTCAGCAGGAGATAGATTTAGTTTAAATACATAGAATAAAAATGAATTTATCTCATTGAAATACAACTAGTTTTGAAACCTGTGGAATATTTATTTTGATTTCCTATACTTTATAATTTATATTCTTTATAATTTATATTATAAATTATTTAGTTTATAATAATTCTTGCTTTAATACTGACAGGCTCTACAATGCCAGAGGGAGGATTGTGCAAATATTCTGGTAGACTCTGGTGCCGGTCTAAATATTGTAGATGTGTATGGCAACACAGCTCTCCATTATGCTGTTTATAATAAGAATTTGTCAGTGGTGGCAAAACTGCTGTCCCACGGTGCAGTCGTCGAAACGCAAAACAAGGTAGACATTAACCAATGTTATTTTCAAAATATTTGAAATCAATTTGTTTTAACATTAACATGTGTACGGTTTTTTATATTTGGAAGCTCAAACATTCCTTGAATGAAAATAGCTTGAAAGAAGTTAATTGTCTAAGATTTTACTTCAAATATTTATGTTTTTACAAGAACTATTAGAGAGTATGGCTTTTCTGTGCATTGATGGTAAATATTTGAATTTGTTAAAGGTAAAAGTTTTTCAAATATTCTTTCCCACACAAGTGCTTTTTTTCTTTCCAGTTAGTGTAAAACTAGAGGAAAGCAAAATTTGCCTACATAAATTGAGTCAACATGTAAAATTTAGGAAATATGCAGAAATCTGGGTTTCCTCTTAAAGGATTGAATCTGGTGTCTCTTGAGCCCATATGACTGTTTGGTATACTATGAAGACGTTCTAGCTTTACACAAAGCATATGTTTCCAGTTTGCTTCTGTGCCCACCTAGTTACATCACTTACTTGACTTATCTCTTTTGCCTCGGCAAATATTTCAGTTATCAATTCCTCTTTCATAGTATATTTTGGTAAAATTTCAAGGTATTCAAGACAGTTGATAGGTGTTTATAATATATAGTTTGTATAGTTTATATTTTACATTAATTCATTAATAATGGGGTTGACTTCTAGAATTTAGAAGACTTTTTAAACAATGATTTTTCTGTATATAAACCATAAATAATTATCTTCTATTAAAATGCCTTTAAGCCTTTTTAGATTAATCATGGTTATATTTGAATAGGTTATGCCTATTGCAGAAAATATTACATCCTTCTCATCAGAATTGTCCCTTAAAATTCAAGTGATTTAGTGGCTTGTATTATGCTAATCCATATAGATGAGTTAGAACTTTAATTAATAAGTCATTTTATTCATATTTTTGATATTTTGTCAAAAATTAAGTAGCAACTACATAGAAACCAGAATAAAAATGGATTGTTGCATTTTAAGAAGTAGATATGCATTAGAATCTTAGGATTATCATTATAATTGAGAATAAACTTTCATACTGAATTTTTAATAGCTGAGATAAAATTCTATTGTCTCGTAATGGGAGAAACCCCATGGACCATTTAATAATAAGCAATCAAAGTTCATTTGAAGCCAATCTCTATTAATTTAGAGTCACTTCCTTAGTGACCCATGTAGAACAGGTGTGCTTGACATCGGCGGATCTTGGGATTATTGATAGAAGAGAATCAAGCGAGTTGGTATTACCCAAAGGAAACCTCCATTTTTCTTGGGAAACTTTCAGATCTGTATCCCTGAAATTATAATTTGTCAAATGTTAATGTCTGCCACAGAAATATATTGTCAAATAAGGAATAGTCAAAGCTCAAGTCATTTATTGAATAATGGACATTTAATTCAGAGTTTTATAATATTTCTTGAAAATAGATAATGGTAGAATCTGTTGAGGTATAGTGCTTCTGGTAAGGTAATTATTCTTTGGAATATAGTTTAAGAAACACTGCTTTAGAAGTAACAATTTAGATTACTAATTTAGTCAAAAACAAAGTATTTACTACTATGTCTTAGGGTTTAAGGATATAGAGATAAAAGATACAGCCCTTGCCCTCAAGAAGCTCTTGGTTTAGATGGGAAACCATAAAATCATCATAATATAATGATTTTTGGAGATAACCAGAGTTAACATGGTGATGCAGAGGCTGAATATTTACAAGGGAAGGTGCAGTGCATGGGAAAGCACAGAAAAGGGACAAAGAAGGGACTGCTATTGACTTACTTTCTATTTTATGTGTTTAAGTTCATAGGATTTTATATAAGGTTTTCAGTTCAGCTGAGAAATATGTAATTTCCTGAATTTTAAATTGTTTTGCTATTTTACAGGCTAGCCTCACACCACTTTTACTGGCCATAACGAAAAGAAGTGAGCAAATTGTGGAATTTTTACTGACAAAAAATGCAAATGCGAATGCAGTCAATAGGTTTAAATGGTATAGTATTTCTTTTTTTATTAAAAAACACTTGTGCAGTGTTCTAGAGTAATAACACTTGTTCTAGAGTAATAACAATTTTAAATAACATTTACTTAAAATTATTAGATTATAGTGAAAATATCAACACAAATTATCAGAAGAAAAGCAATTATTTTGACTGGTCAACATAAAGAACAGTATATAGTAGGATTTATCTTCTCTTATTATATTGACTGATTCCTATGTGTAATCTGATGTTTTTGGTTGCATTATCTTCTGTTAGCTAAAGTGGTTCTCTATTAGTTTTAAGAAGTATGAACTTTTTAAGTTTACTTTATAATTCAATATTGAATGATTAACACTTTTATAGTATTTTTCAGACTTCTGTTTTTTATACACTTTTTAAAAAATGCAATATTTCCTGGGCATGGTAACTGTCGCCTGTTATCCCACCACTTTGAGAGGCCAAGGTGGTTGGATCACTTGAGGCCAGGAGTTTGAGACCAGCCTAGCCAACATGGTGTAACCCCGTTTCTACTAAAAATACAAAAATTAGCTGGGCATGGTGGCACATGCCTGTAGTCCCAGCTACTCGGGGGGCTGAGGCAGGAGAATCGCTTGAACCTGGAGGCAGAAGTTGCAATGAGCTGAGATAGTGCCACCACACTCCAGCCTGGGTAACAGAGCGAGATTCTGTCCCAAAGGAAAAAAAAGCAAAATTAAATAGAAATAGGAGTTTAAAACCATTTTGTCTTTAGGATAACTGTTTGCTTTAAGTTGTTTCATTTGAAGAATATTAATTTTAGGTTATCCCTATGTGACTATTAATTGCTATCACCAGATACTGTGAATTTATTATTATTTTTCCTTTTTTATTCATAGTGTATTTTTATTTTTAATTTGTATGGGTAGAGGGAAGAAATACATCTTTAATTGGATTAACATTTTAGTTAATTAAGATAAGCCATAGGTGAGTAATAAAGAGAAAAGAGGCTTTTGATTTATACAAGACTGAGTTTAATTTCTAGCTTCCTCACTTGATAGGTGTGACCTTGCAAACATTACTTAATACCAAGTATGATTTTCTATATGAAAAAGAGAATAATAATATGTCCTTTAAGGATGATTGCATTGAAGTAACATTATGAATATCAACAGCATTTAATTCAGGATCTCATACATTCTTATCAGCATCATTAACTAAACTTACCATGACTACTACTAATATCATTATTCCTAATATTATTTTAAGCCTTCAGATTGCTGTCACTGGTCTGACTTCTAGCTGATTTTGAAGTATAAACTATTACATCAGACTAAGGAAGGAATAGATAATTCTTCACTTAAATCTTTGCCTCTGTTAGATTAGTGAACAGAGCATAATTTCTTGCCCCTCAAAGGACTTTATATTAGTCAATTCTACTATGCCATATCCCATTGGGACATGAGTCTTTTTGCTCCTTCCTTTAAGCCTTCGTGGTGATTTACAAGGATAAACATTTGAGCACTCAAGATATTTATGTTTGTTAGTACATGTAAATGGTTAATTCTACACTGACAGGCACATATTAAATTGGTCTCTTTGTTATTTTAGCACAGCTCTCATGCTCGCTGTATGTCATGGATCATCAGAGATAGTCGGCATGCTGCTTCTGCGAAATGTTGACGTCTTTGCTGAAGATACGTGTGGAATGACTGCAGTACGTTATGCTATTGCTTGTGGATTTGATCAGTAAGTGTTTACATTTAGAGGCTAGGAGAGATTTTATAGTTTGTTTCAGGTAGTTTTTGAATGTGAGTTAGTTCACTTCATCAGCCAGAAACTAGGCAAAAAGCTAGACTAGTTAGGAGTATCGTGTCCAAGATTCTTTATTTAAGGACTTTCAACAACTTTATCTCTAATGTTGTCTAGTTGATTTTTCTAATTAGTTATTTGGGTCTTGAAACGTCCACTTTAGCAGAAAACCTGATAGTGTCCCCTAGGGGCTGTCTTCCATATCGAAATACTTGAATTTTTAAAAAAAAATTCCAAAGGGTTCCCTAAGTCCAAGGAAGACATTCTTTTTGTATAAGTCAAAAGGATTGGAGGTGGAAATCGCCATATCTCAAGTAAGTTGGTTACATTTAACAGAGTTCAGCCTCATCCATCATTGATCAGTCTTCATGTATAAAAGTAGGAATTTTGTTGTTTCCATTGATTCTGTTGCTGCATCATTGCCATTGAAACTGCTCCTGCAGTCTGGTAATGATTGACCTTTGTGACCTTACTGACATAGATCCCTCAGCCTTTATGGTGATCCATATGTAGACTTCAAAGTCATTAGTTTTTTAAAGTTCACATACATATTCTCAGCCATTATTTCCAAAGTACCAGCACCCTGCTCTGGCAGCTAGGACTTTTAACTTTAGCCACCCACATAGTGAGCAAATTGACCCTTCTCCTCCCACTCAAAACCTGATGTGAAACCCACATCTTAGCCTGGACTTGGCCTAGACCGTCATGGTAAGTTATCCTTTCATTGACTTTTTTCTATTTTCTCTAGCAAATATTAGTTGTGATAGTTTAAAACTGTAAGACAGGTTGAAATAATGTTACAGGAATAAATTAGAGATCCATTTTTATTTTGTTACCAGATCTATATCCCTGGCAATTTATATCCTGTGAGGCACCATTTTATAGGTAGTGGAAGGCCTCATCTTATTCTGTAAGATCCTATGTCATCTTTCCAAATTTGTAGTTGGTTCCAACTTGTAATTGTCCCCTCAAGTGATTCTTTTTTCCTAAAAGCAAAAATCTCTCATGCTACTTGCATCTCTATATCGAGTTTTTAAAATATTTTCAAATTCTGCATTACCATGAAGCCATTCAATAGACTTCACTCTATCTCAAGTAAGTTAGTTAGATTTAACAGAGCTAAGCCTCATCCATCATTGATCAGTCTTCATGTGTAAAAGTTGGGATCTGTTCTGGCTTCAGTGGTACATATACTAAAATTGAAACAATGTCGAGAGGATCAGCATGGTCCCTGCACGAGGATGGCACACAAATCTGTGAAGTGTTGCATATTTCTTGCAGTCCCCAAAAGGACGTTTGACTACTTTCTAACTAGCTCTAAGGAAACGGTGTGAGTCAAAGCAAAATGCGTGACACCAAGTATTGCAGTTGTGATTTTCATACAAAAAATATTTATGTAGGTGATGTATGAAATGAGATGTGGTGAGTAACACATAGGATCTTCTGTGCAAATATGTTGTAAGTAGGCATCTCAGAAATGAGAAAATAACAACTTGCATCTTCTTTGTGGAACTTACAAAAAATAGTGGTAGGGTTTTGTCTTCCACAGCAGCTGGAAATGAACATAGTGACTAAGCCTCAGTTTAACAAAGATTTGTTAGTTCAGGTTTAAGGAGGTAGATAAAGAGTAGTAGTAGTCCAAGCCAGATGCTGACATCTATTAGTTTTCTGCCCTTGGTGTGACTGATGAGCTCAGTAATAGAGGATAATCAGGTTATCCAATTTGATGAATTAATATATTTATAAATAAATTTCATTACAAATTATAAAATAGCTTAGATGCCTTGAATTACAAGCCACAGAGACTAGAACATCTAATAACCAAAAGTAGGAATTAATAACAGAAAACTGCAACATTTGAACATTATAACCTATGAAGAAACACTTTTTAAAAAATATTAAATTTATTTTTTGTAGAGACACGGTCTTCCCTTGTTGCCCAGGCTGGTCTTGAACTTCTGGGCTCAAGCAATCCTCCTGTCTCAGTATCCCAAAGTGCTTGCATCACAGGCATGAGCCACTACACCAGGCCAACACATTGGGTTTTATTGGGAATTTTAAAATAGTTTCAGCAATAAGGTTCAAGAACAAGTTATTTCATTGCTTCACTATTTCTTTGAGCATTTAAAAAATGTTATCTCGTTAAATCTTTATTATAACCTAGTGAAATGAGGCTCTAAAATCCTCATTTTTAGAAGACATTGAGCCTAAGAGAAGCAGCTTGTTCAACAAAAAGTACCTATTGGTAACATGTTAGAACTTTTTCTGAGTTAGGAACATTTTCCATTAAGCCAAGCTAACTGTAGTTAATTTACTGAGTTATACTGCCCTCAATTCATGACTATTTCATCTTACTTTAATTCTTCTTTAATTAGAAACTTAATAAGTTCATAGAGCTAACAAACTTAAAGTCTATGGAATAAGTAATGTTCTGATATTAGCTCTGATATTGTCTGAAATACTCTAAGAACTTAATACATTTGGTAAATGTTTTTTATAATATCAGTGTTAAAATAGTAATTTTATTTATTACATTTTAATACCTAGCATTCATCAACAACTTTTGGAATATATACGAAAATTACCTAAAAATGCCGGTCCAGGTAAGACTTCTGATAGTAAACTACTCTTGGTGGTGCTACCATAAGATTATGGAAGTGTTGATCACAAAAAGGCAATTCAAAAAGCAATGTGTAAATAGCATGTGTTTACATATGTACATATGTGTGTGTGTGTATATATATATGTAGCTTTAATTTTTAGTTTATAATTCAGAATTAGTTAATAATTTCATTGTAGGTAGTTTATAATCTCTTTTTTTAAATTTATTTATTATTATTGTACTTTAAGTTGTAGGGTACATGTGCATAACGTGCAGGTTTGTTACATATGTATACTTGTGCCATGTTGGTGTGCTGCACCCATCAACTCATCATTTACATCAGGTATAACTCCCAGTGCAATCCCTCCCCCCTCCCCCCTCCCCATGATAGGCCCCTGTGTGTGATGTTCCCCTTCCTGAGTCCAAGTGATCTCATTGATCAGTTCCCACCTATGAGTGAGAACATGCGGTGTTTGGTTTTCTGTTCTTGTGATAGTTTGCTAAGAATGATGGTTTCCAGCTGCATCCATGTCCCTACAAAGGACGCAAACTCATCCTTTTTGATGGCTGCATAGTATTCCATGGTGTATATGTGCCACATTTTCTTAATCCAATCTGTCACTGTTGGACATCTGGGTTGATTCCAAGTCTTTGCTATTGTGAATAGTGCCGCAATAAACATACGTGTGTATGTGTCTTTATAGCAGCATAATTTATAATCCTTTGGGTATATACCCAGTAATGGGATGGCTGGGTCATATGGTATATCTAGTTCTAGATCCTTGAGGAATCGCCATACTGTTTTCCATAATGGTTGAACTGGTTTACAATCCCACCAACAGTGTAAAAGTGTTCCTATTTCTCCACATCCTCTCCAGCACCTGTTGTTTCCTGACTTTTTAATGATCGCCATTCTAACTGGTGTGAGATGGTATCTCATTGTGGTTTTGATTTGCATTTCTCTGATGGCCAGTGATGATGAGCATTTTTTCATGTGTCTGTTGGCTGTATGAATGTCTTCTTTTGAGAACTGTCTGTTCATATCCTTTGCCCACTTTTTGATGGGGTTGTTTGTTTTTTTCTTGTAAATTTGTTTGAGTTCTTTGTAGGTTCTGGATATTAGCCCTTTGTCAGATGAGTAGATTGCAAAAATTTTCTCCCATTCTGTAGGTTGCCTGTTCACTCTGATGGTAGTTTCTTTTGCTGTGCAGAAGCTCTTTAATTTAATGAGATCCCATTTGTCAATTTTGGCTTTTGCTGCCGTTGCTTTTGGTGTTTTAGACATGAAGTCTTTGCCCATGCCTATGTCCTGAATGGTACTACCTAGGTTTTCCTCTAGGATTTTTATGGTATTAGGTCTAACATTTAAGTCTCTAATCCATCTTGAATTAATTTTCGTATAAGGAGTAAGGAAAGGATCCAGTTTCAGCTTTCTACTTATGGCTAGCCAATTTTCCCAGCACCATTTATTAAATAGGGAATCCTTTCCCCATTTCTTGTTTTTCTGAGGTTTGTCAAAGATCAGATGGCTGTAGATGTGTGGTATTATTTCTGAGGACTCTGTTCGGTTCCATTGGTCTATATGTCTGTTTTGGTACCAGTACCATGCTGTTTTGGTTACTGTAGCCTTGTAGTATAGTTTGAAGTCAGGTAGCGTGATGCCTCCAGCTTTGTTCTTTTGACTTCGGATTGTCTTGGCAATACGGGCTCTTTTTTGGTTCCATATGAAGTTTAAAGCAGTTTTTTCCAATTCTGTGAAGAAAGTCATTGGTAGCTTGATGGGGATGGCATTGAATCTATAAATTACCTTGGGCAGTATGGCCATTTTCACGATATTGATTCTTCCTATCCATGAGCATGGTATGTTCTTCCATTTGTTTGTGTCCTCTTTGATTTCACTGAGCAGTGGTTTGTAGTTCTCCTTGAAGAGGTCCTTTACATCCCTTGTAAGTTGGATTCCTAGGTATTTTATTCTCTTTGAAGCAATTGTGAATGGAAGTTCATTCCTGATTTGGCTCTCTGTTTGTCTGTTACTGGTGTATAAGAATGCTTGTGATTTTTGCACATTAATTTTGTATCCTGAGACTTTGCTGAAGTTGCTTATCAGCTTAAGGAGATTTTGGGCTGAGACAATGGGGTTTTTTAAATATACAATCATGTCATCTGCAAACAGGGACAGTTTGACTTCTTCTTTTCCTAACTGAATACCCTTGATTTCTTTCTCTTGCCTAATTGCCCTAGCCAGAACTTCCAACACTATGTTGAATAGGAGTGGTGAGAGAGGGCATTCCTGTCTTGTGCCAGTTTTCAAAGGGAATTTTTCCAGTTTTTGCCCATTCAGTATGATATTGGCTGTGGGTTTGTCATAAATAGCTGTTATTATTTTGAGGTACGTTCCATCAATACCGAATTTATTGAGCGTTTTTAGCATGAAGGGCTGTTGAATTTTGTCAAAAGCCTTTTCTGCATCTATTGAGATAATCATGTGGTTCTTGTCTTTGGTTCTGTTTATATGCTGGATTATGTTTATTGATTTGCGAATGTTGAACCAGCCTTGCATCCCAGGGATGAATCCTACTTGATCATGGTGGATAAGCTTTTTGATGTGCTGCTGGATCCAGTTTGCCAGTATTTTATTGAGGATTTTTGCATCGATGTTCATCAGGGATATTGGTCTAAAATTCTCTTTTTTTGTTGTGTCTCTGCCAGGCTTTGGTATCAGGATGATGTTGGCCTCATAAAATGAGTTAGGGAGGATTCCCTCTTTTTCTATTGATTGGAATAGTTTCAGAAGGAATGGTACCAACTCCTCCTTGTACCTCTGGTAGAATTCAGCTGTGAATCCATCTGGTCCTGGACTTTTTTTGGTTGGTAGGCTATTAATTATTGCCTCAATTTCAGAGCCTGCTATTGGTCTATTCAGGGATTCAACTTCTTCCTGGTTTAGGCTTGGAAGAGTGTAAGTGTCCAGGAAATTATCCATTTCTTCTAGATTTTCCAGTTTATTTGCGTAGAGGTGTTTATAGTATTCTCTGATGGTAGTTTGTATTTCTGTGGGGTCGGTGGTGATATCCCCTTTATCATTTTTAATTGCGTCGATTTGATTCTTCTCTCTTTTCTTCTTCATTAGTCTTGCTAGTGGTCTGTCAATTTTGTTGATCTTTTCAAAAAACCAACTCCTGGTAGTTTATAATCTCTAAAAATATTATCTGAAAAAATATTTGTTTAATTATGGTCCCTAAAATCCTATATAATACTTTTCTATACATAAGTAATGCAATTTTTAAGTTTGTATATTGTATGTTTCCTCAATTGTCCTAACAACTTAGGCTTGTTATAAAATGTATAACCCTTGTTGTGATTGATGAATTCAGTAATAGGGGATGCTTAGGTTAGCCAATTTAATTTAAGCAGCTGAAAATCTGCTTCATATATTAACGAATTCATATATTTATAAACAAATTTTATTACAAATTATAAAGTAGCTTACATGCCCTGAATTACAAGCCACAAAGAATTGAACATCTAATAATGAAAAGTAGGAATTAATAACAGAAAGCTGTAACATTTGAATATTATAACCTGCGGCGGTCCGTCCTACAGATGATTGAGACACATACCCAGACACCCATATTCAGTGAAAGAGCAGCAAGGGTTCTGAGCTGATTACAGACACCAAGGAAGGTGCTGTAAAGAGTCAGCAGCCACAGTCCTGGCTAGCTGGCCCTGTGGGCATTTACTAGCAAAGTTTTAATGACAAAGGCTTTGAGTCAACACACCTGTGGGTAATTAATCTGGTCACCCCCCCACCCCAGGAGAGCCATCCTGCCCATGGGTGATCAAAAGTTAGTCTTAAGACCACATAAGTAAATAAGCTATTTAGATAAACTACTCTACCTTCCTTTGTACCCACTTTAAGCTATTTAATCAAGGTAAGAATTAGGCTGCTTTCAGCCATAACCTTATCTTGAGACTTTTACAAAACCCTCTGGCCTTCCAAGAAGATTTGTGTCTATGTCCTATAACTTCATATTAAAATGTTTTTCACCAGCTTGACTGAACTCCCACAATAACCGATGAAGAAACACGGTTTTTTTAATTAATTAATTAATTTATTTATTTATTTATTTATTTATTGTAGAGACAGGATCTCCTTATGTTGCCCAGGCTGGTATTGAACTTCTGGGCTCTATTTAATTTTTACAATACATAGTTTGGATTTAGTAAGTGAGAATTAATTACAGTTGAGTCTTGAGCAATGAGAGTTAGGGTGCTGATCCCCCATGTAGCTGAAAATCTGCTTCATATGAAAATCTGTTTCTTTTGACTCCTCCAAAACTTTACTAGTAGTCCACTGTTGATCTGGAGCCTCACTGAAAGCATAAACAGTCAATTAACTCATAGTTTCTATTTTATATGTGAGCTGGAAGAAAGAAACTTTTATAAGAAAGAAAAAATATATTCACTATTGAGTGGAAGTGAATTATTATACATAAAGGTCTTCATTCTTATTTGCCTTCATGTTAGTAGTCTGATAAGGAGGAGGCAGAGGAGAGATTTGTCTTGCTATCTTGCAGTGGCAATGGAAAAGAAAAATCTGTCTATTAGTGGGCTGCTACAGTGAAACCCTTATTCAAGGATCAACTGTGGGACGGTGACTTGTGTCACTAAAAAAGTAACTATCTTTAGAACTTGAAATTTAGTAACACTTTTCTGGCACCATAAACAAATGCCAACAAGAATCACAAAACTTAGCCAGGGTGCCTCAGTACCAAAAGGAGATTATTTTTCAAAGATACTTACTGAATGTAGAAGTCAGAAAAGCAATTTTTTTGTTGAGAAGCGCAGGTTATGTTACATAGTCTTGTACCAACAAGGTCTCACTATTATCAACTTCATTCCCCCTAAGTTGAAACCAAATAAGATATATTTACTTCATTAGAACAAGATATGTTGTTCTATCTGCTGGATAATTAGTGTGTTAATAGTAATTTGTTACAACAAGAGACTGTGTTTCTAATAGTCAAAATATTATCATTATAAATATTCAAATAGCTTAACTCTAGGCTCAACAAATTATAATAAAGCTACACAAATCTTTCATAAGAACAAAAATGCTACTGTGATACCTAAATGTGACATAATGCATTGTACAATATGAACTATATGAGCACTTATTTATTATATATTTATCAAAGGACCTCTATAAGTTAGGTTTTGCAAGTTGCAAGAGACAAAGATAGAATACACATTGTTTGGGTCTTTGAGGTGCTCATAATACAGTACAGGTGTCCCTATTGAATTTCTGCATTTTTCCAACAGAATTTTCTAAAAAACATTTTTTATTCATTTATCCACTTGTCCACTTAACAACTGTCAGGTATCTTTATGGCACTAAGCATCTTCCTTGTTATTATCATTGTCATTTTTTATTATTTACTACTTTACTAAGGTACTAAGCATTTTTCTTGTTATTATCATCTTTTTATTATTTATTACTTTATTTAGTGCTTACTCTGTGCCAGAACCCCTTTGGGAGCTTATAATTATTACTTATTATGTCATGTTGTTACTGTATTCAGCATGTGTCAGACATTTTATATCCAAGGTGAAGAATTAAAGCTTTAAAAAGTTTGATAGTGTCCAGGCGCAGTGGCTCACTCCTGTAATCCTAGCACTTTGGGAGGCCAAGGTAGATGGATTGCTTGAGCTCAGGAGTTTGAGACCAGCCCGACTAACATGGTGAAACCTGTCTCTACTAAATATGAAAAATTAGCGGGGCGATGTGGCCCCTTGCCTATAATCCCAGCTACTTGGGAGGCTGAGGTAGGAGAATTGCTTGAATTGCATTGAGCTGAGATCACACCACTGCACTCCAGCCTGGGTGACTGAGCGAGACTCTGTCTCAAAAAAAAAAAAAAGAAAAGTTTGGTAATATTTCAGGAAAGCATACAGAAGGGGTAGAAGTTTGCCAGGTGAAGAGTCAGGAGGATGATATTTAGTAGAAGAATCTAGTATAACCAGATTGTGTGTTTGGCAGCAGGAACATCTGCAGGAACACCTGATGAGGGTGCACCTTTGGCGGAAAGAACACCTGCCACAGCTGAAAGCTTGGTGGAAAAAACACCTGACGAGGCCGCACCCTTGGTGGAGGCAACACCTGACACAGCTGAAAGCTTGGTGGAAAAATCACCTGACGAGGCCGCACCCTTGGTGGAGGGAACACCTGCCACAGCTGAAAGCTTGGTGGAAAAAACACCTGATGAGGCTGCACCTGATGAGGCTGCACCCTTGGTGGAGGGAACACCTGACAAAATTCAATGCTTGGGGAAAGCGACATCTGGAAAGTTGGAACAGTTAGCAGAAGAAACACCTAGAAAAATTACGAGGCCTGCAAAAGAAACATATGGGCAATTTATATGTCCAGTAACAGGAAGACTTAGGAAGATCGCATGGGAGAAAAAGCCAAGACCTGTAAAGACTGAACGCGTGGCAGTAGTAACATCTAATAAAACTAAAGTTTTGGAAAAAGGAACATCTAAGATGATTGCATGTCCTACAAAAGAAACATCTACAAAAGCAAGTACCAATGGTAAGATGCTTGAGCGAACTTTGTAAGGTTTATTGGCACTTCGGGTTCCCTAGTGAAAAAAGTGTGATGTGGGAGTAGTTGGGAATGACTTGAATATCTTTTTTTATTATTATTATTATACTTTAAGTTCTAGGGTACATGTGGATAATGTGCAGGTTTGTTACATATGTATACTTGTGCCATGTTGGTGTGCTGCACCCATCAACTCGTCAGCACTCATCAACTCATCATTTACATCAGGTATAACTCCCAGTGCAATCCCTCCCCCCCTCCCCATAATAGGCCCGGTGTGTGATGTTCCCCTTCCCGAGTCCAAGTGATCTCATTGTTAGTTCCCACCTATGAGCGAGAACCTGAGGTGTTTGGTTTTCTGTTCTTGTGATAGTTTGCTGAGAATGATGATTTCCAGCTGCATCCATGTCCCTACAAAGGACACAAACTCATCCTTTTTTATGGCTGCATAGTATTCCATGGTGTATATGTGCCACATTTTCTTAATCCAGTCTGTCACTAATGGACATTTGGGTTGATTCCAAGTCTTTGCAATTGTGAATAGTGTCGCAATGAACATACATGTGCATGTATCTTTATAGCAGCATGATTTATAATCCTTTGGGTGAATGCTCGTCATCACTGGCCATCAGAGAAATGCAAATCAAAACCACAATGAGATACCATCTCACACCAGTTAGAATGGCAATCATTAAAAAGTCAGGAAACAACAGGTGCTGGAGAGGATGTGGAGAAATAGGAACACTTTTACACTGTTGGTGGGATTGTAAACTAGTTCAACCATTATGGAAAACAGTACGACGATTCCTCAAGGATCTAGAAGTAGAAGCACCATATGACCCAGCCATCCCATTACTGGGTATATACCCGTGACTTGAATATCTAAATAAGGCAAGCTTAGGCTACACTTTTTAATAGTATAGGAATTAAGTAGCTCTTGTTCTGTAGGCCCTGGAAAAATTCTCACAGTTTTTCTGGCTATAAATAGTAGATGAACTAACGAAAAATGGCTAAAACCATAGGAACTAAAGTTGTTTTGGTGGTACAGGGATATCATAGGATCTCACTGTCTGTTTTTTTTTTTTTTTTTTTTTTTTTTTTTTTTTTTTTTGTGAGACAGAGTCTCAAACTGTCGCCTGAGTTGGAGTGCAATGGCGCAAGCAATCTCGGCTGACTACAACCTCCGCCTCCTGGCTTCATGCGATTATCCTGCCTCAGCCTCCCAAGTAGCTAGGATTACAGGTGCCTGCTACCACACCTGGATAATTTTTTTGTATTTTTAGTAGAGATGGGGTTTCACTATATTGGCCAGACTCAAACTTGTGACCTGCTGATATGCCCGCCTTGGCCTCCAAAAGTGCTGGGAATTCAGGTGTGAGCCACTGTGCCCAGCTGGGAACCCACTTTTGGTTGGTTAATTAGCAACAGCTCCAGTAATCATGCTCTCTCAAGACAATATTTAAAAGCTGGAAGGGTTGCTTTTGTTCACATGTTTCTTTTAAAGAGGGAGAAAACTTGGAAGCTTGCAGTAATCTTCCTGTAACATTTTATTGGCTGGATTATACCACATGCTTATATCTAAACCAGTCACTAGGAAAGCAAATGTAATTACTGTGATTAGCTTAGAATAATAATTTCTCTTTTTGAGATGGGATTGGGGTAATGGAATACTGAACATCTAAAGAAACTTGTGTTTCTGCAGCAAGAAAGAATAAATAATGTCTATGCGTAGGAAGTCAGCAATGTTTTCTGCAGGGATTCATTGAAACAGTTTGAGCAGGGGAGTCACAAGATTAGATTTGAGTATCAGGGCATACTGGATATGGTATAAGGCAGAGATTGGCAAACTTTTCCTGTAAAGTGCCAGATAGGGAATATGTTAGGCTGCTGGGCACGGTGGCTCAAGCCTGTAATCCCAGCACTTTGGGAGGCTGAGGCACGTGGATCATGAAGTCAGGAGTTCGAGAACAGCCTGGCCAACATGTTGAAACACCGTCTCTACTAAAAATACAAAAAGTAGCCAGGCATGGTGGTGTGCGCCTGTAATCCCAGCTACTTGGGAGGCTGAGGCAGGAGAATCACTTGAGCCCAGGAGGCAGAGGTTTCAGGGAGCTGAGATCGCACCACTACACTCTAGCCTGGGTGACAGAGCAATATTCCATCTCAAAAAAAAAAAAAAAAAAAAAAAAAAAATGCTAGGCCATGTGGTCTCTATAACAGCTATCGAAGTCTGTATTGTAGGGTGAAAGCAGTCATAGATAATGTATGAGCAAATAGGCAAGATTGTACTCCAATAAAACTTTGTATAGAAAACTGTTTGGTAAGCTGAATTTGGCCTGCGGCCTATAGTTTGCTGGCCCTTCATATAGAAGAAAGATGGAGGGTAATTACATAAAAAGATTTAAAGATGAAGCTTTTGTAGTAGTTCATGCTATAGTCCTTTTTTTTTTTTTTTTTTTTGTCACCAATCTGTGGCCTAGTATCAATCTATTATGAAAGTTTGACCCATTCAGGGTAAAAAGAATCAAGTTCAGAAGCTCAATTTACACATTTAAACATGTAGGTCTTTCTTTGCCATTATTTTACTTTGATTTCTTTTACTGAATTTTTTTAACTTAAAAAATACAATAGTAATTGGTAGAGTTTCTTTTTCCCTGTGAAAGCCATCAGTTAAGGGGCCATGTCTAACTAGGAAATTTTAGTGAATTCACTTCAGATGCGTTTAGAATATTTCTGTTATATATTCGTGTTCTGCCTCATGGTGCTCAGTATTCCTTGGGTCTTGCATGGACCTTGATTTAATTCTACAAAATGTGGGAAATTTAGGTTACTTAAGGCAATCATTTTTCCTATAAATTTGTAATGTTTCTCCAAGGAGGCACAGGTTGATTGTGAAGATATTGTTGCATTAAGGAAAGACTATCTCATTGTAATTAAAGCAGTTTTTAATTTATATGCAGTACAAGTTCTTTAAGCTTATTTATCTAAAACATATACACACCAAATATACTGTCATGGCATATTGAAATTTAAAAGGGTTGGATATATATTTTGCTAATATCAAAAAGTTAGTATTTTGCAGACTCTTATTTATTGATAAATAATTTTTTTGAAGAACTATGTAATAAAGATTGCTTAGTCAATAAAACTAAGTAATAGTAAAAAACAAAAACTTAGAAAGTAATGAGAGATGATAGGTAATTAAAGTTACCTGAATGAATAGCAAATCTCTGACATAGTGTGTTTCACGGGAGAAGAGGATATGACTTTTGTGAAGAAATAATTAATACAAACTAATCAAATTTTTATTTTATTTGCATTCTAATGAGTATAAAGTTGATTTTTAGATTTTAAGATTGCAACTCTAACCAATTGACTATAGAAGTGGTGGTGGTTATCCACCGATAGAATATACAGGCTACAGAAGAAAGTCCACAGATTCATGAATGAAAATAGATTTGTATATGTTTTAAAATTTTATAATAAGAAATGTTCTCATGAATGTGTCTGTGATTAACCTTTTATAGATCAGAGGTTCCCAACAGAATCCGAACAAGAGGAAGATGAAGAAAATTCTTGTGATTCTGAGGTACTGTGTATTATTGATGTTATTATTCTCTAAGAATATTAATACTGAGTGATGTGAAAATATAAAGTCAGAGGCTTTGACTTGGTTTTCTTACCACTGCATATGCTCAAGAGAAATTCTGATTTTTCTGAAAACATTCTTGGCTGGGCGTGATGACTCATGCCTGTAATCCCAGCACTTTGGGAGGCCCGAGTTGGGAGGATCACCTGAGGTCAGGAGTTCGAGACCAGCCTGGCTAATATGGTGAAGCCCTGTCTATACTAAAAGTACAAAATTAGTTGGGTGTGGTGGCACACACCTCTAATCCCAGCTACTTGGGAAGCTGAGGCAGGAGAATCACTTGAACCTGGGAGATGGCTGTTGCAGTGAGCTGAGATCGTGCCATTGCACTCAGATCGGGCCATTGTACTCCAGTCTGGGTGATAGAGTGAGACTGTGTCTCCAAAAAAAGAAATATTTAAATATCTATGTGCTAAGTAGATTACTGCTTGGTAGTGAAATTCTGATAATTTTCAGAATTAGTTTCAGACAACTGTGTAGTATAGTGTAAAAAATAAGGCTTAGAATTCACAAGTAATTCACATGAGTTCTGAGGTGAAATTTGACCAAAAGCTAAAGAATTACTCTGAGTCCACCTTTGGGCAAATATATGATTCGGTAGTATATCTAGACATACAAAAGTTCTAATTGGATTCATAGAAAACCAGTTTAAGCTGTGGCTTTGTACAACTTGAAACATAAAAGATAATGCTTTGGATTTGAAATTATTGACATATCTGTATTGTCCAGTATAGACCTGAAGGAACATTTGAGGAGAAAACAATGCATAAAGAATAGGAAACCAGTGGGACTATAATAACAATTTGTTTGAGTGTTTTAAAAAGTAGAAATTATTTTTACAAATAGACCTCTTTGAGTCTGTTTGTGGTAGCCATGCTTATGCAACATAAGTACCAAATAATAATGATGTAGTCCAAGGTCACAACTGTGGAAAGACACAGGAAGTGACTGACCTCTTAGATCCAAGCCCCTGCTGCACAGTGGTAACAGAAATGAGATGTCAATAGACAAGTTGACTTTATCTAATTTGTCCATAGACAAAAAAAGACTTTCTAATACTTGTCTGCTGTCATTTAAACATAAGATACATATAAGTTTTCCTTAGTACCTTTTCATTTTATTCAAGAACTTTTTCTATCAGCAGACATTTTATCAAAAACATTTTGATTATTTTAACTCCCCGTTTACCTAAATAAAGCGACTTCTACAATGCTCTGAGTATACTTTATATGACTTATTCTTAACATTGTCTTCATGCCATGCATCATTTTTAACACTAAGTAATTCTATAATCATGAGTATTTTCAATGTTTAATACAGTATGTATTTGCAGCAGCACTCCTCTGGAGGGGGCACCGATGCAGGGAGTCTGTCCCTTGTAGACCTCTGACCCGGCGACAGATGAATAAAGTACATTGACACACAGATATTCTGCTCTGTCAGTCCAGCTGAGGGTGTCCAAGTGGCTTACAGACTTCCTGCTGAGTTCTGTAAACAGTTGCCACTATGGCCCTGATCAGCTAGTCAGACTCACAATCATTCAGTAAGATTAATTAACAAAAGCTTGAGTCAACACCATTAGAGGGTGATTGACATTGTGGACTTCTAGAGTAAAAAGCCCTTAAGCGCCTGTGGTACATCAAAAGTTAGTCTTAAGATTATATGAGTAAACAAGCTAGCTAGGTAAACTACTCTGCCTTCCTTTATGACTACTTTAATTTGTTTAAAGGTAAAGATCAAGTTGCCTTCAACCATATATATTACCAAAGTTATACAAACTTCTCGGCCTTTCAAGAAGATTTGTGTCTATTTATATAACTATCTCTATCTAATATTTTTCCCACCAGCCTGATTGAACCCCAACATGTGTTATTTCAGGTAGCAAGTGTTGTACTTTGTTTGATGTGCCTTCTTGATTTTTGGTGAGGAAGATAAAGTAAGAAATTTTTAAGTGAGCTACTTTTTGAAATCTACAGATGAGTGAAAAGTTTTGTCAATGTTGCTTATTTTTCATGCTCAGTAACCAAGTCAATAGCCACATGAAGATAACAGATAAACTTTGATCTAGATATAGCATGTGTGAGGTTTTCTATCAAAATGTTGTGATTTTCAATATGTGCCTATCCTTAAATCAAATTGCCTTTGAAATCAGAAATTGAGTTTAAAAAATATTTTAATTAGGAATTTTGATGCTTCTTTTGATTTTAAATTCAAAATTATCTATTCATATTACTTTTAACAGAGTCTCTTTGAGAGTTCTACAAAAGTTCAAGTGTATATACCTGAGTCTATTGATCAAAGTGTAATGAAGCATGTAAATAGAGAAGTAGAAGGTAAGAACCATTTTTTATTTGAAAAGTCATTTAACCATATGTTTGTCTAAATGCATGAAGAAAGATATATGCTCATAGTCAGATAAAATTACCCACTAAATACATAACATTGAAAAGAGATGAGTAAAATGATGATAAGTTGTATATATTTTCAGGTTTTGGCAACAGGATATATATAGAGTACACAAAACGAACTGAATTATTTTTTGAAACCAAGATACTCTAAGAAGTGAGGAAAGTCTGGAAATAAGTAAGAGAAAAGGAGTAAAAAGGGAAGGAAGATTAAGGAAGACAGAGAGAGTACAGGGAGTTCATGAAGGAATAAGAAGCAGGTTTATATAATGGAGGTGGCAAAATAAAACACTTTTTTAAGAAAAGATAGATCATGGTTAGAAAGATGGCAAGAATATAAAATGATCCTCCAGTACCAAAACTGGTCAGAAAATTATAGCTCTGCTTCTTGTTCCTTCATAAACTCCCTGTACTCTCTGTCTTCCTTAGTCTTCATTCCCTTTTATAGTCCTTTTCTCTTCCTTATTTTCTGACTTTCCTCACTTCTTAGAATATCTTGGTCTCACTAGGTTTCGCTATTACAATCACTCATGACAAATATATATTTAGTTGATATTATCTATTCAAATGAAATATATTTGAAAGTAAGAACATTGGCTTTATTTTTAAGAAAATGAGTTGTTTTGGCCAGGTGCAGTGGCTTATGCCTGTAATCCCAGCACTTTGGGAGGGTGAGGTGGGCGGATCATGAGGTCAGCAAATGGAGACCATCCTGGCTAATATGGTGAAACCCCATGTCTACTAAAAGTACAAAAAATTAGCCAGGCGTGGTGGCAGGTGCCTGTAGTTCCAGCTACTCGGGAGGCTGAGGCAGGAGAATAGCCTGAACCCGGGAGCTGGAGCTTGCAGTGAGCCGAGATCGCACCACTGCACTGCAGCCTGGGTGACAAAGTGAGATTCTGTCTCAAAAAAAAAAAAAAAAAAAAAAAAAAAAAAAAAAAAAAAAAATGAGTTGTTTTGATAAAATTGCCATTCCACAAAAATTTATTATAGACTAACGATACACAAAATCAGACGATTTATAGGAACTAAAAATATACTGAATTTATACTTGAATAATAAGATTGCTTTTTAAAATAAATACTGTGGTGACTTAACAATATAAAAGTTATTTATGTTTAATATATCTCTTGCAGTTAATTTATATATAAATATATCAATATTGAAAGCTTATTGTAAATTATTTCCATGATGAGTTTTATACATCTTCTTGCATGAATGGATCAAGAAGCATTCAGATGGATACACTAGAGGATACAGAAATGTAGGCATATGATTACACCATATGGTTATGGAAAACAATGAATGTTTATATTTAGTATAATGACCTAAGTATTTATCCAAGCTGATCAATTCATGGCACTTCACTGATGAGATGTCAATTCTAAATTCAACTGAACTCTCATCGTAACTATATACCTTTCCAAAGATAGGCCACATTAAAGAACATGATGAATAGAATAATATAAATGATTCTAATGTGTTTCTTTTAGTATATGGTGTAGCATTCCATGTTCAGCTTTGACATTTATTTTCTTATATCAACTCTTTTTACACGTGAAACACAATCTCGCTTTTGAAGTCTTAACTGCATGATCTGTGAAACCTATATTTATATTTTCTTCAGTGTATTTCTGTCATGTGAGTATCCTAAAGAAAGAAACCAAAAGAAAAGCCCCCTAAACCTAAAGGAATCATTCTCAAAGCTGAGCAAGAGGACTCAATTAGATACTGTCATTGCATTCATTTGTGGTTGGTTTTGTCATATTTACCTATGATTGATAATAAATCTCTTTTGCTTTTTAGAGTTTCCTGAAAAGCCCTCTGACTTTAAGGTATTGAATTTTATAATTTCATTTTGAATGACTTATTAACTACGTATTTTGTGAAGTATACATTCTTTATTAATCATTTTGCTTCCGAACCCATTTAGCCTGCTGTTGACATGCAAAACTCTGTTCCAAATGAAGCCTTCGAATGGAAGAATGAACAAACGTTGAGACCGGGTAAATTTTTCAATTTAACTATGAAAAGATGAATATTTCAATATTGGATATTTTGATAGTCTTTCTATCCCTAATGCTTTATTTTTTTCAACTTTGATGAAAAGATTTGATCTAAATAATGGCAATAATGATATTTATGTTTGAAAAACTGATATTACAAGAACAGTAATTTTCAATAGTATTTTTTTAAAAATGTTGCCTTAATCTCAGTTGTTTCTACTTTTGTATCCTGAAACTGTAATGTTTTCTATTTTGAATTTGTATTAAAGATTTAAGAAGGTGAATTTTGAAACTCTACTTTTTTTTTTTTTTTTTTTTTTTTTTTTTAGTTCTTCTAAGCTTAATTCAAATTCCACAGTTTACTTTGGGGAACATTTATTTTACTGATATAACAATTGTGTTTTAACATTAATTACCTCATTTCAGTGTTGTCACTTTGAGAATCCTAAGAAAATCAGTAACTCTGATTACTGAACTCTTTGTGTGTGTGTGTGTCTGTGTGGGTGCCTGTGTGTGTCTGTTTTTGTGAGTGGTACCTTTACCTTGTAAAGATGAGGAAAATAATTAATCATTTCTTTATGAATATTTGATAAACACACTTTGTCATATAACTGTGATTCTGAAGCATTTGGCTTTAGAGTCTTTTTACACAACTACCATTTATTGCCTAGAAGTAACCAGTATTCTAAACCAGTTTTGAAAACTATTCTTATGCATGTTTAAACATTTTACAACACGTGTACGTGGTCATATTTAATATGTAGTTTTTTTTCAACTTCCAGTGCGTACATGGTTGTACAGTGTCATGTTCAGCAATGTTCTTTTTTGATCAGCATTATAATTTTTAGAGACATCCATAATGGACACAATTAACTGTGTTTTTTAATATTAGGTTCTTTATAAAATTCCATTGTATGACTGCACCATAGTTAATTACACAATTTCATGCTGATTAATAATAAATAAAAATGAAAACATGCAGATTTCAGAGTCTTTAAGTTAATCTATTTTTTTAGTTATTAGAAATTAAAACTAAAATATTTAAAGTATTTCCTTGTGCAATCATACATTCCACTAACAATTCGAACTGTGACCCACAGATTATTGGAGCTATGGTATTACAACATGTTAGATCTGAAATGATCCAGGGTACACTTCTAAACATGAGTGAAAATGGTGACTTCCCAAAGTATGATTCGAGTTTGTTGGACCCTCTGCATGAAATGTGAACTTTAGGGATGCTGAGATCAGAAGTTAAATTTGCTTTTTAAAACCAGATATACACTTCATGGATGTCAAATGATAAACGTATCCTTAATGATGAAACGCTCTTACATTTTAGTTTTGCATGTTTGCTTTTTGCTTTAACCTGACTTAAATAGTTAAATATTTAAAACACAGGAATGCATTTTAAGTATTTATGTTTTTGGAGACAGTCTCACTCTGTCGCCCAGGCTGGAGTGCAATGGCATGATCTCGGCTCACTACCACCTCCGCCTCCTGCACTCAAGCAATTCTCCTGCCTCAGCCTCCCTAGTACACATACTCATTTGTAAACCAGTCACTAGAAATGCAAGTGTTTTTACTGTGATTAGCTTAGAATAATGGTTTCTCATTTTGTAGATGAGATGGGGGTAATGGAATAATAAATATATGAATATACTTGTGTTTCTGTAGCAAGAAAGAATAAATAATGGCTACGTATAGGAAGCCAGCAATATTTTCTGCAGAGATGCATTGGAAATGTTTGAGTAGGGGAGTCACAAGATTAGATTAAGTATCAGGGCATTCTGGTCATGGTATAAACCACAGATTGGCAAACCTTTCCTGTAAAGGGCCAAATAGGAAATATGTTAGGTGATGTGGTCCCTATCACGGCTTTTCAACTCTACCATTGTAGGATGAAAGCAGTCATAGATAATGTGTGAGGAAATAGGCATGACTGTATTCCAATAAAACTTTGTCTAAAAACCATTTGGTAAGCTGAATTTGGAATTCCATAACCATGAATTCCTTGAGAGAAAGGTCTCAAGTCAACACCACTAGAGGGTAATTAACACTGCTGACCCCCCAGTACAAAGCAATCATGCACCCTCGGATGATCAAAGTTTGGTCTTAGGACCATATGAGTAAACAAGCTATTTAGATAAACTCCTCCACATTCCCTAGTTATTTGCTCCATTGCTGTCCACTCACAGTAAAGAGGATTAGGCTGCTTTCAGCCAAATCATTTACTGAAGTTGTGCAAACCTCTAACCACGGCCTTCCAAGAAGGTTTGTGTCTATTTCCTGTAACTATCTTTATAAATATTTTTCTAATCACTTTTTCTGATCCCTGACAAGTAGGGTTTCTTTTTCCCTGTGAAAGCCATCAGTTAAGGGGCCATTTCTGACTAGGAAATATAAATATAAAATAAGTTTGTATTTCCAGTGGCAATGGAAAGATTAAGCAAAGGCAGAAAATAGGTATAGTTAATATGATTTACTGATTATTGAGTTTAAAAAGCTAGGGGACAGAAAAAAATCTCAGGTCATTCATAAGTTTCCACATTGTGCATTAGCATTTACAATGCTCATGGGGAAGGAGTAGGAAACTGTCAGGTCAACAGAGAAGTGCAAACAGTCATGGAACAGACTGAAGTTTTCTTTACGTATTGAGTTTAATGAAACATTTATGTGGGATATTTTCAATAAGTAATTGGATTATAGGTGTTTGTAGCTGGAGATAGTACTATGGTTGGAGATGCAGGCCTAGAATAATTTTATTACAATTATTAGGCAAAGCCATAGATCTCAATGAGCTTATCCATTATGCAGAAGATGTAGAATAAGAAGAAAGCCATTGACAAAACCCTGGGACTATCAACATTTTACAGAGTCAAAGGACTTGGTAAAGGTGACTGAGCAGTGGCTAATGAAAAGTAGGAGAGCAGTCAGAAAAAGTGATGTTGCAAATTTCTTTTAAATGTGAGAATTTCATGAGATTACTGAAAAGTCAATTGGATTTAACTTACAAGTTTTTCAGTGGTAATCTGTTCAAAAGAATTCTTTTAGAGTTCTTAAGTGTACTATTGATGTGGTTAATGTTTCTGGTGTCCAAGAAGAAATTTCCCATGATCCTACCTAACTTTTTGTAACTGAAGCAGCCAACATACACAGGGTCTGGAAAATTGTCTAGACTGGAGAGTACATGTGCCAGCATTTTTCCAGAATTGTCAAAAGCTAAGGGTCATGTGTGAGGAAAAGTGCTGTTTTTTTATGTGTTTCTTGTGGAGAGTGGAGATCTGTGTTGTCTCTCTCTCTCTCTGTCTCTCTCTCTCTCTCACACACACACACACACATACACACGTGCACAGTACAGTAATTCACCCTTATCCACAGGGGATATTTTCTAAGACACCCAGTGAATGTCTGAAACTGTGGATAGTATGGAACCTTATACATTCATATTTTTTCTATACATGAATATTTCTGATAAAGTTTAATTCGTAAATTAGGCACAGAAAGAGATTAACAATAACTCATAATAAAATAAAACAATAACAATATATTATAATCAAAGTTAAGTGAATGTGGTCTCTCAAAGTGTCTTGTATTGTACTCACCCTTCTCACTCATATGATAATTGTGAGATGATATAATGCCTGTGTGATGAGATGAAGTCAGGAGAATGAGGTAGGAGTTGTCATGTGGTGTTAGGCTACTAATTATTTCTGGCTATCTGACTACACATCAGAAGGAGGATCATCTGCTTTATGTGACCCTGGATCATTGAGCCATGATAGTGTTGATGGTTGGGATTCAGGAACAGACCATTTTGATGACTAATGGGCAGATAGCATATACAAAGGGATGACTCATGACCTGGGTGAGATGCAACAGGGTGTCTTAATATTTCATCATATTCCTTAGAATGACACACTATTTAAGACTTATGACTTGTATATTTCTGGAATCCCCCATTTAATATTTTGGACTACAGTTGGCCACAAGTAGCTGAAGTCACAGAAATCCAAACCTTCAATATTATATTGTGAAGTATATGTTTGGTCTTCCACACTGTTTTGTGGCATACAACTCATAAAATGTTTAGAATCTCCAAAGTGATGTCTTTGTATGCTAATAATTGAGTGATAACTGACAGTCCCTAGATAGCTTCAGGAAAGGAGCTTGTCACAAAAAAGAACAAGGCATGATTAGAGTGTTGGGACTTTCAGCCCCACCCCTAAACCTCCTAGGAGGTGACAGGAGCTGAAGATAAGGTCAATTACCAGTGGCCGCAGATTTTTTCATTCATGCCTATGTAATAAAGCTTTCTTAAGAACCCAGAATGACTGGGATCAAAGACCTTCCAGAAAGCTGAATGTATGGAAGTATTTGGAGGCTGATGTGCCCTGGGAGGGCATGGAAGCTCCATGCCCCTTCCCCCATAACTTGCCATATGCATCTATTCATGTGTCTCCTTTGTGATACCCTTTATAATAAACTGGTAAATGTGTTTCCCTTCATCTTTGGGGCACTCTAGCATGTTAATCAAACCCAAAGAGGGAGTCTTGAGAACCCCAACTTGAAATCAGCTGGTTAGAAGTTTCAGAGACACAGATTTGCAATTGGTATGGGAGGGCAGTCTTGTGAGACTGAGCCTTCAACCTGTGGAATCTGAGACTATTTCTAGACAGATAGTGTTGGAATTGAATAGAGGACAACCAGCTGGTTTCTGCTACAGAATTGATTGCCTACTTGTTGGTGGAGAAAATCCTCGAAACATTTGGTCGCAGAAGTCTTCTGTTTTGATGTTTGTGGTGTGAAAGCAGAGGGAAATCATGTGTGTGTGTTTCTTTCTATAAGTAGAGCAGATCAAGAGAGACTACTGTATCCTCTGTTCTAACTGCTCCGAGTTCATTTGTCTAGAAATTATACTTTCTAAGGTTGACACTGTCCACTTATACTAATTCTGCTAATAATACAATTTTCTGTCAGTCTTATAGGATTCTGTTTGCATTATGGCTATTGTACACTGTAGTTCACTTTTAGATATCAAATTGTGCTAAATTCGATTTTTCCTCTCATTTGAGAACTATAAAGGAGGGGAAATAATAGTTCTTAATGCATCAATTTTCTACCAGTAGTATACTTAATAATAATTTTACTATAGTCTTAATGTATTGTCCCAAGGGAATGCTGTATATCAAATTATCTCAGTCTTTATAACAAAGCATCTGAGTATTATGCTTTTTTTACAATATCTGGATCATGCATGAAAGTGTGCATGATTCTTTTAAATTAAGTTAAAGTATCATGATGTCTCCCAGGCTACTTTCAGACTCCTGGGCTCCTCCGGTGATCCTCCTGCCTCACCTTCCCAAGTAGCTGGGATTACAGGCATGTGCCATCATGCCCTCTTATGTTTTTAATATTCTGTATTTTCTATCTATATTTGTTGATTTAATGTATTTTACTTTTTCTCTTTAATAGTGCATGTGAGTTCTGTAGAGTCTATATTCAGGTAAGACTTTATGGTTTTTTAAAACGTATATTTTAACTCAGAACATATAGAGGAAAGAAATCACTATCTGTTGAGTATTCTACTCTGGGCTAGACAACATATTATGTGCTTAATATTTATCATCTCACATAGTCATCACACAGTTTTGTAAAACATCTGTGCTACTATCACCTACTTTGTAGTAGTCAGTCAAATGTGGTTCAGAGAGGTTGATTAATTGGTCTATGATTTCATAGCTAAAAAGTAACTGACCCTTGAGTTTGCCATCAGCCTACCTTGCTCCCAAATCCCTTCTCTTGCGCCTCAGCACAGATTGATGGATACCTGTGCATCAATAGGATCAAGGTCCAGGTTCAGATGGGATGAATTCACAAAGTCACATTTTGTCATATGTTAACTCTTTTTAGAGATTTCCCTTAGAACACTGGTTAATCCAAGACTTTGTTCTAACATGTTTAAGAGTTAAAGAGGTAGACCAGTACCTTGTTTTTATCATCAAAGTTTTTAGAGCAGATCTGACTTAGCTGTGGTGACAAGACATAGGTTTTTGTTTCATAAGCAAGACCAGGTAAGTCCTAGAGATGAATTATTTTACTCTTATTGGAGAATATCTACGTAGAAATATGTTAATCATATTTAGAGGCTATTTCTTATAGATTTCTTGGTTTACTGACTTCCCAGCTTAGTTTTTCTTCAAAGCAGTACCCTGCCTAGTTGCATGCACTCTTCTTTTTTTGCTAGAGTCTTTTTTTCTTCTTCCATGACTTTTCTATGATCTTTTCCTGATTACTTTCTTCTCTGCTTTCCTTGGTGTTCTTTTCTTCTATTATTTTATTGCTTTCTACCAGCCCCATTTTTCTATAGGTAAAATTAAAAGTACATGAAATTTTAGGATTTTAAGGACTCTTGGAGACTAATCAAAATACTTTCATATTTCAACCTGTATTTAATATCCTGGAAAAATGGTTGTTCAGATGGAGAGTCTGAAACTCAAAGTGACCTATTTAAATATAGGAGGTAACAAGTAATATTTAAACTCACTTCAAAGCCCATTACTCTTGTTTTTATATCACCATGTAAGTGAGTGTTTGAATAATAGAAAGGAAGAGGAAATGGGTCTAATTAAACAAATTGAAAAGGATAAGAATGGAATTAGCTGGAGAACCCAGTGGAAGTAGGTAACAAGAGAATTAGCAGGGAAAGGCCAAGTCTGAAGAGAAATAATCCCAGGATTGGTAGGAGTAAGGGTTTTACCAAAGAGATCAGAATGTTGGATCTTATGACAAGTTTGATGAAGATAAATTAGAACAAACACAGTAGATATTGGGAGTTATCTAGAAAGGCATATTAAATATGGTACAAAAGAGGTCCTGAATAGGTCACTGCTTTTTTGCTTGTTTAATTGGAGGAATGGACAAACTTCAAGATTTCTGTTGAAAGGGAAAAAAAAAAAAAAAAAAAAAAGTCTCTACGATCAGATAGAAATGTGCTATTCTGTTCTTTCACCCCAAATCTCACTGGAGAGGCTTAGAGCCCCTTGAATGCTAGGAGATTGAAGGTTGCTGAATTACACAGATCTGTGGCCCAGGGCAAGTGTCCCCTCCCCTTTGCCTCTTTTTCCAAGCCTCTAATGTCCTACCCATGTACATGTAAAGCAGGGGTAAGATTGGCTGGCAAATAAGTCAGGGAGCTTCAATTGGGTTTTTGGTAACATGCTTATGGGGGAGGTGAATGACTGACTGAGACTCCATTTAGTTGTTTTCCAGGAACAGGTAAATACAGAGCTTCTTGGCTGGTCATTGAATTTATCTTTTCAGTAATCTGTGCTTTGATGAGCTGAATATT
Organism: Macaca mulatta; assembly: GCF_049350105.2. Lineage (NCBI taxonomy): Eukaryota > Metazoa > Chordata > Mammalia > Primates > Cercopithecidae > Macaca > Macaca mulatta. Next base: position 54,593,309 of record NC_133414.1, read on the forward strand.
TAAAGGTTGGAGACTGCCATGGAGCCCTGCAGAAGAAAGATGTGGAAGTGAGAGACACTTTCACTATATATAGTGGCTCCCACTTCCAGATCTTTCTCTCTGTGTATATATGGTACTTAGAGAAATCCAATTATCAGGACTCAGTTTTTCTAGCAGTCTCTCTCCTTGGGAATAAGTACAAAGATTTTTAAGGTTTTGCTAGTTGTTGTAGCCCTGAACAGGGAAGGACAAGTATAAAATAAGTAGTTAGATTTTATTATTTTTACAGTTTCACTTTTTGTTGAGAAAAATATTTCTAATAAGAAATATACATTTGTGATTTGACATTTGTAGGTTCAGCTTTTCAACATTTCAAATATTTCAGGGCACCCTCTCTAGTGTTTTAGGGTGAAGGGAAGCAACAAGGCATTCTTAAGTGGTTTTTTTGCTGAGAAACAAAGAATGTCTTTTTCCTGTGACACAGATTAGTCTTTGAATCAGAGATAGATAATGGAAAAGGGATACGGTAACTGTGTCTTTCTTCCTCATTTTAGGTTATCAAGTTTGTTCCGGTTTAGATATCAAAAGTTATGTCAGTTATTAAGTAGATTTCTAGTTCATCATTGAGGACAGTTTGTGAGGACAAATTATATTCAGGGTATGCCAATTATATTGGCTGTCACTATTTTTTATGAAGCTAAGAGTGAGTGTTCATTGAATGTTATAGGTTGGGGAGGAAGAGTCAAAAATATGTAACTAAGATATTTTTTAAAAACAGAGGGCATATTTTAATTTTACCAAGAAACATGATTTAATATACAGAGGACTGATCTTTTCCCAGATTTTGCTTTTTGTTTTCATTTTTTAAAGTGAGCACCAAGATATGTACTAGCAGATTTTATTTTTAAAATATGTGAATTTGCTCATTTATGTTACATCTTTTTTCTCTAAAGTCATTTTGGCAAACAGACTATTGAAAATTCACAGTCTACAAAACTTGAGGAAGACTTTAATCTTGCTACTAAGGTAAAATGGTCTTTTGTGAAGTTGATTTTCTCAGTTGGAATCTAGTTCTGTATAGTATTTACTTTTCATGTTTTGCAGTGCTGTAAGTATCATTATTTCATGTTGGCAATATAAAGTTGGTCAGATAAGAACATTTTATATAAAATATGAGTAGTTGATTTAAACTTTTTTTTTACTTTAGTAAATAACAAATGTTTGGTAAATACTTTGAGGTTGTGAGGGCCCAAAAAAGGAATGGGCTGGAGAATATATAGTGACAGGAACATTATATTAGAAAAAACTTTTCCACAGTAAAGAATATATAAAATCTGGTAAATTTTTATTTGGATAAGTGTACTTACTGTGAGTTTTAAAATTATCCTATTGTAACTTAAAAAAAAACCTCATGCTTAAATTTGTCTTTAATGGATCACGTTACTTATTATAGTAATCAAGGAATCTCTCTGATACTGTTCAGTTCCAAAACTGTGCCACATAGCATATAGGTTTTTTTGCACTTATTATTTTGATATTACATAGTTTATAGGAGAGAGCTTTGTCTCAGTTTCTCTTCTTGGTTCTTTAAATACACCAAAATAATATTAGAAGTTGTGAAAATTTATTTGGGCATGGTGGTGCATGCCTGTAGTTCCAGCTACCAAGGAGGCTGATGCAGGAGGATTTTTTGAGCCCAAGAGTTTGAGACCAGTGTGGGCAACATAATGAGACCTTATCTCTAATTTAAAAAATAATAGTAGAAATTTAGAAATGTAAATTCTCTTTCTCAGAATCTGTATTATTAAGGGATGCCAGTGTGTTTTCTAAGTTACTTAATTAAAAGTATACTTTAAAGTCTTCATCTAAATGAAGAACGCAGGTTTTACCCCAATTAAACAACCAGTTCTGGAATTAGAGACTCTTAATAAGCATATGGCAAGATTTTAATTTCAGAATTTTTAAATTGCAGTTTTTAAACATATTGTTCTAGGATCTATGATCACATTTGAAAATTTTAAATTTCAGAAGATTTTGTATTTAGTTGTTTACATAATTGTTTTGAAGCTCTTGCATCACTATGAGATACCGCAAGTTAGAAAACATACTTGCGTGCATCCTTGTGTACCCAGAATACAGTCTTGCCTATAAAAAGCATTTTAAGAGGTTTTCAATGTGAATAAATAAGCAGACAAATGAATTTTTATGTTATGGAATGTTACAAGTAAGATAATATGCATAATATATCTTAAAATTAAATCTAATTCATTTCTAAAATATGGTTTAAATTTATATTGTCTTTTAATATTTAGAATGCATAAATTCATGTAAGTTATCTTGAGAAAATATGTCTTAAATAAGACAATCAGTGACATGTAGTAAATAAGAAAGAAGGTTACGCTGTATTTTCCAGTATCTTCCAAGTGGAGTTTAGATTAAAAAAAAAAAATTAATGAATTTAGTCTCAACTCATGCTCTTTTTTTTTTTTTTAAAATGGGGTCTCCCTCTGTCATGCAGGCTAGAGTGCAGTGGCATGATCTCGGCTCACTTCCTCCTCCACCTTCCAGGTTCGAGCAGTTCTCCTGCCTTAGCCTCCTGTGTAGCTGGTACTACAGGCACGTGTCACCACGCCCACTTTATTTTTGTAATTTTAGTAGAGACAGGATTTTACCCTGTTGACCAGGATGGTCTCAATCTCTTGACCTCATGATTTGTCCTCCTGGGCCTCCCAAAGTGCTGGGATTACAGCGTGAGCCACTGACCCCGGCCGAAAGTCATGTTCTATTAAACATATATTTTTAAGGAATACGTTACTCTAAAATTCTTATTACCAATACTTTCTTCAGGTGAAAAGTTTATGAAACATTCCTTTTTAAATTTTTTCTCTCTCTGTAGTAAGAAAATTCTCGCTTTTAGGTATTGGCTGACGACCATGTTTAACTAATTTGGTGTCTTCTTATATAATAATAAAATTTAAATCTTTATTACACAGGTATTAACAAAATAACTAATTATAGTGTAAATACTGATCGGCATTATAGGAATATGTTATGAACAAAAGTCTGTATTTTATGTATTTCATCACATGTCTTATAGTAGTTGTTTTTCATTTTCTTTCATGACGGAAGCTATACTTGATTGGTAAGGTCTCTTGTTTGTTTCTCCCTCTTTCACCTTTTTAAAAATGATTTACCCCAGACTTTTTTTCTCACAGAATACATTTTTTCAGTGTCTGCTTTTGAGAGGGCATCACTGTCTCCATTGTCAGCATATTTATTTACAGGTTTCTATTTAGTTGCTATACAGGATTTTCATTAATCAATCATTGCCTTCCCCATGATTTACTCTTTCTTTCTCTGTTTCTTGGAAGAAGCAGAATTTATACAATTATTTATACTTAGCTTTTTGCCACACAGAAGAGAAACAACCCATACCATTTCAACGCAAACCCAGTTAAATAAGGTACTATTAAAAACTAAAGTCTCACATTTTTCCACACAAGAGGTAATTAATACAACTGTGAAGAGATATTCCAAAATATAACATGTAATTTAACTTTTTAAATTTTAATTATTTCTATAATATTATAAACTTTGTAAGGGTAAATTTTTGTCCTAGGTTATTTTGGTTAAAAAAATAATCTAGGGGCCGAGTGCGGTGGCTGACGCCTGTAATCCTAGGACTTGGGAAGCCCAGGTGGGTAGATCACGAGGTCAGGAGATCGAGACCATCCTGGCTAACATGGTGAAACCCCGTCTCTACTAAAAATACAAAAAATTAACCAGGTGTGGTGGCGGGCGCCTGTAGTCCCAGCTACTCAGGAGGCTGAGGCAGGAGAATGGCGTGAGTCCGGGAGGCGGAGCTTGCAGTGAGCAGAGATTGCACCACTCTAGCCTGGGAGACAGAACAAGACTCCATCTCAAAAAAAAAAAAAAAAAAAGAAAAAGAAAAAAGAACAATAATAATCTAATGGATACCATCATATTTCTATAATAATAAATTATATGAAGGGGTGAAATGAAATAATTCATTCATTGATGGATACCACCATATTTCTATAATAATAAATTACATGAACGGGGTGAAATGAAATAATTCATTGAAGAAAGGTAAGATAAACATAGAGACTCCATGAGAGAGTCAAGATGACACAGATTATTATTAAAAAAGAACAAAAAAGTTGTTTAAATGAGAGCAGGAACGCTCTAGAATAAAAGATATTATATAAATGATTTAAAATAAAAAATTAGAAAACATAGCCAGGTAATAAATTACGGCTCAGGTGTTTTTGAGTGACTTGTAGCTGATTTTAATAAAAGGCTGAAAGAAAATATAAGAATAACTATAGGTAAGAGCAATTTATTGTACTCTTTAAAATACCTAGTAGAGAATAATTTGAATGTTTCTAATATATAGGAAAGATAAATACTTATGGTGATTAATATCTCAATTATTCTGTTTTGATTATGTGAATGTATTAAGTGATAATATGTACCCCCAAAACATGTACATTTATACTGTGTCAACAAAAAAATTATAAATGGCCGGGCGCGGTGGCTCACACCTGTAATCCCAGCACTTTGGGAGGCCAAGGCAGGCAGATAATGAGGTCAGGAGATCGAGACCATCCTGGCTAACATGGTGAAACCCTGTCTCCACTAAAAAATAGAAAAAAATTAGCCGGGCGTGGTGGCGGGCACCTGTAGTCTCAGCTACTCGGGAGGTTGAGGCAGGAGAATGGCATGAACCCGGGCGGTGGAGCTTGCAGTAAGCCAAGATTGCACCACTGCACTCCAGCCTGGGCAACAGAGCCAGACTCTGTCTCAAAAAAAAAAAAAAAAAAAAAAAAATTATAAACAAGGAACGAAAATTTAATTCTCACTTCTTTTATTAACTTTACGTTTTATATTTAATTTAGTCATATTAATGTAGAATGCAAAGTGAAATCTGTTTTAGGCCTTGTCAGCCTTATTGTGAATTATCAATTTTTGACTCTTTGGTTTCTGGTTTAAGATTTCTAATTTAATGTTTGACATATTCTTAGGTTATTTAACTAATTTATCTTACTCTTTGATGTAACCGTGGTAGCTGTTTTGAATATTTTTGATAATAGAGTATAAATAAATAAGCATTTTATTTAAGCTTGTTATTAAAATTACATTTTCTGATCATATGAACAATGTTCTTATTCTGTGTCTCTTAAATTTTTAATCACTTTTTTAAAATCACTTTTAAGCTAGAACACTCTCAAAGAAATAAATGTAGAAATTATTAATCTCTAAAAATATTCTGATATCTTTTGTTCATAGTATGTATGTAGTGGTATTATATACACACAACAAATGAATTTATTCAATATTTGTGGATTTTTTAAAAGTAAAGTGCCTATTATCATAGAATCATATGTGAGGGAAGATTGTTAACAGAGTATACAAACTTAACATCGGAAGAATTGTTTTTACTCTTAAAATATCTCTTGCAATGGGGATATTTTATATTATTTCCAGGAAGCCTTATTAACTTTAGTCTTCATAATTATCAAACCTTGCACATACATTTGTTTATTTCTAAAACTCAGGAATCCTGTTGATTTGAATTTTTTAGTTTCTTTCTTCACTTCTCCTGTGAATACTGAATTCTGCTTGACAATCATAGATATACATAAAAACTATTAAATCTTGAACTTGAATAATTATTGTTTAATTTTCTTTATGTGAGATCTTTTCTCCAATTTTAAACTACCATCCTATATGGTATAAGTAGGCAATTTGAGCTAGTATTATATTGTTTACAGGAACATAAGAAAAGCATGTGAATTTTAAAGCAGGGTTTCACATTTCTATCTCACTTTATAGTAGTACTTAAAAATGCCTCGTAATTCTATGGGTAAGCATTTCTCTTCTAAAATTAAAAATTTCAAGGTTTTTATATAGGTCATTTTGCAGAATCTTGTTGTAGATTTAAATGTTTTCATTCAATTCAAAGATGCATATTGCAATAATATTTCAGAAATAAATATTTACATATATAAATAAAATTATATTCTTGAAACAAATTTGGAAATATATGACTGAGAAACTTAATCCCACGTTTTTCTCTCTCCTTTAATTTCATTTTCAAAATTTCAACAGTCTGTGTAGATTTGTGTTGCTTAATTCTACCCATTTAGTCTATCTTACAAATATTTATTTCCTTATCACTATGTAATTTTCCTCATGTAGATTATCTACTCATACTCCAAATGTATTTATCCAGATCTTTCTTCCAAGCCCCTTGGATGCCTCAAATCTTAGAGGTCTCAAACTGAAAGCATCTTTTTTTTTTATTCTTTTCCTGCCTCTTTTCTGACTCTTTGTAATCTACTCAGTCATCTGGTTTCCCCACCCTAGTAAATAACACCTAGGAAGTAGCCATGAAATGCTCAAGCACTTCAACCTCCATTTTAACCGTCCCCCACATCCTGCACTTCAACCTTCCTCCAGGTCACCAAGCCAGTCACACACCAAAATTTGTATTATCTACCTTCTTATAATTTTCCATGTCTTATTACCGTAATTAACTCTCTACCTATAATTTTGAAGTACTCCTTTCTAGTTTTGCCCCATCTCCCCATGTTCATCTATCTTTACATCACTGGAAGGGTCACCTTTCTAAAATATATTTGTAATGATGTAACTCATCTGCATATTGAGCGGATACCCATTACCTGAAGGGTTAAGTACACATTCTAGCGCGACACATATCTTATATGGTTTGGCCCCATTTTCTCTCTTCAACTCATTTCCTCTGACTGTGTTCCAGTTTTACCATATCACTTTGGCACCCCTCAGTTGCCATGTTGTTTCATGCCTTATTATTTTGCACATGCTGTTGCACCTAGAGTCTTTGTATCCTGACTCTGCACTTTGCCTGTCCTTCCAAATATGGCCCCATTATGGCAGCATTTTCTGTGCTTTTCAGGTGAAACTGATTTTTCTCTCCTTTATGCCCTTATGTATTTTATTGACTTAAATTGTAGAACTGGTGAGTTATGTTTTTCTGTTCTTATTTGTTTTCACATGTCTCTACCATTTCTTGAATGTGAGCTAGAATTTATCTTCTGTGTGTATTTTCTGCTTCTACTAGGTTAGTGCCTGTGATTTGATAGATACAATGGATGTTTTTGTTTTGTTTTGTCTGACAAATTGAGTGACTGAGTGAATAAATACTATTTTTTTCTGAAGATTTTTTTGTTGTTGCTTTTCGGTTTTTTGTAATAGGAGGGAGCAACAAAGACAGTAACTGGACAACAAGAAAATGATATTGGCATTATTGAACAAGCTCCACAAGATCAAAAAAGTAATGACGATTTTATTTTTTTATGCCAAAATAATAAAAGTGGTAATTTAGTGAATATCTCTGAAAATTTTTCTATGCTTAAATGCTATTATTTAGAAAACAATTTTGTAGACCAAATAACATGTCTACTTAAAAAAATACTTTCTGCTGTCTTTTCTCATACTATCAATTCTTTTTTCTGAACCTGCTTCAATTTTGAATTTCTATTTTTGCTATTAACTCTTATTTTTGAAATATTCATAAATGGAAATAGATTTGTATATGTTTTTACACTTTACAGTAATAAATGTTCTCATATATGTGTCTGTGAATAACATTTTGTAGATAAGATGCCCACATCAGAATCAGGACAAAAAGAAGATATAAAATCACCTTCTGATTCTGAGGTATGTGTATTGTTGTTGATGTTATTTTAAAATTTAAGTAATGAGTAATCTTAAAACATAGAAAGATGATTTGACTTTATTTTCTCACCTCTGCATGTGTCTATATGAAATTATTTTCTGGCATTTATCAGAACGTACTTTTTAATCATGTGCCAAGTGGATAACAGTTGCATAGTGCAATTCTGCTGATTTGCATTATTAATTTTGAAGCCAGTGTAGAATAGTGCAAAAGAAAATAAGGCTTAGAAGGCACCAGGAATCTATTCAAGTTCTGAAGTTAAATTTGTCTAAAAACTAAATAATTTATCTGCGTTCATTTATGGGCAAATGTATGATTCTATGTATATCTAGATATACAAAAGCTCTAACTGGATTCAGGGAGAAAGAGTTTAAACTGTAGTCTTAGTCTTGCTCAACTTGGAACTTGAAAAGATCATGCCTGGGACTTGAAAGTATTGGTATATTTTGATTATCCAGTATATATCTGAAAGAACATTTCAGGAATTGGATAAACATGAGAAATAGGACACCTGTAAAACTGTAATAACAACAATTTGGTTGAGTAGTATTTTAATAAGCAGGCATTCTTTTCACAAATAGAAACCTTTGAGTCCCTTTGTGGCAGCCATGTTTGCAGCCACATAAGTATCAAATAATAATGATGTATTCCAAAGTCACAGCTGTGGATGTGAAAGAGATAGGAATGGCCTTACCACTTAGAAGCAGCAGCTGCGTAGTGGTAACAACAATGAGTGGATGTCAAAAAATAAGTCTGTATTTTGGTTCTGTCACTTACTATCTATGGGAACTTGGAAAAAATCATTTAACCTAATCAAATACCAGTAACCTTGTTAATAAAAATAGTGCTCATATCTACCTCTTAGGTACATGTGATGAAATAATGTTGTAACAAATGTGAAAAGATTTTGTAAACTGGAAAGTCTGTATACGAATGTCAGATGAAATGATCAAAGTGGCATTTATGTGAGAGCAGTATTGTTAGCACAAGAACGGGGAGTAGGAACAGGCATGTGGATTTCTAATTTTGGGTAAGGGGATGGTAACTTTCAGCAGGCTACAACTGCAGATTTTCCATAGAAATATAGCAGTTTGGAAAGTTAGACTTTCCTGATGAGATTTTCAATGTTTTGACCTGGAGTAATTTCTTTCTGAGCACTAACTGTGTTAGGCAATGAGACTCTGAATATCCAAGATGAGGGATTATGCTGTAGTAGTAGGAAGAGAATAACAAATAGAAAAAACTTATAAGTCACTATAACTTTTTCTTAAAAACAAAACAGAGAATGTTTGGTTAGAGAAAATTGAAGAACTTTATAATTAGCATGGGTGTGGGAGTGGCAGTGGAATTCTGTGGTCAGAGTAGATCTTTCTGAGACTGCCATTTAATCTCCATCTCAAAGATGAGGCGTAGGCCATATGAAAGTCTAGGAGGAAGACATTCTAAACAGAGAGAACAGTGGACCGTATTTGTTCATCATTTTGTTCTTAACCTAGAATGACTAGGAAGTAGAAAGTGGGGTAACCACCAACATCATCATCATCCTCATTATTCTAAAGTGAAGAAAAATCTGCAAATATGTGTCTGGCACATGTTACACGTTTCACGAATACATGTTTTTGTTTTTCTCTTTTTATGAAGGCTTGCTCTACTTTTCTGAAGTTGTGTCTTAATCAATCACATACTTTATCTAATGACTTTGCTTTCATTTAAAAGTAACATAAATAAAAGTTTTCCTTCTGAATCTTTCCTTTTATTCAAGCAGTTCTTTATCAGCAAAAAACTTGTAAAAATTATTCTTATTATCTTAAGCCCTTGTTTTCCTAAATGAAACAATTTCTACAGAGTTCTATTCCTACTCTGTATGACATACTCTGAAAATTCTCTTCATGCCCTGCATAGTTTTTAACAAAAATTCTATATTTATGCATATGTCAAGTGTTTAATCATATTGTGTTCTGTTTGAAATGCCCTATTATTTTTGGTGAGGACTACAGAGTAAGGCAGATACTTTGAATTTAATTCCTTTTGTACACGAGTGAATTTTTTCTGAATATGTTTTATTTTCCATGCTCAGTAACCTAGTCAATAGCGACATGAAGATAAAAGATAAGTTTGATATACAGAGCACATTTGAGGTTTCCTCTTGAAATGTTTTGGTGTTCAATATGTGAACAGCTTTAAATCTAATTACCTTTAAAGTAAAAAAAAAATATGTTTTAAGAAATTTTTTTTTTTTTTTTTTTTTTTTTTTTTGAGATGGAGTCTTGCTCTGTCACCAGGCTAGAGTGCAATGCCTGATCTCAGCTCACTGCAGCCTCTACCTCCTGGGTTCCAGCAATTCTCCTGCCTCAGCCTCCTGAGTAGCTGGGATTACAGGCACCTGCCACCATGCCCAGCTAGTTTTTGTATTTTTAGTAGAGATGGGGTTTCACCCAATTGGCCAATATGGTCTCGATCTCTTGACCTCGTGATCTACCCGCCTTGGCCTCCCAAAGTGATGTGATTACAGGTGTGAGCCATTGTACCCAGTCCATAAAAAAGATTTTAAATGAAAGTATTGATGCTTGTCATTTTTATTATTTTAAAATTGAAAATATTTATTGATGTGGCTCACGCCGTAATCCCAGTGCTTTGGGAGGATGAGGCGGGCGGATCACTTGAGATCAGGAGTTCAAAACCAGCCTGGCCAACATGGTGAAACCCTGTCTATCCTAAAAATAGAACAAGTTAGCCAGGCGTGGTGGCTCATGCCTATAGTCCCAGTTACTTGGGAGGCTGAGGCAGGAGAATTGCTTGAACCTGGGAGACAGAGGTGGCAGTAGGCCAAGATCACACCAAAGAGCCACGCTGCAAGACTTCATCTCAAAAAAACAAAAAAATGAAATAAACAAATTATTTATTGATATTATCTTTAACAGATTATCTCTAAGAGTGCTGGACAGAATTATATGTGTTTACCTGGTGCTATATATCAAAATGATGTCGAAACAATAAATCACAAAATAGAAGGTAAGAACAATTTTTTTAATTTAAAACACCATTTGGCCAAATGTTTGTCTAAATGCATGAGGACTGATATACTCTGACAGCCAAAGAAAATTATTTTTTAAATGCATAGCATAGAAGAACAAAAGGAGTGAAACTTATATGTCTTCTCAGGTGTTAGCAACAGATTATATTGACAGTGCCAAAAAAAAGAGCGGAATTATTAGTTTAAATTCAATATACTGTAAGACCTGAGCAAAGGAGTAAAAGAGGAAATGAAGACAGAGGAAGACAGAGAATACATGGAGTACATGAGGCAACAAGAAGCAGGCTTATATAATGGCGGATGGTAAAATAAAATAATTCTTTAGAGAAAGATAGGTCATGGTTAGAAAGATTTGAAGAATATAAAGTGACCTTTCATTACCAAAATTTGCCAGGGAATTATAGCAAAATGTTGTCTCTCCTGTCTTTCTCACTGGTGGGGAAGCATTAGGGATGGAAGCACCTGACCATGGAGAGTTGTGTTTTATCTGCAATAGGTGAATATAAGCATATTTGCACAGCCATGCATGTATATAATTTGTCATATAGACTCGGTATAGATCAGAAGTTTTCAAACTGTAGAAAATCAGCTGAATACCTTGTTAACAATGCACGCTATGATTCAGCAGGCATGGGATTCTGGCATTTTTAAATAAGTTCTCAAGTGATGCTGATACTGGTGGTCCTTCAACCTCACTCTTAAGTAGCAAGGGAACAGCCTTTCCTTTGGAAAAATCTGGAAGAAGGGCAGTTGGATAGAAGGTCAAGACATAACAGGGTCAAGGGAAAGCATTATATTGCTTTTATTTCTGAGTATGTTTCTGGCCAGAGGGGAAAAAAGGTAAATAAATAGTAATTACAGATGTCAGATACTACCCCTAATCAAAGAGAAAGAAAGTGTTGGAAAAATTGATTTTAAAAGATGTTGAGTGGGAAGAATCAAGACCACAGATATAGACATTATTTTGGCTAAGGAAGAGGGATTGTGAGGCAGGAAACGGGGCAAGAAAGAAGATAGCTAGGCAACTTTAGAGTTTCTGAAAAGGAAATGTGAGTGAATTAACTTCAGATGCATTTAGAATATTTCTGTTATATATTCGTTTTCTGCCTCATGGCTCTCAGTACTCCTTGGACCTTGCATGGACCTTGATTTAATTCTATGAAATATTGGAAATTTAGGTTACTTACAGCACTCATTTTTCCTATAAGTTTCTAATGTTTCTCCAAGGAGTCACAAGTTGATTCTGAAGATATTGTTGCATTGAGGAAATACTATCTCATTGTAATTAAAGTAGCTTTTAATTTATATGCAGTACAAGTTCTTTAAGCTTATTTATCTAAAACACATTCACATCAAATATATTGTCATGGCCTACTGAAATTTCAAAGGATTGGATGTATATTTTGCTAATATCAAAAAGTTAGTATCTTGAAGAATCTTACTTATTGATAAATAATCTTTTTTGAAGAACCGTGTAATAAAGATTGCTTAATCAAACTAAGTAATAATAAAAAATAAAAACTTAGAAATGACAGATGATAGGTAATTAAAATTATCTGAGTGAACAGCAAATATCTGACATAGTGGGTTTCATGGGAGAAGAGAATATGACTTCTTTTGTGAAGAAATAATTAATACAAATTAGTCAAACTTTTATTTTTCTTTTGCATTCTAATGAATATGAAGTTAATTTTTAGATTTTTAAGATTGCAGTTCTAACCAATTGACTATAGAAGTGGTGGTTATTATCCACCAAGAGAATATACAGGCTACAGAAGAAAGTCCACAGATTCATGAATGAAAATAGATTTGTATATGTTTAAAAAATTTATAATAAGAAGTGTTCTTATGAATGTGTCTGTGATTAACCTTTTATAGATCAGAGGTTCCCAACAGAATCCAAACAAGAGGAAGATAAAGAAAATGCTTGGGATTCTGGGGTATTGTATATTATTGATGTTATTATTCTCTAAAAATGTTAATATTGAGTGATGTGAAAATACAAAATCAGAGGCTTTGACTTGGTTTTCTTACCACTGCATATGCTCAGAAGAAATTCTGGTATTTCTAAAAACACACTTGGCTGGGCACTGTAATTCATGCCTGTAATGCCAGCACTTTGGGAGGCCCAAGGTGGGAGGATCACCTGAGTTTGGGAGTTCGAGACTAGCCTGGTAAATATGGTGAAATCCTGTCTCTACTAAAAATACAAAATTAGTTGGACACGGTGGCACATACCTGTAATCCCAGCTACTTGGGAAGGTGAGGCAGGAGAATTACTTGAACCCGGGAGGAGGAGGTTGCAGTGAGTTGAGATTATACCATCACACTCCAGCCTGGGTGACAGAGTGAGACTCTGTCTCAAAAAAAAAAAAAAAAAATACTTAAAAAAAAAAATCTATGTGCTAAGTAGATTACTGCTTGATAGTGAAATTCTATTAATTTTCAGAATTAGTTTTAGACACGAGTTTAGTATAGTATAAAAAATAAAGCTTAGAATTCACCAGTAATTCACATGAGTTCGAGGGAAAGTTTGGCTGAAAACTAAAGAATTACTCTGAATCCACCTTTGGGCAAATATATGATTTGGTGGTATATCTAGATGTAAAAAAGTTCTAATTAGATTAATAGAAAAATAGTTTAAGCTGCGGTTTTGTACAACTTGAAACATGAAAAGATAATGCTTTGGATTTGAAATAATTGACATATGTATATTGTCCAGTAGAGATCTGAAGGAACATTTTAGGAGAAAATAATGCATAAAGAATAGGAAACCAGTGGGACTGTAATAACAACAATTTGTTTGAGTAGTGTTTTAAAAAGAAGAAATTATTTTTACAAATAGAACTCTTTGAGTCCATCTGTGGTAGCCATGCTTATAGCAACATAAGTACCAAATAATAATGATGTAGTCCAAGGTCACAACTGTGGAAAGACACAGGAAGTGACTGACCTCTTAGATCCAAGCCCCTGCTGCACAGTGGTAACAGAAATGAGATGTCAGTAGACAAGTCGACTTTATCTAATTTGTCCATAGACAAAAAAAAAAAAGACTTTCTAATACTTGTCTGCTTTCATTTAAACATAACATAATATAAGTTTTCCTTAGTACTTTTTCATTTCATTCAAGTACTTTTTCTGTCAGCATTTTATCAAAAACATTTTGATTATTTTAAGCCCCTGTTTACCTAAATAAAGCAGCTTCTACAATGTTCTGAGTATACTTTATATGACTTATTCTTAACATTCTCTTCATACCATGCATCATTTTTAACACTAAATAATTCTATAATCATGAATATTTTCGATGTTTAATGCAGTATGTATGTGCGGCAGCCCTCCTTTCCAGGGAACACCAGCTGCAGGGAGTCTGTCCCTTGCAGACCTCTGACCCGGGGACAGATGAATAAAGTACATTGACACACAGATATTCTGCTCTGTCAGTCCAGCTGAGAGTGTCCAAGTGGCTTATAGACTCCCTGCTGAGTTCTGTAAACAGTTGCCACTATGGCCCTGATCAGCTAGTCAGACTCACAATTATTCAGTAAGATTAATTAACAAAAGCTTGAGTCAACACCATTAGAGGGTAATTGACATTGTGGACTTCCCGAGTAAAAAGCCCTTAAGCACCTGTGGTACATCAAAGGTTAGTCTTAAGATTATATGAGTAAATTAGCTAGCTAGGTAAACTACTCAGCCTTCCTTTATGACTACTTTAATTTGTTTAACTAAAGGTGAAGATCAGGTTGCCTTCAACCATATCTATTACCAAAATTGTGCAAACTTCTCAGTCTTCCAAGCAGCTTTGTGTCTATCTCTATAATTATCTCTAATATTTTTCCCACCAGCCTGATTGAATTCCAACTTGTGTTATGGCAGGTAGCAAGTGTATTATATTTTGTTTGATGTGCCTTCTTGATTTTTGGTGAGGAAGATAAAGTAAGATATTTTTAAGTGAGTTGCTTCTTGAAATATGCAGATAAGTGTATATTTTTGTCAATATTATTTATTTTTTCATGCTCAGTAACTGAGTCAATAGCTGCATGAAGATAACTGGTAAGTTTTGATCTAGATAGCATATGTGAGGTTTTCTATCAAAATGTTGTGATTTTCAATATGTGCCTATCCTTAAATCAAATTGCCTTTGAAGCCAGAAATTGAGTTTAAAAATATTTTAATTAGGAAATTTTATGCCTCTTTTGATTTTAAAATTGAAATTATCTATTGATACTACTTTTAACAGAGTCTCTTTGAGAGTTCTACAAAGATTCAAGTGTGTACACCTGAGTCTATTTATCAAAGTGTAACGAAGCATATAAATAGAGAAGTAGAAGGTAAGAACCATTTTTATTTGAAAAGTCTTTTAACCATATGTTTTTCTAAATGCATGAAGACTGATATACTCTAATAGCCAAATAAAATTACCCACTAAATACATAACATTGAAAAGAGAGGAATAAAATGGTAAGTTACATTTTATTCCTTGTATAAGTTGGCAACAGGATATATAGAGAGTACAAAAAAAAAAAAAAAAGAAACCAAATTATTTGAATCCAAAATACTCTAAGACATGAGGAGAGTCAGGAAATAAGTAAGAGAAAAGGAGTAAAAAAGGGAATGAAGACTAAGGAAGACAGAGAGAGTATAGGGAGTTCATGAAGGAAGAAGAAGCAGGTTTATTAAATGGAGATGGGAAAAAATATATATATATATCTAGAAAAGATAGACAATGCGTAGAAAGATGGTAAGAATATAAAATGATCTTCCAGTCCCAAAACTTGTCAGAAAATTATAGTTAAAGTTTTCTTACTTTTCCTGTCTTTCTCACTACTGGGAAGGCATTAGGAATGGAATTATCTGAGCATGCAGAATTGTGTTTTATTTGCAATAGGTGAGTATTAACAAATATGCATAGGTGTGCATCTATATAATTTGTCATATATACTCAGTATAGACCAAAAGTTATGAAACATTAGAAAATCAGCTGAATACCTTATTAATACACAGTATCATTCAGCACAATTGAGTTTCTATTAGTAAGTTCTCAGGCAATGCTGATACCAGTGGTACTTGGAGCTCGCTCTCAGAAGCAAGGGGAGAGGCCATTTATGGGGAAAATGTGGAAGAAGAGCAACTGAATAAATGGTCAAGACATAACAGGGTCAAGAGAAAGCATTATATTCCTTTTGTTTCTGAGTATGCTTTTAGCCAGAGAAGAAGAAGAAAAAGATAAAAAAGCAGAAACTGTAAATTTAAGATACTCTCACTAAACAAGGAGAAAGGAAGTGATGGAAAAAGAAATTTGAAACAGTGTTGGATGGAAAGAATTCTACAGAGTTAGAGGGTTTTGTTTATATTTGATTTTTATTTTATTTTTTTAATAGAGGCATTCTAGGCAGATAACAGGGGACAAACAAGAAAGAAGGTAGGCAGGTTTTGTCCTCTGAGAAGGACAGTTGAGTGAACTCTCTTCAGATGCATTTAGATTATTTGCACTCCCGAAAGTAGTTTGTGGGCATTCCAGAGACTACCAGAAGTGGGAGAACCACAGTGACTCATTAGGTTTCTCTGTTACAATCAGGCATGACAAATATATATTTTGTTGATGTTAGCTATTCAAATGAGATATATTTGAAACTAAGAACATTGACTTTATTTTTAAGAAAGTGTTGAATTGCCATTCCACAAAAATTTATTATAGACTAATGATACACCAAATCAGATGAATTGTAGGAACTAAAAATTACTGAATTTATATTTGAATAATAAGATTGCTTTTTAAAATAAATATTGTGGTGACTTAACAATATAAAAAGTTATTTGTGTTTAATACATCTATTGCAATTAATTTTTATATAAATATGTGAATATTGAAAGCTTATAAATTATTTCCATGATGAGTTTTATACATCTTGCATGAGTGGATCAAGAAGCATTCAGATGGATAAAATAGAGGATACAGAAACATAGGCATATGATTACACCATATGGTTATGGAAAACAATGAATATTTATATTTAGTATTATGACCTAAGTGTATATCCAAGCTGATCAATTCATAACACTTCACAGATGAGATGTCAATTCTACATTCAACTGAACTCTCATCATAACTATGTACCTTTCCAAAGATAGGCCCGTATTAAAGAACATGATGAATAGAATAATATAAATGATTCTAGTGTGTTTCGTTAAGTACCTGGTATGGCATTCCATGTTCAGCTTTGACATTTATTTTCTCATATCAATTCTTTTTACATGTGAAACACAATCTTGCTTTTGAAGTCTTAACTGCATGATCTGTGAAACCTATATTTATATTTTCTTCAGTGTATTCTTGTCATGTGTGTGTCCTAAATAAACCAAAAGAAAACTTCCCAAATCTAAAGTATTCATTCTCAAAGATGACCAAGAGGACTCAGTTAGATACTCTCACTGTTTTCATTTGTGGTTGGCTTTGTCATATTTACTTATGATTGATGATAAATCTCTTTCGCTTTTTAGAGCCTCCTGAGAAGTCATCTGCCTTCAAGGTATTTAGTTTTATAATTTCATTTTGAATGACTTCTTAACTATGTATTTTGTGAAGTATCCATTCTTGATTAATCATTGTTCTTCCAAACCCATTTAGCCTGCCACTGAAATACAAAACTCTTTTCCAAATGAAGCCTTCGAATGCAAGAAGGAACAACCTTTGACAGCAGGTAAATTTCAACTTATGTAAAGACGAATATTTCAATATTGGACATTTTGATAATAGTCTTTCTATCCCCAATGCTGTATTTTTTTCAACTTTGCTGAAAAAAATTTGATCTAGATAATGCCAATATTGGTATTTGTGTTTGAAAACCCAATCTTACAAGAACAGTAATTTACAATATTTTAAAAAAACATGTAGCCTTATTCTCAAGTGTTTCCACTTTTGTATCCTGAAACTGTAATGTTTTCTATTTTGAACTTCTGTATTTCTTAAAGATTCAAGGAGGTGAATTTTGAAAGTCTAATTTTTGTTTAGTTCTTTGAAGCTTGATTCAAATTCCACGGTTTACTTCGGGGATTGCATCTTTTATTAATATAACACTTGTTTTTTAACATTAATTACCTCATTTCCGGTGTTGTCACTTTGAGAATCCTAAGAAAATCGGTAACTCGGATTAACGAACTCTGTGTGTTTGTGTGTATGTGTCTGCATGTGTGCCTGTGTGTGTCTGTTTATGCGTGTGGTACCTTTCCCTTGTAAAGATGAGGATAGTAGTTAGTCATTTATTTGTGAATATTTGATAAACACACTCTTTTTCATGAAACTGTGATTCTGAAGCCTTTGGCTTTAGAGTCTTTGTATAGTACTACCGTTTATTGCCTAGAAGTAAGCAATATTCTAAACTATTTTAAAAACTATTCTTATGCATGTTTAAACATTTTAAAACATGTGTGCAAGTTCATGTTTAATATGTAAAATATTTTTCAACTTCTAAAGCATACATGGTTGTACAGTGTAATATTGTAATATTCAGCAATTCTTTTTTTATCTGCATTATAATTTTTAGAGACATCCATAAAGAGCACAGTTAAGTGTCTTTTTAAATATTAGGTTGTTTATGAAATTCCATTGTATGACTACACCATAGTTAATTGCACAATTTTGATGCTGATTAGTAATAAATAAAAATGAAAGCATGCAGATTTCAGAGTCTTTAAGTTAGTTTTATCTGCTGATTTTTTAGTTATTAGAAATTAAAACTACAATATTTAAAGTATTTCTTTTTGGAATCATACATTCCACTAACAATTTGACCTGTGACCCACAGATTATTAGAGCTATGGTGTTGCAACATGTTAGATCTCTGAAATTATCCAGGGTACACTTCTAAAAATGAGTGAAAATGGTGGCTTACCAAAGTATGATTTGAGTTTCTTGGACCCTCTGCATGAAATGTGAATTTTGGGGATGCTGATCACAAGTTAAATTTGCTTTTTAAAACTGGGTATACAGTTGATGGATGTCAAATGATAAACGAATCCTTAATGATGAAACGGTCTTTTAAGTTTTAGTTGTTCATGTTTGCTTTTTTCTTTAACCTGATGCAAATAGTTGTAATTTGTACTTTTTGTTGATAAAGAAAACTGGGCGTTGTTTTTGGTATAAATTCATTTTCTGTCTCATGGGCCTGAGAGCTCTGCAAGTCTTGTGTGGGCCTTCATTGTATCCTGAGACATGTGGGAACGTTAGATTACTTAAGATTGCTTGAGATTGCTGTGTCAATCAAACTAAGTAATACTACAAAATAAAAATTTACAAAGAAATGAGAGATGATAGGTAAAGTTTTCTGAAGGAACAGCAAATACAGGACATACTGTGTTTCACAGGAGAAGAGGGTATGATTGCTTTGTGAAGAAATAATTCATACAATTTAGTCAGATTTCTATTTTTCTGCATTCTAATGAATGATAGAATGTTAATTTTCAGACTTTTTAGATTTCAATTCTAATGGATTGACTATAGAAGTAGTGATTGTAATCGACACAAAGAATATACGGGCTACAGAGGAAAAACCACAGATTCATGAATGAAAGCAGATTTGTATATGTTTTGAAAATTTATAATAGAGAAATGTTCTCATGGATGTATCTATGATTAACTTTTTATAGATCAGATGATCCCATCAGAATCCAAACAAAAGGACAATGAAGAAAATTCTTGGGATCTAGAGGTACTATGTATCATCAGTGTTTTCTTAATATTAGTATTGCATGATATGAAAACACAAAATCAGAGGCTTAGACTTTATTTTCTCACTTCTGCATATGTCATCCCCAAATTATTTTTGGTATTTTTCAGAATATGCTTCATAGAGAATCTATGTGCTGAGTAGGTTACTACTTCATAGTGAAATTCTGCTAATTTGTCGGATTAATTTAAGAAGCTAGTGTGGCATAGTATAAAAAATAAGGCTTAGAAGTCACTAGCAATTCACATGGGATCTGAAGTACGTTTGTCTAAAAGCAAAAGAATTATACTGAGTCCAGTTATGGGCAAATATATGATTCTGTGGTTTATCTAGATGTACAAAAGTTCTAATTGGATTCATAGACAGTTTAAACTGCAGTATTTTAAAAGCTGGGACCTGAAAAGTTAATGGCTGGTACTTGAACATATTGACATAATCTTTATTGTTCAGTATAGAGCTGAGGGAACATTTCGGGAAAAAGACAAGTCTAAGGAATAGGAAACCTGGTGGGACTATAATAACAAGAGTATTGGTTGACTAGTCTTTTAAAAAATATAAATTATTTTCACAAATAGAACTCCTTGAGTCCCTTTGTGGCAGTCAAGCTGCAGCAGCATGAGCGTCAAATAATAGTGATGTATTTTAAGGTCACAGCTGTGGAAAGACATAGAAAGTATCTGACCTCTTACAAACAAGCAGCTGCTGCCTGGTGGTAACAGCAAAGGGTGGAAGTCAACAGACAGGTAGATTTTATCTGATTTGTCATTAGACAAAAAAACTTTAATATTTGTTTCTTTCATTTAAACATAACATAATTTTTTTCTTAGTGCATTTACATTCTATTCAGGCACTTTTTTTGTCAGCATAGATATGTCAAAAACATGTTGCTGAATTTAGGCCCCTGTTTACCAAAATAAAGCAGCTTTTCAACATTCTGTGCATATATTATATGACAGACTCTAAAAGTTCTCTTCATGACATGCATCATTTTTAACACTAAATAATTCTATAATCATGAATATTTTAAATGTTAAATCTGGCCTTCAAATGTTTAATATTTTAAATGTTTAATATTTTAAATGTATAATGGCAAGCAGCAAGTGTGTTGTATTGTGTTTGAAAAGTCATATTTAGTTTTGATGAGGACTACAACATAAGTTAGATATTTTTAAGAGAGATACTTTTTGAAATATGCAAGAGTGAATTTTTTCATGAATGTGATTTCTTTCTCCTGCTCAGTAACCAAGTTAATGGCTGCATGAACGTAAAGATAAGCTTGATGTAGAGAGAGTTAAATGAGGATTTCTGTCAAAATGTTTTGATTCTCTATGTGTCTGCTCTGTAGTCAAATTGGTTGTAAAGTAGGAAATTGTGTTTTAAAAAAAGATTTTAATAAGGAAATTTTGATACTCTTCATTATTAGGATTTTTCCATTTAAATTATTTATTGATATTACTTTTAACAGAGTGACCGTGAGACTGTTTCACAGAAGGATGTGTGTTTACCCAAGGCTACACCTCAAAAAGAATTCCATACGATAAGTGGAAAATTAGAAGGTAAGAACCATTTTTTATTGAAAATGTCATTTGACCAAATATTTCTCTAAACTGATGAGGAAGGATATCCTCTAATAGCCAAAGAAAATTACCTCCTAAATGCAAAGCATGGAAAAAAAGAGAAGTGAAAGTTGAATGGTGATAAGTTATACGTCTTATCAGGTGTTAGCAACAGACTATATTGAGAGCGCTGAAAAGGAGTTGAATTACTAGTTTGAATTCAAGATATTCCAAGACCTGAGGAAAATGAGAAAATAAGAAAGAAGAAAGTAGTAAAAGAGGAAATGAAGACTGAGAAAGTAGAGCGTACAGAGAGTACATGAAGGAACAAGAAGCAGGTTTATATAATGGAGGATGATAAAATGAAATGATTCTTTACAAAAAGATGGGGTATGGTTAGAAATTTGGGAAGAATAAAAAGTGACCTTCTCGTACCAAAATATTCCACAGAATTACAGCAAAGGTATTCTGATTTTTCCTATCTTTCTCACTGGTGGGAAGCCATTAGGGATGGAAGCACCTGATCATGGAGAGCTGTGTTCTATTTGCAATAGGTGAGAGTAAGCATATATGCACGGCCACACATGTATATAATTTGTCATATGCACTCCATATAGACCAGAAGTTTTCATAGAAAATCAGCTGAGAACTTTGTTAACAATTCACACTGTGATTCAGCCGACTTGGGATTCTGCATTTTTAGTAAGTTCTCAGGTGATGCTGACGATGGTGGTCCTTGGACCTTGCTCTGAGTTATTTTTGATATAAATTCATTTTCTGTCTCACGGGTTTGAGAGCTCCTCAAGTCTTGTGTGGGCCCTGATTTTTATCCTATAACATGTGGGAACGTTAGATCACTTAAGGCAACTATTGTTTCCTATACATTTCTGATGTTTCTCCAAGGTGTCACAAGGTGACTCTGAATATATTGCTGCATTAGAGAAGAACTGTGTCATTGTAATTAAAGCAGTTCTTAATTTATATGCAATAAAAGTTTTTTAAGCTTATCTTCCTAAAACATATACACAGTCAAAACACACCCAATACGCTGTCATGGCATATTGAAATGTAAAAGGGTTGGACATATAGTTTACTAACATCAAGAAGTTAATATCTCTAAGAAATCTTATTTGGTGATGAATCATCTCTTTTGGAAAACTTTGTAATAGAGATTGCTGAGCCAATCATGCTGAGTAATACGACAAAATAAAAATGTACAGAGAAATGAGAGATGATAGGTAAAGTTTTCTGAATGAACAGCCAATAAAAGACATACAGTGTTTCACGGGAGAAGAGGGTATGACTGCTTTATGAAGAAATAATTCATACAAGTTTGTCAAATTTCTATTTTTCTGCAATCTAATGAATGATATAATGTTAAGTTTCAGACTTTTTAGATTTCAATTCTAATGGATTGACTATAGAAGTAGTGATTGAATAGATAAAAAGAATATACAGGCTACTGAGGAAAAACCACAGATGTGTGAATGAAAGATTTATATATGTTTTCAAAATTTATAGTGGAGAAATGTCCTCATGAATATATCTGTCATTTAACTTTTATAGATCAGATGATCCCATCAGAATCCAAACAAAAGGATGAAGAAGAAAATTCTTGGGATTTAGAGGTACTATGTATTACCAATGTTTTTTTAATATTTGTATTGCATGATATGAAAACATAAAACCAGAGGCTTAGATTTTATTTTCTCACCTCTGCATATGTCACCCCCAAGTTATTTTTGATATTTTTCAGGTTATGCTTAATAGAGAATTTATGTGCTAGGTAGATTACTGCTTCATAGTGAATTTTTTTGAAGAAGATTTTAATTAGGAAATTTTGATACTTGCTATTATTAGGATTTTTCCATTGAAATTGTTTACTGATATTGCTTTTAACAGAGTGACCGTGAGACTGTTTCACAGAAGGATGTGTGTTTACCCAAGGCTACACCTCAAAAAGAATTCCATACGATAAGTGGAAAATTAGAAGGTAAGAACCATTTTTTATTTAAAGAGTCATTGGACCAAATATTTCTCTAAACTGATGAGGAAGGATATCCTCTAATAGCCAAAGAAAATTACCTCCTAAATGCAAAGCACGGAAAAAAAGAGAAGTGAAAAGGTGATATGTTATACATCTTATCAGCTCTAGGCAACAGACTATATTGAGAGTGCTGAAAAGGAGGTGAATTATTAGTTTGAATTCAAGATATTCCAAGACCTGAGGAAAATGAGAAAGTAAGAAAGAAGAAAGTAGTAAAAGAGGAAATGAAGACTGAGAAAGACAGAGCGTACAGAGAGTATATGAAGGAACAAGAAACAGGTTTATGTAATGGAGGATGATAAAATAAAGTGATTCTTTACGAGAAGATCGGGTAATGTTAGAAACTGGGAAGAATATAAATTGAACTTCTCGTACAAAAGTTTAGCAGAGAATTACAGCAAAGGAATTCTGACACTTCCTGTCTTTCTCACTGGTGGGAAGCCATTAGGGATGGAAACACCTGACCATGGAGAGCTGTGTTCTATATGCAGTAGGTGAGACTAAGCATATATGCACGGCCACACATGTATATAATTTGTCATATACACTTTGTATAGACCAGAAGTTTTCATAGAAAATTAGCTGAAAACCTTGTTAACAATTCACACTGTGATTTAGCCAACTTGGGATTCTGCATTTTTCATAAGTTATCTGGCGATGCTGATGCTGGTGGTCCTTGGACCTTGCTCTGAGTTATTTTTGATATAAATTCATTTTCTGTCTCAAGGGCCTGAGAGCTCCTCAAGTTTTCTATGGGCCTTGATTTTTATCCTATAACATGTGGGAACATTAGGTTACTTAAGGCAATTATTGTTTCCTATACATTTCTGATGTTTCTCTAAGGTGTCACAAGCAAACTCTGAAGATATTGCTGCTTTAGGGAAGAACTGTATCTTTGTAATTAAAGCAGTTCTTAATTTATATGCAATAAAAGTATTTTTAACTTATCTTCCTAAAACATAAACAAAGCCAAAACACGCCCAATAGGCTGTCATGGTGTATTGAAATGTAAAAACGTTGGACATATAGTTTACTAACATCAAAAAGTTAATATCACTAAAAAATCTTATTCGTTGATAAATCATATTTTTTGACGAACTGTGTAATAAAGACTGCTGAGGCAATCGAGCTAAGATATACTACATAATAAAAATTTACAAAGGAATGAGAGATGATAGGTAAAGTTTTCTGAATGAACAGCCAATAAAAGACATACAGTGTTTCATGGGAGAAGAGGGTATGACTGCTTTGTGAGGAAATAATTGATACAAGGTAGTCAAATTTCTATTTTTCTGCATTCTAATAAATGATATAATGTTAATTTTCAGATGTTTTAGATTTCAATTCTAATGGATTGACTATAGAAGTAGTGATTGTAATCAATAAAAAGAGTATACGGGCTACGGAGGAAAAACCACAGATTCGTGAATGAAAAATTTATATTTGTTTTTAAAATTTATAGTAGAGAAATATTCTCATCAATGTATCTGTGATTAACTTTTTATAGATCAGATGATCCCATCAGAATCCAAACAAAAGGACGAAGAAGAAAATTCTTGGGATTTAGAGGTACTATGTATTATCAATGTTTTTTTAATATTAGTATTGCATGATATGAAAACATAAAATCAGAGGCTTAGACTTTATCTTCTCACCTCTGCATATGTCACCCCCAAGTTATTTTTGATATTTTTCAGGATACACTTAATACACTTTCAGAATACCTAATCTATGTGCTAGGTAGATTATTGCATCATAGTGAAATTTTTTTAAAAAGATTTTAATTAGGAAATTTTGGTACTTTTTATTATTAGGATTTTTCCATTGATATTGTTAATTGATATTACTTTTAACAGAGTGACCGTGAGACTGTTTCACAGAAGGATGTGTGTTTACCCAAGGCTACACCTCAAAAAGAATTCCATACGATAAGTGGAAAATTAGAAGGTAAGAACCATTTTTTATTTAAAGAGTCATTTGACCAAATATTTCTCTAAACTGACGAGGAAGGATATCCTCTAATAACCAAAGAAAATTGCCTCTTAAATGCAAAACATGGAAAAAAAGAGAAGTGAAATGGTGAAAAGTTATACGTCTTATCAGGTGTTGGTAACAGACTATATTGAGAGTGCTGAAAAGGAGCTGAATTATTAGTTTGAATTTAAGATATTCCAAGACCTGAGGAAAATGAGAAAATAAGAAAGAAGAAAGTAGTAAAAGAGGAAATGAAGACTGAGAAAGACACAATACATGAAGGAACAGGAAGCATGGTTATATAATGGAGGATAATAAAAAAAAATGATTCTTTAGGAGTAGATTGGATATGGTTAGAAATTTGCGAAGAATATAAACGGACCTTCCGGTACTGAAATTTACCAGAGAATAACAGCAAAAGTATTCTGACTCTTCCTGTCTTTCTCACTGCTGGGAAGCCATTAGGGATGCAAACACCGGACCATGGAGAGTTGTGTTCTATTTGCAATAGGTGAGACTAAGCGTATATGCACGGCCATACATGCATATAATTTGTCATATACACTCCATATAGACCAGAAGTTTTCATAGAAAATCAGCTGAGAACCTGGTTGACAATTCACACTGTGATTCAGCCGACTTAGGATTCTGCATTTTTAATAAGTTCTCAGGTAATACTGATGCGGATGGTCCTTGGATTTGCTCTGAGTTATTTTTGGTATAAATTCATTTTCTGCCTCAAGGGCCTGAGACCTCAAGTCTTGTGTGGGCCTTGATTTTTATCCTATAATATGTGGGAACATTAGGTTACTTAAGGCAATTACTGTTTCCTATACATTTCTGATGTTTCTCCAAGGTGTCACAACCTGACTCTGAAGGTATTGCTGCATTAGGGAAGAATTGTGTCGTTGTAATTAAAGCAGTTCTTAATTTATTTGCAATAAAAGATTTTTAAGCTTATATTCCTAAAACATATACACAGCCAAAACACACGCAATATGCTATCATGGCATATTGAAATGTAAAAGGGTTGGACATATAGTTTACTAACATCAAAAAGTTAATATTCCTAAAAAACCTTATTCGTTGATAAATCATCTTTTTTGTTGAACCGTGTAATAGAGATTGCTGAGTCAATTGAGCTAAGATATACTACAAAATAAAAATTTACAAAGAAATGAGAGATGATAGGTAATAGAAAAGTTTTCTGAATGAACAGCAAATATAGGACATATAGTGTTTCACGGGAGAAGAGGGTATGACTGCTTTGTGAGGAAATACTTCGTGCAAGTTAGTCAGTTTTCTATTTTTCTGCATTCTAATGAATGATATAATGTTAATTTTCAGACACTCAGATTTCAACTCTGATGGATTGACTACAAAGTAGTGATTGTAATCGATAAAAAGAATATATGGGCTACAGAGGGAAAACCACAGATTAATTAATGAAAGAATTGTATATGTTTTTAAAATTTATAGTAGAGAAATGTTCTCATGAATGTATCTGTTATTAACCTTTTATAGATCAGATGATCCCATCAAAATCCAAACAAAAGGACGAGGAAGAAAATTCTTGGGATTTAGAGGTACTATGTATTATCAATTTTTTTTTAATATTAGTATTGCATGATATGAAAACATAAAATCAGAGGCTTAGACTTTATCTTCTCACATCTGCATATGCCACACCAATTATTTTTGATATTTTTCAGGATACACTTCATAGAAAATCTATGTGCTAGGTAGATTACTGCCTCATAGTGAAATTTTTTAAAAAAGATTTTAATTAGGAAATTTTGATACTCTTCATTATTAGGATTTTTCCACTGAAATTATTTATTGATATTACTTTTAACAGAGTGACCGTGAGACTGTTTCACAGAAGGATGTGTGTTTACCCAAGGCTACACCTCAAAAAGAATTCCGTACGATAAGTGGAAAATTAGAAGGTAAGAACCATTTTTTATTGAAAAAGTCATTTGACCAAATATTTCTCTAAACTGATGAGGAAGGATATCCTCTAATAGCCAAAGAAAATTACCTCCTAAATGCAAAGCATGGAAAAAAAGAGAAGTGAAATGGTGAAAAGTTATACGTCTTATCAGGTGTTGGTAACAGACTATATTGAGAGTGCTGAAAAGGACGTGATTTATTAGTTTGAATTCAAGATATTCCAAGACCTTAGTGAAATGAGAAAATAAGAAAGAAAAAAGTAGTTAAAGAGGAAATGAAGACTGAGAAAGACAGAGTGTACAGAGAGTACATGAAGGAATAAGAAGCAGGTTTATATAATGGAGGATGATAAAATGAAATGATTCTTTACGAGAAGATCAGGTATGGTTAGAAATTTGGAGAAATATAAAGTGACCTTCTCGTACCAAAATGTACCAGAGAATTACAGCAAAAGTGTTCTGACTCTTCCTGTCTTTCTCACTGGTGGGAAGCCCTTAGGGATGCAAACACTGGACCATGGAGAGTTCTGTTCTATTTGTAATAAGTGAGAGTAAGCATATATGCACGGCCACACATGTATATAATTTGTCAGATACACTCCATATAGACCAGGAGATTTCATAGAAAATCAGCTGAGAACCTTGTTAACAATTCACACTGTGATTCAGCCGACTTGGGATTCTGCATTTTTAATAAATTCTCAGGCGATGCTGACGATGGTGGTCCTTGGACCTTGCTGAGTTATTTTTGGTATAAATTCGTTTTCTGTCACGGACCTGAGAGCTCCTCAAGTCTTTTGTGGGCATTTATTTTTATCCTGTAGCATGTGGGAATGTTAGGTTAATTAAGGCAATTATTTTTTCCTATACATTTCTTTTGTTTCTCCAAGGTGTAACAAGATGACTCTGAAGATATTGCTGCATTAGGGAAGAACTGCGTCATTGTAATTAAAGCAGTTCTTAACTTATATGCAATAAAAGCTTTTTAAGCTTATATTTCTAAAATATATACACAACCAAAAGACACCCAATACGCTGTCATGGGGTATTGAAATGTAAAAGAGTTGAACATATAGTTTGCTAACATCAAAAAGTTAATACACCTAAAAAATGTTATTTGTTGATAAATCATCTTTTTTTGATGAGCTGTGTAATAGAATTTGCTGAGTCAATCGAGCTAAGATATACTACAAAATAAAAATTTACTAGGAAATGAGAGATGATAGGTAATAGAAAAGTGTTCTCAATGAACAGCAAATATAGGACATACCGTGTTTCATGGGAGAAGAGGGTATGACTGCTTTGTGAGGAAATACTTTGTGCAAGTTAGTCAGCATTCTACTTTTCTGCATTCTAGTGAATGATATAATGTTAAATTTCCGACGTTTTAGATTTCAATTCTAATGGATTGACTACAAAGTAGTGATTGTAATCGATAAAAAGAATATACGGGCTACAGAGGAAAAACCACAGATTAATGAATGAAAGAATTGTATATGTTTTTAAAATTTACAGTAGAGAAATGTTCTCATGAATGTATCTGTTACTAACCTTTTATAGATCAGATGATCCCATCAGAATCCAAACAAAAGGACGAGGAAGAAAATTCTTGGGATTTAGAGGTACTATGTATTATCAATGTTTTTTTAATATTAGTATTGCATGATATTAAAACATAAAATCAGAGGCTTAGACTTTATCTTCTCACCTCTGCATGTGTCACCCCAATTATTTTTGATATTTTTCAGGATACGCTTCATAGAGAATCTATGTGCTAGGTAGATTACTGCTTCATAGTGAAATTTTTTTAAAAAAAATTTTAATTATGAAATTTTGGTACTTTTCATTATTAGGATTTTTCCATTGAAATTATTTATTGATATTACTTTCAACAGAGTGACCGTGAGACTGTTTCACAGAAGGATGTGTGTTTACCCAAGGCTACGCCTCAAAAAGAATTCCACACGATAAGTGGAAAATTAGAAGGTAAGAATCATTTTTTTTTTAAAGAGTCATTTGACCAAATATTTCCCTAAACTGATGAGGAACGATATCCTCAAATAACCAAAGAAAATTACTTCCTAAATGCGAAGCACGGAAAAAAAGAGAAGTGAAATGGTGAAAAGTTACACGTCTTATCAGATGTTGGCAACAGACTTTATTGAGAGTGCGGAAAAGTAGGTGATTTATTAGTTTGAATTCAAGATATTCCAAGACCTGAGGAAAATGAGAAAGTAAGAAAGAAGAAAGTAGTAAAACAAGAAATGGAAGACTGAGAAAGACAGAGTGTACAGAGAATAAATGAACAAGAAGCATGTTTATATAATGGAGGTTGATAAAATAAAATGATTCTTTATGAGTACATCGGGTATGGTTAGAAATTTGGGAAGAATGTAAAGTGACCTTCTAGTACCAAAATTTAGCAGAGAATAATAGCAAAAGTATTCTGACTCTTCCTGTCTTTCTCACTGGTGGGAAGCCATTAGGGATGCAAACAATGACCATGGAGAGCTGTGTTCTATTTACAATAGGTGAGACTAAGCATATATGCACGGCCACACATGCATATAATTTGTCATATACACTCCATATAGACCAGAAGTTTTCATGGAAAATCAGCTGAAAACCTTGTTAACAATTCACACTGTGATTCAGCCGACTTGGGATTCTGCATTTTTAATAAGTTCTCAGACGATGCTAATGCGGATGATCCTTGGACCTTGCTCTGAGTTATTTTTGGAATAAATTCATTTTCTGTCTCAAGGGCCTGAGAGCTCCTTAAGTCTTGTGTGGGCCATGATTTTTATCCTATAATATGTGGGAACGGTAGGTTAATTAAGGCAATTATTTTTTCCTATACATTTCTGATGTTTCTCCAAGGTGTTACAACCTGACTCTGAAGGTATTGCTGCATTAGGGAAGAATTGTGTCATTGTAATTAAAGCAATTCTTAATTTATATGCAATAAAAGTTTTTAATCTTATCTACCTAAAATATATACACAGCCAAAACATGCCCGATACGCTGTCATGGCATATTGAAATGTAAAAGTGTTGGACATATCGTTTACTAACATCAAAAATTAACATCCCTAAAAAATCTTATTCGTTGACAGTCAATTGAGCTAAGATATACTACAAAATAAAAATTTACAAAGAAATGAGAGATGATAGGTAATAGAAAAGTTTTCTGAATGAACAGCAAATATAGGACATACAGTGTTTCACGGGAGAAGAGGGTATGACTGCTTTGTGAGGAAATACTTCGTGCAAGTTAGTCAGTTTTCTATTTTTCTGCATTCTAATCAATGATAAAATGTTAATTTTCAGACTTTTTAGATTTAATTTCTAATGTATTGACTACAGAAGTAGTGATAGTAATTGATAAAAACAATATACAGGCTAAGGAGGAAGAACCACAGATTCGTGAATGAAAGATTTGCATGTTTTTAAAATTTATAGTAGAGAAATGTTCTCATGAATTTACCTGTGATTAACCTTTTGTAGATCAGATGATCCCATCAGAATCCAAACAAAAGGGCGAGGAAGAAAATTCTTGGGATTTAGAGGTACTATGTATTATCATTTTTGTTAATAATAGTATTGCATGATATGAAAACATAAAATCAGTGGCTTAGACTTTATCTTTTCACCTCTGCATATGTTACCCCAGTTATTTTTGATACTTTTCAGGATACGCTTCATAGAGAATCTATGTGCTAGGTAGATTACTGCTTCATAGTGAAATTTTTTAAAAAAGGTTTTAATTAGGAAATTTTGGTACTTTTCATTATTAGGATTTTTCCATTGAAATTATTTATTGATATTACTTTTAACAGAGTGCCCATGAGACTGTTTCACAGAAGGATGTGCGTTTACCCAAGGCTACACCTCAGAAAGAATTCCACACGATAAGTGGAAAATTAGAAGGTAAGAACCATTTTTTATTGAAAAAGTCATTGGACCAAATATTTCTCTAAACTGATGAGGAAGGATATCCTCTAATAGCCAAAGAAAATTACCTCCTAAATACAAAGCATGGAAAAAAAGAGAAGTGAAATGGTGATAAGTTATACATCTTATCATGTGTTGGTAACAGAATATATTGAGGGTGCTGAAAAGGAGGTGAATTATTAGTTTGAATTCAAAATATTCCAAGACCTGAGGAAAATGAGAAAATAAGAAAGAAGAAAGTAGTTAAAGAGGAAATGAAGACTGAGAAAGACAGAGCGTACAGAGAGTACATGCAGGAACAAGAAGCAGATTTATATAATGGAGGATGATAAAATGAAATGATTCTTTACAAAAAGATCGGATATGGTTAGAAATTTGGAGAAATATAAAGTGACCTTCTCGTACCAAAATGTACCAGAGAATTACAGCAAAAGTGTTCTGACTCTTCCTGTCTTTCTCACTGGTGGGAAGCCATTAGGGATGGAAGCACCTGACCATGGAGAGTTGTGTTCTATTTGCAATAAGTGAGAGTAAGCATATATGCACGGCAAGACATGTATATAATTTGTCATATACAGTCCGTATAGACCAGAAATTTTCATAGAAAATCAGCTGAGAACCTTGTTAACAATTCACACTGTGATTCAGCCGACTTGGGATTCTGCATTGTTAATAAATTCTCAGGCGATGCTGACGATGGTGGTCCTTGGCTCTGAGTTATTTTTGGTATAAATTCATTTTCTGTCACGGTCCTGAGAACTCCTCAAGTCTTGTGTGGCCCTTGATTTTTATCCTGTAGCATGTGGGAATGTTAGGTTAATTAAGGCAATTATTTTTTCCTATACATTTCTGATGTTTCTCCAAGTTGTCACGAGCTGACTCTGAAGATATTGCTGCATTGGGGAATATCTGCATCATTATGATTAAAGCAGTTCTTAACTTATATGCAATAAAGCTTTTTAAGCTTCCATGCCTAAAACATATACATAGCCAAAACAGACCCAATATGCTGTCATGGCATATTGAAATATAAAAGGGTTGGACATATAGTTTACTAACATCAAAATGTTAATATCCCTAAAAAATCTTATTCGTTGATAAATCATCTTTTTTGAAGAACTGTGTAATAGAGATTGTTCAGTCAAACGAGTTAAGTAATACTACAAAATAAAAATTTACAAAGAAGTGAGAGATGATCAGTAATTAAGGTTTTCTGAATGTACAGCAAATATAGGACATACAGTGTTTCACAGGAGAGGAGGGTATAACTGCTTTGTGAGGAAATGCTTCATACAGTTTAGTCAGTTTTCTATTTTTCTGCATTCTAATGGATGATATAATGTTAATTTTCAGACTATTTAAATTTCAATTCTAGTCAATTGACTATATAAGCGGGCATTTTAATCGATAACAAGAATATACAGATTACAGAAGACAAACCACAGATGCGTGAATAAAAGGTTTATGTATGTTTTTAAAATTAAAAATAGAAAATGTTCTCATGAATGTATCTGTGATTAACCTTTTATAGATCAAATGATCCCATCAGAATCCAAACAAAAGGACGAGGAAGAAAATTCTTGGGATTTAGAGGTACTGTGTATTACTATTGTTTTTTTAATATTAGTATTGCATGATATTAAAACATAAAATCAGAGGCTTAGACTTTATCTTCTCACCTCTGCATGTGTCACCCCAATTATTTTTGATATTTTTCAGGATACGCTTCATAGAGAATCTATGTGCTAGGTAGATTACTGCTTCATAGTGAAATTTTTTAAAAAAAAATTTTAATTATGAAATTTTGGTACTTTTCATTATTAGGATTTTTCCATTGAAATTATTTATTGATATTACTTTCAACAGAGTGACCGTGAGACTGTTTCACAGAAGGATGTGTGTTTACCCAAGGCTACGCCTCAAAAAGAATTCCACACGATAAGTGGAAAATTAGAAGGTAAGAATCATTTTTTTTTTAAAGAGTCATTTGACCAAATATTTCCCTAAACTGATGAGGAACGATATCCTCAAATAACCAAAGAAAATTACTTCCTAAATGCGAAGCACGGAAAAAAAGAGAAGTGAAA
Organism: Macaca mulatta; assembly: GCF_049350105.2. NCBI lineage: Eukaryota > Metazoa > Chordata > Mammalia > Primates > Cercopithecidae > Macaca > Macaca mulatta. Next base: position 54,626,364 of record NC_133414.1, read on the forward strand.
TGGTGAAAAGTTATACGTCTTATCAGATGTTGGCAACAGACTTTATTGAGAGTGCGGAAAAGTAGGTGATTTATTAGTTTGAATTCAAGATATTCCAAGACCTGAGGAAAATGAGAAAGTAAGAAAGAAGAAAGTAGTAAAACAAGAAATGGAAGACTGAGAAAGACAGAGTGTACAGAGAATAAATGAACAAGAAGCATGTTTATATAATGGAGGTTGATAAAATAAAATGATTCTTTATGAGTACATCGGGTATGGTTAGAAATTTGGGAAGAATGTAAAGTGACCTTCTAGTACCAAAATTTAGCAGAGAATAATAGCAAAAGTATTCTGACTCTTCCTGTCTTTCTCACTGGTGGGAAGCCATTAGGGATGCAAACAATGACCATGGAGAACTGTGTTCTATTTACAATAGGTGAGACTAAGCATATATGCACGGCCACACATGCATATAATTTGTCATATACACTCCATATAGACCAGAAGTTTTCATGGAAAATCAGCTGAAAACCTTGTTAACCATTCACACTGTGATTCAGCCGACTTGGGATTCTGCATTTTTAATAAGTTCTCAGACGATGCTAATGCGGATGATCCTTGGACCTTGCTCTGAGTTATTTTTGGAATAAATTCATTTTCTGTCTCAAGGGCCTGAGAGCTCCTTAAGTCTTGTGTGGGCCATGATTTTTATCCTATAATATGTGGGAACGGTAGGTTAATTAAGGCAATTATTTTTTCCTATACATTTCTGATGTTTCTCCAAGGTGTTACAACCTGACTCTGAAGGTATTGCTGCATTAGGGAAGAATTGTGTCATTGTAATTAAAGCAATTCTTAATTTATATGCAATAAAAGTTTTTAATCTTATCTACCTAAAATATATACACAGCCAAAACATGCCCGATACGCTGTCATGGCATATTGAAATGTAAAAGTGTTGGACATATCGTTTACTAACATCAAAAATTAACATCCCTAAAAAATCTTATTCGTTGACAGTCAATTGAGCTAAGATATACTACAAAATAAAAATTTACAAAGAAATGAGAGATGATAGGTAATAGAAAAGTTTTCTGAATGAACAGCAAATATAGGACATACAGTGTTTCACGGGAGAAGAGGGTATGACTGCTTTGTGAGGAAATACTTCGTGCAAGTTAGTCAGTTTTCTATTTTTCTGCATTCTAATCAATGATAAAATGTTAATTTTCAGACTTTTTAGATTTAATTTCTAATGTATTGACTACAGAAGTAGTGATAGTAATTGATAAAAAACAATATACAGGCTAAGGAGGAAGAACCACAGATTCGTGAATGAAAGATTTGCATGTTTTTAAAATTTATAGTAGAGAAATGTTCTCATGAATTTACCTGTGATTAACCTTTTGTAGATCAGATGATCCCATCAGAATCCAAACAAAAGGGCGAGGAAGAAAATTCTTGGGATTTAGAGGTACTATGTATTATCATTTTTGTTAATAATAGTATTGCATGATATGAAAACATAAAATCAGTGGCTTAGACTTTATCTTTTCACCTCTGCATATGTTACCCCAGTTATTTTTGATACTTTTCAGGATACGCTTCATAGAGAATCTATGTGCTAGGTAGATTACTGCTTCATAGTGAAATTTTTTAAAAAAGGTTTTAATTAGGAAATTTTGGTACTTTTCATTATTAGGATTTTTCCATTGAAATTATTTATTGATATTACTTTTAACAGAGTGCCCATGAGACTGTTTCACAGAAGGATGTGCGTTTACCCAAGGCTACACCTCAGAAAGAATTCCACACGATAAGTGGAAAATTAGAAGGTAAGAACCATTTTTTATTGAAAAAGTCATTGGACCAAATATTTCTCTAAACTGATGAGGAAGGATATCCTCTAATAGCCAAAGAAAATTACCTCCTAAATACAAAGCATGGAAAAAAAGAGAAGTGAATTGGTGATAAGTTATACGTCTTATCATGTGTTGGTAACAGAATATATTGAGGGTGCTGAAAAGGAGGTGAATTATTAGTTTGAATTCAAAATATTCCAAGACCTGAGGAAAATGAGAAAATAAGAAAGAAGAAAGTAGTTAAAGAGGAAATGAAGACTGAGAAAGACAGAGCGTACAGAGAGTAGTACATGCAGGAACAAGAAGCAGATTTATATAATGGAGGATGATAAAATGAAATGATTCTTTACAAAAAGATCGGATATGGTTAGAAATTTGGAGAAATATAAAGTGACCTTCTCGTACCAAAATGTACCAGAGAATTACAGCAAAAGTGTTCTGACTCTTCCTGTCTTTCTCACTGGTGGGAAGCCATTAGGGATGGAAGCACCTGACCATGGAGAGTTGTGTTCTATTTGCAATAAGTGAGAGTAAGCATATATGCACGGCAAGACATGTATATAATTTGCCATATACAGTCCGTATAGACCAGAAATTTTCATAGAAAATCAGCTGAGAACCTTGTTAACAATTCACACTGTGATTCAGCCGACTTGGGATTCTGCATTGTTAATAAATTCTCAGGCGATGCTGACGATGGTGGTCCTTGGCTCTGAGTTATTTTTGGTATAAATTCATTTTCTGTCACGGTCCTGAGAACTCCTCAAGTCTTGTGTGGCCCTTGATTTTTATCCTGTAGCATGTGGGAATGTTAGGTTAATTAAGGCAATTATTTTTTCCTATACATTTCTGATGTTTCTCCAAGTTGTCACGAGCTGACTCTGAAGATATTGCTGCATTGGGGAATATCTGCATCATTATGATTAAAGCAGTTCTTAACTTATATGCAATAAAGCTTTTTAAGCTTCCATGCCTAAAACATATACATAGCCAAAACAGACCCAATATGCTGTCATGGCATATTGAAATATAAAAGGGTTGGACATACAGTTTACTAACATCAAAATGTTAATATCCCTAAAAAATCTTATTCGTTGATAAATCATCTTTTTTGAAGAACTGTGTAATAGAGATTGTTCAGTCAAACGAGTTAAGTAATACTACAAAATAAAAATTTACAAAGAAGTGAGAGATGATCAGTAATTAAGGTTTTCTGAATGTACAGCAAATATAGGACATACAGTGTTTCACAGGAGAGGAGGGTATAACTGCTTTGTGAGGAAATGCTTCATACAGTTTAGTCAGTTTTCTATTTTTCTGCATTCTAATGGATGATATAATGTTAATTTTCAGACTATTTAAATTTCAATTCTAGTCAATTGACTATATAAGCAGGCATTTTAATCGATAACAAGAATATACAGATTACAGAAGACAAACCACAGATGCGTGAATAAAAGGTTTATGTATGTTTTTAAAATTAAAAATAGAAAATGTTCTCATGAATGTATCTGTGATTAACCTTTTATAGATCAGATGATCCCATCAGAATCCAAACAAAAGGACGAGGAAGAAAATTCTTGGGATTTAGAGGTACTGTGTATTACTATTGTTTTTTTAATATTAGTATTGCATGATATTAAAACATAAAATCAGAGGCTTAGACTTTATTTTCTCCCCTCTGCATATGTCACCCCCAAATTAATTTTGATATTTTTCAGGATACGCTTCTTAGAGAATCTATGTGCTAGGTAGATTACTGCTTCATGGTGAAGTTTTCTTAAAAAAGATTTTAATTAGGAAATTTTGATACTCTTCATTATTGGAATTTTTCCACTGAAATTATTTATTGATATTACTTTTAACAGAGTGACCGTGAGACTGTTTCACAGAAGGATGTGTGTTTACCCAGGACTGCACCTCAAAAAGAATTCCACATGATAAGTGGAAAATTAGAAGGTAAGAACCATTTTTTATTGAAAAAGTCATTTGACCAAATATTTCTCTAAACTGATGAGGAAGGATATCCTCTAATAGCCAAAGAAAATTTCCTCCTAAATGCAAAGCACAGAAAAAAAGAGAAGTGAAATGGTGAAAAGTTATACGTCTTATCAAGTGTTGGCAACAGACTCTATTGAGAGTGCTGAAAAGGAGCTGAATTATTAGTTTGAATTCAAGATATTCCAAGACCTGAGTGAAATGAGAAAATAAGAAAGAAGAAAGTGGTAAAAGAGGAAATGAAGACTGAGAAAGAGCATACAGAAAGTACATGAAGGAATAAGAAGCAGGTTTATATCATGGAGGATGATAAAATGAAATTATTCTTTTCAAAAAGATCGGATATGGTTAGAAATTTGGAGAAATATAAAGTGACATTCTAGTACCAAAATGTACCAGAGATTACAGCAAAAGTATTCTGACTTTTCCTGTCTTTCTCACTGGTGGGAAGCCGTTAGGGATGGAAGCACCTGACCATGGAGAGCTGTGTTCTATTTGCAATAGGTGAGACTAAGCATATATGCATGGCCACACATGCATATAATTTGTCATATAAACTCCATATAGACCAGAAGTTGTCATAGAAAATCAGCTGAAAACCTTGTTAACAATTCACACTGTGATTCAGCTGACTTGGGATTCTGCATTTTTAATAAGTTCTCAGGTGATGCTGATGCAGATGATCCTTGGACCTTGCTCTGAGTTATTTTTGGTATAAATTCATTTTCTGTCTCAAGGGCCTGAGAGCTCTTCAAGTCTTGTGTGGGCCTTGATTTTTATCCTATAACATGTGGGAACGTTAGATTACATAAGGCAATTATTGTTTCCTATACATTTCTGATGTTTCTCCAAGGTGTCACAACTTGACTCTGAAGATATTGCTGCATTAGGGATGAAATGTGTCATAATTAAAGCAGTTCTTAATTTATATGCAATAAAAGATTTTAAGCTTATCTTCCTAAAACATATACACAGCCAAAACATGCCCAATATGCTGATGTGGCATATTGAAATGTAAAAGGGTTGGACACATAGTTTACTAACATCAAAAAATTAATATCCCTAAAAAATCTTTTTCATTGATAAGTAATCTTTATGGAAGAACTGAGTAATAGAGATTGCTGAGTCAATCGAGTTAAGTAATACTACAAAATAAAAATTTACAAAGAAATGAGAGATGATAGGTAATAGTAAAGTTTTCTGAATGAACAGCAATATAGGACATAAAGGGTTTCACGAGAGAAGAGGGTATGACTGCTTTGTGTGGAAATAATTCATACAAGTTTGTCAAATTTCTATTTTTCTGCATTCTAATGAATGATATGTTAATTTTCAGACGTTTTAGATTTCAGTACTAATGATTTGACTACAGAAGTAGTGATTGTAATAGATAAAAAGAATATAAGGGCTACAGAGGAAAAACCACAGATTCGTGAATGAAAGATTTGCATATGTTTTTAAAATTTATAGTAGAGATATGTTCTCATGAATGTACCTGTGATTAACCTTTTATAGATCAGATGGTCCCATCAGAATCCAAACAAAAGGATGAAGAAGAAAATTCTTGGGATTTAGAGGTACTATGTATTATCAGTGTTTTTTTAATATTAGAACTGCATGATACGAAAACATAAAATCAGAGGCTTAGACTTTATCTTCTCACCTCTGCATATGTCACCCTAAATTATTTTTGATAGTTTTCAGGATACGCTTAATAGAGAATCTATGTGCTAGGTAGATTACTGCTTCATTGTGAAAATCTGCTAATGTATAGGATTAATTTAAGAAGCCAGCGTGGTATAGTGGCTTAGAAGTCACTAGCAATTCACATGGGATCTGAAGTACGTTTGTCTAAAAGCGAAAGAATTACACTGAATCCAGCTATGGGCAAATATATGATTCTGTGGTATATCTAGATGTACAAAAGTTCTAAATGGCTTCATAGAGAGATAGTTTAAACTTCAGTATTGTAAAAGCTGGGACGTGAAAAATTAATGGCTGGGACTTGAACGTATTGACGTATCTTTATTGTTCAATATAGAGCTGAGGGAACATTTCAGGAGAAAGAAAAGTCTGAGGAATAGGAAACCTTCTGGGACTGTAATAACAAGAGTGTTGGTTGAGTATTCTTTTAAAAAATATAAATTATTTTCACAAATAGAACTCCCTGAGGCCCTTTGTGGCAATCAAGCTGCAGCAGCATGAGCGTCAAATAGTAGTGATGTATTTTAAGGTCACAACTATGGAAAGACATAGAAAGGATCTGACCTCTTACAAACAAGCAGCTGCTGCCTGGTGGTAACAGCAAAGGGTGGAAGTGAATAGACAGGTAGATTTTATCTGATTTGTCATTAGACAAAAATACTTTAATATTTGTTTGCTTTCATTTAGACATGACATAATTTTTTTCTTACTGCATTTACATTCTATTCAAGCACTTTTTCTGTCAGCATAAATTTTGTCAAAAACATATTGCTGATTTTAAGCCCCTGTTTACCTAAATAAAGCAGCTTTTTCAACATTCTGTGCATACATTATATGACAGACTCTAAAAGTTCTCTTCATGACATGCATCATTTTTAACACTAAACAATTCTATAATCATGAATATTTTAAATGTTTAATGTGGTATGTGTTATGGCAAGTAGCGAGTGTGTTGTATTTCTTTGAAATGTCATATTTAGTTTTGATGAGGACTACACATAAGTTAGATATTTTTAAGAGATAATTTTTGAAATATGCATGAGTGAATTTTTTCGTGATTGTGACGTATTTTTCCTGCTCAGTAACCAAGTTAATGGCCACATGAATGTAAAGATAAGCTTGATGTAGACCGTATTACGTGAGGTTTTCTATCAAAATGTTTTGGTGCTTTATACATATCTGCTCTAAAATTGAATTGCTTGTGAAGTAGGAAACTGTGTTTTTAAAAAAGATTTTAATTAGAAAATTTTGATACTCTTCATTATTAGGATTTTTCCATTTAAATTATTTATTGATATTACTTTTAACAGAGTGACCGTGAGACTGTTTCACAGAAGGATGTGTGTTTACCCAAGGCTACACCTCAAAAAGAATTCCATATGATAAGTGAAAAATTAGAAAGTAAGAACCATTTTTTACTTAAAAAGCCATTTGACCAAATATTTCTCTAAACTGATGAGGAAGAATATCCTCTAATAGCCAAAGAGAATTACCTTCTAAATGCAAAGTGCGGAGAAAAAGAGAAGTGAAATGGTGATAAGTTATACATCTTATCAGGTATTGGCAACAGACTATATTGAGAGTGCTGAAACGGAGCTGAATTACTAGTTTGAATTCAAGATATTCCAAGACCTGAGGAAAATAAGAAAATAAGAAAGAAGAAAGTAGTAAAAGAGGAAAAGAAGACTGAGAGAGACAGAGTGTACAGAGAGTACATGAAGGAACAGGAAGCATGTTTATATAATGGAGGATGATAAAATGAAATGATTCTTTACAAAGAGATTGGGTATGGTTAGAAATTTGGGAAGAATAAAAAGTGACCTTCTAGTACCAAAATTTACCAGAGAATTACAGCAAAGGTATTCTGATTCTTCCTGTATTTCTCACTGGTGGGAAGCCATTAGGGATGGAAGCACTTGACCATGGAGAACTGTGTTCTATTTGCAGTAGGTGAGAGTAAGCATATGTGCACGGCCACACATGTATACAATTTGTCATATACAATCCGTATATACCAGAAGTTTTCATAGATCAGCTGGAAACCTTGTCAACAATTCACACTGTGATTCAGCCGACTTAGGATTCTGCATTTTTAGTAAGTTCTCAGGTGATGCTGATGCTGGTGGTCCTTGGACCTTGCTCTGAGTAGCAAGAGGAGAGGCCATTCTTGGGAAAAATGTGGAAGAGGAGCAATTGGGTAGAAGGTTGCAGTGGAAAAGGGTCAGGGGAAAGGATTATGTTGATCTTACTTCTGAGTGTGTTTTGAGCCAGAGGTGAAGAAGGAAGGGGCAACACAATAGAAATTATAGAAGGAAGATATTACCACTAAACAAAGAGAAAGGAAAGAGTGGGGAAAAGAAGTTTAACAGGTGTTGTATGGGAAGAATCAAGAGCACAAGTCTAGAGATTATTTTTACTAAAGAGGAGAGATTGTGAGGCAGGAAGCAGGGGACAAGGGAGAAGCCAGCTAGATTATTTTGGATTTTCTATGAAGGAAAATTGAGTGAACTCACTTCAGAAGCATCTAGAATATTTTTACTGCAGAATGTTAGAGTGTTGGTGCTCCGGAGACGACTGGAATCATGAGGGTTAGTAGAATTGGACTAAACCTCAGTGTCTCATTAATTTTCTTTATTAATATGAGGCATCAAATATATATATGTATATATTTTGTTGATATTTGCAATTTGAATAAGAGATGCTTGAATGTAAGAACCTTGGCTTGGCTTTATTTTTAAGGAAGCAAATTGTGTTGGTAAAATTGCCATTTTATAAAAATTCATTAGAGAATAACATGATACACCAAACCAGACTAATTTAAGAAACCATAAAATTCTGAATTTATGACTTGAATACTTAAGTTATTGTTATTCATAGGTATTATGCTGATTTTTACATAGAAAATGTTATTAATATTTAACAAGTCTGTTGCAAATAAATTAAAAACAAATATGTCAATATTGAAAGCTTATTAAATTTGCTATTCTTGATGAGGTTTGTACATTTTCCTCCATGAGTGGATCAAGAAATACTGAGATGGCTAAGCTAGAAATTACAAAAATGTTGGCATACTATTATACCATATGGGTATGAAAATCAATGAATATTTATATTTAGTATTATGCCATAAGTATATATCCAAGCTGATTAATTCATAACATTTTCACTGCTGAGATGTTAATTCTACATTCAGCTGAACTCTCATTCAAACTGTGTACTTTCTCAATGACAGGGCATATTAAAGAACATGATGAATGTTTGTAATGTAATGATATAAATTATTACTATTACTATTATTATTATTTTTGAGATGGAGTCTCGCTCTGTCGCCCAGGCTGGAGTGCAGTGGCCGGATCTAGGCTCACTGCAAGCTCCGCCTCCCGGGTTTACGCCATTCTCCTGCCTCAGCCTCCCGAGGAGCTGGGACTACAGGCGCCTGCCACCTCGCGCAGCTAGTTTTTTGTATTTTTTGGTAGAGACGGGGTTTCACCGGGTTAGCCAGGGTGGTCTCCAACTCCTGACCTCGTGATCCTCCCACCTCGCCCTCCCAAAGTGCTGGGATTACAGGCTTGAGCCACCGCGCCCGGCGATATAAATTATTATAATGTATTGCATTAAAGACACCTGGTGTAGCATTCAACGTTCAGTCTTTGCATTTATTTTCTCAGTGTCATGATTTGCTCCTCTGATTCAAGATCACTTCTCTCCTCATCACTGAGCATATACATATTGGTATTACACTTTTTGCAAAAATCATACATAAATGGTTGTACAATGTTCTTGTCATTCTATAGCAACTTTTTATTTTTTGTTCAGCGATTAGCTCATTTTTCATTTATTTTAAGATTTTAGGCTGTGCGCATTGGCTGACGCCTGTAATCCCAGCACATTGGGAGGCTGAGGTGGGCGGATCACGAGGTCAGGAGATCGAGACCATCCTGGCTAACATAGTGAAACCCCGTCTCTAGTAAAAATACAAAAAATTAGCCGGGCGTGGTGGTGGGCGCCTGTAGTCCCAACCATTCGGGAGGCTGAGGCAGGAGAATGGCGTGAACCCAGGAGGCATGGCTTGCAGTGAGCCCAGACTGCAGCACTGCACTTCAGCCTGGGCCACAGGGCAAGACTCCATCTAAAAAAAAAGAAAAAAAAAATTCATAGTGTGCATTTTTACTTTGCACCACATTTAATTAGACTCTCTTCATGGTGACTAAAAAGCAACGTAAATATAATTACAGGTGTTAACAAGCCTTTGTTAAAGTGTATGTTCTACTTCATGCTATATTAGAAATTAAAAGTGAAGTACTCAAAATACAAGTATGCACAGACATACATTTCAATAGCCATTATAAATGTGGCTCACTAATCTTTAGAGCGATGCCATGTGACCTGTCCTGACTCTAAAAACTCCAGTGTACCCCTTTACAAAAATAAAAGTAACAAAAAAATAACTAAGGTAGTATTTCCCTACCTGGTTCCTCTGCATGGATTTTGAACTTCAGGGATTATCAGATCACGATTTAGAACCAGTTTTCAACCATACATGGGATTCTTAAGTGCCAAGTGATAAATGGTTCCTTGATGATGAGATAGCCCTTAATGTTTCATCTCTTTGTGTTTTGCTTTTTTATCTTGTGTTAGAAAGTTTAAAGCCAGCTATTGTCTTTATAAGGGAAAATATTTTGGTTACATATTCATTTCCTGTCTCATGACACTCTGCTTTCTTTGCACTTAGTGAGGATGTACATTTATCAAATTTTTACCTAAAACAAGCAGATGAATTAATGGTATCATTTCTTATATATGAATTTCTAAGATTTCTTCACTGCTTCAGAAGTAAATTTTAAAGATATTAATGAATCGAGAAGGACCTTCTCATTGTAATGAAAGCAGGTTTTTATTTAAAGTGTATTGAATACAATTTTAAGCACTTTTTTTCTAAAACACATACATGCAATATGGTCATGCATATTTAGCCTTCAAATGGGTGGACATAAATTTTGTGTGTTTTAGAGAGTTTATACCCCTGAAGTGTCTTAATTATTGATCAATTATCTCTCAATGAAAACCACATATGTAGTTGGTATTTCTAAATGTACTAAAGTGTGTCATACTGAAAAAATAAAAAAGTAGAGAAAAATGAGAGATTAAACATGTTTTATTCATATTATTTGATGAAATGAGATATATTTCTATATCAAAGAGATGTCTGCTTTTTCTTGAAGCTAAGTTTTCTATAAGAATTTTTTCATAACAGTAGTTTAACAGCTCACATGGTAGAACAGATAGAATTAGTTTTAGAAACAAAACAATTGTAATATTCATTCCTTGAACACTAAAACTGTTATTTTCAATAACCATTATTCTAACATTGAAATACGCAGGTTAATGATATGTAAAAAGCCTCTGGAAATTTACTTCTAGTTTTTGATACTTTCATATTAGAATTCTTTTTTTTTCTTTTATTGAGACAGTGTCTTGCTCTGTCATACAGGCTGGCATGCCGTGTCATGATCTTGGCTCAGTGCAACCTCTGCCTCCTGGGTTCAAGTGATTCTCATACCTCAGACTCCCATGTAGCTGGGAATACAGGCATGTGCCCCCATACCTGGCTGATTTTTGTATTTTTAGTGGAGACTGGGTTTCGCTATTTTGTCCAGGCTGGTTTGGAACTCCTGGCCTCAAGAGATCCGCCCCCCTCAGCCTTCCAAAGTGCTGTAGTTACAGGCATGAGCCACTGCACCTGGCCTGTATTGGTTTGTTAATGGGTGTGCTTGAACCTTCTTGTATAAGTGGATCAGGAAATTTTAAGAGAACTAAGCTAGAGAACCCCATCAATGTAAAAATACTTGTATTTCACAGAGGTACAAAAAGGAATATGTTTATTAACTTTTATTCTATCAGTAGATATGCTGACAAATTTAGAACATTCTCTGTAATGATAAGTAAATTGTACTTTTGAAATCTCATCACAGCTTTGCAATTCCTAAATTACAGGACAAATTGAAAAACATAATAGCTACATGTAGTATATTGACATAAGTGATTCTGATGTGTTTCCTTAACAATATAATATTGCATTCTACCATTATCTTGGGTATTTATTTTTGTTGGGGGGTGGTGGGGGCATGACTTGGTCATCTTATTGAATACAACTTCTTTCCTTATACAGCAGCTTACTCTTACTTCTATTAGGATTTTTGTGCTTTAGTTATTGTCACTTTAAATATATTTTCACTGTTGAAATCTTCACAGCATGTTTGGTGAAATCTATTTTTGAAATTTTCTTAGGTATATTTCTGTCAAGTAGGCATGTTAACAAATACAATCACCCAAAAGAACCCAAAACTTAGTGTAATCCCTTTTCAATTCAAGCATGAGGATTCATCTTCATATTCACACTGTATGAATGTTTGGTAGGCTTTGACAGGCTTGCATATAATCAATTATATACGTCCCTTTTCTTTTAGAGTCTCCTCATAAAGATGGTCTTCTTAAGGTAATACCTTTTATATTTTTATCTTGAGTATTAACTACATATTTTATGAAGTATACATTATATATTAATTATTTTGTTTCCAAACCCTTTAGCCTACTTGTGGAATGAAAGTTTCTATTCCAAATAAAGCCTTAGAAGTGAAGGATATACAAACATTCAAAGCAGGTAAATTTTGTAATTTTAATTTTACTCTGGAAAGAAGAATATTAAAATATTTGAAATGCTGAGAGCCTTTTTATTCCCAATGTTGTTTTGTTTTCAAAATTTGATGGGAAAATTTGATACAAATAATGCCAATGTTAGTATTTATGTTTGAAAAAATGCCATTTACAAGCATAAGATTTAGAGATTTAAAAAAAAAAATCCGCTTTACTTCATGTGGTTCTACTTTAATGTCCTGATAGTATAAAGTTTCCAACTTGCAATTTCTGTATGTGCTTGGTTTCAAGGCAGGTGAAATTTGAGACTGTCAAATATTTGCAGTGGTTCAAATACTGACTGGAATTCTGGTAATTACCTAGAGGAAAATTTCACTTGCTGACATGACAGCTATGAGTGTTGTCACTCTGAGAATCTAAAGAAAATCAGTTTTTTTTTTTAATTAGCTGACTGAATGTGTGTGTGAGTGTGACTTATAATATTAAAAAGTAAATCAAGCAATCATTCCTTGATGACTCTTTGCTACACAGTGTTTTAGAAGAGTGACTCCAAAGCATTTGGCCTTGGTGTCTTTTTATGCTACTGTAATTAATTGCCTAGAGGTACAAAACAGCCTGAATTAGTTTTTTGTTGTCATTTCCATGCATGTTTAAAACATTTTACAACAGGCTGTGCACGGTGGCACATGCCTGTAATCCTAGCATTTTGGGAGACCAAGGCAGGCAAGTAACTTAAGGTCAGGAGTCCCAGGCCAGCCTGGTCAACATAGTGAATCCCCATCTCTACTAACAATAACAAAAAATAGCCAGTTGTGGTGGTGGGTGCCTGTAATCTCAGCTACTCTGGAGGCTGAGGCAGGAGAATCGCTTGAACCTAGGAGGCAGAAGTTACAGTGAGCTGAGGTTGTGCCCCTTTAGCCTGAGTGACAGAGTGAGATTCCATCTCAAAAAGCAAACAAAAAAACAAAAATTCTCAACATATGTGTGCGGTTATAGACTATATGTAGAATTTGTTTTCTTGTCTTATTGTACTGTACATATTATATTGGAACTTCCTTTTTTGTTTACTTATCATATATTTTAGTTGTACTTAATACAATTAGCTCCACTTTGATTTAAGGCCTCATAGTTTGTCATTTTAACTCTGAAAGCATTTAATTAGGCTGTCTTTCATAGCCACTAAAAGTCAACATTAAATGACAGCTTGTATCAGAGAGCTTTTATTGAAGTGGGAGTATTTACTGCTTCAATTAATGTTAAAAATTAAAGTGAAAATATTTAACATACAGGAATACATTTTAAATATTTATCTTTTTGGAGATAGAGTTTCACTCTTTCGCTCCTGCTGGAGTGCAATGGCGTGATCTCAGCTCACTACCACCTCTGCCTCCCAGACTCAAGTATTTCTCCTGCATCAACATCCCAAGTACAAATACTCATTTGTACCAGTCACTAGAAAAGCAAATGTGATTAGTGTGATTAGCTTAGAATCATTTCTCGTTTTGTAGATGAGATGGGAGTAATGGGATAATAAATATATAAATTAACTTGTGTTTCTGTAGAAAGAAAGAATAAATAATGGTTAAGTGTAGGAAGCCAGCAATGTTTTCTGCAGGGATTCATTGGAATTGTTTGAGCAGCAGCGTCCCAAGATTAGATTAAAGTATTAGGGCATACTGGTCATGGTACAAACCAGAGATTTGCAAACTTCTCCTGTAAAGGGCCAAACAGGAAATATGTTAGGTGATGTGGTCTCTATTACAGCTTTCCAACTCTGCCATTGTAGCATGAAAGCAGTCATAGATAGTGTGTGAGGAAATAGGCATGATTGTACTCCAATAAAACTTTGTCTAAAAACCATTTGGTGAGCTGAATTTGGAATCCCATAACCATGGGTTATGGAATACAACAGTTTGCATTGGGTCCCTTAATTGAGCCTGCGATACCGAGGCTCCACTAACTTTAAGCAGCTTTTTCAATACTTTTATATACTGTTTCTGCTGATAATTGTTGTCCCATGATGAAACCCTAGCCTGAACAATTCTCCCGGAACTTGGAAATCCCGAGTGGGCACCAATGACTTACTGACTCACTTACTGCGCAGTCCTTTTCACCTTCATTTTTGAGTGGTCCGTCGTGATCCTTTTGCAGCATTCATCTTGCGGGTCACCACCTGCGGGTTCCATCCTGTGGAACCTGACCTAGCAAGGGATGAGAGACGTACACTGAAATAGATATTTTGCCTGTCAGTGCGGCTCAGGGGCTTTGCTGCCTGAGTCTGCATTGTTGGCTCGATGAGGTGGCAGAGTTCGCATTATTTAGTACAGAGTAAATGACAAAGATCTCGAATAAACACCACTAGAGTGTAATTAACATTGCTGACCCCCAGTACAGAGCAATCATGCACCCTCGGATGATCAAAGTTTGGTCTTAGGACCACGTGAATAAACAAGCTATTTGGATAAACTCTGCCACATTCCCTAGATGTTTGCTATATTGCTATCAACTCAAAGTAAAGAGGATTAGGCTACTTTCAGCCAAATCATTTACTGAAGCTATGCAACCCCACCGGCCTTCCAAGAAGGTTCGTGTCTATTTTCTATAACCATCTTTATAATTTTTCTAACCACTTTGTCCGATCCCCTACAGGTAGGGTTTCTTTTTCCCTGTGAAAGCCATCAGTTAAGGGGCCATGTCTAACTAGGAAATATAAATATAAAATAAATAAGTTTGTATTTCCAGTGGGAATGGAAAGATAAAGCAAATGCAGAAAAGAGGTACAGTTAATATGATTTACTGATTATTGAGTTTAAAAAGCTAGGGGAGAGAAAAAAATCTCAGGTCATTCATAAGTTTCCACGTGGGGAATGCTCATGGGGAAGGAGTCAGAAATTGTCAGGTCAACAGAAAAGTGCAAACAATCATGGGACAGACCAACAATTTTCTTCACATATTGAGTTCAAAGATACATTTATGTGGGATATTTTCAGTAGGTAATTGGATTATTATAGGTATTTCTAGCTGGAGATAGAACTCTGGTTGGAGATGCAGGCTTAGAATAATTTTATTATAATTTTTAGACAAAGCCATAGATCTCAATGAGTATATCCATGATGCAGAAGATGTAGAATAAGAGGAAAGCCATTGACAAAACCCTGGAAATATCAACATTTCACAGAGTCAAAGGACTTCGTAAAGGAGACTGAACAGTGGCTAATGAAAAGTAGGAGAGGAGTGAGAGAAAATGATGTGACAAATTTCTTTTAAATGTGAGAATTTCAAGCAGTGAGATTACTGAAAAGTCAATTGGAGTTAACTTACAAGTTCTGCAGTGATAATCTGTTCAAAAGAATTATTTTAGAGTTGTTAGGTACACTGTTGATGTGGTTAATATTTCTGGTGTCCAAGAAGAAATCTCCCAAGATCCTACCTAATGCTTTGCAACTGAAGCAGTCAACATACCCAGGGTCTGGAAAATTGTCTAGACTGGGGAGTATGCGTGCCAGCATTTTTCCAGAATTGTCAAAACCTAAGGGTCTTGTATAAGGAAAAGTGCTGTCTTTTTTATGTGCTTCTTGTGGAGAGTGGAGATCTGTATTCTCTTTCTCTCTCTCTCTCTCTCTCACACACACACACACACACACACACAGACATACACACGTACAGTAATCAGCCTTATCCACGGGGAGTATTTTCTAAGACACCCACTGGATGTCTGAAACTGTGGATAGTATGGAACCCTATACATCCATGTTTCTTTAAATATGTGCATATTTATGATAAAGTTTAATTCATAAATTAGGCACAGTGAGAGATTAACAATAAGTCATAATAAAACAATAACATATTGTATTCAAAGTTAGGTGAATGTGGTCTCTCAAAGTGTCTTGTATTGTACTCACCCTTCTTGTTCGTGTGATGATTGTGAAATGATATAATGCCTGTGTGATGAGATGAAGTCAGGTGAATGAGGTAGGAGTTGTCATGTGGTGTTAGGCTACTAATTATTTCTGGCTATCTGACTACACATCAGAAGGAGGATCATCTGCTTCACGTGACCCTGGATCATTGAGCCATGATAATGTTGATGGTTGGGATTTTGATGACAGACCATTTTGATGATTAATGGGCAGTTAGCTTATACAAAGGGATGATTCATGACCTGGGTGAGATGGAACAGCATGTCTTAATATTTCATCATACTCCTTAGAATGACACCTTATTTAGAACTTATGATTTATATATTTCTGGAATTCCCCATTTAATATTTTTGGACTATGGTTGACCATGAGTAACTGAAATTACAGAAATCAAAACCATGGATATTATATTTTGAAATATATGTTTGGTCTTCAACATTGTTTTGTGGCATACAACTCATAAAATGTTTAGAATCTCCAAAGTGATGTCTTTGTATGCTAATAATTGAGTGGTGGCTGGCAATCCCTAGGTAGCTTCAGGATAGGAGCTGGTCACAAAAAAGAACAAGGCATGATTAGGGTGTTGGGACTTTCAGCTCCACCCCTCAACCTCCTAGAGGTGAGATGAGTTGAAGGTTATATCGATTACCAGTGGCCACAGATTTTTTCATTCATGCCTATGTAGTAAAGCTGTTTAAGAACCCAGAAGGACTGGGATCAGAGACCTTCCAGAAAGCTGAATGTATGGAAGTGTTTGGAGGCAGATGTGCCCTGGGAGGGCATGGAAGCTCCATGCTCCTTCCCCTATAACTTGCCGTATGCATCTCTTCATGTGTCTCCTTTATAATACCCTTTATAATAAACTGGTAAGTATGTTTCCTTTAGGATTTGGGGTACTCTAGCATGTTAATCCAACCCAAAGATGAAGTTGTGAGGACCCCAACATGAAACCAGACGGTTAGATGTTTCAGAGATCCAGATTTGCAACTGGTGTGGGAGGGCAGTCTTGTGAGACTGAGCCCTCAGACTATGGGATCTGAGACTCTTTCTAGATAGACAGTGTTGGAATTAAATAGGGGACAACCAGCTGGTTTCTGGTACAGAATTGGTTGCTTATTTATTGGTGGAGAAAATCCTCCAACATTTGGTCACAGATGTCTTCTGTTTTAATGATGGTGGTGTGAGAACAGAGGGAAATCACGTTGTGTGTCTTTCTACACATAGAGCAGATAAAGAGAGACTACTGTATACTCTGTTCTAACTGCTCCAAGTTCATTTGTCGAGAAATTATACTTTCTAAGGTTGATACTGTCTGCTTATACTAATTCTGCTAATAATACAGTTTTCTGTCAGTCTTAAAGGGTTCTGTTTGGATTATGACTCTTTGTACACTGTAGTTCACTTGCAGATATCAAATTGTGATAAATTCTGTTTTTCCTTGCATTTGAGATCTATAAAAGGAGGGGAAATAAACATTCTTAATGCATTAATTTCATCATAGTATACTTAATAATAATTTCACTATAGTCTCGATGTATGGTCCCAAATAAATGCTTTATAATAAATCATCTGAGTCTTTGTAACAAAGCATTGGAGTATTATGCTTTTTAAACCAAGACCTGAATTATGCATGAAAGTGTGCATGATTCTTTTAAACTAAGTTGAAGACTCGTGATGTCTCCCAGGCTGCTTTCAGACTCCTGAGCTCCTCAGATGATCCTCCTGCCTCACCTTCAAAGTAGCTGGGATTATAGACATGTGCCATCATGCCCTCTTATGTTTTTAATATTCTGTATCTTTTATTTATCTTTGTTGATTTAATGTATTTACTTTTTTCTTTAATAGTGGATGTGAGTTCTGTAGAGTCTACATTCAGGTAAGACTTTGCTGTTTTTTAAAATGTATATGTTAACTCAGAAAATACAGAGAAAAGAGACCACTATCTGTCGAGTATTCTACTCTAGGCTAGACAACGTATTATGTGCTTAATATTTATCATCTCACGTAGTCATCACACAGCTTTGGAAAACATCTGTGCTACTGTCACCTACTTTGTATTAATGAGGCAAATGTGGTTCAGAGAGGTTGATTAATTAGCCTATGATTTCATAGCTAAAAAGTAGCTGACCCTTAAGTTTGCCATCAGCCTACCTTGCTCCCAAATCCCTTCTCTTCCCTCTCGGCATAGATTGCTGGAGACCTATGTATCACTAGGATCAAGGTATAGGTCCAGATGGGATCAATTCACAAAGTCACATTTTGTTATACGTTAACTCATTTTAGAGATTTCCCTTAGAACACTGGTTAATCCAAGACTTTGTTTTAACATGTTTAACAGTTAGAGTGGTAACCAGTACCTTGATTTATCATCAAAGTTTTTAGAGCAGATCTGACTTAGCTGTGGTGACAAGACATAGGTTTTTGTTTCATAAGCGAGACCAGGTAAATCCTATAGATGAATTATTTTACTCTTATTGGAGAATATCTACATAGAAATATGTTAATCATATTTAGAGGCTATTTCTTATAGATTTCTCGGTTTACTGACTTCCCAGCTTAGTTTTTCTTCAAAGCAGTACCCTGCCTAGTTGCATGCACTCTTCTTTTTTTGCTAGAGTCTTTTTTTCTTCTTCCATGACTTTTCTATGATCTTTTCCTGATTACTTTCTTCTCTGCTTTCCTTGGTGTTCTTTTCTTCTATTATTTTATTGCTTACTACCAGCCCCATTTTTCTATAGGTAAAATTAAAAGTACATGGAATTTTAGGATTTTAAGGACTCTTGGAGACTAATCAAAATACTTTCATATTTCAACCTGTATTTAATATCCTGGAAAAATGGTTGTTCAGATGGAGAGTCTGAAACTCAAAGTGACCTATTTAAATATAGGAGGTAACAAGTAATATTTAAACTCATTTCAAAGCCCATTACTCTTGTTTTTATATCACCATGTAAGTGAGTGTTTGAATAATAGAAAGGAAGAGGAAATGGTTCTAATTAAACAAATTGAAAAGGATAAGAATGGAATTAGCTGGAGAACCCAGTGAAAGTAGGTAACAAGGGAATTAGCAGGGAAAGGCCAAGTCTGAAGAGAAATAATCCCAGGATTGGTAAGAGTAAGGGTTTTACCAAAGAGATCAGAGTGTTGGATCTTATGACAAGTTTGATGAAGATAAATTAGAACAAACACATTAGACATTGGGAGTTATCTAGAAAGGCATATTAAATATGGTACAAAAGAAGTCCTGAATAGGTCACTGCTTTTTTGCTTGTTTAATTGGAAGAATGGACAAGCTTCAAGGTTTCTATGGAAAGATTTAAAAAAAAATGAGCCACTGGGAAAAGTCTCTAAAATCAGATAGAAATGTGCTATTCTGTTCTTTCACCCCAAATCTTACTGGAGAGGCTTAGAGCCCCTTGAGTGCTAGGAGATTGAAGGTTGCTGAATTACATAGATCTGTGGCCCAAGGCAGGTGTCCCCTTCCCTTTGCCTCTTTTTCCAAGCCTCTGATGTTGTAACCATGTACATGTAAAGCAGGGGTAAGATTGGCTATCAAATAAGTCATGGAGCTTCAGTTGGGTTTTTGATAACATGCTTATGCTGGAGGTGAATGACTGACTGAGTCTCCATTTAGTTGTTTTCCAGGAATAGGTAAATTCAGAACTTCTTGGTTGGTCATTGAGTTTATCTTTTCATGTATACACAGAAAGAAAGATCTGGAAGTGGATGCCACTATATATAGTGAAAGTGTCTTTCACTTCCACATCTTTCTTCTGCAGGGCTTCATGGCGGTCTCCAACCTTTAAACATTCAGCTCATCAAAGCACAGATAGTAATCTTTAAATAGAATATTTAAAGGTTGGAGACTGCCATGAAGCTCTGCAGAAGAAAGATGTGGAAGTGAGACACTTTCACTATATATAGTGGCTCCCACTTCCAGATCTTTCTCTCTGTGTATATACGGTACTTAGAGAAATCCAATTATCAGGACTCAGTTTTTCTAGCAGTCTCTCTCCTTGGGAATAAGTACAAAGATTTTTAAGGTTTTGCTAGTTGATGTAGCCCTGAACAGGGAAGGACAAGTATAAAATAAGTAGTTAGATTTTATTATTTTTAAAGTTTCAATTTTTGTTGAGAAAAATATTCCCAATAAGAAATATACATTTGTGATTTGACATTTGTAGGTTCAGCTTTTCAACATTTCAAATATTTCAGGGCACCCTCTGTAGTGTTTTAGGGTGAAGGAAAGCAACAGGGTCTTCTTAAGTGGTTTTTATGCTGAGAAACAAAGAATGTCATTTTCCTGTGACACAGATTAGTCTTTAAATCAGAGGTAGAGAGTGGATGAAGGACAAGGGAACTGTATCTTTCTTCCTCATTTTAGGTTATCAAGTTTGTTCCAATTTAGATATCAAAAGTTATGTCAGTCATTAAATACATTTTCAGTTCATCACTGAGGACAGTTTGTGAGGACGAGTTATTCTCAGGGTATGCCAATTATATTGGCTGTCACTATTTTTTATGAAGCTAAGAGTGAGTGTTCTTTGGATGTTATAGGTTCGGGAGGTAGAGTCAAAAATATGTAACTAAGATATTTTTAAAAAACAGAGGGCATATTTTAATTATACGAAGAAACATGATTTAATATACCGAGGACTGATCTTTCCCCAGATTTTGTTTTTTTCTTCTCATTTTTTTGGAGTGAGCACCAAGATATGAACTAGCAGATTTCCTTTTTAAATATATGAATTTGCTCCTTTATGTTGTATCTTTTTTCTCTAAAGTCCTTTTGGCAAACCGACTACTGAAAATTCACAGCCTACAAAACTTGAGGAAGACTTTAGTCTTGCTACCAAGGTAAAATGGTCTTTTGTGAAGTTGATTTTCTCAGTTGGAATCTAGTTCTGTATAGTATTTACTTTTCATGTTTTGCAGTGCTGTATCATTATTTCATGTTGGCAATATAAAGTTGGTCAGATAAAAATATTTTATAGAAATATGAGTAGTTGATTTAAAGTTTTTTTTTTTTACGTTAGTAAATAACAAATGTTTGGTAAATACTTTGAGGGTGTGAGGGCCATAAAAAGAAAGGGCTGGAGAATATATAGTGACAGGAGCACTATATTAGAAAAAACTTTTCCACAGTAGAGAACATATAAAACCTGGTAAATTTTTATTTGGATAAGTGTACTTACTGTGAGTGTTAAAATTATCCTATTGTAACTTAAAAAAAAACTCATGCTTAAATTTATCTTTAATGGATCAAGTTACTTATTATAGTAATCAAGGAATTTCTCTGATACTGTTCAGTTCCAAAACTGTGCCATATAACATATAGGATTTTTGCACCTACTATTTTGATATCACGTAGTTTTTAGGAGAGAGCTTTGTCTCAGTTTCTCTTCTTGGTTCTTTAAATACACCAAAATAATATTAGAAGTTGTGAAAATTTATTTGGGCATGGTGGTGCATGCCTGTAGTTCCAGCTACCAAGGAGGCTGATGCAGGAGGATTTCTTGAGCCCAAGAGTTTGAAACCCGTGTGGGCAACATAGCGAGACCTTAACTCAAATTTAAAAAATAATAGTAGAGGCCAGGCGCGGTAGCTTATGCCTGTAATCCCAGCACTTAGGGAGGCCAAGGCGGGTGGATCACGAGGTCAGGAGATCGAGGCCATCCTGGCTAACACTGTGAAACCCCGTCTCTACTAAAAAATACAAAACAAAATTAGCTGGGCATGGTGGCGGCCGCCTGTAGTCCCAGCTACTCGGGAGGCTGAAGCAGGAGAATGCCATGAACCCGGGAGGTGGAGCTTGCAGTGAGCCAAGATTGCGCCACTGCACTCCAGCCTGGGCGACAGAGCGAGACTCCATCTCAATAAATAAATAAATAAATAAATAAATAAATAAATAAATATTAGTAGAAATTTAGAAATGTAAATTCTCTTTCTCAGAATCTGTATTACTAAGGGATGCCAGTGTGTTTTCTAAGTTATTTAATTAAAAGTATACTTTAAACTCTTCATCTAAATGAAGAACGCAGGTTTTACCCTAAGTAAACAACCAGTTCTGGAAGCAGAGACTCTTAATAAGCATATGGTAAGATTTTAATTTCAGAATTTTTAAATTGCAGTTTTTAAACATATTGTTCAAAGATCTTTGATCACATTTGAAAATTTTAAATTTCAGAAGATTTTATATTTAGTTATTTAAATAATCTTTTTGAAGTTCTTTAGTTATTTAAATAATCTTTTTGAAGCTCTTCCATCACTATGAGATACCGCAAGTTAGAAAACATACTTGCGTGCATCCTTGTGTACCCAGAATACAGTCTTGCCTATAAAAAGCATTTTAAGAGGTTTGCAATGTGAATAATAAGCAGACAATTGATTATTTTATGTAATAGAATGTTACGAGTGAGATAATATGCATAATGTATCTTATAATTAAATCTAATGAATTTCTAAATGTGGCTTAAATTTATATTTTCTTTTAATATTTAGAATGCATAAATTCACATGCATTATCTTAAGGAAATATGTCTTAAATAAGAAGACAGTAAATCAGAGATATGTAGTAACAGGAAAGAAGGTTGCACTGTATTTTCTAGTATCCTCCATGTAGAATTTAGATTAAAAATATTGTAATATGTTTTAGTCTCAACTCATGTTGTTTTTTTGTTTTTGAGACGGAGTCTCACTCTGTCACCCAGGCTGGAGTGCAGTGGCATGATCTTGGTTGACTGTAGCCTCTGCCTTCTTGGTTCAACCAATTCTCCTGCCTCAACCTCCTACATAAGCTGGGACTACAGGTGTGTGCCACCACGCCCAGCTAATTTTGTATTTTTAGTAGAGGCAGGGTTTCACCATGTTGGCCAGGATGGTCTCGATCCCTTGACCTCATGATCTGCCCTCCTCGGCCTCCTAAAGTGCTGGGATTACAGGCGTGAGCCACAAAGCCCAGCCAAAACTCATGTTCTATTAAACATATGTTTTCAAGGAATACATTACTCTGAAATTCTTATTACCAATAATTTCTTCAGGTGAAAAGTTTATGAAATATTCCTTTTTAAATTTTTTCTCTCTCTGTAGTAAGACTGTTCTGGCTTTTAGGTATTGATTGAAGACCATGTTTAACTAATTGAGTGTCTTATTATATAATAATAAAATTAAAATCTTGATTACCCAGATATTAACAAAATAACTAATTATAGTGTAAATACTGATCAGCATTATGGGAATATATTATTAACAAAAGTCTGTATTTTATGTATTTTGTCACATGTCTTAGGGTAGTTGTTTCTCCTTTTCTTTCACGACTGAAGCTCATACTTGATTGACTGATCATGTCTCTTGTTTGTTTCTCCCTCCTCCGTCACCTTTTTAAAAATGATTTACCCCAGACTTTTTTCTCACAGAACACGTTTTTTCAGTATCTGCTTTTGAGGGCATCTCTGTCTCAATTGTTATTTATTTACAAGTTTCTATTTAGTTGCTACATATGATTTTCATTAATCAATCATTGCCCCCCCATGACTTATTCTGTTTTTCTCTGTTTCTTGGAAGCAGCAGAATTTATACAGTTATTTATACTTAGCTTTTTGCCACACAGAATAGAAACAACCTATACCATTTTAAGGCAAACCCAGTTAAACAAGGTACTATTAAAAACTAAAGTCTCACATTTTTCCATGCAAGAGGTAACTAATACAACTGTAAATTGTGAAGAGATATTTCAAAATATAACATGTAATTTTTAAATTTTAATTTTTTCTGTAATACTATAAACTATGTAAGGGTAAATTTTTGTCCTAGGTTATTTTGGTTAAAAAATTATCTAATGGATGCCACCATATTTATATAATAATAAATTAGATGAAGGGGATGATAGGAAATAAGTCATTGAAGAAGGGTAAGATAATCCTAGAGACTACATGAGAGAGTCAAGATGAGACAGATTTTTATAAATACACAGCAAAAATATTGGTTTCAATGAGAGCAGGAACTCTAATAAAAGATATGATATAAATTATTTAAAATAAAAATTAAGAAAACATAGCCAGCTAATAAATTATAGCTCAGGTGTTTTTGAGTGACTTATAGCTGATTTTAATAAAAAACTGGAAGAAAACATAAGGACAAGTACAGGTAAGAGCAATTTGTTGTACTCTTTAAAATACCTAGTAGAGAATAATTTGAATGATTCTAACATAAAGGAAAGATACATACTTAAGGCGATTAATATCTCAATTATTCTGATTTGATTATGTGAATGTATTAAGTGATAATATGTACCCCTAAAATGTGTACATTTATAGTGTGTCAACAAAAAATTTATAAACAAGGCATGAAAATTTAATTCTCACTTCTTTTAGTAACTTTATGTTTTATATTTAATGTAGCCATACTTATATTAATATAGAATGCAAAGTAAAATCTGTTTTAGGCCTTGTCAGCTTTATTATGAATTACTAATTTTGATTCTTTGGTTTCTGATTTCAGATTTCTAACTTAATATTTGACATATCCTTAAGTTATTTAACTAATTTATCTCACTCTTTGATATAACCTTGGCAGCTGTTTAGAATATTTTTGATAATAGAGTATAAATAAATAAGCATTTTATTTAAACTTGTTATTAAAATTAAATTTTCTGATCATATGAACAAGATTTTTCTTCTGTGTCTCTTAAAAGAGAAAAATCTCTTTTAAGCTTCAGTACACTGAAATAAATAAATGGAGAAATTAGTAATCTCTAGAAATATTCTGAGATTTTTGCTCATAATATCTGTATGTGATGGTACTATATACACACATCAAATGAATGTAATCAACATTGGTGAATTTTTTAAAGTACCTATTATTATAGAATATGCAAGGGAATATGTATATTATAGAATATGCAAGGGAAGATTGATAACAGAGTAAACAAACTTATCATTGGAAGAATACTTTTTCCTTTTATTTTATTTTATTTTTTTATTTTTTATTATTATTATACTTTAAGTTCTAGGGTACATGTGCATAACGTGCAGGTTTGTTACATATGTATACATGTGCCATGTTGGTGTGCTGCACCCATCAACTCATCAGCACACATCAACTCGTCATTTACATCAGGTATAACTCCCAATGCAATCCCTCCCCCTCCCCCCTCCCCGTGATAGGCCCTGGTGTGTGATGTTCCCCTTCCCGAGTCCAACTGATCTCATTGTTCAGTTCCCACCTATGAGTGAGAACATGCGGTGTTTGGTTTTCTGTTCTTGCGATAGTTTGCTGAGAATGATGGTTTTCAGCTGCATCCATGTCCCTACAAAGGACACAAACTCATCCTGTTTTATGGCTGCATAGTATTCCATGGTGTGTATGTGCCACATTTTCTTAATCCAGCCTGTCACTGATGGACATTTGGGTTGATTCCAAGTCTTTGCTGTTGTGAATAGTGCCACAATAAACATACGTGTGCATGTGTCTTTATAGCAGCATGATTTATAATCCTTTGGGTATATACCCAGTAATGGGATGGCTGGGTCATATGGTACTTCTAGTTCTAGGTCCTTGAGGAATCGCCATACTGTTTTCCATAATGGTTGAACTAGTTTACAATCCCAAAAATAGTGTAAAAGTGTTCCTATTTCTCCACATCCTCTCCAGCACCTGCTGTTTCCTGACTTTTTAATGATTGCGATTCTAACTGGTGTGAGATGGTATCTCATTGTGGTTTTGATTTGCATTTCTCTGATGGCCAGTGATGATGAGCATTTTTTCATGTGTCTGTTGGCTGTATGAGTGTCTTCTTTTGAGAAACGTCTGTTCATATCCTTTGCCCACTTTTTGATGGGGTTGTTTGTTTTTTTCTTGTAAATTTGTTTGAGTTCTTTGTAGGTTCTGGATATTAGTCCTTTGTCAGGTGAGTAGATTGCAAAAATTTTCTCCCCTTCTGTAGGATGCCTGTTCACTCTGATGGTAGTTTCTTTTGCTGTGCAGAAGCTCTTTAGTTTAATGAGATCCTATTTGTCAATTTTGGCTTTTGCTGCCATTGCTTTTGGTGTTTTAGACATGAAGTATTTGCCCATGCCTATGTCCTGAATGGTATTACCTAGGTTTTCTTCTAGGGTTTTTATGGTATTAGGTCTAACATTTAAGTCTCTAATCCATCTTGAATTAATTTTCGTATAAGGAGTAAGGAAAGGATCCAGTTTCAGCTTTCTACTTATGGCTAGCCAATTTTCCCAGCACCATTTATTAAATAGGGAATCCTTTCCCCATTTCTTGTTTCTCTCAGGTTTGTCAAAGATCAGATGGCTGTAGATGTGTGGTATTATTTCTGAGGACTCTGTTCTGTTCCATCGGTCTATATCTCTGTTTTGGTACCAGTACCATACTGTTTTGGTTACTGTAGCCTTGTAGTATAGTTTGAAGTCAGGTAGCGTGATGCCTCCAGCTTTGTTCTTTTGACTTCGGATTGTCTTGGCAATACGGGCTCTTCTTTGGTTCCCTATGAAGTTTAAAGTGGTTTTTTCCAATTCTGTGAAGAAACTCATTGGT
This sequence comes from Macaca mulatta, assembly GCF_049350105.2. NCBI lineage: Eukaryota > Metazoa > Chordata > Mammalia > Primates > Cercopithecidae > Macaca > Macaca mulatta. The sequence continues at coordinate 54,653,026 of NC_133414.1, forward strand.
AACTTGATGGGGATGGCATTGAATCTATAAAAAACCTTGGGCAGTATGGCCATTTTCACGATATTGATTCTTCCTATCCATGAGCATGATATGTTCTTCCATTTGTTTGTGTCCTCTTTTATTTCACTGAGCAGTGTTTTGTAGTTCTCCTTGAAGAGGTCCTTTACATCCCTTGTAAGTGGGATTCCTATGTATTTTATTCTCTTTGAAGCAATTGTGAATGGAAGTTCATTCATGATTTGGCTGTCTGTTACTGGTATATAGAATGCTTGTGATTTTTGCACATTAATTTTGTATCCTGAGACTTTGCTGAAGTTGCTTATCAGTTTAAGTAGATTTGGGGCTGAGACAATGGGGTTTTCTAAATATACAATCATGTCATCTTCAATCAGGGACAATTTGACTTCTTCTTTTCCTAACTGAATACCCTTGATTTCTTTCTCTTGCCTGATTGCCCTAGGCAGAACTTCCAACACTATGTTGAATAGAAGTGGTGAGAGAAGGCATCCCTGTCTTGTGCCAGTTTTCAAAGGGAATTTTTCCAGTTTTTGCCCATTCAGTATGATATTGGCTGTGGGTTCGTCATAAATAGCTCTTATTATTTTGAGATACGTTCCATCAATTCCGAACTTATTGAGCGTTTTTAGCATGCAGGGCTGTTGAATTTTGTCAAAGGCCTTTTCTGCATCAATTGAGACAATCATGTGGTTTTTGTCTTTGGTTCTGTTTATATGTTGGATTACGTTTATTGATTTGCGTATGTTGAACCAGCCTTGCATCACAGGGATGAAGCCCACTTGAACATGGTGGATAAGCTTTTTGATGTGCAGCTGCATCCGGTTTGCCAGTATTTTATTGAGGATTTTTGCATCGATGTTCATCAGGGATATTGGTCTAAAATTCTCTTTTTTTGTTGTGTCTCTGCCAGGCTTTGGTATCAGGATGATGTTGGCCTCATAAAATGAGTTAGGGTGGATTCCTTCTTTTTCTATTGATTGGAATAGTTTCAGAAGGAATGGTACCAGCTCCTCCTTGTACCTCTGATAGAATTCAGCTGTGAATCCATCTGGTTCTGGACTTTGGTTGGTAGACTATTAATTATTGCCTCAATTTTAGAGCCTGCTATTGGTCTATTCAGGGATTCAGCTTCTTCCTGATTTAGTCTTGGGAGAGTGTAAGTGTCCAGGAAATTATCCATTTCTTCTAGATTTTCCTGTTTATTTGCATAGAGGTGTTTATAGTATTCTCTGATGGTAGTTTGTATTTCTGTGGGGTCAGTGGTGATATCTCCTTTATCATATTTTATTGCATCTAGTTGATTCTGCTCTCCTTTCTTCTTTATTAGTCTTGCTAGTGGTCTATCAATTTTGTTGATCTTTTCAAAATACCAACTCCTGGATTCATTGTTTTTTGGAGGGTTTTTTGTGTCTCTATCTCCTTCAGTTCTGCTCTAATCTTAGTTATTTCTTGCCTCCTGCTAGCTTTTGAATGTGTTTGCTCTTGCCTCTCTAGTTCTTTTCATTGCGATGTTAGAGTGTCAATTTTAGATCTTTCCAGCTTTCTCTTGTGGGCATTTAGTGCTATAAATTTCCCTCTACACACTGCTTTAAATGTGTCCCAGAGATTCTGGTATGTTGTATCTTTTTTCTCATTGGTTTCAAATAACATCTATATTTCTGCCTTCATTTCGTTATGTACCCAGTAGTCTTCAGGAGCAGGTTATTCAGTTTCCATGTAGTTGAGTGGTTTTGATTGAGTTTCTTAGTCCTGAGTTGTGGTTTGATTGCACTGTGGTCTGAGAGACAGTTTGTTATAATTTCTGTTCTTGTACATTTGCTGAGGAGTGCTTTACTTCCAATTATGTGGTCTATTTTGGAATAAGTGTGATATGGTGCTGAGAAGAATGTATATTCTGTTGATTTGGGGTGGAGAGTTCTGTAGATGTGTATTAGGTCTGTTTCCTGCAGAGATGAGTTCAATTCCTGGATATGCTTGTTAACTTTCTGTCTCATTGATCTGTCTAATGTTGACAGTGGGGTGTTGAAGTCTCCCATTATTATTGTATGGGAGTCTAAGTCTCTTGGTAAGTCTCTGAGGACTTGCTTTATGAATCTGGGTGCTCCTGTATTGGGTGATATATATTTAGGAGAGTTAGCTCTTCCTGTTGAATTCATCCCTTTACCATTATGTAATGGCCTTCTTTGTCTCTTTTGATCTTTGATGGTTTAAAGTCTGTTTTATCAGAGACTAGTATTGCAACCCTTGCTCTTTTTTTGTTCTCCATTTGCTTGGTAGATGTTCCTCCATCCCTTTATTTTGAGCCTATGTATGTCTCTGCATGTGAGATGGGTCTCCTGAATACAGCAAACTGATGGGTCTTGCCTCTTTATCCAGTTTGCCAGTCTGTGTCTTTTAATTGGAATATTTAGTCCATTTACATTTAAGGTTAATATTGTTATGTGTGAACTTGATCCTGCCATTATGATATTAACTGGTTATTTTGCTCGTTAGTTGATGCAGTTTCTTCCTAGCCTCGATTGTCTTTACATTTTGGCATGTTTTTGCAATGGCTGGTACTGGTTGTTCCTTTCCATGTTTAGTGCTTCCTTCAGGGTCTCTTGTAAGGCAGGACTGGTGGTGTCAAAATCTCTAAGCATTTGCTTATCTGTAAAGGATTTTGTTTTTCCTTCACTTATGAAACTTAGTTTGGCTGGATATGCAATTGTGGGTTTAAAATTCTTTTCTTAAGAATGTTGAATATTGGCCCCCACTCTCTTCTGTCTTGGAGAGTTTCTGCCGAGAGATCTGCTGTAAGTCTGATGGGCTTCCCTTTGTGGGTAACCGGACCTTTCTCTCTGGATGCCCTTAAGATTTTTTCCTTCATTTCAACTTTGGTGAATCTGGCAATTATGTGTCTTGGAGTTGCTCTTCTCGAGGAGTATCTTTGTGGCATTCTCTGTATTTCCTGAATTTGAATGTTCGCCTGCGCTACTAGGTTGGGGAAGTTCTCCTGGATGATATTCTGAAGAGTGTTTTCCAACTTGGTTCCATTTTCCCCCTCACTTTCAGGCACCCCAATCAGACGTAGATTTGGTTTTTTTACATAATCCCATACTTCTTGCAGGCTTTGTTCATTTCTTTTTCTTCTTTTTTCTTTAGATTTCTCTTCTCGCTTCATTTCATTCATTTGATCCTCAATTGCTGATACTCTTTCTTCCAGTTGATCGAGTCGGTTACTGAAGCTTGTGCATTTGTCACGTATTTCTCGTGTCATGGTTTTCATCTCTGTCCATTCGTTTATGGCCTTCTCTGCATTAATTATTCTAGTTATCAATTCTTCCACTCTTTTTTCAAGATTTTTAGTTTCTTTGCGCTGGGTACGTAATTCCTCCTTTAGCTCTGAGAAGTTTGATGGACTGGAGCCTTCTTCTCTCATCTCATCAAAGTCATTCTCCATCCAGCTTTGATCCATTGCTGGCGATGAGCTGCGTTCCTTTGCAGGGGGAGATGTGCTCTTATTTTTTGAATTTCCAGCTTTTCTGCCCTGCTTTTTCCCCATCTTTGTGGTTTCATCTGCCTCTGGTCTTTGATGATGGTGACGTACTGATGGGGTTTTGGTGTGGGTGTCCTTCCTGTTTCTTAGTTTTCCTTCTAACAGTCAGGACTCTCAGCTGTAGGTCTGTTGGAGATTGCTTGAGGTCCACTCCAGACCCTGTTTGCCTGGGTATCAGCAGCAGAGGCTGCAGAAGATAGAATATTGCTGAACAGTGAGTGTACCTGTCTGATTCTTGCTTTGGAAGCTTCCTCTCTGGGGTGTACTCCACCCTGTGAGGTGTGGGGTGTTGGTCTGCCCCTAGTGGGCATGTCTCCCAGTTAGACTACTCAGGGGTCAGGGACCCACTTGAGCAGGCAGTCTGTCCATTCTCAGTTCTCAACCTCCACGTTGGGAGATCCACTGCTCTCTTCAAAGCTGTCAGACAGAGTCGTTTGGGTCTGCAGAGGTTTCTGCTGCTTTTGTTCTTGTTGTTTAGCTGTGTCCTGTCCCCAGAGGTGGAGTCTACAGAGACAGGCAGGCTTCTTTGAGCTGCGGTGAGTTCCACTCAGTTTGAGCTTCCCAGCGGCTTTGTTTGCCTACTTAAGCCTCAGCAATGGCGGACGCCCCTCCCCCAGCCTGGCTACTGCCTTGCAGTTAGATTGCAGACTGCTGTGCTAGCAATGAGGGAGGCTCCGTGGGCGTGGAACCTCTCGACCAGGAGTGGGATATAGTCTCCTGGTGTGCCCGTTTTCTAAGACCCTTGGTAAAGCGCAGTATTGGGGTGGGAGTTACCCGATTTTCCAGGTGTTGTGTGTCTCAGTTCCCCTGGCTAGGAAAATGGATTCCCTTCCCCCTTGCGCTTCCTAGTTGAGGCGATGCCTTGCCCTGCTTCAGCTCTCGCTGGTTGGGCTGCAGCAGCTGACTAGCACCGATTGTCTGGCAGTCCCTAGTAAGATGAACCCAGTACCTCAGTTGAAAATGCAGAAATCACCTGTCTTCTGTGTCACTGGCACTGGGAGGTAGAGACTGGAGCTCTTCCAATTCAGCCATCTTGCTCTGCCCCCCCACTTTTTACTTTTAAATATATCTCTTACATTGGAGATATTTTATATTATTTCCAGGAAGCCTTATTAACTTAAGTCTTCATAATTATTAAACCTTGCACATATATTTGTTTGTTTCTAAAACTCAGGAATCCTGTTGACTTGAAGTTTTTAGTTTCTTTCTTCACCTGTGAATACTGAATCCTGCTTGACAATCATAGATATATATATAAACTATTAAATATTCAACTCGAATAATTATTGCTTAATTTTCTTTATGTGAGATCTTTTCTCCAATTTTAAACTGTCATCCTATATGGTGTAAATAGGCAATTCGAGTTAGTATTATATTGTTTACAGGAACATAAGAAAAGCATGTGAATTTTAAAGCGGGGTTTCACATTTCTATCTCACGTTATAGTAGTACTTAAAAATGCCTCATAATTCTATAGGTAAGCATTTCTCTTGCACAATTAAAAATTTCAAGGTTTTTATAAAAGTGGTTTTACAGAATCTTGTTGTTGTAGATTTAAATGTTTTCATTCAATTCAAAGATGCCTATTGCAATAATATTTCAGAAATATTTACCTATATCAATAAAATTATAGTCTTGGAACAAATTTGGAAATATGTAACTTAGAAACTTAATCCCACGTTTTTCTCTCTCCTTTAATTTCATTTCCAAAATTTCAACAGTCTGCATAGATTTGTGTTGCTTAATTCTACCCATTTAGTCTATCTTATAAATATTTATTTTCTTATCACTATGTAATTTTCCTCATGTAGGTCATCTACTCATACTCCAAATGTATTTATCCAGATCTTTCTTCCAAGCCCCTTAGATGCCTCAAATCTTAGAGGTCTCAAACTGAAAGCATCTTTTTTTTTTATTCTTTTCCCGCCTCTTTTCTGACTCTTTGTAATCTACTCAGTCATCTGGTTTCCCCATCCTAGTAAATAACATCTAGGAAGTAGCCATGAACTGCTCAAACACTTCAACCTGCATTTCAACTGTCCCCCACATCCTGCACTTCAACCCTCCTCCAGGTCACCAAGCCAGTCACACACCAAAATTTGTATTATCTACCTTCTTATAATTTTCTGTATCTTATTACCATAATTAACCATCTACCTATAATTTTGAAGTACTCCTTTCTAGTTTTGCCCCATCTCCCCATGTTCATCTATCTTTACATCACTGGAAGGGTCACCTTTCTAAAATATATTTGTAATGATGTAACTCATCTGCATATTGAGCGGATACCCATTACCTGAAGGGTTAAGTTCACATTCTAGCGTGACACATATCTTACATGGTTTGGTCCCATTTTTTGTCTCTTCAACTCATTTGCTCTGACTGTGTTCCAGTTTTACCACATCACTTTGGCATCCCTCAGTTGCCACGTTGTTTCATGCCTTATTATTTTGCACATGCTGTTGTACCTAGAGTCTTTGTATCCTGACTCTGCACTTTGCCTGTCCTTCCAAATACGGCCCCATTATGGCGGCATTTTCTCTGCTTTTCAGGTAAAACTCATTGTTCTCTCCTTTGTACTTTTATGCATTTTATTGACTTAAATTGTAGAACTGGTGAATTATACTTTTCTGTTCTTTTTTTGTTTTCACATATCTCTACCATTTCTTGAATATAGGCCAGAACCTGTCTTCCATGTATATTTTCTGCTTCTCCCAGGATTGTGCCTATGATTTGATAGATATAGTGTATGTTTTTTCTTGTTGTTCTCTTTTGTCTTACTGATAAATTGTGTGAGTGAATAAACACATTTTTTTCCTGAAGTTTTTTTGTTGTTGTTGTTGCTTTTGTTTATTGTTTGTAATAGGAGGAAGCAACAAAGACAGTAACTGGACAACAAGAAAATGATATTGGCATTATTGAACAAGCTCCAGAAGATCAAACAAGTAATGACAATTTTATTTTTATACCAAAATAATAGAAGTGGTACATTAGTGAATATCTCTGAAAATCTTTCTATGCTTAAGTGCTATTATTTACAAAAGAATTTTATAGACCAAAATACAATGGCTATTTAAAAAAATATTTTCTGATATCTTTCTTCATGCTATCAATTCTTTTTACTGAACCTGCTTCAATTCTGAAATTCTATTTTTGCTGTTAGTTTTGTTTTTGAAATACTCATAAATGGCAATAGATTTGTATATGGTATTACAATTTACAGTAATAAATGTTCTCATATATGTGTCTGTGAATAACATTTTGTAGATAAGATACCCACATCAGAATCAAGACAAAAAGAATATACAGAATCTTCAGATTCTGAGGTATGTGTATTGTTGTTGTTGTTGCTTTTTTAAAACTTAAGTAATGAGTAATCTTAAAACATAAAAAGATGATTTGACTTTATACTCTTACCTCTGCATGTGTCCGTAAGGTGGGTGATCATGAGGTCAGGAGATTGAGACCATCCTGGCTAACATGGTGAAACTGTCTCTACTAAAAACATAAAAAAATTAGCCGGGTTTGGTGGTGCGTGCCTGTAGTCTCAGCTACTCGGGAGGCTGAGGCAGGAGAATGGTGTGAACTCAGGAGGTGGAGCTTGAAGTGAGCCAAGATTGCACCACTGCACTCCAGCCTGGGTGACAGAGTGAGAATCCATCTCAAAGAAAAGCAAAAAAAAAAAAAAAAAAAAAAGAGAGAAAGCATTTATTTTCTGACATTTATCAGAACATACTTTATAATCATGTGCCAAGTAGATAATAGCTGCATAGTGCAATTCTGCTAATTTGCAGGATTAATTTTGAAGCCAATGTAGAATAGTGCAAAAGAAAATAAGACTTAGAAGGCACTAGGAATTTATTTGAGTTCTGAAGTTGAGTTTGTCTAAAAACTAAATAATTTCTCTGTGTTCATTTATGGGCAAATACATGATTCTGTGTATATCTAGATGTACAAAGGCTCTAATTGGATTCAGAGAGAAAGAGTTTAAAGTGTAGTCTTAGTCTTGCTCAACTTGGAACTTAAAACGATAATGCCTGGGACTTGAAAGACTCCATCTCATAAACAAAACAAAACAAAACAAAAAAAAAACAAAAACAACAACAAAAAACCACTTATAAGTCATTATAAATTTTTCTTAAAAACAAAACAGAGAATGTTTGGTTAGAGAAAATTGAAGAACTTTATAATTAGCACGGGTATGGGAGTGGCAGTGGAATTCTATGGTCAGAGTAGATCTGTCTGAGACTGCCATTTAATCTCCATCTCAAAGATGAAGACTAGGCCATATGAAAGTTTAGGAGCAAAACATTCGGAACAGAGAGAACAGTGGAACATATTTGTTCATCATTTTGTTCTTAACAACCTAGAACGACTAGGAAGTAGAAAGTGGGGTAACCACCACCATCATCATCATCCTCATTATTCTAAGGTGAAGAAAAATCTGCAAATACGTGTCTGGCACATGTTAGAGGTTTCATGAATACATGCTTTTATTTTTCTCTTTTTATGAAGGCTTGCTCTACTTTTTTGAAGTTATGTCTTAAGAATGAATTGCACACTTTAATGATTGTTTGCTTTCATTTAAAAATAACAAAAATATGTTTTCCTTATGAATCTTTTATTCAAGCAGTTCTTTATCAGCAAAAAACTTGTAAAATTTATTCTTATTATCTTAAGTCTTTGTTTTCCTAAGTGAAACAGCTTTTACAGAATTCTTTTCCTACTCTGCATGACATACTCTGAAAATTCTCTTCATGCCGTGCATAATTTTTAACAAAAAAATCTGTAATAATGCATATGTCAAATGTAATTGTGTTGTATTTTGTTTGAAATGCCCTGTTATTTTTTGCAAGGACTACAGTGTAAGGCAGATACTTTGAATTCAATTCCTTTTGAAATATGCACACGATTGAATTTTTGGGGGAATATGATTTATTTTCTTTGCTCAGTAACCCAGTCAGTAGTCACATGAAGATAAAAGATAAGCATGATTTACAGAGCGTATTTGAGGTTTTCTCTTGAATGTTTTGGTTTTCAATATGTGAACAGCCTTAAATCTAATTACCTTTAGAGTAAAAAATTCTGTTTTAAAAAAGATTTTAAATGAAAAATATGATGCTTGTTATTATTATTTTTAAATTGAAATTATTTATTGAGGCAGGCTATGGTGTCTCACACCTGTAATCCCAGTATTTTGGTAGGGCAAGGTGGGTGGATCACTTAAAGTCAGGTGTTTGAGACCAGCCTAGCCAACATGGTGAAATCCTGTCTCTATTAAAAATACAAAAATTTAGCCAGGTGTGGTGGCTAATGCCTGTCATCCCAGCTATTCGTGACGGTGAGGCAGAAGAATCACTTGGTCTTGGGAGCCGGAAGTTGCAGTGAGCCTAGATCATACCACTGGGCAACCCTGTGACGCTTTGTCTCAGAAAAAAACAAAACAAAAAAAATAGTAAAAAAAAGAAATTATTTATTAATATTATCTTTAACAGATTATCTCTGTGAGTGACACACAGAATTATGTGTGTTTAACTGAGGCTACATATCAAAAAGAAATAAAGACAATAAATGGCAAAATAGAAGGTAAGAACCATTTTTTATTTAAAACATCATTTGACCAATTATTTGTCTAAAAGCATGAGGACTGATATACTCTGACAGCCAAAGAAAATTATGTTTTAAACGCGTAGCATGGAAGGACAAAAGGAGTGAAAGTTACATGTCTTCTCAGGTGTTAGCAACAGATTATATTGAGAGTGCCAAAAAAAGAGCTGAATTATTAGTTTAAATTCAATATACCTGAAGAAAGGAGTAAAAGAGGGAATGAAGACCAAGGAAGACAGGGAGTACATGAGGGAACAAGAAGCAGGTTTATATAATGGAGAATGGTAAAATAAAATAATTCTTTAGAGAAAGATAGAGCATGATTAGAAAGCTGGGAAGAATAAAAAGTGACCTTCCATTACCAAAAGTTGCCAGGGAATTACAGCAAACATGTTGTCACTCCTGTCTTTCTCACTGGTGGGAAGGCATTAGGGATGGAAGCAACTGACCATAGAAAGTTGTGTTTTATCTGCAATAGGTGAATATAAGCATATTGGCACAGCCATGCGTGTATATAATTTGTCATATACACTCAGTATAGACCAGAAGTTTTCACACTTTATAAAATCAGCTGAATACCTTTTTAACAGTGCACATTGTGATTCAGCAGACTTGGGATTCTGGCATTTTAAATAAGTTCTCAGGTGATGCCGTTGCTGGTGGTCCTTGGACCTCACTCTTAAGTAGCAAGAGAATAGCCTTTCCTTTGGAAAAATCTGGAAGAAGAGCAATTGGATAGAAGATCAAGACATAACAGGGTCAAGGAAAAGCATTATATTGCTTTTATTTCTGCATCTGTTTCTGGTCAGAGGGGAAAAAGAAGTAAAGAAATAATAATTACAGGTGTCAGATACTATTCCTAATCAAAGAGAAAGAAAGTGTTGGGAAAATTGATTTTAAAAGATGTTGAATGGGAAAAATGAAGACCACAGATGTGGACATTATTTTGGCTAAGGAAGAGGGATTGTGAGGCAGGAAATGGGGCAAGAAAGAAGATAGCCAGGCAACTTTGGAGTTTCTGAATAGGAAATTTGAGTGAATTCACTTCAGATGCATTTACAATATTTGCACTCCAGATTAGATTTTGGGTACTCCAGAGACTACCGGAAGTGGAGGATTACTAGAATTGGAGTAAACTATGGTGACTTTTTAGTTTTCTCTATTACTATCAGCATAAAAGGTATATATTGTGTTGATATTAGCTATTCAAATGAGAAATATTTGAATCTAAGAGCATTGGCTTTATTTTTAATGAAGCAAATTGTTTTGGTAACATTGTTGTTCTATAAAAATCCATTAGACACTTAATAAAGCAGACTAATTTTTAGAAACAAAAAAATACTGAATTTACTACCTGAATTCTAAAATTTTTTTTTAAATAAGTATTTTCCTGATTTAAAAATATAAAATATTATTTGTATGTAATAAGTATGTTGCCATAAATTTTCAAATAAACATGCCAATATTGAAAGCTCATTACACAAACTTTTAAATGAATTTTGTATATATTTTTAACATGAGTGAATCAAGAAAATTTCTGAGGATAAACTAGAGGATACAGAAATGTAGGCATATGATTACACCACATGGATATGGAAAACAATGAATATTTTATTTAGTATTATCCCCTAAGTAAATATCCAAGCTGATCAATTTGTAACACGTTCAGTGATGAGATGTCAGTTCTGCATTCAGCTGAACTCTCATCATAACGGTGTACCGTCTCAATGGTAGGACAAATTAAAGAACATGATGAATGTAATGATATAAATTATTCTAATGTATTTCATTAAACATATGGTGTAGGATTCTATGTTCAGCTTTGACATTTATTTTTTCAGGGTCACGGTTTGCTCCTCTGATCAAAGATCATTTATGCTTTCATCACTCAGCATATACATATTAATATCAACACATTTTGCATGCAAAACACATTCTCACTTTTGAAATCTTAAGTGCATGTTTGATGAACCGTAGATTCCTAGTTTCTTCAGTGTATTTCTGTCATGTGAGTGTCCTAAAGAAACAAACAAAAGAAAATCTCCTAAACCTAAAGGAATCATTCTCAAAGCTGAGCAAGAGGACTCAGTTAGATACTATCACTGGGTTCATTTGTGGTTGGTTTTGTTATATTTACCTATGACTGATAACAAATCTCTTTTGCTTTAGAGTCTACTGAAAAGCCTTCTGACTTTGAGGTATTGAGTTTTATAATTTTATCTTGAATTATTTATTAACTATGTATTTTGTGAAGTATACATTCGTTATTAATCATTTTTCTTCTAAACCCATTTAGCCTGCTGTTGAAATGCAAAACTCTGTTCCAAATAAAGCTTTAGAAAGGAGGAATAAACAAACATTGAGAGCAGGTAATTTTACAGTTCAACTATATTAAAATGAATATTTCAATAGTTGACATATTAATAGTCTCATCTCCCCAATGTTTATTTTTCAAATATTATGGAAATATTTGAGTTAATAATGTCCATAGTGGTATCCACGTTTGAAAAACTGATTATTTACAAGAACATGAATTTTAATTAGTTTTTTTAAAAATTAGCTTTAATTTCAGGTGTTTCTATTTCTATGTTCTGATACTGTAATGTTTTGTATTGGGAATGTCTGTATGACTTAAAGATTCAAGAAGATGAATTTTTAAACTCTAATATTTTTCCTGTTCAAAACTTGATTCAAATTCTACCCTTTACTGCAGAGAAAGCTTCACTTTTTGACATGCCAATTGTGTTTTAACATTGGTTACCTCATGTGGATGTAGTCATTTGAAGCATCCTAAGGAAATCAGTTATTCTGATTTAGCTTACTCTGTGCGTGTGTATGTGTGTGTGTGTGTGGTGTGCATGTTTGTGCCTGTGTGCATGTGTATGTGTGTTTGTGTGTGGTACCCCTAGTTTTTAAAAATGGGAGAAGTAATCATTTCTTTATAATTATATTTGTAAAACTGTGATTCTGAAGCATTTGGCTTTAGTGTCTTTTCATTGTTTAGAGGTAAACAATTGTCTAAACTAGTTTTTAAAAAATTATTCCTATACATGCTTAAACATTATACAACATATGTACACAGTCATAGATAATACGTAGAATTTGTTTTTAACTTCTAATATGTAAATAATTGTACATTGTGTGTAATTTTCTGTAACATTCTTTATTTTATCAGCATTATATTGTAAGATCCATCCATAATAGACAGAACTAGCTCTGGTTTTGTTTTTATTGCATTCTTTATATAAATTCCGTTATATAACTGCACCAGAACTAAAGTTTGTTTACGCAAAAAATAAAAGCAAATGCAAATTTCAGTCTTATTTAAGTTGGTTTTATCTACTGATTTTTGATATATTAGAAATTAAATTTAAAGAATTTCAAGTATAACCATGCACAATCATCTATTTTAATAAAAATGAAAAGTGTGACCTATGAACCATTACAGCTATGCTGTTGTAACACATTATTTCCCCGAAACAGTGCAGTATACACTTCTAAAAATGAGATTGAAAATAGTCGATAACGGCCGGGCGCGGTGGCTCAAGCCTGTAATCCCAGCACTTTGGGAGGCCGAGGTGGGCGGATCACAAGGTCAGGAGATCGAGACCGCAGTGAAACCCCGTCTCTACTAAAAAAAATACAAAAAATTAGCCGGGCGCGGTGGCGAGCGCCTATAGTCCCAGCTACTCAGGAGGCTGAGGCAGGAGAATGGCGGGAACCCGGGAGGCGGAGCTTGCAGTGAGCCGAGATCGCGCCACTGCACTCCAGCCTGGGCAACAGCGTGAGACTTCGTCTCAAAAAAAAAAAAAAAAAAGAAAATAGTCGATAACAAAAGTATGATTTGAGTTTTGGATTCTCTATGTGAAATTTGAACTTTAGGGATGCTCATCTCACAACTTAAAAGCACATTTGAAAACCAAATAGATAGTTCATGCATGTCAAATTATAAATGTACCCTTAATATTAAAATGATATTTAAAGCTTCAGTTGTGCGTGTTTGCTTTTCTCTTTGAACTATGTTAAAGAGTTAATATTTGAAAAATTTGTTTACAAAGAAAACGGAACATTATTTCTGTTTTTTGTTTGTTTTCTGTCTTATGGCTCCGTGATTTTCATATTCTATTATATGACTGTACCACAATTAATTAAATGGTTTTATGCTGATAAAATACATAAAAATAAAAACAAATTCAGATTTTGATAAGCCTTTTAAGTTGGCTTTATATTTTATTTTTAATATATTAAAAATTAAAAGTATAGTATTTAAGATATAAGCATGCATAATCATATATATTCCGATGGCAATTAGAACTATGAGTTAAAAATTATTAGAGCTATGGTGTTACAACACAGTTTGTCTCTGAAACATTCCAGTATACACTTCTAAATAAACGCAAATGATCATGGTCAACAGCAAAAGTATGATTTGACCTCTTGGATTCCCTGGAGGAAACTTGAACTCCAGGGATATTCTGATCAGAATTTAAGACCAGTTTTAAAAATCAGACTTTTAGTTCATGAATGTCAAATAATCAGTTGACCCGTAATGATGAAATCATCCTTAAAGTTTTTGTTAGGCATGTTTGCTTTTTTCTTCAACCTGTCTTAAATAGTTCAAATTTGAAAATTTTGTTTATAAAGAAAACTGGATATATATGTGTGTGTGTGTGTGTATTCTGTCTCATGACTCTCAGTACTCCTTGGATCTTGTGTAGATCGTGATTTAATTCTATTAAATGTGGAAACAGTAGTTTACTAATGTGTAGACATTGATTTAATTCTTTTTTAGGGAAAAATTAGGTTACTTAAAGCAATTATTTTTATATAGATTTCTAATATTCTCTAAGGCATCACAAGTTGATTCTGAAGATATTGAATTAAGGAAAGACTGTCTCAAAATAACTAAAGGAGTTTTAAAATTTAATGTATATGCAATAAAAGCTTTTTAAGCTTATTTATTTATTACACATACACAAAATATACTGTCATACATGTTGAAACTTAAAATTGTTAGACATAAAGTTTGTTAACATAAAAAAATTTATATTTCTCAAGAGTCTTATTTATTGATAATTTCCTTTGAATAACAGATTGCTGAGTCAATCAAACTAAGTAATGCTAAAAAATAGAAAAAAAGATAACATATAATTAAAGTTATCTCATTAAATTTCAAGCATAGGACATACTGTGTTTCTGGGAAGAAGAACACATTACTGCCTTTTTGAAGAAATAATTTATACAAGTTAGCCAAATTTCTATTTTTTTCTATTCTAATGAATACAATATTTTAGTTTGCAATTCTGTTAGGTTGACCATAAAAGTTGTGGGAATAATCTGAAAAAAGTATGTACATGTTGAATAAGAAACACCACAGATTCATGAAAAAAATAGATTTGTATACTCTTTTAAAATATATCATAGTAAATATTCTCATTAATGTATCTGTGATTAATATTTGATAGATAATATGTTGACATTAAAATCAGGAAAAGAAACATATGCAGAATCACGTTGGAGTTCTAAGGTATTGTGTAATTTTGTTTTTATTATTATTTAAATATAAATATTGAGTGATGTTGAAACTTGAAAGTAGAGACTTTGACTTTATTGTTTTACCTCTGCATATTGCCCTTCAGTAATTTCTGATATTTTTCAGAAAATACTAAGCAGTTATTATTTGCTAAGTAGATTACTGCTTCATAGTGCAATTTCACGTATTTTCAGGATTAAGTTTAAGAAGGTAGTGTAGTATAGTGTGAAAATACATCTTAGAATTCTAGGAATTTATTTGGGTTCTGAATCTACAGTTGTCTAAAAACTGAAGAATTTCAGTTCAGGGGTCCACCTGTGAGCAAATTTATGATTCTCTGGTATATCTGGATTCAGAGGAAAAAGGTAAAATAGTTTTGTGTATCTTGGAACTTGAAAGGATAATGCCTGGTGCTTGAAAGTATTGCTATATTTGGATTGCACAGTGCAGATCTTAAGGAATATTTTGGGCAAAGGAAAAGCAAGAAAAATAGGAAACCTGAGAAACTACAGTAAAAACAATTTGGTTGAGTAGTGTTTTAAAGAGTGAACATTATTTTCACAAATAGAACTATTTGAGTTATTTTGTGGCAGCCATGCTTTCAGCCACATAAATATCTGTATTCTGAGATCACAGCTGTGCAAAGAGGTGGAAAGGGCCCCACAAGTTGTTAGAAGTAGCTGCTTTATAGCAGTAACAATCATGAGTAGAAGTCAAAAAACCAGTCAGTGTTCTGGTTCTGTTACTTACTAGTTATGTAACCTTGGAGAAAATTATTTAGTGTATTCAAATGTCAGTGGCCTTGTTCATTGAATTAGTGCTAATATCTACCTCTTAGATATGTTTAATTGAGCAATGTTGTAATAAAAGTGAAAATATTTTGCAAACTGAAAAATGTGTATACAAATGTAAGATAATGATGACAGTGGTATTCAGTGGCTTAATAAATATCAAGGGTACTTTTTCTAAACATGAAGGCAGTATTGTCAGAAAAATAATGGGGGAATGCAACAGACATGTGGATTTCTAGTTTAGTGTATGGGTATGTTAAGTATCAGCAGGCTACTAATACTATTTTCTAAACTTGCGAAGAATTTAGCAAATTAGACCTCTCTGATGAGATTTTAAATGCTTTGACTATTAATAATGTGCTTCCTAAATAGCATAAGTGTGCTAAGCAGTGAGACCTGAATACACAGGATGAGGACTTATGTCAAAGTGGTAGGAATAGAAAAGCAAGTTAACAACACTTATAAGTAAATATAAGTGATCTCTATATAAAGACAGATAGTGTTAGGTTAGATAAAATTGAAGAAGTTTACACTTAGAATGGGAATGGGTGTGGCAGTCAAATTCTGTAGTCAGAGATTTCTTTGAGACTGTCAGTCAAGCTCCCATAACAAGCATGAGAGGTAGGATGACATGTATATACCCAAAGGATTATAAATCATGCTGCTATAAAGACACATGAACGCGTATGTTTATTGCGGCACTATTCACAATAGCAAAGACTTGGAATCAACCCAAATGTCCATCAGTGACAGACTGGATTAAGAAAATGTGGCACATATACACCATGGAATACTATGCAGCCATATAAAAGGATGAGTTCATGTCCTTTGTAGGGACATGGATGCAGCTGGAAACCATCATTCTCAGCAAACAATTGCAAGAACAGAAAACCAAACACCTCATGTTCTCACTCATAGGTGGGAATTGAACAATCAGATTACTTGGACTCTGGAAGGGGAACATCACACACTGGGGCCTATTATGGGTAGGGGGTAGGGAATGGGGGGAGGGATGGCATTGGGAGTTGTACCTGATGTAAATGACGAGTTGATGGGTGCTGACGAGTTGATGGGTACAGCACACCAACATGGCACAAGTATACATATGTAACAAACCTGCACATTGTGCACATGTACCCTAGAACTTAAAGTATAATAAAAAAAAGAAAAAAAAAAAAAAAAGGAGAAATCTCCAAAAAAAAAAAAAAAACAAACAAACAAACAAAAAGAATGTCTAGGTGAAAGACATTTGGAGCAGAAAAAAAGCAGATCACATTTCTTTACAATTTTTCTCTTAACATTCTGGAAAGACTAGGAAGCGGAAAGTGGGGTAAACATTATCATCATCATTTTCATTATTGTAAGGTGTAAAAAAGTTTGCAAATGTGTTCCTGGCACATAATAAATGCTTTATGAATAAATGTTCTTATGTTTTTATGAAGGACTTGCTATAGTTTTCTGAAATTATGTTTTAATTGAGATTGAGTTGCATATTTTATATGATATTGGTTTCTTTTCATTTAAACTTAATAGAATGTTTTTCTTCTTTTAAATTTATTCATGCATTTCTTCTGTTATCAAAAATTTTCTCAAAAATTTTTGATTATTTCAAATTCTTGTCTACCTAAATAAAGAAGCTTTTACAATATTCTATCTCATACTCTGAAGGTTTTCTTTCCTTAAAGTGTCTTATTTTAACCCTAAAAATTTATAATTATGAATATTTTAAATGTTTAATGTTGTCAATGTTATATAGCAAGAAGCAGGTGATTGTCTTTTGTTTTAAATGCCCTCTCTTTTTTCTTGAGGACTACAAAGTAGAGTTAGATATTTTGAATGTAATTTCTTGTTGAAATATGCACACGAGTAAATACTTTTTCTGTGGATATGTTTTTATTTTTGGGTTTTCATGCTTAGTAACTGTTTCAATAGCTAAATGAAAATGAAAATAAGCTTGATTTGGAGAGCATATGTGAAGTCCTTTATATAAATGTTTTGGTTTTCAATAGGTTTCTATTCTTAAACCAAATTGCCTTTAAAGTAGGAAACAGAGTATGTTTTGAAATATGTTAGGAAATCTTGATGTCACTCATTATTATTATTATTATTTTAAAATTGCAATTCATTATTGATAGAACTTCAAACAGAGTGTTTCGGAAAGTGCTGCACAGAATTACACGTGTTTACCTGAGGCTACATATCAAGAAGAAGTCAAGAATATAAATGGAAAACTAAAGGGTAAGAATCACTTTTTATTTAGAAGTCATTTGACAGTATGTTTATCTAAAAATTTGAGGACTGTTATACTGTAATAGCCTCAGAACATTACGCACTAAATGCGTAGTATAAAAAAAGCGAATTAAAATGGTAATAAGTTACATATCTTGTCAGGTGTCAGCAACAGAGTATATAGTGAGTGCCGAAAAAGGAACTGAATTATTACTTTACATTCCAGATATTCTAAAACCTGAGATATCTCAGGAAATAAGAGGAAAGATGTAAAAGAGAGAATAAAGAATGAGGAAGACAGAAAGTACAGGGAGGAAATGAGGGGAAAAGAAGCAGGTGTATACAATGGAGGTTCATAAGATAAAATAACTCTTTAGATAGAGGAAGAGTATGGTTAGAAAGGTGCGAAGAATATATAGTAAGCTTTCAGTACAAAAACTAGTAAAAGAATTACAGCAAAAATGTTCCACCCAAGCTAAAAACCATGGCACAAGAAGTACGTGATACATGCACAAGCTTCAGTAGCTGATTCGATCAAGTGGAAGAAAGGGTATCCGTGATTGAAGATCAAATGAATGAAATGAAGTGAGAAGAGAAGTTTAAAGAAAAAAGAGTAAAAAGAAACAAACAAAGCCTCAAGAAATATGGGACTATGTGAAAAGACCAAATCAACGTTTGATTGGTGTACCTGAAATTGACAGGGAGAATGGAACCAAGTTGGAAAACACTCTGCAGGATATTATCGAGGAGAACTTCCCCAACCTAGAAAGACAGGCCAACATTCAAATTCAGGAAATACAGAGAACACCACAAAGATACTCCTCGAGAAGAGCAACCCCAAGACACATAATTGTCAGATCCACCAAGATTGCAAAGAAGGAAAAAATGTTAAAGGTAGCTAGAGAGAAAGGTCGGGTTACCCACAAAGGGAAGCCCATTAGACTAACAGCAGAGCTCTCAGAAGAAACTCTACAAGCCAGAAGAGAGTGGGGGCCAATATTCAACATTCTTAAAGAAAAGAATTTTCAACCCGAAATTTCATATCCAGCTAAACTAAGCTTCATAAGTGAAGGAGAAATAAAATCCTTTACAAACAAACAAATGCTGAGAGGTTTTGTCACCACCAGTCCTGCCTTACAAGAGCTCCTGAAGGATACACTAAACATGGAAATGAAAAACAGGTACCAGCCACTGCAAAAACATGCCAAATTACAAAGACCCTCGATGCTAGGAAGAAACTGCATCAACTAACAAGCAAAATAACCAGCTAACATCATAATGAGAGGATCAAATTCACACATAACAATATTAATCTTAAATGCTCCAATTAAAAGACACAGACTGGCAAATTGATAAAGAGTCAAGACCCATCAGTGTGATGTATTCAGGAGACACATCTCATGTGCAGAGATACACATAGGCTCAAAATAAAGGGATGCAGAAAGATCTACCAAGCAAATGGAAAACAAAAAGAAAGCAGGGATTGCAATCCTAGTCTCTGACACAACAGACTTTAAACCAACAAAGATCAAAAGAGACAAAGAAGGCCATTACATAATGGTAAAGGGATCAATTCAACAAGAAGACCTAACTATCCTAAATATATATGCACCCAATACAGGAGCACCCAGATTCATAAGGCAAGTCGTTAGAGACCTACAAAGAGACTTAGACTCCCACAAAATAATGATGGGAGACTTTAACACCCCGGTGTCAATATTAGACAGATCAACGAGACAGAAGGTTAAAAAGGATATCCAGGACTTGAACTCGGCTCTGCACCAAGCAGACCCAATAGAAATCTACAGAACTCTCCACCCCAAATCAGCAGAATATACATTCTTCTCAATACCACATCACACTTATTCCAAAATTGACCATATAGTTGGAAGTAAAGCACTCCTCAGCAAATATAAAAGAACAGAAATCACAACAAACTGTCTCTCAGATCACAGTGCAATCAAATTAGAACTCAGGATTAAGAAACTCACTCAAAATCACACAACTACGTGGAAACTGAACAACCTGCCCCTGAGTGACTACTGGGTACATAATAAAATGTAGGCAGAAATAAAAATGTTGTTTGAAACCAATGAGAACAAAGACACAACATATCAGAATCTCTGGGCCACATTTAAGCAATGTGTAGAGGGAAATTTATAGCACTAAATGCCCATAAGAGAAAGCAGGAAAGACCTAAAATTGACACCCTAACATCACAATTTAATGAACTAGAGAAGCAAGAGCAAACAAATTCAAAAGGTAGCAGAAGGTAAGAAATAACTAAGAACAGAGTAGAACTGAAGGAGATAGAGATACAAAAAACCCTTCAAAAATCAATGAATCCAGGAGCTAGTTTTTTGAAAAGATCAACAAAATAGATGGCTAGCAAGACTAATAAAGAAGAAAAGAGAGAAGAATCAAATAGACACAATAAAAAATGATAAAGGGGATATCACCACCAATCCCACAGAAATACAAACTACTATCACACAACACTATAAACACCTCTACACAAATAAACTAGAAAATCTAGAAGAAATGGATAAATTCCTGGACACACACACCCTCCCTAGACTAAACCAGGAAGAAGTTAAATCCCTGAATAGACCAATAACAGGCTCTGAAATTGAGGCAATAATTAATAGCCTACCAACCAAAAAAAAGTCCAGGACCAGATGGATTCACAGCCGAATTCTACCAGAGGTACAAAGAAGAGCTGGAACCATTCCTTCTGAAACTCTTCCAATCATAGAAAAAGAGAGAATCCTCCCTTACTCATTTTATGAAGCCAGTATCATCCTGATACCAAAGTCTGGCAGAGAGACAACAAAAAAGAGAATTTTAGACCAATATCCCTGATGAACATCAATGCAAAAATCCTCAATAAAATACTGGCAAACTGAATCCAGCAGCATATCAAAAAGCTTATCCACCATGATCAAGTTGGCTTCATCCCTGAGATGCAAGGCTGTTTCAATAAACATAATGCATAAACATAATGCATCACATAAACAGAACCAAAGACAAAAACCACATGATTATATCAATAGATGCAGAAAAGGCCTTTGACAAAATTCAACAGCACTTCATGCTAAAATCTCTCAATAAATAAACTAAGTACTGATGGGACGTATCTCAAAATAGTAAGAGCTATTTATGACAAACTCATAGCCAATATCATTGAATGGGCAAAAACTTGAAGCTTTCCCTTTGAAAACTGGCACAAGACAGGGATGCCCTCTCTCACCACTCCTATTCAACATAGTGTTAGAAGTTCTGGCCAGGGCAATCAGACGGGAGAAAGAAACTAAGGGTATTCAATTAGAAAAAGAGGAAGTCAGATTGTCCCTGTTTGCAGATGACATGATTGTGTATTTAGAAAACTCTATCATCTCAGCCCCAAATCTCCTTAAGCTGATATAAGCAACTTCAGCAAAGTCTCAGGACATACAATTAATGTGCAAAAATCACAAGAATTCCTATACACCGATAACAGACAAACAGAGAGCCAAATCATGAGTGAACTCCCATTCACAATTGCTTCAAAGAGAATAAAATGCCTAGGAATCCAACTTACAAGGGATGTGAAGGACCTCTTCAAGGAGAACTACAAACCACTGCTCAACAGAAAAAAGGGGACACAAACAAATGGAACAACATTCTATGCTCATGGATAGGAAGAATCAATATCATGAAAATGACCATACTGCCCAAGGAAAATGTTAGATTCTATGCCATCCCCATCAAGCTACCAATGACTTTCTTCACAGAATTGGAAAAAAGTACTTTAAAGTTCATATGGAACCAAAAAAGAGCCCTCATTGCCAAGACAATCCTAAGCCAAAAGAACAAAGCTGGAGGCATCACGCTACCTGACTTCAAACTATACTACAAGGCTATAGTAACCAAAACAGCATGGTCTTGGTACCAAAACAGAGATATAGACCAAGGGAAAGGAACAGAGCTCTCAGAAATAACACCACAAATCTACAACCATCTGATTTTTGATGAACCAGACAAAAACAAGAAATGGGGAAGGATTCCCTGTTTAATAAATTGTTCTGGGAAAACTGGCTAGCTATATGTAGAAAGCTGAAACTGCATCCCTTCCTTACATCTTATACAAAAATTATTTTCAGATGGATTAAAGACTTAAATGTTAGACCTGAAACTATAAAAACCCCAGAAGAAAACCTAGGCAATACCATTCAGGACAGAGGCATGGGCAAAGACTTCATGACTAAAACACCAAAAGCAATGGCAACAAAAGCCAAAATGGACAAATGTGATCTAATTAAAGAGCTTCTGCACAGCAAAAGAAGCTTCCATCAGAGTGAACAGGAAACATACAGAATGGGAGAAAATTTTTGCAATCTACCTATCTGACAAAGTGCTACTATCTGGAATCTACAAATAACTTTAATAAGTTTACAAGAAAAAAATCAAACAACCCCATCAAAAAGTGGACAAAAGATGTGAACAGACAGTTCTCAAAAGAAGACATTTATGCAGCCAACAGACACATGAAAAATGCTCATCATCACTGGCCATCAGAGAAATGCAAATCAAAATCACAGTGAGATACCTTCTCACACCAGTTAGAATGGCAATCATTAAAAAGTCAGGAAACAACAGGTGCTGGAGAGGATATGGAGAAACAGGAACACTTTTACACTGTTGGTGGGAGTGTCAATTAGTTCAACCATTGTGGAAAACAGTGTGGTGATTTCTCAAGGATCTAGGACTAGAAATACCATTTGACCCAGCAATCCCATTACTGGTTATATATCCAAAGGATTATAAATCTTACTACTATAAAGACACATGCACATGTATGTTTATTGGGGCACTATTCACAATAGCAAAGACTTGGAACCAACCCAAATGTCCATCAATGATAGACTGAATTAAGAAAATGTGGCACATATACATCATAGAATACTATGCAACCATATAAAAAGGATGAGTTCATGTCCTTTGTAGGGACATGGATGAAGCTGGAAACCATCATTATGAGCAAACTATCACAAGGACAGAAAACCAAACACTGCATATTCTCACCCATAAGTGGGAATTGAAATATGAGAACACTTGGATACAGGGTGGGGAACATCACACTACAGGGCCTGTCATGGGGTGGAGGGAGCGGAGAGGGATAGCATTAATAAAAATACATAATGTAAATGATGAGTTAATGGGTGCACCACACCAACATGGCACATGTATACATATGTAACACATCTGCATGTTGTGCACATGTACCCTAGAACTTAAAGTATAATAATAATAAAAAAAAATTTCCATCTTTACTTACTCGCTTGTGGAAGACATTAGGAATGGAATTACCTGACTGTGCGAAGCTATGTTTCATCTATTATTGGTGAATATAAGCATATATGGGCAGCCACACATGTATATATTTTTTCAGTATGGTCCAGAAGTTTTCATACCTTAATAAATGAGCTACAGATCTTGTTAACAATGCACATTCTGATTCAATAGACTTGAGGTTGTGCAATTTTAATAAATTCTCAGGTGATGCTGATGCTGGTGGTTCTTGGACCATGCACTGAGTAGCAAAGGTATAGAGTTTTCATTGAAGTAATTTGGAAGAAGAGCAATTGGATAGAATGTCAAGACATAACAGAGTCAAGGGCAAGCATTATTTTGATTTTGTTTCTCAGTATGTTTTTAATCAGAAGCGAAGAAAGAGGTTAAAAAACAACAACAGAATTTATAGATGCCCAATATTACTTCCGAACAAGAGAAAGAAAGTGGTAGGAAAATTTATTTTTAAAAGTGTTGAAGGGAAAGAATCAAAACTACAGATCTGGAGATTATTTTTGCTAAAGAATAGCAATTGTGAGGCATGAAGGGGAAGGGGAGGAGAAGCTAAGTAGGTAATTTTGAAGTTTCTGAGAAGGAAACTTGAGTGAACTCATTTCAGATGCATTTGGAATGTCTGCACTCCAGAAGGTTAGATTATGTGTGCTCTGGACAGTATTGGAAGAAGCAGGGATTACTAGATTTGGCGTCTACCACAGTGACTCATTACTCTTTTCTATTACTTTCAGGATTCATAGAGACATGTTTTGTTGATATTATTTATTTAAGTGAGATAAATTTGAATATGAATCCATTGACTTTTTTAGTAAAATTGCTGCTCCATAATAATCTGTTAGATGACTGGGCCCGGTGGCTCATGCCTGTAATCCCAGCACTTTGGGAAGCTGAGGTGGGCCGATCACTTGGGGTCAGCAGTTCGAGACCAGCCTGGCCAACATGGTGAAACCCCGTCTCTACTAAAAATACAAAAAAAAAAAAAAATTAGCTGGGTGTGGTAGCACACGCCTGTAATCCCAGCTACTCAAGAGGCTAAGGCAGGAGAATCGCTTGAACCCAGGGGGCGGAGGTTGCAGTGAACCGAGGTCACTCCACTGCATTCCACTCTGGGTGACAGAGTGAGACTCCATCTCAAAAAAAATAAAAATAAAAAAATAAAAATTTGTTAGAGACTAACATGGTAAATCAGTCTAATTTTAGAAACAAAAACTAAATTTATTACTTGAATACTAAAACTGATTTTTAAATAAATATTATTCTGATTTCAAAATAAAAATGGTTATAACTAATTAATATTTAGCAATCAAGTTTTTGAATAAATATTTCAATACTGAAAGTTTTTTATACATTATTTTCTTTATGAGTTTTATATGCCATCTTATATGAAGGGATGAAAAAACATTCAGATGGATAAATGACAGGTTGCAAAAATGTAGGCATAAAATTACACCACATGTGTATGGAAAAAAATTAATATTTTTATTTACTATTATTCCCTAATATACATCCATGCTCATGAATTCATTACACTTTCGTTAATGAGACATCAGTTTTACATTCAGCTAAACTCTTATTGTAACTGTGTACCTTCTCAATTATAAGATAAATTAAAGAGTATGATGAATGTTTATAATTTAATGATATAAGTGATTCTGAAGTGTATCTTGTAGTTCAGAAGCTCTCATAATTTATAACTAGTATATGTTAGCCATGTGTGAGATTCATAGATGCCACGTGATAAATGAGCTCTAGATGATGAAATGGTTTGTAAAATTTTCCTTGTGTGTTTTTTGCTTTTTTTTCTTTTTCACATAAAAATTTAAAACTCAATGTTTTTGTTTATAAAGAAAATAGTTACAAATTTACTTTTTGTCACCTGGGACTGCACATTTTTGATATAGTTTGAACCTAGACTTTTTTTAAACTTGTGAAAAATTAGGTCACTTATGACTATTATTTTTATATAAATTTCTGATATATTTATCCAAAATTTCCCAAGTACTTTCTTAATACATTGGCGCATTAGAAAGAGACTATATCATTATAATTTTTTAAAAAAATATATTCAATAAAATATTTTAAAGTCCATGTCTGTATCATTCATTGACACAATAGTTTCATTAATCTTTAAACTTTAAATGACTAGACATAAATTTCATTGATATAAAAGTATACATATCTTTGAAGAATCTTATTGATGAATAATTTATCCTGGAAAATGAACTAGTCATAAAGCTTGCTGAGTCAATCAAAGAAAGTAACAGTAAAATATTAATTCCTGAAAGAAAATGAGGGTTGATATTTAACTAAACTTACCTGGGTAAATGGCAACTATCAGACATAGTGTGTTTTTTGCGGGGAGAGGAATACAGGAGACTGCTTTTTTGAAGAAAAAAAATCATACAAGCTTTTTATAAGTCTTACGTCAGGGTTTTGATAAGGAAGCAGAGCCATTCATGACCACTCAGGACATAGAACTGATGCTGCGTTTTCTCTTTCCTCTGGGAGCCTCTTTGCAATTCACTAAGAGCTTTTCCTGAGACCCTTGTCTTGACTGGTGCTTGTCCTCCTCATTAGGGTATCCAAACTTCAGGCTAGTTTTGTCAGTCCAGTCCAGCTTGTCAGTGTACTTTTGTTCAGCTTCATCTTTCTTTCTGGAGCTGAGTACAGAATTCAGGGCACTGGGCATTACACAGACCTGTCGATAACCTGAGGGAACAAAGAGTTCTTACCAGTAAGACAATGACAAAGCATATTCTTACCCGCTTCTGCCACAGTATATTCTAACCTGCGGTCACCATTTGTTGGCTGGGAGGTTGCACTGCACACCCCGTTACAAAATTTGCTGACTCAAGTGCGGATAGGAAAATGATACAGGCTTCTTGAGACCTCCACTTTCTCATTTCTGCAGCAAATCAAGGGCTTTCTCACATGCCCAGTATGCTGCCATGAGAACTAGCATTTGGGAAAACCACCATACTAAGTTTACATATAACCAAAAGAATCATACAGAGGCTGACTCCCCTGGCAGCACTCAGAAACAAATTGCATTCCTCAGTATATGTTAAAGTCACACCCTCCAGGGTGACAACATGTCTCAAGCAAGTGAAAGTAAACTTAAATAGAAGAAGTGGCTCTGTTTTCAGATTAGAAAGATGAGCCAAAAGTTCGGAAAGCTGAAAAAACACAGGGTATCAACACACAACTTTGCTCCTCAACCCTTTGGCAACCACTAATCTTTTTACTCTATCCATAATTTTGGTTTCTGGATAATGTCATTTGTGGAAATATGCATTTAAGTCTTTTCATACTTGATAGTTCATCTCTTTTTAGTCCTTAGTAATATTCCATTGTATGACTATAGCACAGTTTATACACTCATCTTTCTAAGGTTATCATTGTTACTTCACAAATTGGTTGAATTTTTGCATGCATGTTCATAAGGCAGTTCTCTTGTTTGTAACAATATCATCTGGTTTTGATTTAGAGTAATGCTAGCATTATACACTGAATTGAAATGTACTCTGTATTAAGCTATTTGTGCATTGCTATAGATAAATACAGGAGATTGGGTAATTTATGAGGAAATAGGTTTCATTGGCTCACAGTTCTACAGGTTGTACAGGAAGCATAACATGGGGCTCTGCTTCTGGGGAGGCCTGTGGAAGCTTACAATTATGGTGGAACCTGAAGAAGAACTTGCACATCATATGGCTGGAGCAGGAGCAAGAGAGAGAGGTGGGAGGTGCCATGCACATTTAAATGACCAATTTTCATGAGAATCACTATTATGAGTACAGCACCAAAGGCATGGTACTAAATTGTGAGAAATCTTTCCTCATGATGCATTCACCTCTCACGAAGCTTTACTTCCAACATTGGGGATTACATTTCAATGGGAGGTTTTGGTGGGGACACACATCCAAACTATATCATAATTTTTAATTTTAGGGGTAGAGTTTGTTTAAAATTATATCTCTTTTTTTTTTCTAAAATATTTGGTAGAACTCACCAGTGTAGGAATCTTGGCCTGGACTTTTCACTCTAGGAAGATTTTTAACTATAGCTTAATCTTTTATATATTTCGGGCAATGCAGGCTATCTATTTTTTCTTCAGATATTGTATTTTTTTGACTACTGCCTAGATTTTATTTTCCTGTTGTTGACATCATTTATATTTTGGCAAAAGAGAGTTTGATCTTTTCCATAAATATTTCCTCTGAACCTTTGCCAGAATCAATATCCTGTCATTCCTAGTTAAAAAGATTTTCTTATATTATACTTTAAGTTCTAGGTTACCTGTGCAGAATGTGCAGGTTTGTTACATATGTATACACATTCCATGGTAGTTTGCTGTACTCATCAAACCATTATCTACATTAGGTATTTCTCCTAATGCTACCCCTCCCCTAGCCCCTCACCCCCCAACAGGCCCTGGTGTGTGATGTTCCCCTCTCTGTGTCCATATGTTCTCATTGTTCAACTTCCACTTATGAGTGAGAATAAGTGGTGTTTGGTTTTCTGTTCTTGTGTTAGTTTGCTGAGAATGATGGTTTCTAGCTTCATACATGTCCCTGCAAAGGACATGAATTCATATTCTGTTTTATGGCTGCATAGTGTTTTGTGGTCTATATGTGCCATATTTTCTTTATCCAGTCTATCATTGATGGACATTTGGGTTGGTTCCAAGTCTTTGCTATTGTGAATAGTGCCCCAATAAACATACGTGTGCATTTGTCTTTATAGTAGAATGATTTATAATCCTTTGGATATATAACCAGTAATGGGATTGCTGGGTCAAATGGTATTTCTAGTCCTAGATCCTTGAGGAATCGCCACACTGTCTTCCACAATGGTTGAACTAATTTTCACTCCCACCAACAGTGTAAAAGTGTTCCTATTTCTCCATATCCTCTCCAGCATCTGTTGTTTCCTGACTTTTTAATGATCACCATTCAACTGGCGTGAGATGGCATCTCATTGTGGTTTTGATTTGCATTTTTATGATGACCAGTGATAATGAGCATTTTTTCATGTGTCTCTTGGCTGCACGAATGTCTTCTTTTGAGAAGTATCTGTTCATATCCTTTGCACACTTTTTGATGGGGTTGTTTCTTTTTTTCTCATAAATTTGTTCAAGTTCTTGTAGATTCTGGATATTAGCCCTGTGTCAGATGGATAGATTGCAAAAATTTTCTCCCATTCTGTAGGTTGCTTGTTCATTTTGATGCTAGTTTCTTTTGCTGTGCCGAAGCTCTTTAGGTTAATTTAGTCCCATTTGTCAATGTTGGCTTTTGTTGCCATTGCTTTTAGTGTTTTAGTCATGAAGTCTTTGCCCATGCCTATGTCCTGAATGATATTGCCTAGGTTGTCTTCTAGGCTTTTTATGGTTTTAGATCTTATGTTTTAGTCTTTAATGTGTCTTGAGTTAATTTTTGTATAAGGTGTAAGGAAGGGGTCGAGTTTCAGTTTTCTGCATATGACCAACCAGCTTTCTCAACATCATTTATTAAATAGGGAATTCTTTCCCCATTGCTTTTTTTCAGTTTTGTCAAATATCAGATGGTAATTTTCACATTTCAATGAATTTGTCAATCTTTTCTAAGTTGTCATGTTTATTCACATAAATTTTATATTATTACCTTGTATTTTTAAGTATCTGTAGAATCTGAAATAATGTCACATTAACTCATTTTCAAAGTTGGTAATTTGTAGCTTTTTCTTTTCAAGAGCTAGTTTGGCTAGGTAGACTTTTGCTTTTATTGATCCTCTCAAAGTGTTTGGTATTGTTCAAGTTTTCTATCATTTTTGTGTTTTATTAGTTCCATCTCTGATGTTTTAGTTCTCTTTGCCTATTATTTTAAAAATCTATAGTTGGGAGCTTATCAGCAACATAAATTGAATTCTCACAATTTTGGAAGCTGCACACTTCAAGATCAAGGTCTCATCAGATTTGATGCCTGAAGAGGTACCACTTCATGATTCATCGATACATTCTTTTCCCCTGTGTCTTCACATGGCAGAAAGGCTAAAGAGGCTTGCTGGGGTTATTTCTATCAGAGCTTAAATCCATTTATGAAGGGTTGGCCCTCGTGACCTAATTACATCCAAAAACTCCTATCTCTATGATTTGATTTTAGCGTATGAAAATTGCAAGGAGAAAAACATTCAAACCAATACAGATATTTATCATTTCCTGTCCTCTGCTTCCACTGAGTTTACTTTCTTCTTCTTCTTCTTTTTTTAGTTTCTTAAGGTAAAAGTCAAAATTATTTATTTGAGAGTCTTCTAATATAGACATTCGTACCGAAAATTTTTATTTAAGTGCTGTTGTAGATGCATTTTGCAATATCTAATGTGTTGCGTTTTCATTTGAAGTTAGTTCAAAATACTTTCTAATTTTCCTTTTTATTATTTTTTGAACCGACCCAGGGTTATTTGGATGTATGTTACTTAATTTGCAATGGTTGAGTTGTTCCAGGTACATTTTTATTATTGATTTTTAATTTGATTGCTTTGGGGTCAGGTAACGTGTTTTGTATGACTTAAAACCTTCTTGATCCTTTTATTAAGATATGATCTAGAATATAGTCTTTGAGTATTTCAAAAGAATGGTGTTGTCTATCATATTCTTACTGATTTTCTGCCTCCTTATTCTACCACTTGAGTAAGGGGTTTAGAAATTTTAGACTATACTTGGGCATTTGTCCATTTCTTTTGCAGTTCTATTTTTGTATCATGTATTTTGAAGCATTTATGTTATTATGTACAGAAATATTTAGGACTGTTATGTTTTCTTGATTAAGTGAACTCTTTGTCACTATAAAATGAGTTTGTTTATTGCTGGTAATAGTTTTGCTATGAAATGTACTTTGGTATTAATACAACCACTCTTCCTCAACCTTCTTTTGTCAAGTGGTAGTGTGGTATATCTTGTTTCATCTTTAACCAATTTTTGTCTTTATATTTAAAGTTTATTTATTATAGGCATTATACAGATAGATCTTACTTTTCTATCCATTCTAACAATCTGCCTTTGAACAGTGGTTTTTAGACTAGTTTAATTTATTATGTAATTATTGATATGATAAAAGTTGTCTGTCATCATGCTGTTTGATTTCTATTAGTCCCAGATCTTCTTTGTTTTGCTTTTGTTCTTTATCTGCTTCCTTCAGACTAGTTTAGTAATTTTTATGATTTAGTTTTATATGTATATATATAGAGAGAGATATAACTTTTTTAGTTATTGGTCTAGTTTTATATTTCTTTATGATTTAGTCATATCTTTTTGTGGTATAAGTTTATTTGGTTATTAGGTATAACTTTGCTTTGCTGTCTTAGTGGTTTTTTAGGATTTGTAGTGTATGGATTTACCTCATCACAACCCACCTTCAAGTAATATTATATCATATCATAGATGGTATAAGAAATTACAATTGTATATTTTCATTTCTTCACTTCCAGCCAGATTCCAGCCTGGATCTGTGGGATTGTAGCTTTCATTAAGTTTAGAATATGTTTAACCAATTTTTCCTCAAATGTTTTATTCTGTTTCTCCTCCTATCTGTTTGGGGACTTATATATTACCTGCTGGGAGTTTGCTTGTAGTTCTCTAGTGTCTGAAATTTGTGAATCTTTTCTTTCGTGATGGCAAATCAATCTATGCTCATATCTACTCAGTGTAGCTTTCATCTCTGGCATTGTAACTTGTATCTATACAAGTGCAATTTAGTTTTTGAAAGTATCTTCTATTGCTCTACTTATCTTATTGATTTTTATTGTAAAATAGAGTTGAGTTACTTATAAACAACTTGATCCTTTTCATTTTTGCTTTTTATAGTATGAGCTAACTCCCCACACCTGAGGAAAGGCCTTTCTGACTATTCATTTTCCTGTGAAGTCTGAGTCTTCCAGGTAAATCTATAAAAATAGATACTCTTCTTGCCACTATGTGAGCACCAGGTGTGATTTTCTCTAAATTTACAAGTCCCCCGCTCCGACCCAGCTTGGTCTTTTTTTTAATTTTATTTTTAAAATTTTTTTTTTAATTATCATACTTTAAGTTTTAGGGTACATGTGCATAACGTGCAGGTTTGTTACATATGTGTACTTGTGCCATGTTGGCGTGCTGCACTCATCAACTCGTCAGCACCCATCAACTCATCGTTTACATCAGGTATAACTCCCAATGCAATCCCTCCCCCGTCCCCACTCCCCATGATAGGCCCCAGTGTATGATGTTCCCCTTCCTGAGTCCAAGTGATCTCATTGTTCAGTTCCCACCTATGAGTGAGAACATGTGGTGTTTGGTTTTCTGTTCTTGTGAGAGTTTGCTGAGAATGACAGCTTGGTCTTAGGTAGTTTTCTGGCTCACATGCAATCTTTATTATTTTGCTAAATACTGGGAGGGGGTTTCCAGGGGTTTCTTGCTGTTGCTTCTATATCTCTCTCCTCCTTAGTGCTTTGTTCTGTAATGTCTCTCTGCTTTGGTTTTACCAGACTCTAAGCTTCATCACTGTAACCAAGAGGGTCTGGTAGGTTCCACTTCAGTTTTTTTTTTCCTGTGTCATGTCTTGGAATCTCTGTCAAGGCAGGAAGCTGAAACATTCATAAGGTTTGTTTCCCTTTTTTTTTCTGTTTTTCAGGGATTTTCGTCTTCTTTGCCTAATGTTCAGTGTCTAAAAAAAATGTTTAATGCATTTCGTGTGTTTTACTTTTAGTTATTTCAGCTAAGAAGAAAAATCAATACCCGTTGTTCTCTCTTGGCTGGAGACAGACTACTCTAGAGCTTCAGCACATGCCATACACTGGATAAAATGCTTTTCTTCCCCCTTTGCTCAGCTGCTTCCTTTCCAATCTTCTTTCCACAGTATAACCGTACATTCCTCAGGGGAATTTTCCACGGGCCTAGTATATATCTTATTCTTAGCAATCTGTTTTCTTAAAGTATCTATCTGAATTTATAATTGCCACTTTTCTGGGGCTTTGCTTTTCAGTATATTTTAAGCGAAACAAGAGCAGAGGTTTTTTTTTTTGTTTTGTTTTGTTTTTTTCTGTTTAATCTGCAGAGCTTAGTATAATGCCTTCCACATGGTAGCCAATCAATATATATTTGTTCGGTGTTGCAGGAAGTCAGGGACCCCAAACAGAGGGACCAGCTGAAGCCAAGGCAGAAGAACATAAATTGTGAAGATTTCATGGACATTTATTAGTTCCCCAAATTAATACTTTTATAATTTCTTATGCCTGTCTTTACTGCAGTCTCTGAACATAAATTGTGAAGATTTCATGGACACTTATCACTTCCTCAATCAATACCCTTGTGATTTCCTATGCCTGTCTTTACTTTGATCTCTTAATCCCATCATCTTCATAAGCTGAGGAGGATGTATGTCGCCTCAGGACCCTGTGATGATTGCATTAACTGCACAAATTGTTTGCAGAGCATGTGTGTTTGAACAATATGAAATCTGGGCACCTTGAAAAAAGAACAGGATAACAGCAATGTTCAGGGAACAAGGAAGATAACCTTAAACTCTGACTGCTGGAGAGCCGGGCAGAAGAGAGCCATATTTCTCTTATTTTAAAAGCAAATAGGAGACCTATCACTGAATTCTTTTTCTCAGCAAGGAACAACCCTGAGAAAGAGAATGCGTCCCTGAGGGGAGGCCTCTAAAATGGCCACTTTGTGGGCGGCTGTCTTTTATGGTCATAGAGAAAGGGATGAAATAAGTCCTGGTCTCCCATAGCGCTCCCAGGCTTATTAGGACAAGGGAATTCCCACCTAATAAATTTTGGTCAGACCAATTGTCTCCTCTCAAATGCTGTCTCCTGATAAGATATTATCAATGACAATGTGTACCCGAAACTTCATTAGCAATTTTAATTTCAGCCTGTCCTGTGATCTCACTCTGCCTCCATTTGCTTTGTGATATTTTATTACCTTGTGAAGCATGTGATCTTTGTGACCCACACCCTATTTGTACACTCCCTTTTGAAAATCGCTAAGAAGAACTTGCTGGTTTTACGGCTCAGGGAGCATCACGGAACCTGCTGACATGTGATGCCTCCCCCAGACACCCAGCTTTAAAATTTCTCTCTTTGTACTCTTTCCCTTTATTTCTCAGACCAACTGACACTTAGGGAAATAGAAAAGAACCCATGTGAATTATCAGGGGTGAGTTTCCCTCAGTAGTTCAGTGTATAAGTGATTGTTAACATATGCAGCCCTTTATATCCCAAAAGTACTAATATATTTTATTTCTATCTCCTCCTTGAGACAGATTCAACTAGCCTATCAAAAAGCTTGGATGCAGTTCCTTCTTGTAAAAGAGCAAGGGAACTTAAAAAAGATCACTGTGAAAAACTTACGGCAAAAATTGAACGAATGAAAAATAAGTTTTGTGTACTAAAAAAGGAACTATCAGAAACAAAAGAAATAAACTCACAGTTAGAGAATCAAACAGTTAAATGGGAACAAGAGCTCTGCAGTGTGAGGTATGACATCCTAGTTTTAAATGAATATTTCAACTATTTATACTAAAATTATGTAGGATACTTTTTGTAATAGCTGACTTACCTTCTGAGGTTTAACTGGAGAAAAAAATCTCTGTCTTGTAGAGTGTCAAATTCTTTTAAATAATACAAGTTCTTAAATGTGAATATTTCTGCTGATAATTAAATGCATATTTATTTAAATCACAATTTTAATGGCTATATAGAAGGCCATTATTTGGAAATCCTTACTTAACTTACTTAACAAATTAATTTTTTTGATTTTTAAATTTCTGTATTATAAGTGATGCAAGGCATAACTGCATGCAAATATTTTTCTACCTTTCTAATTATTGACTTGGAATAAATTCTTCAATATAAAAATATTTGGCTAAATTATAAGAAGTTTTTAAGAAGTTATTTGTTCGTTGCTTCTAAATTATTCTCAAGAAAATTTATATTCATTTACAGCTCAACAGAGTGTGAAATGGCCATTCTTTTCTCCCCCAAAATCAACTTCTTTTAATTATACACGTTTAATGTGCATGGAATGTAGAGAAAATACAGAATAATTTATTAGTTTATTCAACATCTCTTGCTCTCCTACATAAATAAAATTAATTCAGAGTTCTATGTTAAATGCATATTATTTTTATTCTTTAAGTATTATATTCTGTCTTGTGATAAAAGAGATTTAAAATTTGTTGATAAAATATATAATAATCAACAAGATACATTTAAAGCATTACTCAAAAAAGAAGCAAAAGATATATGGGATAACAGATATTAGACTATTTAACCTAATCTGAGATTTTAATATTAAAATTATTTTTAGGGATACTTGCCATATTTTATAAGTATGAATATTTATGTCTAATAAATCAGTAAATTGTTCATAAAAACTAACCAGTTAACTTTAATCAGTCACTTTAATCAGTTAACTCTAAATGATCTGTCCTCATTGAGGAGTAATTTTGACTGTGTAAGATTTTTAAAAAGTAATTTTCAACTTATGAATTTGCTGGATAGCTTCCAGTATTCTTTTCCATAACAGTCATTGCTAGTTACAGAAACAGTCGTTAATAGTATGAGAAACTTTCTAACTAGAAGATGTTCTTTCCTCACTATTTTTCAAGTATGTATGTCATTTGGAAGAGGTTCGAGTAATAAATACCTGAGAACTAGAAAGAAAAAAAAATTCAAGAATATAGGAATTTTATTGGAATAATAAACCAATGTAGTAATAAATGTATCTCACAGTGAATTCTATTTTCTAACAAAATGAATTTTAAGATAAGTATGTTTAATGGCAGATTGACTTCAAACCAAGAAGAAGAGAAGAGAAGAAACGCCAATATATTAAATGAAAAAATTAGGAAAGAATTAGGAAGAATTGAAGAGCAACATAGGAAAGAGTTAGAAGTGAAACAAGAACTTGAACAGGCTCTCAGAATACAAGATATGGAATTGAAGAGTGTAAGAAGTAATTTGAGTCAGGTAAATCAATCTCTGATAAAAATTTTATATTTCTAACTTTATTTCCCTCTGATTTAGTATGAATTATTCAGGTCTAAATCAGACAAAAATGTTATCTTAAAATTATCACTTTTGTAGCTACGGTTATTTGTTATAAATTATGACATCCATGTAGTATCTTATTTAAGTACAAAGAGCTTTTGAAAACAATGATTATCCCTACCATATACTTAGTGATAATTTATTAGTACGTAGTTTTTCCTAGCAACATAGTTGACATTTAATACTGACTCAAACATTATGAAGAGGAAGCAAAAGTTATTGTCATAGTAAACAAGCGCATGGTTTTCTCTGTAGGGCTCTCTAGATTTTATCATCTTTCTTTTGTTTTTGAAATTGAAGACTTCTTTTATATTTACATATTTACCCAGTAGAATTAACTGAGATTTGGTGGAGAGGTCCTGGATGTAGACTCATAAGACTGGGAGAAAATCCTACAACTTGTTTATATTTTTAATCTTTTCCTTTCAGAATTGTGATAACTAAAAGTGCTTGTTACAATGTCTCAATTTATCAAAAATTCATAAATATAATTCTTAAAATTAACTATATATTTTTAAAAAATAGAATATCTAGAGAATATTCTCAGGAAAAAGGACCTGAAAGAACTTTGGGAAATTTTATCTGTCTAAATATATGCAGCACTAAGGCTCTTAGTATGGGATCTTGTATAAGTTAGACATCAGAGTGTAAACCCAGTTTTTGTAGGCAGTCAAATTGATTAATCTTTAATTTTATGCTGTTGAGTTTGTTGTAATTCAGGGAACATTTTTTTTTTTTTTTTCAATTCTGAGGCTCTTAAAAATTCTCTAGTCATTTATTTTGTACTTTCATGAATTCATTGTCTTCAAATAAATGTTTGAACTTTGGGGAATTTATGCTCTATAGCATTTGAAGTTTTGATTCAATGGTTCTTCAACTGATACCTACTTATAAAAACTCTTTCATTGTATAAATGTACAAGTTATTCTTTAGTTTCAGAGGAACTATGTTATGCCATTTTGACTGCTAGCTAAAAGTTTATTTTGTTTTATTTAGGTTTCTCACACTCATGAAAATGAAAATTATCTCCTACATGAAAATCGCATGTTGAAAAAGGAAATTGCCATGCTAAAACTGGAAATAGCCAAAGTAAAACACCAACACCAGGAAAAGGAAAATAAATACTTTAAGGACATTAAGATTTTAAAAGAAAAGAATGCTGAACTTCAAATGACTCTAAAACTGAAAGAGGAATCATTAACAAAAATGGCATCTCAATATAGCAGGCAGCTTAAAGTTCTGATGGCTGAGAACACAATGCTCACTTCTAAATTGAAGGAAAAACAAGACAAAGAAATACGGGAGAGAGAAATTGAATCATACCATCCTAGACTGGCTTCTGCTGTACAAGACCGTGATCAAATTGTGACATCAAGAAAAAGCCAAGGACTTGCTTTCCACATTGCAGGAGATGCTTCTCTGCAAGGCAAAATTAATGTTGATGTGAATAATACAATATATAACAATAAGGTGCTCCATCAACCACTTGCTGAAGCTCAAAGGAAATCCAAAAGCCTAAAAATTAATCTCAATTATGCAGGAGATGCTCTGAGGGAAAATACATTGGTTTCAGAACATGCACAAAGAGAGCGAGATGAAACACAGTATCAAATGAAGAAAGCTGAACACATGTATCAAAATGAACAAGATAATGTGAACATACACAATGAACAGCAGGAGTCTCTGGAGCAGAAATTATTTCAACTACAAAGCAAAAATCTGTGGCTTCGACAGCAATTAATTCATGCACATAAGAAAGCTGATAACAAAAGCAAGATAACAATTAATATTCAGCTTCTTAAGAGGAAAATGCAACATCATCCCCTAAAAGAGAAAAATGAGGAGATATTTAATTACATTAACCATTTAAAAGACTGTATATATAAATATGAAAAAGAGAAAGAAGAAAGAGAAGTAAGTATCAAAAAATATAAATACTTGTCAACCTTCCTGAAAGAAAATTTAAAGCATATTTGGCGTTGGTTAAATGCTGAATCTAGTAGAATATAAACAGATGATAAATATACTTACTATGTCAGCTTAGAAACATACCTCATCTCCACCAAATGAAAGTTAAAGCTGAGAGAGACCTTACACTTTGAGTAAAGACACTGTGTCACTGATGAAATTTTAAGTTTAAGATTTTTAATAGATGAACATTAATGACATTGGGTTTTACTGTTGAAATAAAGGTTTTAATGTCTCTTTGTCGCCACATTTTATGACCACATTGAAGCAGATAAATGGGAATGCTCATATCAGCAATTAATATTTTGAAATTAAGATTCAGTTCAGCAATCTACTTTGACAATTAATTATAAATTTTCCAGAGGAACTGAAGTATATTTGAAGTATATTTTGAAGTGTACATTTCTGCATCTTGTAATAATACTTTTTTTCAGTAGCTTTTTGTATATTTTAGTTGATATAATTTTATTTTCATTTATGTCAATTTGACTTAAATCTGAACATATTTGAATCTCAAATTATGTATTGTTATAACCTCTCAATTTTTTAAAGACATCTGCATTTTATTAAATAATACCTTAGGACAAATGTAGTGAATTTTACAATATCAAATTTGATTTAATCACCCCACTGGTATTTATAACTTATTTTGAATATTGTTACAAATAATTTGCTCATAATTTATATTTCAAAGCTTAAAGACTATCATGTCCCAGAGAAAGGTCATTGTAGCTATCTGTGATTC
This sequence comes from Macaca mulatta, assembly GCF_049350105.2. Classification (NCBI taxonomy): domain Eukaryota; kingdom Metazoa; phylum Chordata; class Mammalia; order Primates; family Cercopithecidae; genus Macaca; species Macaca mulatta. The sequence continues at coordinate 54,690,870 of NC_133414.1, forward strand.
ATTAGCTTTGCATTGGATCCCCATTTTACAATTCATGTGGGGTGGCAAGGTTCATGTATAGTACAAAATAAGCGAGTAGAGAAGAGAAACATAGCAGCTGACGGCAGGAGAGATGTGGAGAGCAGGTTACCTAGGGTCTCTAAAGGCTTTAAAATAAAAATAGTTTTATTCTGAGATAGAAATCTATTGGAAAAATTTCAACAGGTGATTGAATATGTGAGGAACTTTGATGTTGATTTGTGCTTCTAATACAGAAGAAAGAAAGCATTCCACTGTGTAGAATTTGCCACCACTAGTGCTGCCCCAACTTTTTTTTTTTTTTTTTTTTTTTTTTGAGACTTCAGTAGGTTGTGAAGCATTACCGATTCATTAGGGGACAAATGACTAGTGGGATGAATCTGGTGTCTAGTAAGAGACTACCAGTTTGGCAGGAAGATAACACCTTCTTTTGTCCTTGAGTGGATTCAGTAATAAGCAGCAATGTGTACAAATGAAGAAAATAAGCTGAATCAATATATTTGGGGATTTTTTTTTAAAGTAAATATTGTTAATTTGATAAGATAATTTACAAAATCAATAACAAATATGTCTTGTCAGGTCATTGTGAAACAACTTCAAAAACGATTGGCTGATCTCAATAAACAGTGTGTGTCAGACCTCACTAGAACTTACACCAATTATCACATTAATCTCAAAGATGAGATATAGGATTTAATGAAGAAATGATTTCAAGTCAAAAGTCAAGTATGTATTAAATGTAACATGCCAACAGTGAATCTATAGCTGGTTAAATAATATAAATTGTTTTATGATATTAATTTCCATGGGAAGACTTCTTTTATATGTTCATTATAATTAGTTTTATTACAATTCTATTTATAATATGCTTATTTTAAAAACTGTGACTATCATTCTGCAATGTTTTTCTTATAATTACATATTTTTTCATAATATTTACCCTTAAGAAGATTAAGAATTATACATTGTTTATCCCACAAGTTGAGAGACTATTCTTCAGATAAACAGTATTTTTCAGTGATTTATGTTGCCATGGTGAGGCAAGCCATATTTAATCAGAGAAGAATGTGTAATGGAATATTCCAGAAAATTATCTTATTTCTTAGCTCCACTTTTGTGAATGGATGCCAAGGACATCATACTACTCTCCAAAATGCAAATGTTTAGGTTAATATACACAATATTTGAATAGCTAGGCAATTCTTTTATTTTTTCTTTTTAATTATATTGTATAAACATATACATATTTAGATCATGTGTAGTAGGCATATTCAAAATAGAAAATAAAGGAAATTATCTTGATACTGCCATTGGATGTTTAAAAAGGAAATTTATTGGGAAAAAAATTCACGTATCATACAGTTCACACATTTAAATTGTACAACTCAATGTCTCTTAATATATTCACAATGTTGTATAACCATCATCACAATCATTTTCAGAACATTTTCATCGCCCTAAAGAGAAACTTCGTATGTCTTAGTCATCACCACCACTCACTCCTGTGTTTCTCCACCTTCCCCAGTCCTAGGCAACCATCATCTAATTTTTGTCTTTATAGATTTTCCCATTCTGAACATTTCATAGAAATGGAATCATACAATTTGTAGTGTTTAATGAGCAGCTTCTCTTACTTAGCGTAGTGTTTTTAAGGTTCATCTATTTTGTAGTACATATCAGTATTTCATTTTTATTTACTGTCCAATAATACTCTATTGCATGGCTACAGCAGCTATTCATTCATCAGTTGATAGATCTTTAGGCTGCTTCTCTTTTTGGCTATTATGAATAATGCTGCTATAAGCATTCACTTACAAGTTATTGTGTGGACCTATGTTTTTATTTCTCTGCCACTGGATTTTATATTTACTTAATTGGGCCGGTTTCCTCATCTCTCTGCCTTCCTCATGCTTTTCCTCCATTTTCAGTTTTTGTTCATCTGTCCTCATTTATTCAGACTTGATGGACACATTTTCCATTTTCATGAAGCTTTCTCTGACTGTTCTGACTCTCATTGACCTTATGCTTCAGGATGTGTTTTCTAGTTGGTGCAGAACAATTTAACTTTCAGTTGTACATACTTTATTTTTTCATGAGACATAATCATGTCTTATTATAAATTTACCTAAGCAGAGGATTATATCTGACATACATGCTACCTGTTATTGTATAAATTGAAAATATTCTATCTTACCAGTTGTTACAACACAATTAAATATATTATACTGATAATTTATTTTTTCAGACTTTGACATAATAAAGTTTTATTTGAAATATATTTCAATCAATAAATATAAAACAGAAATCACTCTAATAGAGGAGAATTGTTCTAGTCAATAATCAAATTTTTTCTGACTGTTGAGAAAAATTAAGTCTGCATTTTAAAAGTTTCAGATTTTGAAGCTTCAGATTTTAGAGTAGGGATTTTCAACACACAGTACAGGGTCTCCTCAGTTTGCAGTGGTGTTACATCTTGATAAATCCATTATAAGTTGACAATATTGAGAATGATAAACATAGAAAATACATAAACTTTATCTAGAGAAAAATGGTTAATAAAAAAAGAAAAATCAAAAAAATCATAAAAGAATGCTTACAGAGAATGAACGTAGTTACCTTATCCTGAAGTTAGGTAAGAATCAGAAATGTTATGGGGACCAAATGAGAGCTTTCAAAAAATTATCTTTCTTAGATCTGAATGAGCAAACCTGGAGTATTGTGAACTGTTGATGACAATGCTCTGAGGGCATCTTTGGCACCAAAATATAAATATAACTACTTACTTTTTCACTTATTGTTAGCATTTAGTATTTTATGCATAAAAACTTTTTTACCAAATAAATTTTGGTAGTTTAAATTCCGTAAATGATACTAATGAAAGTATAAATCATTTTGGATTGTTTTAAAAAAGGTTATGTTTCAATCTGTCATTATGGAATAAAGTGTATAAACTGCATGTTATAAAATGGTTTACACATATATAACTCGTGAACTCAAGAGAAATAATATTTTTAGGAAAGAAGAGTGTCTCTAGATTTTTAATAATAATTTAACTTCTTTAAAAGACTGAATATAGAAAAGAGAAATTAAATGAATGTACTGTGACTTAATGCAATCTCTGGAGCATAATTTGGATTGGGAAATAAAGAAAATAAATGAATCAGGAAAAGAAATAACTGGGTGAGGTTTCAATATTTTAGAACTTTAAAAATATATATTAACTATAATTTCAACATATTTATTAAAACTGAGATATAAATTTGACCTAATCTGCATTTTTATAATTAAACAAATTATTCAATCTTAATGCTTTATCAGAGTCACAGCACAAACTGCAACTTTTTTTGAATACCTAAATATCACACTCTTATTCTTTAATGATTTTGAAAACAATAATGACAATGCCTTTGGCATATAATGTCAACTGCTCTCTTCATTATCTACTTTGAATTTTTATTTCTGAAGATATGTTTGTATTTGGTAATCTTCCTGGTGGTAGTGTGCATATCTGCTGTTCTTTAATATCTGAAAATCTGCCCTTGTTGTTTTTAAACATCATCAAAAATTATCTCGATTAACTTTTATTTCAGTCTCTTTGATTCTGTTTAGTTTTTAAATATATTATGGATATTTACTTATTTTCTACTGGTACCTCCCATGCATATGTGAGTTATGTATATATATCACTAAACTTCTGCTGTTTTTGATACACACACACACACACGTGTATATATACACATATATTATATATATGTTATAATAAAAATATGTATTACCTAAAAAAGAGTAAAATGAGTAATTGTGTTTCTGCCACCGAGATTAAAAATAGAATTTTCCACAGTGCCTTTGAAGCCCCCAACATGGCTGCTTTTCTATTTGCTGAGAACTTTAATTTGTTCTCTGATTCCAATTAATATTTTTCCTCATTATCTTTCTCTGCATGGTTTTGGATGCCTTTCCCTTTGTTAGCACTGTGCTAGCAAAGATCTTTAGATCTCTTCCTACAGCTGTCGTTAAGTCTTCACATGATCTCTCATTTCCTTTTCCCTCCTCAACTCAGACTGTTTTCTTTTCTTTCTATTCTACTTTGAATAATTTTTGTGATAATTTTTGTGTGTGTATTCTTTTCTTCCTATAGACTGTGGTCAAAATGTATCAAAAATGTATTTTTGTGTCTTTTGCAAATATTCACATATAAATATGCTTTTCCCCTTTGATGCTGATCTCTGAGTGAAAACTCGTATTTAATAATAGGTTAGTATTTTATATTAACATATTAGGTTGGTACAAAAGTAATCGTGGTTCAAAAATCATGATTACTTTCCCCCAACCAAATACTAAAATAAATATTAATAGTTTATTTATAAAGACTCTATATATGGTTATAATATCAATGCTTTATCTGTCATATATGTTGTAAAATTTTCTTCATATTACTTACATAAAGTTAAATTTTGTTAGAATGTTTTCAAACTGTGTTACATTGAAACAAATGAGAGAGGGATAATTTATTGATTTGTTTCTTTGTAGGTTAGAACACATTTGTTTAAAAAAGAAAAGAAAAGAAAAGAAATTGTTAAATATGTCTGAAACATTTTGATTTAGTCATTCTGTACATTCCTGCAGATATAAGGAGCTTTTAGGAATGACAGAAAAGAAGTTAAAGGAATGTGAAAATGGAAAGCTTAATTTCCATGGAGATTTTAAAACTGGTCTACTTGAAATGGATATTCAGATGAATAAGCTAACACATCAAGTACGTTTTGGGACCAAAAGAGGTACCCAAATACTTTGGGGAAATAAAAATCTGTCAGTGCTTTGAGAAGTGAAAGAGATTTGTTTTTTAATTTTATGGACTTAGAAGAATACATGTTTAATGTATTCTTTTTCTATAAGATGGGCATACTGCTCATTCTGTGTCTTGAACCCTGGCCAATGATATAAAAGCAAGCAGTACACCATCCTGTGACTTCAAGTCACTAGTATCAAATCGGTTTTCTTGGTAACAATTTTATTGAGGTATAATTAACATGCCATGCAATTCACTCTTTGAAAGTGCACAGTTCAGTGGCTTTTAGTATTTTCACAGAGTTATACAATCGTCAACACAGTCTATTCTAGAATATTTTTATCACTCTTAAAAGAAATTCTACATTTTTGTCACCCACCGGTTTCCCATTCCTTGCTCAGTTCTAGGGAACCACCGATCTACTTTGTTTGTATATATTTGCGTGTTCTGTACGCTTCATCTTGTTCACACACAGTATGTGGCGTGTTGTGACTGGATTCTTTCACTTAGCATAACATTTTCAGGGTCCTCTGTTGTAGCAAGTATCGGCACTTCATTTCTTCTTATTGCTGAGTATATTTCATTGTCTAGATATAACAAACATTTTATCTACCCACACATCAGTTGATAGATCTTTAGGTTGTTTCCATTTTGGGCTATTATTAATAATGCTGCCATGAACTTTTATGTATAAGTTTTTGTGTTTGCATATGTTTTCATGTCTCTTGGGTGCATACTGATGGGTGGAATTGAAGAGTCATATGGTATTCTATGTTTAACTTTATGCCCGTACATTTTCCAAAGCAGCTATACCATTTTTCATTAGCAGTATGAGGGTTCTAATTTCTCCACATTTTTACCAGGAATGATTCCATGCTAGTGGTGGGAAGTGGCACCCCTCCATGGTTTTGATTTGCATTCCCTAATGACTAATAATTTTAATCTTGTTTTAATGTGCATCTTAGCTATGTGTATATCTTTTTTGGAGAAATGTATATTTCTTTCCTTTGCCCATTTTCTAATTGGGTCATCTTTTTCTTTCTGAATGGTAAGTGTTCTTTATATATCCTAGATACAAGTTTTCTAAGAGAAATACAGTTTTCAAATATTTTCTCCTACTCAGTGGCTTGCCTTTTTACTTTACTGTTAGTATATTTTCAAGCACCACAGCTTTAAATTATAATGTTAATCCATATTTTGAGTTGTTATATCTAAGAAGCTACTGCCAAATGTAGTCACAAAGATTTATTCCTGTCTTTTCTTCGAAGAAACTTGTAGTTTTAGCTCTTAAATTTAGCTATTTTATTTTCAGATAAATTTTAAATACAGTATTTGCTGGGACGCCAACTTTATTCTTTTGCATATGGATATCTATTTGTCCCAGAACCATTTGTTGAAAATGCTATTCTTTTCTCATGTAGTAATTTTGTTATCCAGGTTGAAAATCAATTGACCATACATGTGCAGGTCTATTTTTGGATTCTAAATTCTAAAACATTGATCTCTCTATTCTTATGCCAGTACCACATCAACTTACATGACAACTCTTTTTCAATCATTTTGCATATTACCAGCTATATATTATCGTGCATAATAAAAGTTCAATATAGAGAAACATCTTTACTTTTTGTTTCTTGAAAGATTCCATGGCAAGCTTATTCCTTGCTGACTCCATGACATGATGGGAAGTCAAGCTTACAGAGACGAGAGTCCTTTCCTTTGTTTCTCTATTCGAACCTTTAGTCTCTCATTGAATGCCTCTCTCTTGAGTCCCATTTCCATCTAATCTTGGTCACATCATCTTCTTACAGTCTACTATTTCATGCATTAGGTTTTATTAACTCATTGTAATTTGCACAGTCATCTGTAGATGTTATCCATCCTGGGAGGAGAAGAGTCAGTCCAGGCTATAAGTTTTTCTCATTGGAAATGGAGCTAATTCATCATCTTGCAGTTCACAGGTAGATCCTCTTTTGACCTGGCACCTGATTCTTATGTATAACACCTGGGATGATCTTTTCTTGGTACAGTTCCTGCATTCTCAGAAATCACAATTCTCTGTAACTACTTCCCTCTGCTTAAATAGATCAAGATGCACAGGTATATTTTATAGCTTCATACATTTTTTTGGAATAAATATTTTATCCTATTCAAATAAAAAGTCTTGAAAGTTCAGCACTAAAAAATAGGTTATGTTCAGGCAATTTATAAGAGACAACAGTGAAATTAGTTGTTTAAATTTCAAAATATCAAAGCTAATTTTTTTGTATGATATGAAGAAGGATTGTGGTAGAACATAAAGATTAAATGGTCTTAACTTCTTCGTATAGACAAACGTGAAGTACAGTAAAGGGTAAATTGTATTTTATTTATTAACATTCAAAACCTACTACATTTATTTTACTTCTGAGATGATTAAAAATGATTCCATAATGTTCTCTTTATTTTCTCATTGAGGAAAGGAAAATGAATAATGAATGCCAGATTGATTACTTCATACTCTGCTGCTTAGCTTTCTTAAGATTTTACTTCTATGAAATCAGATAATGTCTGATTTTGATTGTTAAACCAAATATTTTTAGTTTTCTAGCTGTTGCACTTCAAAACTTGCCTCTTTGCTTCCCTGCCTTACTGATTTCCTAACTTGAGTGGAAATCCTAAAGAAGCACACTTGCCTAGTAATAAGAATTTTTAATTAAAAGGAATTTTAGGAAATCTTCCTCCTCAGTAGCTCTTATGTCTGTCCGTCTTCTACTTTTCTACTGTTTCTCATTAGCATAGTTTGACATGAAAAAATTAATTTCAACCTCTATTAGATCGTACTTTAAAGGTGACTAGTTCCTACTGTGTAAGTTTTCTATTGTAATTTTTTAAATCAATTTTTATTTTTATTGTTTCCTAACAATCACCCACAATTTAGTGGGTTAAAACAACATTTGTTGCATTAATAAATCTGCCATTTGGGAGAAGCTTGGCCAGGACAGCTTGTCACTGTTCCTCTTATCTTTCCTGGGGACAGCTCAAAGACTGGGAAAGTACAATAATCTGAAGGTTTGCTCAGCTGTGTGTCTTGTTGTTAATACTGGCCATTGCCTGGAACGTTGGCTGTGGCAGGTAGCCAGATCACCTACTTTGGAGCTTCTAGGCATTCATAAATGGAACTTGCTTTGAATAAATGGAATATGGTAAGAGTTACACCATGAGATTTGCAGCATTAGCTTAGAAAAGGCTCTCTATCTCAAACTGCTTGCGCTTGTTACCCCCTTCCCCTGTTTTAAGTGAGGATGGTCAGGCCACATACTATTAATTAGCTGTAAGTCACTAAGTTTGGCCCGTATTATTATTTTTTTAATGAGATGAATTTTTTTATATTTTTAGTTGACATGTACATACATGTTTATGGGATATAAAGTAACAATGATATCTCCTCTATATATGTATACACTGTGTAATGCTCAAATCAGGATAACTAGTATATTCAATACCTCAAACATTTATTATTTGTTTCTGTTGGGAACATTTCCAATCCTCTCTTCTAGCTTTTTGAAAGCATACCATAAATTATAGCTAACTGTATTCACCCTACAATGCCACAGAACACCAGAACTCATCCTCCTATCTAGGTATTAGCTATTATCAATTTAGTAAATATTGCTGATAAGTATTTTAAGCTTCAGCTTCTCGTTCATGTATTTAAAATTGCTTTCTGAATCACTGACTTAAAACAAAAGGAAACAAATATACAATAATTATGAAGCTTATAATTACTTTAAAATGTACCGTTTTGATTTGTTTTCTTTTTAATTTTAATTTTTGTGGGTACACAGTAGGTGTCTGTGTACATATATATACACATATATATGTATGGGTTACATGAGACATTTTAATACAGGCATGAGATGCATAATAATCACATTAGGGTAAATGGGGCATTTGTCACCTCAAGCTTTTATCCAATGTGTTACAAACAAATTAATTATACTCTTTTAGTTATTTTTAAATGTCCAATTAAATTGTTTGTTACTGTACTTTTAATTTGTTTAAACACAAGCAGAAACTCAAGGAAACCTATAGCACTTAAGAGAGCATGGTATTGTTTCAATAAATAAGATGGAGCTGATAGTTAAAGATCTGGAATCTGAATTCTCCAAAATGAAAACTGTAGAAGACTTTAATAAAACAGAATTAGAAAAATATAAGCACCTCTATTTAGAGGAATTAAAATTTAGGGATTTGTTGTCAAATGAACTAGTCAGTCAAAATATAATTATAGAAAATAAGCTCATTAATTTACCTCAAAAGATTAATTTTTAGTGAGACAGGGTCACATCATCAGTGGGAAGTGAAAGTTAACTAGATAATATAATTATGGAAACATGGTGTTAGTAAATGAACTGAGCTTCCAAATGTTTGTCCAGGAGAGTTTATGTCTCTTCCACATTTGTTGGTTTTATATGGCTTTTTTTCCCCTTCCGATTCACATCTAGTCAACCTGATCTATTAGTCTTTCAGCTAAGTATTTTTGAAGCATTTAATTCAGACAGTAGTATTGTCATTAAATGGCTTTTCAGCATGTCCCCAAATAGAAATACTAATAAGTTTAACTATTGTTTGGAGGATTAAAATTGAGACCAAAATGGTCAAGTACAATTACTACTACATTTCACTTTCTGCCAGTTGGCAAATTAACTTTCTTTGGTAGTGATCTTGGGAATTATCATTAGACAGCACCCTGAGAAAACACCCTGTATAGTTTTCTTATTCTTTATAAAAACATCCTTGTGAAATGGGGAATTACTAATACAGAGATTAAGGGATGTATAATTCACAAAATGGTTAAAAATAACACTTTTGTTAGCCTGAGGCTGTGTGTGGAAGACAGAAGGACAGGCCCCAGCTCCGATGCCTTGGTCACAATGTTAGTAGCTGACTGCCTTTGAAGCTGTTTTAGTTCTTTTTGTCTCCCCTAGGAGTTGTTTGTGTGAATTACTTCTCAGTGTCAAATGCTTAATTGATCCCAAATAATGCGTGAAAATGTACAAGAAATGTTAAATCAAACGCCTGAAAATATATTTGAGGGATAATTTTTTTTAATCTTTAAACTGGTTTAATAAACACATATTTATAGCTTTTTTAGTTTTAGTTTCTTAATTGTATGTATTTAAGAAATACAACATGACGTTTTGATATATTTCTACATAGTGAATAGTCATGGCAGGCAAAAAAAACTTTTTGTTAGAAATTCTCCTAAAATATATATGTACTTTTTAAGAACAATTTAAAACCTATAATTACATACATTAGGCATGCTCTCACACGTCTTCATTGTTAAAGTACGGTTTAATGGGAAATGTTATTTATTCTTATAGAAGAGTTTTCTTTTTAAATACAAGTCCTTTTCTAATTATGTAGGATAAAATAAAATACTAAGCTTTTTCTTTTGCAATCTTCATAGAACTCATGAGAGACAAGCAGAGACCAGTAAGAAACTTCTTTTGGAGAAACAACAGACCAGATCTTTATTCACAACTCATGCTAGGAGGCCAGTCCCAGAATTATCTTGTGTTGCAAATCTTACCAATAGTTTGAGTCAACAGAATACTTATTTTAGAAGAAAAATTCATGATTTCTTCCTGAAGCCTACGACATAAAATAACAGTGCAAAGACCTACTTGTTCAAGGTTAGTTATATTATCTTTCTTCCTTTGGTTTTCAGATTTCTGATGCAATTCTTGTTTTTAAGTAGGTGAAATACTGAGTTAATTGACTCGTGTGTTAAATAATGGTCAACATTACCTGTGTTAACAAAGAAAGAAAACAGAAATTTTACTAAAAGTCCCTGGAGTTCTCATTTTTATGAAATACCTATTTGTTAACTTCATTCAATAAACTTAAGTAACACATTTTGAATTGCTTTAAAAACTGCATTTAAGTTACATTTTAGAAGTGAATATTATTCCCTAGTAACTAAATATATACTTTGAGATGTTTTGGCTTACTTTCTGATTGGTTTGAGTTTAACTGTTGTTCATAACACTTTTCATGTTTTCCTGTACCATCTCAAGTTTTGTGCCCCTAATCAGAAGTGAATGTTTGACATCCAAACAGTTAATCACATGTAGATGTTCATTATTTAAAGTAATCTAAAATAAATACATTTATGAAGTAAATAAACGTGGAACACTTAAAGGATTCATTTTTGTTTTGTTTTTAAGTTAAAAGTCTTATAATTTTTTTACACAAGACTGGGTCTTTAATTGCCACTATACCTACATCACTTTTTTTCTCAGTTTTTGTAAACTCTCTGTTATTGCTGTGCAATTTTACAATAGCTTGAAAATAGCTAAATCATTCAACACTTTAAATTTTTAAAATGATGTTCACTTGTGCCTATCACTTGAATTACTGATGACTAATATGGCAATGATATTGAGTCTTTTAATGGCAACTACAACCACACATAAACCATTATCTTTCTACCCAGAATTCCATAAAGCTGTGCAGGGTTCCCATTTACCTTGATGATGTAGCAGACATCTTACAATCCAACTAGGTGATTTTATTCATAGTGAGAATCCATTTCTGAAGATCCCAAAATGATGCCAGCAATGACAAGATATATAAATTAAAGAATTGATTATAGATAGATAGATAGATAGATAGATAGATAGATAGATAGACAGACAGATAGATAGATACTCCATTTTTTGACTGGGGGAGAAATTTTAAAACTGTGTGCAGTCATCCTAGCGACTTAGGAGGCTGAGTAGGCAAAATAATCACTTGAGCCCAAGAGTTACAGGCTGTAGTGTATCATAATCACAGCTATAAATAGCCAATGCCCTCCAGCCTGGGCAACTTAGTGAGTCCCTGTTGAGAAAAAAAACAAAAACAAAATAAATTATTAAAAAACCCACAATTTTTTGAACTAAAATAAATAGGTAGCAACTAGTTTTCAATGTGTATCACTGTCACTGAAATACCCATTTCAATCAATGCACATTGGCTTATAGTTTTGATGGTGATTTCACAGTCTCTTTAATGCAGAGAAAAGTAGTGTATGCTTATGTTAAATGAAATGTTTTTTCTTTACCTGGCTTCATATTCTAAAAAATTCTAGAGGAGCAAATCTAAACTTCTCAGACAGCATTGCTGCTAAATAAAGGGGAACAATTAAACGATTGTTTTAATACATAAATTAGATGATCCTAGCTAGCTGAGTTTTTAATTATTTTGATAGCTTAGTTTTATTTTTCTGAAAAAAGAGTGATATGATCAGGGTCTAAGTGCTTCAGGGTCATAAAACTGCACTTCCGGGTACAAAAAGAGGAAGCATGTTAACTACTACTGTGAAGTTTAATCATGATGCACATGTGAAATTTTCTTATCTTTTTTTTCCAGAATAATCAGCTCATGTATAATTTCATAAGATAATGAAAGCATGTATAAATACAAATGTAGTGCAAGCAAAGATTTTTGAGAAAATATTTTCTCTTAGTTTTTAGGGGGCAAAGTGCTATTTATTTTTAGTATTTCCAGATATGTTTTTTTTTGTTTGTTTGTTTTGTTTTTTTTGTTTTTTTTGTTTTTTTTTTTTAGTCTGTAAATCTGGTTTTTATTGCTTTTATAATTACCCCCCAAAATGACAGAAAAAGAAAAGAAACTGTAATACTTGAAGAATTAACAAAATTGACTGCATTATCTTGCCCAATTAACTCTTGTTTCTGAAGCCTACTAGTACTCCTCAAGAGCTTTGTCAATCAGGTTTAAATCTCAGGTAAATCCAAATTCTCATTTAAAGTATTCAAAAGAAAATTAAGCATCAATATGGCCTCACGCTTGCCCTGCTGGGAGAGCTGGCACTCTCCAATTTCAATTACTCAGTTTCTTTTCATGAAACGTGTTTTTAAATCTCAGGGGAATATAATCTTTTGTGGTTAGATTTTTTTTTTTTTAAATTTATTTATTATTATTATACTTTAAGTTGTAGGGTACATGTGCATAACGTGCAGGTTTGTTACATATGTATACTTGTGCCATGTTGCTGTGCTGCACCCATCAACTCGTCATTTACATCAGGTATAACTCCCAGTGCAATCCCTCCCCCCTCCCCCCTCCCCATGATAGGCCCCGGTGTGTGATGTTCCCCTTCCTGAGTCCGAGTGATCTCATTGTTCAGTTCCCACCTATGAGTGAGAACATGCGGTGTTTGGTTTTCTGTTCTTGTGATAGTTTGCTAAGAATGATGGATTCCAGCTGCATCCAAGTCCCTAAAAGGACTCAAACTCATCCTTTTTTATGGCTGCATAGTATTCCATGGTGTATATGTGCCACATTTTCTTAATCCAATCTGTCACTGATGGACATTTGGGTTGATTCCAAGTCTTTGCTATTGTGAATACTGCTGCAATAAACATACGTATGCATGTGTCTTTATAGCAGCATAATTTATAATCCTTTGGGTATATACCCAGTAATGGGATGGCTGGGTCATATGGTACATCTAGTTCTAGATCCTTGAGGAATCGCCATACTGTTTTCCATAATGGTTGAACTAGTTTACAATCCCACCAACAGTGTAAAAGTGTTCCTATTTCTCCACATCCTCTCCAGCACCTGTTGTTTCCTGACTTTTTAATGATTGCCATTCTAACTGGTGTGAGATGGTATCTCATGGTGGTTTTGATTTGCATTTCTCTGATGGCCAGTGATGATGAGCATTTTTTCATGTGTCTGTTGGCTGTATGAATGTCTTCTTTTGAGAAATGTCTGTTCATGTCCTTTGCCCACTTTTTGATGGGGTTGTTTGTTTTTTTCTTGTAAATTTGTTTGAGTTCTTTGTAGGTTCTGGATATTAGCCCTTTGTCAGATGAGTAGATTGCAAAAATTTTCTCCCATTCTGTAGGTTGCCTGTTCACTCTGATGGTAGTGTCTTTTGCTGTGCAGAAGCTCCTTAGTTTAATGAGATCCCATTTGTCAATTTTGGCTTTTGCTGCCATTGCTTTTGGTGTTTTAGACATGAAATCTTTGCCCATGCCTATGTCCTGAATGGTACTACCTAGGTTTTCCTCTAGGATTTTTATGGTATTAGGTCTAACATTTAAGTCTCTAATCCATCTTGAATTAATTTTCGTATAAGGAGTAAGGAAAGGATCCAGTTTCAGCTTTCTACTTATGGCTAGCCAATTTTCCCAGCACCATTTATTAAATAGGGAATCCTTTCCCCATTTCTTGTTTCTCTCAGGTTTGTCAAAGATCAAATGGCTGTAGATGTGTGGTATTATTTCTGAGGACTCTGTTCTGTTCCATTGGTCTATATCTCTGTTTTGGTACCAGTACCATGCTGTTTTGGTTACTGTAGCCTTGTAGTATAGTTTGAAGTCAGGTAGCGTGATGCCTCCAGCTTTGTTCTTTTGACTTAGGATTGTCTTGGAGATGCGGGCTCTTTTTTGGTTCCATATGAACTTTAAAGCAGTTTTTTCCAATTCTGTGAAGAAAGTCATTGGTAGCTTGATGGGGATGGCATTGAATCTATAAATTACCTTGGGCAGTATGGCCATTTTCACGATATTGGTTCTTCCTATCCATGAGCATGGTATGTTCTTCCATTTGTTTGTGTCCTCTTTGATTTCACTGAGCAGTGGTTTGTAGTTCTCCTTGAAGAGATCCTTTACATCCCTTGTAAGTTGGATTCCTAGGTATTTGATTCTCTTTGAAGCAATTGTGAATGAAAGTTCATTCCTGATTTGGCTCTCTGTTTGTCTGTTACTGGTGTATAAGAATGCTTGTGATTTTTGCACATTAATTTTGTATCCTGAGACTTTGCTGAAGTTGCTTATCAGCTTAAGGAGATTTTGGGCTGAGACAATGGGGTTTTCTAAATATACAATCATGTCATCTTCAAACAGGGACAATTTGACTTCTTCTTTTCCTAACTGAATACCCTTGATTTCTTTCTCTTGCCTGATTGCCCTAGCCAGAACTTCCAACACTATGTTGAATAGGAGTGGTGAGAGAGGGCATCCCTGTCTTGTGCCAGTTTTCAAAGGGAATTTTTCCAGTTTTTGCCCATTCAGTATGATATTGGCTGTGGGTTTGTCATAAATAGCTCTTATTATTTTGAGGTACGTTCCATCAATACCGAATTTATTGAGCGTTTTTAGCATGAAGGGCTGTTGAATTTTGTCAAAAGCCTTTTCTGCATCAATTGAGATAATCATGTGGTTCTTGTCTTTGGTTCTGTTTATATGCTGGATTATGTTTATTGATTTGCGAATGTTGAACCAGCCTTGCATCCCAGGGATGAAGCCCACTTGATCATGGTGGATAAGCTTTTTGAAGTGTTGCTGAATCCGGTTTGCCAGTATTTTATTGAGGATTTTTGCATCGATGTTCATCAGGGATATTGGTCTAAAATTCTCTTTTTTTGTTGTGTCTCTGCCAGGCTTTGGTATCAGGATGATGTTGGCCTCATAAAATGAGTTAGGGAGGATTCCCTCTTTTTCTATTGATTGGAATAGTTTCAGAAGGAATGGTACCAACTCCTCTTTGTACCTCTGGTAGAATTCAGCTGTGAATCCATCTGGTCCTGGACTTTTTTTGGTTGGTAGGCTATTAATTGTTGCCTCAATTTCAGAGCCTGCTATTGGTCTATTCAGGGATTCAACTTCTTCCTGGTTTAGTCTTGGAAGAGTGTAAGTGTCCAGGAAATTATCCATTTCTTCTAGATTTTCCAGTTTATTTGCGTAGAGGTGTTTATAGTATTCTCTGATGGTAGTTTGTATTTCTGTGGGGTCGGTGGTGATATCCCCTTGATCATTTTTAATTGCGTCGATTTGATTCTTCTCTCTTTTCTTCTTTATTAGTCTGGCTAGTGGTCTGTCAATTTTGTTGATCTTTTCAAAAAACCAACTCCTGGATTCATTGATTTTTTGGAGGGTTTTTTGTGTTTCTATCTCCTTCAGTTCTGCTCTGATCTTAGTTATTTCTTGCCTTCTGCTAGCTTTCGAATGTGTTTGCTCTTGCTTCTCTAGTTCTTTTAATTGCGATGTTAGAGTGTCAATTTTAGATCTTTCCTGCTTTCTCTTGTGGGCATTTAGTGCTATAAATTTCCCTCTACACACTGCTTTAAATGTGTCCCAGAGATTCTGGTATGTTGTATCTTTATTCTCATTGGTTTCAAAGAACATCTTTATTTCTGCCTTCATTTCGTTATGTACCCAGTAGTCATTCAGGAGCAGGTTGTTCAGTTTCCATGTAGTTGAGCGGTTTTGATTGAGTTTCTTAGTCCTGAGTTCTAGTTTGATTGCACTGTGGTCTGAGAGACAGTTTGTTATAATTTCTGTTCTTGTACATTTGCTGAGGAGTGCTTTACTTCCAATTACGTGGTCAATTTTGGAGTAAGTATGATGTGGTGCTGAGAAGAATGTATATTCTGTTGATTTGGGGTGGAGAGTTCTATAGATGTCTATTAGGTCTGCTTGCTGCAGAGATGAGTTCCATTCCTGGATATCCTTGTTAACTTTCTGTCTCGTTGATCTGTCTAATGTTGACAGTGGAGTGTTGAAGTCTCCCATTATTATTGTATGGGAGTCTAAGTCTCTTTGTAAGTCTCTAAGGACTTGCTTGATGAATCTGGGTGCTCCTGTATTGGGTGCATATATATTTAGGATAGTTAGCTCTTCCTGTTGAATTGATCCCTTTACCATTATGTAATGGCCTTCTTTGTCTCTTTTGATCTTTGATGGTTTAAAGTCTGTTTTATCAGAGACTAATATTGCAACCCCTGCTTTTTTTTGTTCTCCATTTGCTTGGTAAATCTTCCTCCATCCCTTTATTTTGAGCCTATGTATGTCTCTGCGTGTGAGATGGGTCTCCTGAATACAGCAGACTGATGGGTCTTGACTCTTGATCCAGTTTGCCAGTCTGTGTCTTATAATTGGAGCATTTAGTCCATTTACATTTAAGGTTAAGATTGTTATGTGTGAACTTGATCCTGCCATTATGATATTAACTGGTTATTTTGCTCATTAGTTGATGCAGTTTCTTCCTAGCCTCAATGGTCTTTACATTTTGGCATGTTTTTGCAATGGCTGGTACCGGTTGTTCCTTTCCATGTTTAGTGCTTCCTTCAGGATCTCTTGTAAGGCAGGCCTAGTGGTGACAAAATCTCTAAGCATTTGCTTATCTGTAAAGGATTTTATTTCTCCTTCACTTATGAAACTTAGTTTGGCTGGATATGAAATTCTGGGTTGAAAATTCTTTTCTTTAAGAATGTTGAATATTGGCCCCCACTCTCTTCTGGCTTGTAGAGTTTCTGCTGAGAGATCTGCTGTTAGTCTGATGGGCTTCCCTTTGTGGGTAACCCGACCTTTCTCTCTGGCTGCCCTTAAGATTTTTTCCTTCATTTCAACTTTGGTGAATCTGGCAATTATGTGTCTTGGAGTTGCTCTTCTCGAGGAGTATCTTTGTGGCGTTCTCTGTATTTCCTGGATTTGAATGTTGGCCTGCCCTACTAGGTTGGGGAAGTTCTCCTGGATGATATCCTGAAGAGTGTTTTCCAACTTGGTTCCATTTTCCCCCTCACTTTCAGGCACCCCAATCAGACGTAGATTTGGTCTTTTTACATAATCCCATACTTCTTGCAGGCTTTGTTCGTTTCTTTTTCTTCTTTTTTCTTTTGGTTTCTCTTCTCGCTTCATTTCATTCATTTGATCCTCAATCGCTGATACTCTTTCTTCCAGTTGATCGAGTCGGTTACTGAAGCTTGTGCATTTGTCACGTATTTCTCGTGTCATGGTTTTCATCTCTTTCATTTCGTTTAGGACCTTCTCTGCATTAATTACTCTAGCCATCAATTCTTCCACTTTTTTTTCAAGATTTTTAGTTTCTTTGCGCTGGGTACGTAATTCCTCCTTTAGCTCTGAGAAATTTGATGGACTGAAGCCTTCTTCTCTCATCTCGTCAAAGTCATTCTCCGTCCAGCTTTGATCCGTTGCTGGCGATGAGCTGCGCTCCTTTGCCGGGGGAGATGCGCTCTTATTTTTTGAATTTCCAGCTTTTCTGCCCTGCTTTTTCCCCATCTTTGTGGTTTTATCTGCCTCTGGTCTTTGATGATGGTGATGTACTGATGGGGTTTTGGTGTAGGTGTCCTTCCTGTTTGATAGTTTTCCTTCTAACAGTCAGGACCCTCAGCTGTAGGTCTGTTGGAGATTGCTTGAGGTCCACTCTAGACCCTGTTTGCCTGGGTATCAGCAGCAGAGGCTGCAGAAGATAGAATATTTCTGAACAGCGAGTGTACCTGTCTGATTCTTGCTTTGGAAGCTTCCTCTCAGGGGTGTACTCCTCCCTGTGAGGTGTGGGGTGTCAGACTGCCCCTAGTGGGGGATGTCTCCCAGTTAGGCTACTCAGGGGTCAGGGACCCGCTTGAGCAGGGAGTCTGTCCCTTCTCAGATCTCAACCTCCGTGTTGGGAGATCCACTGCTCTCTTCAAAGCTGTCAGACAGAGTCGTTTGCGTCTGTCCAGAGGTTTCTGTGTGTCTTAGTTTACTGTGCCCTGTCCCCAGAGGTGGAGTCTACAGAGACAGGCAGGTTTCCTTGAGCTGCTGTGAGCTCCACCCAGTTCGAGCTTCCCAGCAGCTTTGTTTACCTACTTAAGCCTCAGCAATGGCGGGCGCCCCTCCCCCAGCCTCGCTGCTGCCTTGCCGGTAGATCACAGACTGCTGCGCTAGCAAGGAGGGAGGCTCCGTGGGTGTGGGACCCTCCCGGCCAGGTGTGGGATATGATCTCCTGGTGTGCCTGTTTCCTAAAGCGCAGTATTGGGGTGGGAGTTACCCGATTTTCCAGGTGTTGTGTGTCTCAGTTCCCCTGGCTAGGAAAAGGGACTCCCTTCCCCCTTGCGCTTCCCAGGTGAGGCAATGCCTCGCCCTGCTTCAGCTCTCGCTGGTCGGGCTGCAGCAGCTGACCAACTCCGATCGTCCGGCACTCCCCAGTGAGATGAACCCAGTACCTCAGTTGAAAATGCAGAAATCACCGGTCTTCTGTGTCGCTGGCGCTGGGAGTTGGAGACTGGAGCTGCTCCTATTCGGCCATCTTGCTCCGCCCCCCTCCAGATATGTTGAAAGACAGTTCATCTTCAACTTCATTAGTAGTTCCAAAGAGTGCAGGGTTCCTTTGTGGGCAATTGGTTTGCCAAATCATGTTTGACGTAATAATTCTATGAAGATTCAGTGACATGTTTTCGTAACTTCTTTAGAATGACCTGAAAAAGTTCTTATGTAATTGTTTACAAAACTCTTAGAGATACAGAAAGAAGGTGCCTACTAGAGTTGCTAAAATTTAATTATTTCTACTAGGAAAACATCTAATAATACTATGAGAGTTGGTACAGATTATCTAAAATAATACAAAAGGTAGGTTTTTGGAGGGAGCATTCCAAACAAGAAGATATTTAGACATTTTTGGCTATAATTCTAGAAAGTAAAATGTTAAAATATCTAAATCTAACATAAAATATGTTAAAATCGCATTGATACTGAATGTATTTATCTTCTTTATTAACAAGGCTGTGATATTTTGGAATATTGTTAATTTGAAGTTCTTATGCCGTTTTTTAAACTGTAGAGAAACTGATTATACCTCATTTTTGTTGCATGTGATGGAAGTTGTGCTAGATGTCAAAGCCAGTGTTCTCTATGTTGATCTCTTTTGCCAGTTCTTGCACCTGTCACCAACACATTAACTTTAGCCTTACCACTTAACACTATGATAGCTATCATAGATAACTATGTATACTTTTTCCAAACGTTTACTTTGTTTTTATTTAAATTCTGAGATGCTTTGTTCCATATATGGGAAGGAATTTTATAATTTTATTGGTTCTTTAAAAAATTATATTGTAAAATTCAAAAATTAAAATTAGCTTCAAAAATACATCAGTCATTGGATCCTTTTGCACATAGAATGTTTTTGTGATAACTGAAATCTTCACTTTATACCACATTAATGAAAGATAAGACTTAGCTGGTTTAAAGTTTTTTTTTAGGTTTGAAAGTTGTATAGTACCTGTGTGTCTAAGACAATGTATGGCACCCAGTAGTCACTTGGTACATGTTTTTTAAATGTTTGAGAGAGGAAGACTCATTTCTACATTGATTGGATTTGGACTTCCAGTACATTACTGACTCAAAAAGTTTCTAATAATTTATTTAAGTCACTTTTCTATTCTTCAAATGTTCATTCAGTTTAGCAACTTCTTTTCTAAATGTAGTTATATAGATATGTCCAAGCTAAAGCCATATTCCTAAGACTGTAGCTGTTTACATGGTGGAACATTGTGTTGCATGGTGGAACATTGTGTTGCATGGTGGAACATTGTGCCACATGGTGGAACTTTGTGTCACATGGTGGAACACTGTCATATCAGAATGTTGAGTTGCACATTTTCCACAGAATGTTGAGTTGCACTTTAAATATATGTGTGCATCTATGCTTAATCTATCAGGTCTTTGGTCAATGAAGTATTCCCCATTTTCTTTCTCTGTGACACAGTGCATGTATTTAATACTCACAAACTAGCAAGTATAATTGCCTTCAGACATTATTGATATTTTGATCTTGAATTGCAGTGGTTTAAATGTGCAAACTTATTTGATTATACTACATGGGAGTGCATAATTACTGTCATAAAACTTGAGTGCCCTTAAAATACAGAATGATATTACATTTTAATTTAAAAACATGGTTACTTGAAAATATATTAATTATGGAAAAGTATGTGTGTGATGTATATGTATTTATCAAATTGGTCTCAAAAAGACAATACAGCAATATTTTTAAACATATAATATCAGGTACAATGTAACAGTAGCCTGTCACTAAGTTATTGTTGAAATAGTGAACATTGTATTTGTTGGGCTTTACTATTGTGATTGATTTTACTATATTTCTTTCTTTCTCTTTTTTTTTTTTTTTGAGACAGAATCTTGCTCTGTCACCCAGGCTGGAGTGCAGTGGCGTGATCTTGGCTCACAGCAAGCTCCGCCTCCCAGGTTCACGCCATTCTCCTGCCTCAGCCTCCCAAGTGGCTGGGGCCACAGTCGCCTGCCACCACACCTGGCTAATTTTTTGAATTTTTAGTAGAGATGGGATTTCACCATGTTAGCCAGGATGGTCTCGATCTCCTGACCTCGTGATCCTCCCACCTCAGCCTCCCAAAGTGCTGGGATTACAGGCCACTGCACCAGGCCTGATTTCACTATATTTCTTTATTTACAATCTTTATTCCAGCCCTTTCTCTTGTTAACATGGGGGATTGTGTTGAAGAATATAAAGTTACAAAGTCAAGGAAGTAGGAAACATTTTTACAAGTGTTATGTAGCCATCTTGGTGGGGCTGTGGTGGGGTAGGCTGCAAATGACGCTCCTATTTTTTCTCTGAGTTCAGAACATAAGAATCAGATGGACAGACATCAACATACCAGCTTTATTGCTGACTTATGACAACTCATGGGAAGATGTGGCTCAGATGTGCAGCCACAGTGAGCTTCTGAACATTTCTTCTCAGACTAGGCTCTTACACACAGTTGCAAGTGGAAGAAAGAGATACTAGACACTGCCACAGGAGCAGGCAGCTTCCTGCAGAGATGACAGCCAATCCAAACTCATGTCACTGTAGGCAGACACACGTTTGCAAAGAGACTCAAAGCCAAACAAATACACTCAATGTGCTTTGCCCAAATTTACTCATTACATAAATCTTCCCTCCTCCCAAGAGGAAAGTAGAGACAGCATGAGCCCTCACATGGAAACTTGAAGCCAGGGAAATGAAGGCTCACCAATTATTTGTACATGGGTTTAAGTTATCCTTGAAATTAAGTTCAGAATTTTCTTTGTATGTACCAATTAATGACAAGAGGTTAGATAGAAGTATGCTAGATGGTGAAGAGAAATCTGTTTTGTGTCTTCAATTTTGCTAAAAATGACCCAGAACATGGATAATTCATTTATTAATTGATTTTGGTAAGTCAAGTCCTATTTGCAGAAAATTAATAGTTTTTCTTTTTTTTTTTAAATTTATTTATTATTATTATACTTTAAGTTGTAGGGTACATGTGCATAACGTGCAGGTTTGTTACATATGTATACTTGTGCCATGTTGCTGTGCTGCACCCATCAACTCATCATTTACATCAGGTATAACTCCCAATGCAATCCCTCCACCCTCCCCCCTCCCCATGATAGGCCCCTGTGTGTGATGTTCCCCTTCCTGACTCCAAGTGATCTTATTGTTCAGTTCCCACCTATGAGTGAGAACATGTGGTGTTTGGTTTTCTGTTCTTGTGATAGTTTGCTAAGAATGATGGTTTCCAGCTGCATCCATGTCCCTACAAAGGACGCAAACTCATCCTTTTTGATGGCTGCATAGTATTCCATGGTGTATATGTGCCACATTTTCTTAATCCAATCTGTCACTGTTGGACATCTGGGTTGATTCCAAGTCTTTGCTATTGTGAATAGTGCCGCAATAAACATACGTGTGCATGTGTCTTTATAGCAGCATAATTTATAATCCTTTGGGTATATACCCAGTAATGGGATGGCTGGGTCATATGGTATATCTAGTTCTAGATCCTTGAGGAATCGCCATACTGTTTTCCATAATGGTTGAACTAGTTTACAATCCCACCAACAGTGTAAAAGTGTTCCTATTTCTCCACATCCTCTCCAGCACCTGTTGTTTCCTGACTTTTTAATGATCGCCATTCTAACTGGTGTGAGATGGTATCTCATTGTGGTTTTGATTTGCATTTCTCTGATGGCCAGTGATGATGAGCATTTTTTCATGTGTCTGTTGGCTGTATGAATGTCTTCTTTTGAGAACTGTCTGTTCATATCCTTTGCCCACTTTTTGATGGGGTTGTTTGTTTTTTTCTTGTAAATTTGTTTGAGTTCTTTGTAGGTTCTGGATATTAGCCCTTTGTCAGATGAGTAGATTGCAAAAATTTTCTCCCATTCTGTAGGTTGCCTGTTCACTCTGATGGTAGTTTCTTTTGCTGTGCAGAAGCTCTTTAATTTAATGAGATCCCATTTGTCAATTTTGGCTTTTGCTGCTGTTGCTTTTGGTGTTTTAGACATGAAGTCTTTGCCCATGCCTATGTCCTGAATGGTACTACCTAGGTTTTCCTCTAGGATTTTTATGGTATTAGGTCTAACATTTAAGTCTCTAATCCATCTTGAATTAATTTTCGTATAAGGAGTAAGGAAAGGATCCAGTTTCAGCTTTCTACTTATGGCTAGCCAATTTTCCCAGCACCATTTATTAAATAGGGAATCCTTTCCCCATTTCTTGTTTCTCTCAGGTTTGTCAAAGATCAGATGGCTGTAGATGTGTGGTATTATTTCTGAGGACTCTGTTCTGTTCCATTGGTCTATATCTCTGTTTTGGTTCCAGTACCATGCTGTTTTGGTTACTGTAGTCTTGTAGTATAGTTTGAAGTCAGGTAGCGTGATGCCTCCAGCTTTGTTCTTTTGACTTAGGATTGTCTTGGAGATGCGGGCTCTTTTTTGGTTCCATATGAACTTTAAAGCAGTTTTTCCCAATTCTGTGAAGAAACTCATTGGTAGCTTGATGGGGATGGCATTGAATCTATAAATTACCTTGGGCAGTATGGCCATTTTCACGATATTGATTCTTCCTATCCATGAGCATGGTATGTTCTTCCATTTGTTTGTGTCCTCTTTGATTTCACTGAGCAGTGGTTTGTAGTTCTCCTTGAAGAGGTCCTTTACATCCCTTGTAAGTTGGATTCCTAGGTATTTGATTCTCTTTGAAGCAATTGTGAATGGAAGTTCATTCCTGATTTGGCTCTCTGTTTGTCTGTTACTGGTGTATAAGAATGCTTGTGATTTTTGCACATTAATTTTGTATCCTGAGACTTTGCTGAAGTTGCTTATCAGCTTAAGTAGATTTTGGGCTGAGACAATGGGATTTTCTAAATATACAATCACGTCATCTGCAAACAGGGACAGTTTGACTTCTTCTTTTCCTAACTGAATACCCTTGATTTCTTTCTCTTGCCTAATTGCCCTAGCCAGAACATCCAACACTATGTTGAATAGGAGTGGTGAGAGAGGGCATCCCTGTCTTGTGCCAGTTTTCAAAGGAAATTTTTCCAGTTTTTGCCCATTCAGTATGATATTGGCTGTCCGTTTGTCATAAATAGCTCTTATTATTTTGAGGTACGTTCCATCAATACCGAATTTATTGAGCGTTTTTAGCATGAAGGGCTGTTGAATTTTGTCAAAAGCTTTTTCTGCATCTATTGAGATAATCATGTGGTTCTTGTCTTTGGTTCTGTTTATATGCTGGATTATGTTTATTGATTTGCGAATGTTGAACCAGCCTTGCATCCCAGGGATGAAGCCCACTTGATCATGGTGGATAAGCTTTTTGATGTGTTGCTGAATCCGGTTTGCCAGTATTTTATTGAGGATTTTTGCATCGATGTTCATCAGGGATATTGGTCTAAAATTCTCTTTTTTTGTTGTGTCTCTGCCAGGCTTTGGTATCAGGATGATGTTGGCCTCATAAAATGAGTTAGGGAGGATTCCCTCTTTTTCTATTGATTGGAATAGTTTCAGAAGGAATGGTACCAACTCCTCCTTGTACCTCTGGTAGAATTCAGCTGTGAATCCATCTGGTCCTGGACTTTTTTTGGTTGGTAGGCTATTAATTATTGCCTCAATTTCAGAGTCTGCTATTGGTCTATTCAGGGATTCAATTTCTTCCTGGTTTAGTCTTGGAAGAGTGTAAGTGTCCAGGAAATTATCCATTTCTTCTAGATTTTCCAGTTTATTTGCATAGAGGTGTTTATAGTATTCTCTGATGGTAGTTTGTATTTCTGTGGGGTCGGTGGTGATATCCCCTTTATCATTTTTAATTGCATCGATTTGATTCTTCTCTCTTTTCTTCTTTATTAGTCTTGCTAGTGGTCTGTCAATTTTGTTGATCTTTTCAAAAAACCAACTCCTGGATTCATTGATTTTTTGGAGAGTTTTTTGTGTCTCTATCTCCTTCAGTTCTGCTCTGATCTTAGTTATTTCTAGCCTTCTGCTAGCTTTCGAATGTGTTTGCTCTTGCTTCTCTAGTTCTTTTAATTGTGATGTTAGAGTGTCAATTTTAGATCTTTCCTGCTTTCTCTTGTGGGCATTTAGTGCTATAAATTTCCCTCTACACACTGCTTTAAATGTGTCCCAGAGATTCTGGTATGTTGTATCTTTGTTCTCATTGGTTTCAAAGAACATCTTTATTTCTGCCTTCATTTCGTTATGTACCCAGTAGTCATTCAGGAGCAGGTTGTTCAGTTTCCATGTAGTTGAGCGGTTTTGATTGAGTTTCTTAGTCCTGAGTTCTAGTTTGATTGCACTGTGGTCTGAGGGACAGTTTGTTATAATTTCTGTTCTTGTACATTTGCTGAGGAGTGCTTTACTTCCAATTACGTGGTCGATTTTGGAGTAAGTACGATGTGGTGCTGAGAAGAATGTATATTCTGTTGATTTGAGGTGGAGAGTTCTATAGATGTCTATTAGGTCTGCTTGCTGCAGAGATGAGTTCCATTCCTGGATATCCTTGTTAACTTTCTGTCTCGTTGATCTGTCTTATGTTGACAGTGGAGTGTTGAAGTCTCCCATTATTATTGTATGGGAGTCTAAGTCTCTTTGTAAGTCTCTAAGGACTCGCTTGATGAATCTGGGTGCTCCTGTATTGGGTGCATATATATTTAGGATAGTTAGCTCTTCCTGTTGAATTGATCCCTTTACCATTATGTAATGGCCTTCTTTGTCTCTTTTGATCTTTGATGGTTTAAAGTCTGTTTTATCAGAGACTAGTATTGCAACCCCCGCTTTTTTTTGTTCTCCATTTGCTTGGTAAATCTTCCTCCATCCCTTTATTTTGAGCCTATGTATGTCTCTGCGTGTGAGATGGGTCTCCTGAATACAGCAGACTGATGGGTCTTGACTCTTTATCCAGTTTGCCAGTCTGTGTCTTTTAATTGGAGCATTTAATCCATTTACATTTAAGGTTAAGATTGTTATGTGTGAACTTGATCCTGCCATTATGATATTAACTGGTTATTTTGCTCGTTAGTTGATGCAGTTTCTTCCTAGCCTCAATGGTCTTTACATTTTGGCATGTTTTTGCAATGGCTGGTACCGGTTGTTCCTTTCCATGTTTAGTACTTCCTTCAGGGTCTCTTGTAAGGCAGGCCTAGTGGTGACAAAATCTCTAAGCATTTGCTTTTCTGTAAAGGATTTTATTTCTCCTTCACTTATGAAACTTAGTTTGGCTGGATATAAAATTCTGGGTTTAAAATTCCTTTCTTTAAGAATGTTGAATATTGGCCCCCACTCTCTTCTGGCTTGTAGAGTTTCTGCCGAGAGATCTGCTGTTAGTCTGATGGACTTCCCTTTGTGGGTAACCCGACCTTTCTCTCTGGATGCCCTTAAGATTTTTTCCTTCATTTCAACTTTGGTGAATCTGGCAATTATGTGTCTTGGAGTTGCTCTTCTCGAGGAGTATCTTTGTGGCGTTCTCTGTATTTCCTGGATTTGAATGTTGGCCTGCCCTACTAGGTTGGGGAAGTTCTCCTGGATGATATCCTGAAGAGTGTTTTCCAACTTGGTTCCATTTTCCCCCTCACTTTCAGGCACCCCAATCAGACGTAGATTTGGTTTTTTTACATAATCCCATACTTCTTGCAGGCTTTGTTCATTTCTTTTTCTTCTTTTTTCTTTTGGTTTCTCTTCTCGCTTCATTTCATTCATTTGATCTTCAATCGCAGATACTCTTTCTTCCAGTTGATCGAGTCGGTTACTGAAGCTTGTGCATTTGTCACGTATTTCTCGTGTCATGGTTTTCATCTCTTTCATTTCGTTTATGACCTTTTCTGCATTAATTACTCTAGCCATCAATTCTTCCACTTTTTTTTCAAGATTTTTAGTTTCTTTGCGCTGGGTACGTAATTCCTCCTTTAGCTCTGAGAAATTTGATGGACTGAAGCCTTCTTCTCTCATCTCGTCAAAGTCATTCTCTGTCCAGCTTTGATCCGTTGCTCGCGATGAGCTGCGCTCCTTTGCCGGGGGAGATGCACTCTTATTTTTTGAATTTCCAGGTTTTCTGCCCTGCTTTTTCCCCATCTTTGTGGTTTTATCTGCCTCTGGTCTTTGATGATGGTGATGTACTGATGGGGTTTTGGTGTAGGTGTCCTTCCTGTTTGATAGTTTTCCTTCTAACAGTCAGGACCCTCAGCTGTAGGTCTGTTGGAGATTGCTTGAGGTCCACTCCAGACCCTGTTTGCCTGGGTATCAGCAGCAGAGGCTGCAGAAGATAGAATATTTCTGAACAGCGAGTGTACCTGTCTGATTCTTGCTTTGGAAGCTTCCTCTCAGGGGTGTACTCCACCCTGTGAGGTGTAGGGTGTCAGACTGCCCCTAGTGGGGGACGTCTCCCAGTTAGGCTACTCAGGGGTCAGGGACCCGCTTGAGCAGGGAGTCTGTCCCTTCTCAGATCTCAACCTCCGTGTTGGGAGATCCACTGCTCTCTTCAAAGCTGCCAGACAGAGTCGTTTGCGTCTGCCGAGGTTTCAGCTGTGTTTGTTACTGCCCTGTCCCCAGAGGTGGAGTCTACAGAGACAGGCAGGTTTCCTTGAGCTGCTGTGAGCTCCACCCAGTTCGAGCTTCCCAGCAGCTTTGTTTACCTACTTAAGCCTCAGCAATGGCGGGCGCCCCTCCCCCAGCCTGGCTGCTGCCTTGCCGGTAGATCACAGACTGCTGTGCTAGCAATGAGGGAGGCTCTGTGGGTGTGGGACCCTCCCCGCCAGGTGCGAGATATGATCTCCTGGTGTGCCTGTTTGCTTAAAGTGCAGTATTGGGGTGGGAGTTACCCGATTTTCCAGGTGTTGTGTGTCTCAGTTCCCCTGGCTAGGAAAAGGGATTCCCTTCCCCCTTGCGCTTCCCAGGTGAGGCAATGTCTCGCCCTGCTTCAGCTCTCACTGGTCGGGCTGCAGCAGCTGACCAGCACCGATCGTCCGGCACTCCCCAGTGAGATGAACCCAGTACCTCAGTTGAAAATGCAGAAATCACCGGTCTTCTGTGTCACTGGTGCTGGGAGTTGGAGACTGGAGCTGTTCCTATTCGGCCATCTTGCTCCGCCCCCCAATTAATAGTTTTTCTAAGAATTTTCTCAATATCACCTGGCTTGATAAAGTTTTTCTCCTTTGAGTTCCTTTTTTTCCTTTTTTTCTTTTTCTTTTCTTTTTTTTTTTTTTTTGGGAGTTTAACAAACTTGTTTTTTACAAATTGATTATGTTGACTGTCACTCAGAGATGTTATGATATTAATTTCTATTGCTTACTTTGTATTCATAATTTTAGAATTCACTATTTAACTTTTTAACCTATTGCACCTAAACATGTTTGAGCTACAAGACTGTTTTACCATATGCATGTATTTTCTCTGAGTTATATTTTTAAATGTATACATTTCTCCTAAATATGGAGGAAATCACTGGCATCAAATGCCAGTCTCAGACAGAAGACCTAAAGCCCATTTCTGGCCTGGAGCTAATTGGCTTTGTGACCTACGGTAAGACATAAGTGCTCTGAGTTTGTGTTGCCTCTTTTGTAAAATGAAGGAGTTTGACTTAATCAGTGACTTTCATAGCTTGAAATTTTTTAGAAGAACAGAAAGTTTTTTTAAAAAAAGTTAGATACAACCATATTATATAAAACAGAACAGGTACAAGAAGAGCTAACTTGCTAAAGAAAGGATGGAGGCTCTGAAGCTGTGACTTCATTATCCCTTAATACTGCTATGTCCTCTGTAGTATCTTAGATTTCTATGGGAAATCATTTAAAAACCATTGTTTATGCGAGAGCCTTGCTAATTTCCTAAAAATTGTGGATACATTATTTTCTCCCATGTATAATTTTCTCACCTTCTATTTATAAAGAAAAAAAGTGTCAGTGTAGTATTTATGTATTTTACCCTATAAGGAGCTAATATAACTTTTGATTTAGTATTATTCATAAAATTAGGTTAGCAGTTTATTGAGCTTCTGTATTTCCTCTGGCAATGTTTAATATCTCATAAGCTACACATACTTCAAAGCCATCACCAACACCCTTTTCTCACTGAATAGAACAGTGACTGATGTCATGAAGATTCTTTTATCTCCTTTTGCCTTCCATAATTTGTGCCAGGTACTGTATGAGGTGCTTGATTGGAAATAATAATTCTGAATTTCGATTAAGAGAAATATGAGAAATACGTGGATTTAATAGGAAAGAAATAACAAAATTGAAAGGGACTTATGAAATGAAGGAAAAAATCTTAAGGGTAGCCAGAGAGAAAGGTCGGGTTACCCACAAAGGGAAACCCATCAGACTAATAGCAGATCTCTTGGAAGAAACTCTACAAGCCAGAAGAGTGGGGGCCAATATTCAACATTCTTAAAGAAAAGCATTTTAAACCCAGAAATTCATATCCAGCCAAACTAAGTTTCATAAGTGAAGGAGAAATAAAATCCTTTACAGAAAAGCAAATGCTTATCTGCCTTACAAGAGACCCTGAAGGAAGCACTAAACATGGAAAGGAACAACTGGTACCAGCCATTGCAAAAACATGCCATCGAGGCTAGGAAGAAACTGCATCAACTAACGAGCAAAATAACCAGTTAATATCATAATGGCAGGATCAAGTTCACACATAACAATATTAACCTTAAATGAAAATGGACTAAATGCTCCAATTAAAAGACACAGACTGGCAAACTGGATAAAGAGGCAAGACCCATCAGTTTGCTGTATTCAGGAGACCCATCTCACATGCAGAGACATACATAGGCTCAAAATAAAGGGATGGAGGAACATCTACCAAGCAAATGGAAAAAAAGCAGGGGTTGCAATACTAGTCTCTGATAAAACAGACTTTAAACCATCAAAGATCAAAAGAGACAAAGAAGGCCATTACATAATGGTAAAGGGATCAATTCAACAGGAAGAGCTAACTATCCTAAATATATATGCACCCAATACAGGAGCACCCAGATTCATAAAGCAAGTCCTTAGAAACTTACCAAGAGACTTAGACTCCCATACAATAATAATGGGAGACTTCAACACCCCACTGTCAACATTAGACAGATCAATGAGACAGAAAGTTAACAAGGATATCCAGGAATTGAACTCATCTCTGCAGCAAGCAGACCTAATACACATCTACAGAACTCTCCACCCCAAATCAACAGAATATATATTCTTCTCAGCACCACATCACACTTATTCCAAAATAGACCACATACTTGGAAGTAAAGCACTCCTCAGCAAATATACAAGAACAGAAATTATAACAAATTGTCTCTCAGACCACAGTGCAATCAAACTAGAACTCAGGACAAAGAAACTTAATCAAAACTGCTCAACTACAAGGAAACTGAATAACCTGCTCCTGAATGACTACTGGGTACATAACGAAATGAAGGCAGAAATAAAGATGTTCTTTGAAACCAATGAGAACAATGATACAATATACCAGAATCTCTGGGACACATTTAAAGCAGTGTGTAGAGGGAAATTTATAGCACTAAATGCCCACAAGTGAAAGCTGGAAAGATCTAAAATTGACACTCTAACATCACAATTAAAAGAACTAGAGAAGCAAGAGCAAACACATTCAAAAGCTAGCAGGAGGCAGGAAATAACTAAGATTAGAGCAGAACTGAAGGAGATAGAGCTCCTTCTACCATTTGTTTTTTGAGAGTTAGGAGGGTAAAAAATGGCCTTACTTAAGTTTGTTAAAATAAAGTATTCCCTACAGAGTTCATATTTCTTCAGTACAAAATTAGACAATCTGTTGAGAAACATGTTTGATTTTTCTGGAATCAAATTTATGTATTATAAAAATATAAACAGGAAGTAAAGAAGTAATGTAATCTATTACACATAGGAATTAAATATTTAGAACAAGAACTTTTTGGGGAAAAGATAATAGCATTGCCTTAGTAGTTTTTTAGTTGAAGTCACGTGAAAATGTACATTTTCATACTGTTTATTAATGGTAATATAATATTCTTCCAGTACAGCCTCCTTCCTTTATCTGGTATTGAGTTATTTCCTTTACAAGACCTATCTAGTGATGTGTATTGTCACATCATTAAATTTACCAGGCATGTCTGTAACATTATAGTCACAGATATGTTATGAAATACAGTCTCTCAAAATATGGGAAAACATGTTTGTCTGAAAATGGTGAAGGCTTTAAGTATCATATTTTCATTGGTATTAAAGTGTCCAGTGTATACAGTACACAATTTCAGACCTTGTTGGCATACGGCAAGAGAATACCTCTTATACAAAAGATGTAAAGAAGAACACTCCAGATGGAAACACTTGCAATGGAGCTTGAAATACTCCCACACATTTCATTATTAAGTAGAAAACTATAATTAAATGATTCTTAAAACTGATACTAATTTCTGAAAAGGCATCGAAGTTATAAATATGCAGCTATTTAATACTTTCCTTCTTTCTAATTCTAGAAAGTTATAAATCAAACTAACTTTGAAAACTGGTTCTAACCTATATTCTTTTTTCAAACAAATTTTCTGAAATCTATGTGTTCATATAAAGAAATATCAATCATAACATAGATCACATGATATTCTTACTTATTCTCTTGCCAGTCCAGTTTTCTCATGACATTATGCTAGTACCACTTTCTTCGCTTGTGTATTTAACGTTCTGTGCTGAAAAGTTGATAACATATAACAAACATTAAAATGTAAATTTTCTGAAGGGGGAGAATGGGACGTTAATTTAAGGAAAAATCTATTGAAGTGAAAAAACTGAACTTTTATAAAGGACAGAGTTTTGCTAAGAATTAGAAAGAAATACATTCACTGCAAAATATGACTTAAATTCTCTAACCTTTGTAGTAGTAAGAGAAAAACTCATAGAACAATATTATTTGTAATTTTTTTCTCAGATTAAACAGCAGTACACATGTATAGTCTCTATTATCTAAACCTAAAATAAGTTAGAATTCTAGGTTATTTATATGATTGTATTTTTCTATTTAAGCAATTCTCATGTTCAGTATAGTCTCTGAAAATATTAACGGGCACAATTCTGTAAGTGATACATCATTGTCAGGATAATTTCTCTTCTTAAAATTAAACATTTTAAATAATATTTGACTCATTTAAAATGTAGCAGGAGTGGCAGAAAATACCACTAGAGCAGGAGAAGGTACATTGCAAGATTTATTAGTTCAATTCAGATTTATTAATTGGTTTCTAAAATAAACTATAAATAGGAAATGTCTATTTACAGTTTGCTTAATTGATAAGTACATCAGTTGGCTATTGTTTGTTCAATAGATAGTATGCTAATTATTTTTGTATACACATTTAATGAAAGATATAAACACATGCTTATAATTAAGAGTATATTTATGATTCTCAGCAAACTATCACAAGAACAGAAAACCAAATACCACATGTCCTCACTCATAGATGGGAATTGAACAATGAGATCACTTGGACACAGGAAGGGGAACATCAGACACCATGTCCTATTGTGGGGAGAGGGGAGCGGGGAGGGATAGCATTAGGAGATATACCTGATGTAAATGACGAGTTAATGGGTGCAGCACACCAACATAGCACATGTATACATATGTAACAAACCTGCACGTTGTGCATATGTAACCTAGAACTTAAAGTATAATAAAAAAAGAGTATATTTATGCCTCATTAATTTGTCATTTTCCATATCTTTAGAAAACTCTCAAATAGTCGACATATCTGTTTTTGGCTCTAACTCCCTGCCATCCCTGTGGAACTTTTAGCCTACACACTGCAGTTGTTTTGAGAAAACAAAGGCATCATTCTCTTCTCAGGGTTATGGTTGTGATTTAAGGTCAACAGACCTAAGACTCATCTCGTGATGCATAGCCAAGCAGTTATAGTTCATAAGCAGTCATGTGACTGGTGACATTTTAAATCTTCAGTCTTTGACTTTGTCATTGGTTGACCTTCGTCTTCAGTAAATGTTCTACATTTCTTGGAATACAATAAAAAATGCCCAAGTCAATTTGGTTGTTGTCAAGTTACTCAGATTTTTCTCACCACTTACTAGTACTCCACCTCTAGCATCCAGCCAATGAGACTACATAGAATTTCACAGTGATCTTTCCCAGCTCCAGCTCTTGGCATTTGCTCCTGCCTTCTGTCTGACATATGTTTTTGTTGTCCTTCTGGTATCAACTTGCATATCTCCTCCACCAAAAAGTCTACAATATTGACCCAAAACTTGGATGTCCCATCTGTGTGTTCCAGTAGTGCCCTATTTTAAATCTGTCATGATATCTATTACTAAGTGTGAAAATTACCTGTTTGTTTTTTCAGGTTATATAATAGTGTAACATTGCCAAGAAGTGGATTATCTCATCTTCATCCTGTAATTCCAGTGTTTGTCACATGGTTGTTGAATAAATGAATAAAGAATGAGAAAGCCAGAAGCTCTGATACATAGTCATAATGATAATTATTTCAATGCACAACTATGGGTGAGTTATATTTAACAACAATTTTGTATAATAGTTACATATACATTTTTTTTATTCTCAGTAACACAGAGCAGGTTCTCAACTCTTTTCTGACTTCCACTTAGTTTACCATAAAACTTTTAGGTGAAGAACATAAATATTTTTCTTTCCAGGTGGTGCTGAGCTACAATCAATATTTTCTGCAACTGGCTCCTCTAGGATCTACTGATTTAAATCTAAAAGATGAAGTCAGTAAAGCATCAGAAAAAAAGGTACTAACTTTTATTTTAAAATTATATAATATAAAAATTGTAACATTTTATTACTGGAATGCTCACTTGAACTTTTAATGGTTTTTTATTTAACATAAAACATATAAAAATTTTTCTTAAAAAGCATAATATTTTTATATCATACATGTTTGGTGAAAATTTATGGCTGGGCGTGATGGCTCACACCTGTAATCCCAACACTTTGGGAAGCTGAGGCGGGCAGATCACAAGGTCAGGAGATCGAGACCATGGTAAAACCCCATCTCTACTAAAAATACAAAAAATCAGCCGGGCGTGGTGGCAGGTGCCTGTAGTCCCAGCTACTCAGGAGGCTGAGTCAGGAGAATGGCATGAACCTGGGAGATGGAGCTTGCAGTGAGCCGACATTGCACCGCTGCACTCCAGCCTGGGTGACAGAGCGAGACTCCGTCTCAAAAAAAAAAAATTATGTGGCATTTTAAACCATGTTTCTAGGCTTCTTTAACAAACTATTTAGTGGATCTTACAAATAAAAACCTGTATTGAGTTTTACATACTCAAATGTTTCAATAGGCAGCTGTTTAAACAAGTAAAACTACCAACTTTTTATTAGTGCTTTGTATCCTGTAATTTTTATTACAATTACAATGATAGATTTACATTTCAACCGACATCATTTTGTTATATTAGTACTGTGGTCATTGGCAATGGTTGCATGTAATGCAATTGACACCATACCATCAAATTTATGTAATTTTAAGTGCTGATTTATATGGATCTTTCCTCATGAAAAAATAAGGTTTTCCTAAGACTTTTCACCTTTTATGTTACTTATTTGTTTTTTGATTAGCTTTTGAAAACAGTCTTAAAATCAAAGTTTCAAGCTTTATTACAAAGAACATTATCTGAACCATTTGAGAGTAAATTGCTGACACTCTACCATGATTTCTGATTTCTTAGTGGGTATTCCTACAAGTCAGGACATTCTATGTGACTACAATATAATCTTCACAGAAATTTAACATTAATATATTCTAAGATTTAATTCTTAGATTTTTTGTTTTATTACTTGTCTATAATATTCCTTGTTGCAAAAGATTCCATTCAGATCCATTGATTATATTTATTTTTTATATCTCTTAGACTTTCAATGAGAGCAGTTTCTCAGTCTTTCCTTGATATTTATGACCTTGAATCTTTAGAAGATAAAGTTTAGTAATGCAGAATGTTCTTCAATTGGGTTTTTGTAATGTTTCCTTGTAATTAGTTTTATATCATACTTTTTGAACATGGCTATCACAGAAATGCTCCTGTGATCTTATTGCATCCTATTATTTGACCACAATTTTGATTTGGCCTGTTACTGGTGATGTTAGATTTTATTATTAATGGTGGTATCTGCTGAATATCTTCTCTGTCATGTTATTTTTTCACTTTTTAATGAATTACTATTTTGTAGAGAGTTCATTTGAGACTATATGAATATCTCTTTCTCATCAAACCTTCAAGTTATTAATTTACTTGTATCAATATAGATTCATGGTTCATTCTATTTAATAGGTTATAACTTGTTAATATATTTTTTTATTATTATACTTTGAGTTCTAGGATACATGTGCATAACGTGCAGGTTAGTTACATAAGTATACTTGTGACATGTTGGTGTGCTGCACCCATCAACTCGTCAGCACCCATCAACTCGTCATTTACATCAGGTATAACTCCCAGTGAAATCCCTCCCCCCTCCCCCCTCCCCATGATAGGCCCCGGTGTGTGATGTTCCCCTTCCCGAGTCCAAGTGATCTCATTGTTCAGTTCCCACCTATGAGTGAGAACATGCGGTGTTTGGTTTTCTGTTCTTTTGATAGTTTGCTAAGAATGATGGTTTCCAGCTGCATCCATGTCCCTACAAAGGACACAAACTCATCCTTTTTGATGGCTGCATAGTATTCCATGGTTTATATGTGCCACATTTTCTTAATCCAGTCTGTCACTGATGGACATTTGTGTTGATTCCAAGTCTTTGCTATTGTGAATAGTGCCGCAATAAACATACGTGTGCATGTGTCTTTATAGCAGCATGATTTATAATCCTTTGGGTATATATCCAGTAATGGGATGGCTGGGTCATATGGTACTTCTAGTTCTAGATCCTTGAGGAATCGCCATGCTGTTTTCCATAATGG
The DNA here is from genome assembly GCF_049350105.2 of Macaca mulatta. NCBI lineage: Eukaryota > Metazoa > Chordata > Mammalia > Primates > Cercopithecidae > Macaca > Macaca mulatta. The sequence continues at coordinate 54,726,718 of NC_133414.1, forward strand.
TTGAACTAGTTTACAATCCCACCAACAGTGTAAAAGTGTTCCTATTTCTCCACATCCTCTCCAGCACCTATTGTTTCCTGACGTTTTAATGATCGCCATTCTAACTGGTGTGAGATGGTATCTCATTGTGGTTTTGATTTGCATTTCTCTGGTGGCCAGTGATGATGAGCATTTTTTCATGTGTCTATTGGCTGTATGAATGTCTTCTTTTGAGAACTGTCTGTTCATATCCTTTGCCCACTTTTTGATGGGGTTGTTTGTTTTTTTCTTGTAAATTTGTTTGAGTTCTTTGTAGGTTCTGGATATTAGCCCTTTGTCAGATGAGTAGATTGCAAAAATTTTCTCCCATTCTGTAGGTTGCCTGTTCACTCTGATGGTAGTTTCTTTTGCTGTGCAGAAGCTCTTTAATTTAATGAGATCCCATTTGTCAATTTTGGCTTTTGCTGCCGTTGCTTTTGGTGTTTTAGACATGAAGTCTTTGCCCATGCCTATGTCCTGAATGGTACTACCTAGGTTTTCCTCTAGGATCTTTATGGTATTAGGTCTAACATTTAAGTCTCTAATCCATCTTGAATTAATTTTCGTATAAGGAGTAAGGAAAGGATCCAGTTTCAGCTTTCTACTTATGGCTAGCCAATTTTCCCAGCACCATTTATTAAATAGGGAATCCTTTCTCCATTTCTTGTTTCTCTCAGGTTTGTCAAAGATCAGATGGCTGTAGATGTGTGGTATTATAGGAAACTTGTTAATATTTTTCAAAACTTTTTCTTTGGAGAAATGTTCAACTTTTTCATATAAAAAAGTCATGACTTTACATCATTGGAGCACTTGTGGCATCAATAGTGGCACTTCACATGTTTTGAGGTTCGTGGCATTGCAAAAAGAATAATGGAAAACAGACAAGAACCATGAGAAATTACCTTTTACTGTACGACACATTTTCCTAGGTAAACGAATTGCTCCTGTGGAGACGATTTTCATCACATGGTGTTTTGAGCTGATACTCCCAACACTTGAGCTTACTGCAGTAGTACCAGGTGGTCATAAACTTACTACAGTAGTACAATACATACTAAAGTTAACTTTGTGCAGTTATAATTTAATGCTGCATTTTTATGCTTGTTTACATTTCTCTTAGTTGAAGCTGGCATCATGTTCTTTATATGCATACATTTTGATAAATTTTCACTTTTTATAATTGATTTTGTACATTTCATGGTAGCAATGATAAAATAGACTAGTAATTGTATAAATATTTTTGTTTGCTATTTCTGTTATTTGGTTCATCTGCAGGTTTTTACAAATTGCCATTAATTTCCAAATTGTTTTATATTTCTTGAAAAATATCTGCTAACAAGAGCACCCATGCAGTTCACACCATGTCATTCAAGGGTCAATTGCATCTGTAACTCCCATCTCTGTTAGTAACCTGGCTCCCTTCATGCTTAGTATATAGTAAGTCCTTACTTAATGTGGTCAATAGGTCTTGGAATTGAGCTTGAGTGAAATACGTATAATAAAACCACTTTTACCATAGGCTAACTGATATAAATAAGAGTGACATTCCTATGATATATTTCTGGGCCCAGAAACATCACCGAACTTCTAAATAAGGACCCAAAACACTTCTAACAAACATTAAACATTGAAATCAATGTGAGCTTTACATAGCTTTACATAGCTCACATTGATTTCAATGTTTAATGTTTGTTAGAAGACTTTTTCTAAAGATTAATAAAAATAAGTAAGATATTTTTTACTCAAATTTCTGGTGAACCACTGAGTGATGGCAGTTGTAGTGGTGGTGGGTTGCATCAAGCAATCAATGTCAGCAGATTTCAGATTGTAAGGAGCACCACTTACCATTATGCAGTTCAGAAACAGGAACAAGTATGTCAGCCTCACAGAGTGCTTTTGTATGGCATCATTGTCAACAAGAGCACTTTTGTGATTATCATAGTTCTCACAGATTTTTATTTTACAGTAATTTGCATTCATTCACTTGATCCTTTTCCAACCTGCTTGTTCCAGTTCGGGTTTGCAGATGGCAGGAGCTTCTCCTGGCAGTTTTGGGTGCCATGAGGGAACCCTATTATTATAGAGTTTCTTTGTCAATGCTGCTCAGTGATTTAATCTAAATTATAAGTGTTTGAAAAGGATTAATTGTCCTACATCAAACTTGTAAGCAATGTCATGTACATAATGACATTGCACAGTCACTCACACACACATCCACTGTTGGTTAGACTGGCATCATGTAGACACATCAGTTAATCTCATCTACTGAGCTTTGGGATGTAGGACAAAAACAGAGTCCCTGAAGAAACCCCACACAGACATAATGAGAACATTTAAACGCCTCACGGACGGGGACCTCAGATGAGATTTGTTTTTCATCAATGTTATAATGAAATGCCATTATTCAAGGACCTGCTGTACTCACTTATTTGTTCAGTACCCTTCTGTGTGACCAGTCTCTTGTGTCTCTGCCCTTAGGCAAGTCCTCACTCCCTCTGGGACTTCAACATCCTTCATCAGGTTGCCTCTGCTGCTTTCCCTCTGTCTTCACCCCTGTCTTTCTCAGATGTTTTGTGCCAAGCTGCCCTTTTAGGCAGAATTTTTTTTCTGCTCACGTGCTGAAAACCAATGCTAGGCTGTCCTTCTCCATCCCTGCATGGATTCCTCCTGACTCTATTTAGTTTTTGACATTTTATTATATTTCACCCACCATTCAGGGGTGCTCTCAATTGATTCTTTTCTTTTTTTTTTCATTATACTTTAAGTTCTAGGGTACACGTGCACATGTTACATATGTATACATGTGCCATGTTGGTGTGCTAATGTTAATTCGTCATTTACATTAGGTGTATCTCCTAATACTATCCCTCCTCCCTTCCCCAACCCCATGACAGGCCCCAGTGTGTGATGTTCCCCTTCCTGTGTCCAAGTGTTCTCATTATTCAATTCCCACCTTTGAGTGAGAACATGCAGTGTTTGGTTTTTCTCCTTGCAATAGTTTGCTGAGAATGATGGTTTCCAGCTCCATCCATGTCCCTACAAAGGACATGAACTCATCTTTTTAATGGCTGCATAGTATTCCATGGTGGGTGTATATGTGCCATATTTTCTTATTCCACTCTATCATTGATGGACATTGGGGTTGTTTCCAAGTCTTTGCTATTGTGAATAGTGCCGCAATAAACATATGTGTACATGTGTCTTTATTGCAGCATGATTTATAATCCTTTGGGTATATACCCAGTAATGGGATGGCCCTTACTTAAGGTCAGAGTTGATGGTCAAAAAATGTGTACATGTTGCTTATTTACCAATGTGATGAGTCCTGGGGTCTGTAGGTAGAGCTTATATGATAAAAGAGCATAGTTTAGTAAGTTCAAGAGAATCTTCTCCAAGGAAGTGATATTGAAGTTATTGAAAGATAAGTAGGGGATGGCTATACAGGTCAGGGAGGTGTGAGGAAGGATTCAGAGAAGGAGCATTCATGGCCAGGATCAAGCAGAGGCATAGGACTTGAGTTGCTGTGGCTATGCGAAGTGTTTTAGTGGGGATGGGGATGGGGATGCCTGAACTTGACTCTTCTTTGCCAGACTGTGATGAGGGGTTCAGGACACTGGGTACCCTGATCCTGGCCAGTAAATATGGTAACCTTCTACTGTGATCTGAATGTTTGTGCCCCCATACCCCTATATTTTATATGCTGAAACCCAAAATCATAAAGTGATAATATTAAGAGATGGGGCCTCTGGGAGGTGATTAGGTTTTGAGGGCAAACCCTTCACAAATGGTGGGATTAGTGATTAGTGTCCTTATAGAAGGGACTCCAGAGAGCTCATTGCCCCCTGTGCCATGTGAGATATAGTAAGAAGACACCATCTATGAGGAGCTAGCTCTTTTAATTGTGATGTTAGGGGGTCAATTTTAGATCTTTCCAGCTTTCTGTTGTGGGAATTTAGTGCTGTAAGTTTCCCTCTTAATATTGCTTTAGCCATGTCCCAGAGATTCTGGTACATTGTCTCTTTGTTCTCATTGGTTTCAAAAAACTTCATTATTTCTGCCTTAATTTCATTATTTACCCAGTGGTAATTCAGGAACAGGTTGTTCAATTTCCATGTAATTTTGTGGTTTTGAGTGAGTTTCTTAATCCTGAGATCTAATTTGTACATATACAAATTAGAGTACACCATGGAATACTATGCAGCCATATAAAAGAATGAGCTCATGTCCTTTGCAGGGACATGGATGAAACTGGAAGCCATCATTCTCAGCAAACTAACACAGGAACAGAAAACCAAACCCTGCATGTTCTCCCTCATAAATGGGAGTTGAACAGTGAGAACACATGGACACAGGGAGGGAACCATCACACACCGTGGCTTGTCAGGGATTGGAGGGGAAGGGAAGGGAGAGGATTATGACAAATACCTAATGCATGTGGGACTTAAAAGCCAGATGACGGGTTAATAGGTGCAGCAAATCATCATGGCACATGTATACCTATGTGGCAAACCTGCATGTTCTGCACATGTATCCCAGAACTTAAAGTAAAAATTTAAAAAAGGATATACATATCATATGCATAAAAAAGATACAAAATGCTTATGAACAGAAAGATTCTATATTGTAAATAAGTCATTTATATTTATTAAATAATGGTTGAATGAAATCCTACTCAAAATCCTATCAGGTAATTTGAAAATTGACAAGCTAATTTTAAATGTATTTGAAAATGTAAAAGACCGAGAGGAATCAAGAAAGTTCTGAAGAAGAGCAGAGCTCAAGAATGTATACCATCAGGTGTTTCAATCTTTATTACAATTAAAATAAGATGATATTAGCAGAAGGACATATAAATAAAGAAACCAGAAACAAATTCATATTTATACCATCCCCTGATTTATGACAAAGGTGAAACTGCAGTGTAGTGAGGCCACAATAATCTTTTCAATAAATGTTAGTAGATCACTTGGATATCATTATGGGGGAATAAAAGAATTTGACCCCTATCTTACATCATAAACAAAGGTCAGTATAGGTGGGTTATAAAGCTAAATGTGAAAGGTTAAAAATTTTTTTATAAAGCTTCTGTAACAGCCAGGAGTAGTGGCTCATGCCTGTAATCCCAGCACTTTGGGAGGCTGAGGCGGGCGGATCACGAGGTCAGGAGATTGAGACCATCCTGGCTAACAAGGTGAAACCCCTACTCTACTAAAAATATAAAAAATTAGCTGGGCGTGGTGGCAGGTGCCTATAGTCCCAGCTACTCGGGAGGCTACGGGAGGCTAGGCGGGAGAATTGCTTGAACTCGGGATGAGGAGGTTGCAGTGAGCCAAGATCATGCCAGTGCACCCCAGCCTGGATTACAAAGTGAGACTCCATCTCAAAAAGCAAACAAACAAACAAACAAGCAACAACAAAAAACAAAGTTTCTATAGCATAAGAGAATATCTTTATGACACTGAGGTTGACAAAAATTTCTTGAGTAAGACTAAATAAGCATTAATTATACAGAAAAAGTCTGATAAATTGGACTACATTAAAATTAAGAACTTTGTGTTAAGAAAGTCACCATTAAGAGAAAGAAAAGGCAAGTTAAAGTGGGAGAAGATATCGGCAATGTTTATGTCCAATCAAAAACTTATATCCAAAATATATGAAAAATGCCTATAAATCAGTTACAGAATATATTCAAAGAGCCAATTAAGCATCAGAAAATGTCTTCATCAAGGGCATGCAACTTAAAGTGACAATGGGATACCATGACACATAGACCAGTCTGGTCAAAATAAAAAATACAGACACTGTCAGGTGACTGCAAGGATATGGAGCAACTAGAACTGGCAAAGGTAAAATAGCACAACCACTTCAAAAAATTCTTAGGCAGCATTTGATGAAGTTAATATATACATATTTTAAGACCCAATTTCATACTTGTGATATACTCGACAGAAATGAATACAAGTGTGTACCAAAAGACATATAAGAATGTTCATAGCAGCAGCATTTGTCATAGTCAAGAGCTGGAAGCAACCCAGTTGTGCATCAGTGGTAGAATGGATGACTAAATTGTAGTGTATTCTTACAAGAAAATACTATAAAGCAATGAAAATAAACAAACTATGGCTATGTTCAACAACATGGATAAATCTTACCAACAATGTTAGACAAATGAAGCCAAACCAAAAAATACACATATTCTATGAATCCATATATGCAAAGTTCACAATAGGTGATAGTGGCTACTGTTTTGGGAAGTAGTGAGGAAAGGACTAAGAGAGTACTGCAGAGGGGGCTCTGTGTGTTTGTAATTTCTATTTCCCAGTGCAGGTGTGGTTTACATGAGCATGTTCACTTTGTGGAAATTCATTGAGCTGTAACTAAATATATGGAATTATTTATGAATGACATGATATATAATTCAATGGGAACTTGAGAGGATAGGGAGGAGGTGGGGGAGCTAAAGAGACGTGAGTGGCCAAATGCTTACAATTGTTATTGTTGGGTTATGTATACCTGGGAATTTGTTGTACTATCCTTGCCATTTTGTGTATGTTTGAAGTTTTCCATTATAAAAAGGACAAAAAAAAAGACAGAGAAAACTAAAAAAGAAAAAAAAAAAAGTATCATGCTTGTTACTAAAACCAATCTTAAGGCCAGTTACTAAAATGTAAACTCCTACAATTTTGAATAGCTATTTGCTAATACATTGATTTGCTGCATTCTCGGGATTAGCTTAGCCTGTCCATTCCTTTTTTAACTTGCTCCCTTCCTTCCCTTTTAATAAAGTCCTGCCTAAGCTCTAGGCTCTATTTTCCACCTCTCCCCTAAGATTAGGGATTGTTCCATTTTAAGTCAGTGGCCTTATCTCTCCCTGTTCTCCTAGTGTAACTCTTACCTTACCTAGCAGCAGGCCCTCTGTATTAGGGCAGCCCATGATATTGCTTTTATGATTAATCTTCCCTTATCCACAAACTTAACTGTTGAGAAGCAGGAGAAAGTGTGTGCCCAGGAGCTGGATTCAGAGACCCATGGTTACCCAATTCTACTTATGATTGCATTCATTACACTGTTTTAGGAAAATAAACAGATCTTGATTTTTGCATAAGAGTTGATTCTTCAACAAGCAAATGGGAAAATTGGCAGGCCCAGATATGTGCGTATAGCTGCTATTGGTTGGAAATTTGAACACAAAAATCTTTATCTACCCAGCCTGTGAGCTACAAATCTGGACTGAGTATAAAAAAGAATAAAACTAAATACCACATGTTCTCACTTATAAGTGGAAACTAAACATTGAGTACACATGAACTTATAGATGGGAACAATAGACACTGGGGAACAGGAGAAGAGAAGGAGAGAGAAAAGGGTTGAAAAACTACCAATTGTGTGCTGTGCTCACTACCTGGATGATGGATTTATTTGTACTCCAGCCTTAACATTACACAATATATCTTTGTAACAAACTTGTACTTGTACCCCCAAATTTAAAATAAAAGTTGAAAAAAAAAGAATAAAAAGTGGCTGGCTATGTAACACAAAGATACTGTGGCTTGTCTTAAAAATAGGCTCTGACCCCTGAGGATAAAAATCAGACTTCTCCATGCGGGTCTAGTTGACATGATTAGACAACTCTACTAGAGTTCTGCCTTAGTGGTTGTCATATACATTGTCATAGACATCCTTGAAAAGAAAAAACAAGACAAGAGAGGAAAACTGAAGCTTCAAAATCCTTCCTGTATTTCTAAACATCTCTCATTGGATTGCTTGCATTCCTCCAACTGATAGATTCCACAAGCTCGTATAGTTACAAATAAGAACATGAGTGGTAAATATCCCCCCAAATTATTTCAGAACTCAGTCATTATAAATTGATTTTATATTCATATAATTATCTTTTTATTGATCCATAATTCAAATTTAGCAAAAAATTAAAGATGAATCATAAATGAACACTTGGAAAAAGGTTCAATGTTGGCATTTTATCAAAATAGGTTAATAATTTCTTATTCCTTTCTCATAAAAAACTGGATAAATAGAAATTTTAATCTTCATAAAAATGGAAATTCCAATGCAGATCAAGTATTTGGTTGTTTGGTTTGTTGAAAGCTTGACTTTGTTCGCTTCATTTAGACAGACTATAAGATGAAAAACTTTTAACACTAGAAACAAAATTTAGCATTAGAATCACAGAGAATGGGATTTTGAAATGCCTCTGTAAGTTTATAGATGCTCCTAAAGTTCCATGTTTAATATTTTGAATAAAATAGGTGGCCATGTTCAGGATCTAGGAAGTTAATAGTAGCCTCTTTCTTTTTCAGATACGTGTTGACCAGTGGTCATGCCACTGCCTATCTATTTGTTGAAAATATTGTTTACACAGTAAGTTTATCTCTGTTTGCTGAGCCATTCTTAAGTAGCTCATGTGTGACTTGTACTTCTTTCTCTAAACCCTATATATACGACCTCCCTTGTTATTATTCCTTATTTTAACTCTTCAAAATATATTTGATAGATCCTTTAAAGGCCTGAATGGTTATGAAATACAAAGTCAAAGTTTCTTGACAGGTGATTAGCAGATTTCCCCGTTCTTCAAATGACCATTTCACATCTACCTGCAAAGGAGAGCAACACTCAGAATGGTGGTGTTTCTCAAATCATCCAAGGTAACAGAAAGTCTTTCTCTACTATTTATGAGAAGGCCCATCACTAGATTGAAAGCTCTTCTGGAAGTGACTCTGCCTGTATGTTCCCTACAAACCCCTAGAGAGTTAGCTGCTGAGATGGCTATATTTTCAAACTCGAGCTGACTTGGAGAAAGCAGATCTGGAGTGGAGACATAGAATTTCTCATGGAAAGTGAAAATAACTCACTGAAAATCATGTTTTTTCAAACTCTTCTGTCTTTCCACAGTATGTTCTTGTTACTGATTTTCAGAAAGCTGGTTTTGAGACTACAGCTTGGATTAAAGTAAGTTTTGTCTAGAATTGTTTCTCTATTCAGTATAGACATTTTCATGCCATGATTTATTTCTAAGCCTAGGGGAAACAATAAACAACATCTGGTTATCTTATTTCAAATTTGATATGTATAAATTGTGGATTGATCTTTATTGGAGCAAATTTGCAATCCAAATTCTCTTGGTGATTTATTTGCTTGGCACCTAATACACCTCTAAGCTTACAACAGTCATCTCATTTCAAATGTAAAGCCCCATTTTAAAAACAAAAACCATATACATACCCAAATATATAGAAAATAAAGAAAGACTAAAAAAATTTAATTTCCATAATTTTATCAAGAGACAGTCACTACTAATGCTTTGCTGGGGATCCTTCCAGACATTGTTCTATGTCTGTGTGTGTGTGTATTTTTAAATAAGATGATGCATTACAGAACACAAGGCTTTATTATTAAGTAAAGATTAGACACAATTTCTATGCCTTAAAATATAATTTAACACAATTATTGTTTATGATTATAGATTATTAAGTTTTATAGATGTTCCATCATTTATTTCAGCAGTCTCCTATTTTAGACATTTTCATTATTTCCAACATTTAAAGATTATATCTAAATCTTTATTTTTGTCTCTCATGAAGTATCATGACCTGCCTGATGTTTAAATGCTCTGCTAAAAAAAAATGAGTATGAGGTGATAAGTCAATGTGGAATAGGTAATCTCCTAAGATAGCAGTCCCCAACTTTTTTGGCATCAGGGACTGGTTTCATGGAAGATAATTATTCCATGGACAAGAGGACTTCCATGAGTCTCCTAGGAGCTGGTTTCAGGATACTTCAAGAACGTTACATTTATTATGTACTTTATTTCTTTTATATGTTATATTGTAATATATAAGAAAATAATTATATACCATAATACAGAATCAGTGGGAGTCCTGCGCTTGTTTTTCTGCAACTAGATAGTCCCATCTGGGGGTAATGGGAGACAGTGAGAGATCACCAGGCATTAAATTTTCAGAAAGAACATGCAACCTAGGTCCTTTGCATGCACAGTTCTCAATAGGGTTCATGCTTCTATGAGAATCTAGTGCCCCTGCTGATCTGACAGGAGGCAGAACTTCAGGTGGGAATGCCAGTGATAGGGAATGGCTATAAATACAGATGTAGCTTTGCTTGCGCACCTGTTGTGCACTTCCTGCTGTGCAGCCTGGTTCCTAACAGGCCATGGTCTGCTACCAGTCCATGGCCTGTGTTGTGGGTTGGGGCCCACTGCCCTAAGAGACAGTGGCAATTAATCCAGGTTAAATGTGATGATGTCTTTAGCCTAGGATGTTAGAGGAGGAGGCAGTGAGAAGTGGTCAGAGCCTGGATTTATTTTATCTTTTTAAAAGCTAACAGAACTTGCATATAGATTAGATTGTGTGTTGTGGAAGAAAGAAAGAAATCAAGGATCATCATATTAAGAGGACAAAGGAGGAAAAATGAACAACTCAGTAGATGCTTAAAGAAACACTGTTAAGAGGCAATATCCATTTCAGATTTAAAAAAAAATTCTTTGCAAATTGAACAGAACAATTGAAGTCCCAAAATGATCAATAAAAACATCTTACTGATTTTGTCCATTCAGCCACTCTCTTACCAGATTAATGAATCTTTGTTGTATACAGCCTTAGGTTGGAGCAAACACTTGCCAGGAATTGAGAGGGGCCCGCGTCACTATGGTATAAATCTTAAGAGAAAGGCCAGCCATGACAGCAAAAGCATGTTCATCTTCAGAGTACTTTGGGGACACTCATAACTTCAAGTCATTGTTAAAAATTCTGAGACAAGGGAATTAGGAAGATTGACCTCCCCAGTAAGCTATGAGTCATGAGAATCTTTCCATAAGGAGAGCTAGCTAGGATGCAGGCATTCTGTGGCAGGTGGAGTTCGGGTGAATCTGCCAGTCCAGCCGAGAAGCCTTGTCTAAGTGACTGTTTTCCTCTGCAGTTCAGTCATCTGACTGTCTGGGGAAGCACATTGACTGGTCTGGTGTTCTTTGGCATCTACTTAACCATCTGGTCCCCCATTCTTATTGCACTAAATATGAGAGGACAGGTAAGTATGCCAGATTGGAAGTTTGCCTTCTGTGTCTTGTGATAACAATGTTTCTCCATGTGTAGGCAAGCAGGCTCTCTGTGTTTTGCAACTGTATTGAGGTTCAGTAGAGGCTGGTGCTACCTGTTTCTATCAGGATCTATCAGGAGGTAAACCAAATTAAAGAATCTGGAAGATGTCATCTAGTCCACAGAAATGGCATTTTAAATTTAAAGTATTATAAAAATTCAACCTAAACCCCCTTACTTACCTGGCATGTCCACATTTTCATAATAAATTATGTGTTAATTGCACATCATACTGATATGTACACTTTATGGCCCTTTGGAAACTGGAGCTATTTTGAGTTGTTCATAATCCAGTGATTATATTGGTTACAGTCTTGATGTTGTACTCTGATTAGTAGTTATCCTCTGTTGAGTCATCTGTGGAAGTTAAATCTAACAGCTCTATGAACCAGTATCTCTTTGAACTAGAGAGGCTGAGATTAAAGTTCTTTATACTCACTTGAATGTCTTTTTATTTTTTTCTTTTATACTACCTTTTTCTAGTGCATGAGATTGAGCCATCAACTGTGACAAACTGGATCATGGAATCTCACAGTATCAAGTTTGGATAGAAAGGAGCTTGGCAGTCTTGTGGTCCACACCTCCTCAGTTTACCAAGGAAGCTGTGCAAGCACAGGTCTCCAGGTTCATCCCAGAGACCCCACCCTGGGGTTGCCCACAGCAGTCCTGTCCTTAGACCCTCAAAACAGGCTGCTGGGCCCTATGTTTTAGGGACCTCTGCACTGGCCCTCCTTCGCTGGGTGTATTTCTCTGCACAGAGTGAAAAGCTGTGATGCACACAGCCCCTTCTAGTGTGTTCTCTGGGCTCCCAGGAACCCAGGCCTCTTTCTCAAACAGCCAAATGCCCATTACCAAGGCCTGCTTGGGCCTCCTTCCAGATGCAGGCCAGATTGCACAACTCTAGGTCCGAGGGGCAACTATTTGCAAGGGGTGTGCACTGAGTAGATTGATGTTTGCACTGGTGTTTCCACCCACGTTTAAAGGAGGATGTTCATGCTGGGGCACAGAACCCAGGGGAAAGGGAAGAACAGTGGGTCAGACTTTAATTGGTGTTTCCCACCCAGGAATACATATTTTAGGGGCAGGTCTGTGCATGGCACAGCTGTCTGCTATCTCTGCCTCACTTACTCTGCAGAAGTAAATGAAACCCCTGGGTTGACTGCAGTCTAGACTGTGTCCAGCAGCTGTTTTTTGTGAGGTAGACCTGAGTAGTGTTGCTTGCCTTTTGACCTGGTGGCTCAATTGGCTAATATCCCAGGGTGCAGAGGACCTCCGCTGAGGGTGCTAAGTGGGATGGACCTGTCCTGCACGAGTGGGTGTGCTTGCCCTCTAATGCATTTTTGCTTTTTGTAAGAAAAGAGGACAAATGTCTAATGCGCTCTTCAGTTCTTTTCCAAATTCAGACAATAGAGGAAATTAGAGGAGATTGAATAAACCCAGAAGATTGTTGTGTAGCAAAATGAGTATTTCCAACAAAGAAACTGTGTGTGTTTAAAGAAAGCAACTCTATTTTAAAGCAGTATGATTGAGACCCACAAAACAAGTGTCGGCTATAAGACAATAATCTTTTGGTAAGGTACTGGGGCTTAGAATATCTGTTTTGTGCTCTCTTCCTTCTGGTTCAGGGTTGATCTGCTATGATAAATATTTTATTTGGGGAATTTTTTGGTACTGGACAATAAACAGGGCCACAGCTGATTGCCACAGACAATTTTCTAATTTAGAGGACAGTGACAGCTGACAGGATGGGTCACTTGGTTTGTGATTGGCAAACTAAGCCCATTTGTTGAGGTTTCTAGGTTGGTGAATGCTCAGAAATGAAGGGTATTCTAGAAAAAACTGCTTTTTATAGGCCCAGCACGCTTCCGCTGCACAACTCTGCTATCAAAAAGACTTTTATTTTTTATTTTTTTAGATAGAGTCTTCCTCTGTTGCCCAGACTAGAATGCAGTAGCAAGATCTCTGCTCACTGCAACCTCCACCTTCCAGGTTCTAAGCGATTCTCCTGCCTCAGCCTCTGGAGTAGCTGGGATTACAGGTGTGTACCACCACGCCTGGCTAATTTTGTATTTTTAGCAGAGATGGTGTTTCACCATGTTGGCTAGGCTGGTCTCAAATTCCTGACCTCAGGTGATCCACTGGCCTCAACCTCCCAAAGTGCTAGGATTTCAGGTGTGAGCCACCATGCTTTTAAAATTACTATTTGAATAATGCTTCTGATATATATATATATTTTTTTTTTCTTCAGAGTGAGTTTTGCTCTTGTTGCCCAGGCTGGAGTGCAATGGCGCAGTCTCGGCTCACTGCAACCTTTGCCTTCTAGGTTCAAATGATTCTTCTGCCTCAGCCTCCCAAGTAGCTGGGATTAGAGGCATGCACCACCACACTTGGGTAATTTTTTATGTTTAATAGAGATGGGGTTTCACCGTGTTAGTCAGGCTGATCTCAAACTCCTGACATCAGGTGATCCACCAACCTTGGCCTCCCAAAGTGCTGGGATTACATGCATGCACTACCACACTTGGCCAGCTTCTAGTGATTTTTATAAACCATTTTTTGTAGTTCATTAAACAGTAGGTTTTTGGCAAATAAACATGGTTATTTTAATGCTTTACAATTAAACTGTGTAATAGCAAATGGTATTTTTCACCCAGAAGCCAGAGATTTGACACACAAAACATTTTCTCTATTCATAACTTTTTTTTGAGATAGAGTTTCATTCTTGTTGCCCAGGCTTCAGTGTAATGATGTGATCTCAGCTCACTGTAATCTCCACCTCCCAGGTTCAAGTGATTCTCCTGCCTCAGTCTCCTGTGTAGCTGGGATTAAAGGTGCCCACCACCATACCCAGCTAAGTTTTGTATTTTTAGTAGAGACGGGGTTTCACCATGTTGGCAAGGCTGTTCTCGAACTCCTGTCCTCAAGAGATCCACCCCCCTCAGCCTCCCACAGTGCTGGGATTACAGGCGTGAGACACTGTGCCTGGCCTATAACATCTTTAACCTTCAAAAAGATGCACTGTTTCTGCTGGGGGGTTCTTATACTAATTTGATTAAAGAATTCTTTGTTTTGTCCATGATATTTGGAGTTTTTCTCGGGGGGGAGAATGCAGGTTTTCTCTTGATGGTAAAGGAAAAGATAGACTGTAGAATTAGAATTCTTCTTCGCTGTCAAAGACTCTTTATCTTCTGTAAAGAATCTCATGATATGGTATGTGAAACCCAACCAGACAACACATTAGGAAGTTCCAGTTGAAGTTTCTGGAATCAAAGAAGCCATCTGCATCCTTCCTCTCTTGAAAGTATGCCACATTTATGGTATCTTAAAAGGAACCCTGTTTTTCCTTGTCTCTTCTCAAGCTTATATCTATAGTAAGTTAAAAACTCAGATTGTATCTGTCCTGATTAATGCCAGTCAAACCCTCAGCTATGGAAAATATGTGATAATGTTTTTCTGTAGGGGACTATGTGTTTTTTACCCCAGTAACATATCTGTGAGATTTAAGTTTCCCCGTAATGGGTCCCCAAGGCAAATACTTAAAGGTAGAATATGACTAAATTCTTTTTAGCTCACTGCCTCCCCCAAAGTTGCCTACTGATAGAGAGTTGGAGAGATGAGGAAATCTTGATCCAAAATTAGATTAGGAAATGTGTTTATATTTTCTGCATGCTTTTCTCAATGCTTTTGACTTTAGTAGTGGTAGAGGGAATGCCATGTTACTTGACCTCTGTACAAAAGTCAGGAGGCTTGGCAGGGTTTACGCCCCAGGCAGTTAACCTTTCGCAAATCCCTTTACCTGCATTAATCTCCCAATCAGCAAAGTCAGAATAATACCACTCACCCTAATTATCTGAGAGGATTCTGGAAAATATATAACAACCTGTGGAAAATCTAAAACACGCATGCTCTTCTTTTTCCTCAAGTGATGAATTTTTAAACCTTCATGAATAGAAAGATTGCTGTGATTTAAACTCCAAATTCTTTTGGCTACATAGTTTTAACATTTTATAGGTTCTAAATTGGATGTTTCTCAGCAATCAATGTTTCTCCATTGATTACCTGCATTCAAATCATCTGGATTGCTTGTTAAAATGACAACCCCTCCACCTGCAGGCAATCTCTCTCTCTCTCTCTCTCTCTCTCTCTCTCTCTCTCTCTCTCTCTCTCTCTCTCTCTCTCTCTCTCTCTCTCTCTCTTTCACACACACACAGAGTGAATTTGGAACCTCTGGGTGTGGCACACCAGCACCTAAATTGTAATAAATCTTCAGGTCATTCTTTCCTTTAAACTTTGAGAACCACTGCTCCAAAACCCCTAAAGACTCCATTAGAATGTTTTAGCTGTCATCGGGTGTTACAGGAGAAGATGATACACTGAAGATACAGCTGAGAATGTTAGTGGAGGAGAGATTTGAAGTGAGAATCTGCCTAAGGTCAGGAGAACACTTGTTTTCGGGTTAAGTTCTGTGGTGTGGGGCCATGTTCGCTTGCCTTAGCATCCATTCTTCTTCACCCTTTCCTAATTGTTCCCATATGTGCTGTGACTTTCTCCCTTATTCCTGGGGAAAACTTAATCCCATGCCTTCTGTAGTGATTGATTCATGAAGCCAAGAGACATGGGGACACATTTGTCAGGGGCTTCTGGGATAGCAGCAAGTGTGCTCCTAAAAGAATCCATCAAAGAGACAGCTTTCTCCTCTGAATGCTGTGGTTGCTACTGTGATGCTGGGAATGGTTCAGCCAAAGGAGGAAAACCACCCTCAAAATCCTACTGCTGGCATGAAAGATAGACTAGAAAACAAAAAGCAAACAAAACCAAAAGTCTTTTTTATGGCTTTATTATTTGACAAGTAAACAAAACCTAAAAGTCTCTGTGTGATTGTTGACACCCTATATAAAGCCAGCTTCAAAGCCCAACCCAAATGGGGCACTCAGAGAGTGTCTGCTGTGTGTGACTTGGCATTTTGGGCAGCTCTTGCCAAGGAAGTTTCTCTCCACCCAAGTGAGGCTGTCAAGGTGTTTCCTTAGCTTCACAAGCACGTGGTCAGTCAAGGAAGTAAATGCTTTTTAAAAACAAAATCTTTACTATAGCATATTTAACTGTTTTACTACACCTAAAGTTGCAGATTGGTTTACAAACCTTGTAAAGAATTATTTAGTGTTGCGATTATTAGTTTTTTAGGCAGTAACATCCTGGAAAATGTCTAATGGGCATGTCTTAAGCTTATTGGAATTAATCTCAAATACAATATTGAATAGACTCAGTCCAGTTTTCTTCAAGTATCATATTTCAGAAACCCGAGGCCTGTCTGGTGAGGAGCAGTCAGCCTCATCAAGGAGGAAGTCCCATCAGTAGAGGCTTGCCTTTCTGTTTGAAATAACATTGTGGCATATTTTTGTACAGTTTTCTTGAATATTGAAGTTGGCTGAATTATTTGTTGAAGTCTAATTTCCATTCTGACTTTTAAACTTGTATATTTTGTGGAACAGTAAGACTCACTTACAAGAAGTAACATGCTGTGTTTCTGGATGACATTCTTATCTGAATACAAAGCATGATGAGATGAGCAAAGTTAACATGGCAAGACTTCCTGGTTTCTCCCATACCTGTGACTATTGTCACCTGCACCCTGGGGTCCCCCATTCATGTATATTTCTCTTCTTGAAGCCTCCTGACATCAATCCCTGTCTGAGGCAATTTCTAGAACAAAAAAAAAAAAAATGAAAACTATAACAAAAAGCCCTCTTCACTGATAATAAAAAAAGAGTCAAAAACATGGACTTGACCAGTGCTAGCGAGGTACGTTCTCATAGCCTATAAATACTTGGGATCTAAAATCAGAAAACTCAGGCGTCCATCAGACAACAATTTTGTCACAGAATTGCTTGTCATTGTTACCTGTAATACCAACTTGTTTTTGGTTTTCTTTTCCTAATTAACAAATGAAAAATAAAGTAGATTTTTAAAAGTTGAAAGCTACTTAAAGTGGTTTCAGGTTCTTTCTATACGCAGTGATGAGCACAGCACCTTTATCAAAATTGCCTCTGGATTCTCTTGAATCCTTCCAAATTAAAGTGACCCGAATCTGATTTCTTTTCTATTCAGTTAAAATTGTAACGGTGAAAGTAGGATTTGAACTCAATTACCTAATGCCTAAATCATTTATGACATTGAGTCTACTATTGTCCATATTAGCCATGCTTGTGTTATTTCTGAGCCTCAGCTTTTCAGGTGTATGAAGGAGATAATATCCTTGGATTTTTTATGGAAATTAAGGAAAATAAGGCATGTAAATAAGACTTTGTTGTTTATTGAAAAATTACTGTGTGTCAGACAGAATATATTTATAAAAATATGTTTTTACTGTACTCAATTACATGCATAATAACTTTAGCATCAGCTCATTCAGTAATCTGCAACCTCAGGAAACAGGCTTAGAGAGAAAGAATCAGCTTTTTGGCCAGTCAGGGAACAGAGTAGCTGGAATTTCCCCTGGAGTCAGACTCTAAGCTGTGAGTGTCCTCACTTTGTGACTCTGGATAGCACCTACAGCGATAATAAACCAGGCATCTGAGAAATGGTTAACACTCCTGAACATTTTGCACTTAATAAATTTTATTTGAAGTGACTTAACCTGCAATGCAATTTAATTTTTAAACAATAAATGGAGAGTAAGAAGGAATAAGCAGAGTTTGTGCTTGAACTGCAATCTTGTGTCCATGAGCCGAATCTTTCGTATGGTAAAGCAGGTTTCAAACAACAGTGTTTATTTTTTATGTACATTATGAAAAGTCAAATGGTGTTTCTGGTTTTAGATCCTTAAGGAATCGCCACACTGTCTTCCACAATGGTTGAACTAATTTACACTCCCACCAACAGGGTAAAAGCTTTCTTATTTCTCCACAGCCTCTCCAATATCTGTTGTTTCCAGACTTTTTAATGATCGCCATTCTAACTGGCATGAGATGGTATCTCATTGTGATTTTGATTTGCATTTCTCTAATGACCAGTGATGACGAGCTTTTTTTCATATGTTTGTTGGATGCATAAACGTCTTCTCTTGAGAAGTGTCTGTTCATATTCTTCATCCACATTTTGATGGGTTTGTTTGATTTTTTTCTTTTAAATTTGTTTACGTTCCTTGTAGATTCTGGATATTAGACCTTTGTCAGATGAGTAGACTGCACCATTTTTCTCCCATTCTGTAGGTTACCTGTTCATTGTGATGATAGTTTCTTTTGCTGAGCAGAAGCTCTTTAGTTTACTTAAATCCCATTTGTCAATTTTGGCTTTTGTTGCAATTGCTTTTGGTGTTTTAGTCATGAAGTCTTTGCCCATGCCTATGTCCTGAATGGTGTTGCCTAGGTTTTCTCTAGGGTTTTTATAGCCTTAGGTTTTACATTTAAGTCTTTATTCAATCTTGAGTTAATTTTTTTTAATAAAGTATAAGGAAGGGGTCCAGTTTCTGTTTTCTGTGTTTGGCTAGCCAGTTTCTCCAGTACCATTTATTAAATAGGGAATCCTTTACCTATTGCTTGTTTTTGTCAGGTTTGTCAAAGATCAGATGGTTGGGCCGGGCGCGGTGGCTCAAGCCTGTAATCCCAGCACTTTGGGAGGCCGAGACGGGTGGATCACGAGGTCAGGAGATCGAGACCATCCTGGCTAACACGGTGAAACCCCGTCTCTACTAAAAAATACAAAAAAAAAAACTAGCCGGGCGAGGTGGCAGGCGCCTGTAGTCCCAGCTACTCGGGAGGCTGAGGCAGGAGAATGGCGTAAACCCGGGAGGCGGAGCTTGCAGTGAGCTGAGATCTGGCCACTGCACTCCAGCCCGGACAACAGAGCGAGACTCCGTCTCAAAACAAACAAACAAACAAAAAAAACATAACAAAACAAACAAACAAACAAAAAAAAGATCAGATGGTTGTAGATGTGTGGTGTTATTTCCGAGGCCTCTGTTCTGTTCCATTGGTCTATACATCTGCTTTGGTCCCAGTACCATGCTGTTTTGGTTACTGAAGCCATGAAGTATAGTTTGAAGTCAGGTAGCGTGATGCCTCCAGTTTTGTTCTTTTTGCTTAGGACTGTCTTGTCTATACGAGCTCTTTTTTGGTTCCATATGAAATTTAAAGTAGGGTTTTTTTTTTTTTTTTCTAGTTCTGTGAAGAAAGTCAATGGTAGCTATTGATACAAGTCAATAGCATTGTATCTATAAATTACATTGGACCATATGGCCATTTTCGTGATCTTGAATCTTCCTATCCATGAGCATGGAATGTTTTTCCATTTGTTTGTGTCCTCTCTTATTTCCTTGAGCAGTGGTTTGTGGTTCTCTTTTAAGAGGTCCTTCATATCCCTTGTAAGTTGTATTCCTAGGTATTTTATTCTCTTTGTAGCAATTGTGAATAGGAGTTCACAAATGATTTGGATCTCTGCTTGTCTATTGTTGGTGTATAGGAAAGCTTGTGATTTTTGCACATTGATTTTGTATCCTGAGACTTTGCTGAAGTTGCGTATCAGTTTAAGGAGATTTTGGGCTGAGACGATGGGGGTCTAAATACACAATCTTGTTGTCTGCAAACAGAGACAATTTGACTTCCTCTCTTCCTATTTGAATACCTTTATTTCTTTCTGTTGCCTGATTGGTCTGGCCAGGTCTTCCAATACTATGTTGAATAGGACTGGTGAGAAAGGGCATACTTGTCTTGTGCCTGTTTTCAAAGGGAATGCTTTCAGCTTTTACCCATTCAGTATGATATTGGCTATGTGCTTAACAGAAATAGCTCTTACTACTTTGAGATATGTTCCATCAATACCTAGTTTATTGAGAGTTTTTAGCATGAAGTGGTGTTGAATTTTACTGAAGGCCTTTTCTGCATCTATTCAGATAATCGTGTGTTTTTTGTCATTGATTCTGTTTATGTGATGGATTATATTTATTGATTTGTGTATGTTGAATCAGTCTTGCATCTCAGGGATGAAGTCAACTTGATCATGGTGGATAAGCTTTTTGATGTACTGCTAGATTCATTTTGCCAGTATTTTATTGAGTATTTTCATGTTAATGTTCATCAGGGATATTGGCCTGAAATTTTCTTTTTTTTGTTGTGTTTCTGCCAGGTTTTGGAATCAGAATGATGCTGGCCTCATAAAATGAGTTAGGGAGGTGTCCCTCTTTTTCTGTTGTTTGGAATAGTTTCAGAAGGAATGGTACCAGATCCTCTTTGTACCTCTGGTAGAAGCCAACTGTGAATCCATCTGGTCCTGGACTTTTTTTGGTTGGTAGTCTATTAATTACTGCCTCAATTTCAGAAGTTGTTACTGGTCTATTCAGGGATTTGACTTCTTCCTTGTTTAGTCTTGGGAGGGTGTATGTGTCCAGGAATTTATCCATTTCTTCTAGATTTTCTAGTTTATTTGCATGTAGGTGTTTATAGTACTTTTTGATGGTAGTATGTATTTCTGTGGCATCAGTGGTGATATCCCCTTTGCCATTTTTTATTGTGTCTATTTGATTCTTCTCTGTTGTTTTCTTTATTAGTTTGTCTAGTGGTCTACCAGTTTTGTTAATCTTTTCATAAAACCAGCTCCTAGATTCATCGATTTTTTGAAGGGTTTTTTGTGTCTATATCTTTTTCAGTTCTGCTCTGATCTTAGTTATTTCTTGTCTTCTGCTGGCTTTTGAATTTGTTTGCTCTTGCTTCTCTAGTTCTGTTAATTGTGATGTTAGGGTGTTGAATTTAGATCTTTCTCACTTTCTGACGTGGGCATTTAGTGCTATGAATTTCCCTCTAAACACTGCTGTAGCTGTGTCTCAGAGGTTGGGATATGTTGTGTCTTTGTTGTCATTGATTTCAATAACTTATTTATTTCTGTCTTAATTTCGTTTTTTACCCAGTAGTCATTCAAGAGCAGGTTGTTCAGTTTCCATGTAGTTTTGCAGTTTTGAGTTAGTTTCTTAATCTTGAATTCTAATTTGATTGCACTGTGGTCTTAGAGACTGTTTGTTATAGTTTTTGTTCTTTTACATTTGCCAAGGAGTGTTGTACTTCCAATTGTGTGGTCGATTTTAGAATACATGCTATGTGTTGCTGAGAAAAATGTATATTCTGTTGATTTGGGGTGGAGAGTCCTGTAGATGTCTCTTAGCTCCACTTGGTCCAGAGCTGAGTTCAAGTCCTGAATATCCTTGTTAATTTTCTGTCTCATTGATCTGTCTAATACTGATAGTGGGGTGTTAAAGTCTCCCACTATTATTATGTGGGAGTCTAAGTCTCTTTGTAGGTCTCTTAGAACTTTCTTTATGAATCCGAGTGCCCCTGTATTGGGTGCATATATATTTAGGAGAGTTAGCTCTTCTTGTTGCATTGATCCCTTTACCATTATGTAATGCCCTACTCTGTCTCTTTTGATCTTTGTTTGTTTAAAGTCTGTTTTATAAGAGACTAGGATTCCAACTCCTGCTTTTTTTGCTTTCCATTTGCTTGGTACATATTCTTCCATCCCTTTATTTTGAGCCTATGTGTGTCTTGGCACATGAGATGGGTCTCCTGAATACAGCACGCTGATAGGTCTTGACTATATAGTCTGCCAGTCTGTGTCTTTTAATTGGGGCATTTAGCACTTTTACATTTAAGGTTAAAATTGTTATGTGTGAATTTGATCCTATCATCATGATACCAGCTGGTTATTTTGCACGTTGGATGATGCAGTTTCCTCATAGTGTCACTGGTCTTTATATTTTCGTATATTTTTGCAGTGGCTGGTACCAGTTTTTCCTTTCCATATTTAGTGCTTCCTTCAGGAGCTCTTGTAAGGTAGGCCTGGTGGTAACAAAATCCCTCAGCATTTGCTTGTCTGGAAAGGATTTTATTTCTCCTTCACTTATGAAACTTAGTTTGGCTGGATATGAAATTCTGGGTTTAAAATTCTTTTGTTTAAAAATGTTGAATATTGGCCCCCACTGTCTTCTGGCTTTTAGGGTTTCTGCAGAGTATCTGTTGGTAGTCTGATGGACTTCCCTTTGTAGGTAACCCAACCTTTCTCTCTGGCTGCCCTTAACATTTTTTCCTTCATTTCAACCTTGGAGAATCTGAAGATTATGTGTCTTGGAGTTGTTCTTCTCAATAACAACTTAGTGGTGTTCTCTGTATTTCTTGAATTTGAATGTGTTCTTAGTGGTGTTCTCTGCATTTCTTGCATTTGAACGTGTTCTTAGTGGTGTTCTCTGCATTTCTTGAATTTGAATGTTGGCCTGTCTTGTTAGGTTGGGGAAGTTTTCCTGGAAAATATTCTGAAATGTGTTTCCGACTCTCTCCCCATCACTTTCAGGGACCTCAGTCAATTGTAAGTTTGGTCCAGTCCATATTTTTTGAAGGGTTTGTTTGTTCCTTTTCTTGTCTTCACATCTTATTTCAGTAAGTTGACCTTCAATCTCTGATATCCTTTCTTCTGCTTGATAGATTTGGCTATTGATACTTGTATATGCTTTAGGACATTCTCATGCTCTGTTTTTCCACTCCATCAAGTCATTTATGTTCTTCTCTAAACTGGTTATTAGCAGTTCCTATAACCTTTGTCAAGGTTCTTGGTTTCCTTGCATTGGGCTAGAACATACTCCTTTAACTCAGAGAAGTTTGTTATCACCTACCTTCTGAAGCCTACTTCTGTCAATTTCTCAAACTCATTCTCTGTCCAGTTTTGTGCCCTTGCTGGAGAGGAGTTGCAATCATTTGGAGGAGAAGAGGCACTCTGGTTTTTGGAATTTTCAGGATTTTGGTGCTGGTTTTCCCTCATCTTCATGGGTTTATCTACCTTTGATCTTTGAGGCTGATGACCTTTGAATGGGGTTTCCATGTGGGGGTTCTTTTCATTGATGTTGATGTTATTGCTTTCTGTTTGTTAGTTTATCTTCTAACAGGCCCTTCTTCTGCAGATCTCCTGCAGTTTCCAGGAGGTCCACTCCAGACCCTATTTGCTTGGGTGTCACCAGCAGAGGCTGCAGAACAGCAAAGATTGCTGCTTACTCCTTCCTCTAAAAGCTTCATCCCAGAGGGGCACCAGCCTGATGCCATCCAGAGCTCTCCTGTATAAGTTGTCTGTCAACCCCTGTAGGGAGGTCACTCCCAGTCAGGAGGCACGGAGGTCAGCGATCCACTTGAGGAGGCAGTCTGTCCCTTAGCAGAGTTTGAGTGCTGTGCTGATAGAGCCTTCCTTGTCAGGATCCGCTGCTCTCTTCAGAGGTGGCAAGCAGGGACATTTAAGACTGCTGAAGGTGTGCCCACAGCTGCCCCCTTCCCCCAGGTGCTCTGTCCCAGTGAGATGGGAATTTTATTTATAAGCTCCTGACTAGGGTTGCTGCCTTTCTTTGAGAGATGCCCTGCCAGGTGAAGAGGAATCTAGAGAGGCAGTCTGGCCCTGCCACTTGGCCCCCCACTCCTTGCACTTCCTGGATGAGGTGACACTCCATCCTGCTTCTGCTCGCCCTCTATGTGCTGCACCCACTGTCTAACCAGTCCCAGTGAGATGAACAGAGTACCTCAATTGGAAATGCAGAAATCACCCACCTTCTGCACTGGTCTCGCTAGGGGCTGCAGACTGGAGCTGTTCCTATTCGGCCATCTTGCCAGCCATTTTATGAACTTTGAGCAACCAGCTATCATACGTGTTTGGCATTTCTTTGGCTAAAGAGAAATCTAGGTTGCTTTTGTCTGTCGTCCTATGTGAACTTTGAGTCACAATACTTCTGTAATGGTTGCGACCTGATTTCAATGAAAGGTGGAAACTGAAAGAAGTCCTTATTTAAATGTACAGATACTTTTCAGTGTCCTCAGAAGACAAGCCCTACCACTTTGCTCAGCAGTAGCAAAGACATCTCTTGTGCGGGTGCAGTGACATCTTGTCATCTTCTGCTTGCTCTGCATTCATTTCCCTTTCTTCTGATCATAGGCCCTTAATCCCTTGCCCTCTTTTAGAACATACATTCAAATGGTGCTGGTTCTACCTCTGTGCCACTTCTGGGGTCTGGATCTGTGGCCCAAGACTAGTCAACCAGGTTATCCATTTGGAAAATGGTGAGAAAAACATGAGGCAGCTTCTAATCCACAGCTGCTTAGTATTCCATAGGCTTTACATGGTTTTGCTGATTGCTAATTGTAGGGTCAAATTTACAAAGAAAAGAATAATCAGCTCAGGCACGTTGACAACAGCTGACCAGCTAGCTGACCCAGAACACTTTTTATGGAGTCCTACTGGGAAAAAGGAGTCAGGCTGGCAAGACCGGGGGAAAGCATAAAGAGAAAGCAGATAAGCTATAAGTCTGCTTTTCTTCATGGTTTAGAACATGTAGCCCTCCTGCACCCAACTTATCACCAGGCACCTGCAAGTTAGCTCACTTGCAACTTTGGTGTTGTCAGTACTGCACAAAGCCCTCTTCAGCACATAGCATAAGTGCTATCTTATAAAATCTCCAGCAAGCCTTCGTTTCATTGCAGTTGGCTTCTCTCATGCTGATGTGCTCATTGCTTTCTTGCAACATATTTTTATATTTTCTCTAATAAGTCTACCTTTCTTTATCTACAACTGTCTTGGTAAATTCTTTTGCCCCTGCACCACCAGCCCAGATATTTGTTGGGCTTCTCTGCAACACTTTTTATATACCTGTCAAGAATCCATAATATCTAAGTAGGCTCTGCGAACATCCATTCTGTATGATTCATTTGGATAAAGTTCCAAAGCTTGCAAAACTAATTTATGATGTCTGAGGTCAGGAGAGTAGTTATGCCTGGGTTGAGGGACGATGAGTGAGAAGTGGAAAGGGTATGAGGAGGCAGCTTCTGACTTTTTAAAAATACAAGTGCCATCCACATGTATTCATTTTTTGAAAATGGAACACCATTTGAGATGCATGTATTTGATCTGTGCTGTTTTTGTATGTATATTATACTTCTAAAAAGTTTACACTAAAAATAGCCCATAAGATTGTAAAAAAAAGTTTGTCTCAGCCCAACTTTTATTAATACTAAACTCAGACAAGAGGAGGAAAGAAAGACAACAAATCTAAGTACTACATGTCTTCCATATGCAGGCCTTGAGACAGAAGCTTTCTTCACATTTGCCCTGTGAGCCCTTTAGGTTATAATCACATCTAAGTTTTGATTTGCTTATTGAGAATTCCCTGTTTGTTTTTTTAGTGTGTTTTCTTTAACAGATCAATAATAATCATATCAATATGTTTTTGACTCTCAATGGAATACTTCTGAATAAATTTTTCAGTGGGCTGCTTATGTAATAAATAATCTAGAAATTTATTTCAACACACTGACTTGGCTATTACTGCCATTTGGGTGATATTTGAGGTCATAGAAGAATGGTACCAGCACTACCACTGGAGATGGAGGAAGGAGACAGAAAGAAACAGCCCAGATTCTAAGGACCACCAGCATTTGCAGAATGGATAAACAGCCTTCTTCCTAAAAAAGGAAGCACAGATCAGCAAGACAGAGTGCCATGATTGCTCTGTAAGAATGCTCGAATATTTCAGTCTTTTTTTAACTTTACAAAAGTGAAATTGCTTTTGCATGTTTTAAAATTCCATCTGCAATTTCAGGGTAGGGCCAGAACAATATATTGACTGTGAATTTAGTAACACCAGAGTTTATCTGATTAAAGAATTTTGTCTAAAAGATGCCTATAAATATTTTGTATAAAATTTCAGAAATTGGCTGATAAAAAGACTTCCCTTTTTTCTCTGTCAAGTTCATAAAAAGCTAAAACGTAAGAGGAAGCAACAAAGTATGGACATTACTTGCAGTCACTAATCAAGAGAGTCAATATGGCTGGGAATATGCAATGTTCTCAAACATTTTGCAGCTAGGTTATTCAACCTTGCAGTATATAGAAACTTGCAAGTTTTATAGGGTCATTTGTATAGATGAAAATTTTATCGAAAGACTATCTCTGAAGTTTCCTTGTCTTCTTCACCTAAACACAGCATTTTGTTTCTATGACCTATCAGTGACTATGCCAAGAAGCAGTGTAATTTCTACCACATAAGAGAAACATCCTTTTTGCATCCTCCACAAATATTTAAATTTCATTTGTATACCACCTTCAGACAGTAATTTGTTTTACTATTTTTGTTGTTGTTGCTTCAGCCCTGAGCTTTTTCTCCACATCCTAATACAGATTAATGTCTTTTAGTTGCTGTTAAATTTGTTTACTCATCCTTTGTCATATGTATAATTTAAATGATTAATTAAAATTAATAAAATGTTACATCTTTATATTGAAAGGATGAAAAATACCCTAGATGAAAGATTGTATGAAAGCTTGCTTGAAAAATCCCCTAGTGTTTTTTCTAAATCACATACTTTTCTCTATTTTGTGGCTATAGAACTCTTTAAGCAGTAATTTCACAATTCTTAGAAAAAACTTTGAACTGTGCTTTCATCATAACCCTGTTCACCGTTGCTTGAGGCCCATTGGTGGATTAGTGTTTTTCTAATAAAGGACGATTATCTGAGACTTGGTATAGATTTTCGTGCACCTTCGCTCTTTTGCTGTGGCATGTTGTCACTGTCACTTCTGCATCTTCTTTCCTAAATGTGTGACTTCTCCTTAACCTTCATGATGGTCGCTCTCCTGGCAGCACTTACTTCTGACCATTAATTCCTTCTAAAAATTTTGTGTCTTTTGTTCCTGAAGCATAATTCTTTTCTAGCTTTCCTTACTGCTGTTTCATTAGTTTATTCTCCATCGCTCATCTCTTAAATTGGGCTGAAGAATTTTCTCTTCAATTTTTTTGTACTTTAAAAATGTTTTACTTTCTCTCTAGTTTACATCATATATACCAAGGCTTCAAAAACAACTTCCAAATATATATCATTAGCACAACACTTTATAGTTGCCTACAACTCAATTTACTTTGAAAGTGGAGATAGATCTTTTTTATCTTTTGTCTTTCTTTAAACACTTAATAGAATATTGGGCACGCAAATATTAGGTAGAAGAAAATTATACATCAATTAAATTTTAAAAATAATTTCTATATCAATTTTAGGACTGTATTTTAATGAAATATTTTCCAGTGATTCACTGGAAAAAATGAATGCTGTAGATATTTTTTCCCCAGATGTGTATTTGTACTTATGTCCTAATGACCAACAGACCATCCTCAAAATTGATCCATTTTTAACTCAAGCCTCTAAGAGACAGAAGTGCATGTTAGGGATTTAGATGACATTTTAAACAATAATTGTTTTCTTTATTCTTGTGGGACACACTGATTTTGAGCATAAGTCTGTGGAGTAGAGGTAAGAAAATATTTGGAAAATCTTTTTTTTTTTTTTTTTTTTTTTTTTTTTTTTTTTTTTAGACACAGAGTCTTGCTCTGTCACCCAGGCTAGAGTGCAGTGGCATGATCTCAGCTCACTGCAACCTCCACCTCCTGGGTTCAAGCAATTCTCCTGCCCCAGCCTCCTGAGTAGCTGGGATTACAGGTGCCCACCACCACACCTGGCTAATTTTGGTATTTTTAGTAGAGACAGGGTTTCACTGTCTTGGCCAGGCTGGTCTCAAACTCCTGACCTCGTGATCCACCCACCTCGGCCTTCCAAAGTGCTGAGATTACAGGCATGAGCCATCGCATCTGGCCTGTTGGAGCCTTCTATTGCTAAAAGTGAATATTCCATAGAGCTAAAGAAAGATCTATGTTTTTAGCATTAAAAAACAGAGCTGCATTTAAGTTCTGTGGAAACAGAAGATATTGGAGATATTAGTTAAAAATGACACGGTAGATGTTATGAAATTTGTTTTAAAGCATTACTCCCAGTTATGTCTGCCAAATTACAACCTAAAACACATTTTTTCAAATCAGCAAAGCTCTGAATTGAGAGTCTGTAACAATAAAAGAGTGCCATAAGCGCTCTGTGAAGCTATGGATAAGGAAATGAACCTCACGTTTCCTTAGAAACATGCTGTGTCTCTTCCTGAGGGGACTTAGTGAAGCCAAAGATGGTCCCTGAGATTTACTTTGTTTAATAGAAGCGTGCTCTAATACATGTTTTTCACTGCTTTACTCAATTTTAGAGTGATCTGTGGTTTTCCTCAACGTGTATTTGATGTTTCTTTAGGGCAAAGTTCTGCCACACAAAAATGGCATAATTGAAAGTGCATTATATTCCAAATGGGGTAGAAATTAAGTTGCTTCTTAGATCTGAGCCATTTGATCCCTTCCTTCATCTCTATTAACTTACAGTATATAAATATCACTAGTGGACTCTGTGAGGTGGGTTCAGACTGATGTTGGAGGGAAGATGCTACAGTTCCTGCCTCTGCATTTAAGTGCATAAGTGTCTCACAGGAATGGCCAAAGTGTCCCACTCTGGGAAAAGAAGAAAAAACTGGCCAAAGAAGGTTTTCTTTTGTCTGATACCCTTTAAAAAATTCCAACGTAATATATTTAACAGATTTGTTGTACTGAATTGTTTTCGTGT
Source organism: Macaca mulatta (assembly GCF_049350105.2). Classification (NCBI taxonomy): domain Eukaryota; kingdom Metazoa; phylum Chordata; class Mammalia; order Primates; family Cercopithecidae; genus Macaca; species Macaca mulatta. The sequence continues at coordinate 54,755,357 of NC_133414.1, forward strand.
ATGTGTGTGGTTTGCTTGATTTTGAGATTTCGTAGTCTTTTAAAAAGACGGAGGTGTGTGACCTTCAAAGCCTTTTTCTCATTTTTATTAGTAGGTGTTGTCAGCTTGAGTACTTTCCATGCAGAGCCTATCTTGCATACCACTTACTAATCTCTTTGGTTATGAGACATTTAATTTGGCTTTAGGGGTAGAATTTTCTTGACGCCTATGAAAAGTAAGTTAAAAGACAATGTCAACAACAAACTTCACCTCTCTCTTTCTCTCTCTCTCTCTCACACACACACACACACAGACAAAGACACACAAATTAGGCATCTTTTTTTCTTCCACCTGTTTCACACAAGTATTCTGGCACACGGTGCATACAGAGTGTAATGCTCTCTCGTTCATGGCTTGGAGCTTCCCCTGTATCCCCCTACTCTGTAGTGGCCTATTTGATGACACTGGTGACTGTACGGGGCCACAGGTTGGATTGTAACTTTGTGTGAAGCACAGAGATTTTGTTCGTGTGTTTAGTTTTTTGCATCAATATGAGACCTGAAGGATTTTAGAACTCCTGATAGAAAATATTATTCAAAGCGCATAGTGTTAAGTGGCTGGTAATATTAGACCCGAGTTTGGGACTGTTTTCTTAAAACATATTGGACTTATCAATAAAATATGGTTTTAGTATTAGTCCAGAGACGTTTATTACTAACAAGCATGGCTCCATGCCTGCACTGGTTCCCAGTCCGAATGCTGGAGCTCCATAGAGCCAGGACAGCTTAGGACGGCCTGCTGGTGTGCCCTGGCAATTCTGTCTTAGAGGAGCTGTTCTTTCTGCTCCTTGTGGTGTGACATGCCACAATACATATAACCCCCTGAGCCTATGTATATCTGACAAATTGAGGATATAGGGCTTGATTTATTTAGAGTTTTGCCAGGTAACACATAAATGTGTCTGGTATACTCCCCTGAAAATATATTATGGTTATGTTGAGAATTACAATAGTGAGGAACTGGGTACTTCCTGCAGATCTCAGAGCTCATGGAAGCCTCCCAGAGGAGGCACCATCTCAGCAGAGATCTGAGCTGGTGCTACCCATGCCAAGGGAGGCCAAGCTGAGCCAGGGACACAGAATATGGTATGTTCTTAGGACAGGGCCACAGCCAACCAGGCAGGCAGGAAAGAGCAGGTGGTAGGGAGAGTGGCAGAAAAGAGAGAAGAGGAGTGCACAGCACCTAGACTATGGGGGTCTTTGTAAAAGACAGAGCAAGAAATTTGACTTTTCCTGAAGATGGGATGGAGAGCCTATGGAGAGCTTCAGCAGGAAAATGACATCCTCTGATGTTCATTATAAAAGCTGACTCTGACACTCGGTGGGAAATAGATGGTACAGGGGAAGGAGTGGAGGCAGGGAGGCCAGGTGGCTGGTGAAGACTTGCATTTGGGAGTCAGATGGAGGAACATGGCTCTGTATAGGATGATAGCACCTGTGGAGGGACTGGAGTAGAAGCTGTCAACTGAAGAATCACGAGGTTCAAATTTTGGAAACAGCTTTCTTTCTCATGAAGGGTTACAGACTGAGGGTTGGCCGTCCTGCTGGCTGGGAGGCATAGCTGAGAGGAAGCACTTGGAGGGAATGGAAGTCAATACAGAAATGCATGCTGAGTGGGATGGCCAAATATACATATTTAATGAGCTATAGGGGGAGTTACAAATATTTATGAGAAGAGAAACCTGTTCAGGAACAACTCTTAATGCCTCTTCATTGATTGCATGTTTTAAAAAATGGCAGCATTAGTGTGATCTGAGGTGGAGTTTTTAGCCCTCTGACATCAAAAGGTAAAGTGAAGGACACCAACACCCTCACTCATCCTTTGAGAGTCAGCCAAAACACATCCAGAGATGGTGGTCACTGTTTAGAAAGAAATGCATTGTGTGACTGGTGAGCTGTCACTTGGAAGCAGTGAAGAGGAAGAGGAGTCTGGTAGCAGCCTCAGATGATTGGCCAAAAATGATGAAGAAATGAGTCATATATTTCTTTTTTTCCAGAGCTGGTCTCTGCTTTCTCCTTAGGAAGGAGTTTTGGTTAAAGACTGATAAGGAAGGGGCATACTGAGACACGCTTGACCTCCCATCTGTTGGCCAATAATTCAGTTTTTAAGGTTTCTCTGGAATCCTCTTGGCCAAGAGAGGGGTCTTTTCAGTTGACTAAGGGACTTAAGATTTTATTTGTATTTCTCAAAGGTTAGGGAAAGAGAAGAATCAAAGGCATCTTCTAGAGTTTTGCCTAAGCAAGAAGCTGGGGAGGTAGTAGAGCTGTTGGCCAAGATAGAAATCACTTAAAAAGGAGGGGGCATATGGGAAAACCATGCCTCCATTCTAGCCATATCAGTTGCTAATGTAGGTGATACCAAGAAGCAGCAGAGCACCCATGAGTGTCTTCATGAGGTTTGGATCATGATGGGATAAAATACTGTGTGTTTGGTACAAGAGAAGCCAGGAGGTGATATAATTAGTGCTGAAAGGTGGACTGTGGAGTGGCTTCATTGCTCTAGTGAGGAAAGAGGAGCTGAAGGGAAACAGGTGGAAGAGGCAAAGCAACTGGTTAGGTTTGTGTAAGTACACTCCCGGATGTTCCCACAATAATAAAATCCCCTAAGGTTGCATTTCTCAAAACGTATCTCTATTATTAAGTATATGCCTCTGTATTTTGTAAACTGCTGTCCCCTCTGGTGTGATTTGAAGACCAACTTTAGTTTTGACTTTGTACGTATCAAACTTAATAGGACTTGTCCTACTAAGGAATAGTGAGGAACCATGAAATCCAGTAAAATGTGATGGACTGTTTAGATTCCCAATCTTCTATTTATGAATGAACTCTGCGTTGCTTATTAACTGAGCTCCAAGATACAGCAGCTTTTGGTTTATTAATGATGCGTGACTGGTTGCTCACATAGCATAGCTGCAGTGTGCTGGAGGAATAGCAACATTCCTTGAAAACAGTCCAATTATTTCATTTGTCATTTTAAACTGTTACATTTTAAGCAAAATAGAAAAAGACAATAGTCAGGAATGTAGTAAAATGTGTATGAGATAAAGTCAGACTAGGATTGCTGGGCTAAAAATCGAAGCTATTTTATACAAATTGTAAGGCTTGTAATTGATGAAAATAAAAGTTATTAAAATTATAGCAAATCATAATATAGAAAATATTAGTAAATTATGAAGTAGAAATTAAAGCCATTGTCTACTAAGCATATAGGTCTGCAAGAGGATGGCTTGCTTGAGCCCAGGAGTTCTGGGCTGTAGAATGTGACACTGAAAGGTTACTGGCGCTAAGCTTGACATCAATATGGTGATCTCCTGGGAACAGGGGACCACCAGGGTGCTTAAGAAGGGGTGAACAAGCTCAGGTCAGAAACAGATCAGATCAAAACTCCTGCACTGATCACTAGTGGACTCACACATGTGAATAGCCACTTCCCTCCAGTCTGAGCAATATAGCCAGACTCTGTCTCTCATAAAAATTTTATTTAAAAAATATATATCTATGATACCATGAAACAGTCACAGACTCTAGCATTGGAGAGACCTGGATTCAAATCTTGCCTGGGCCCTTTACTGTATGACATTGGATTGAACCCCTGAGCTTTATTTGCTTCATTTGTGAAATGGGAATAATCAGTATCTCTATTGCAAGGGTTTTGAAATAATATATGTTGGAGTACCCAGGAAGGGGTATGGATAGAAGAAAGTAGAAACTGAAACCAAGACCCACCTCTCACTTATGCCTGAGGGCAGTGTGTCATTGATGAAAAGACGAAGTACTAGGGAAAAGGGGGAGAAAGTGAGAGTTGATTTTAGACTAAATTTGAATGTGTTTATGATTTGGAAAACTTTTGTTGGAAATTTGGAGTGATTGCAGAGTGTGCTGGTGAATCCTCCTGTGCACCCAGGAGGATTGTGTGTGTATATAAATAAAACACTAGTCTCAGATACACGTCTAATTCTGTCATACGTGTAGAGCCTGTGCCTATCAGTAAGCTTTCGGGACTGTGCTTTCTTCATATTTGTGTCTCTGAGAAGTAAACAAGAGGTTGATATGCAATAAGTGTTCAAAAACTGCTGGTGGAAGGAAGGCATGATTGTAATGGTTGTAATATTATTCATTTTATAAAGGAAATAAATCAATGTTAAAAGTAGATAGCATGATTTTAACTTTTAAATTTGGACATTTTTTATGATTTTCATTGGTGTTACCATGATATCTTCATTAAATCTTTTCTTCCCCAAAACATCATTCTATTAAAAAAAAAAATGAAGTTTGGTGTGTAAAGGCAGTAAAAAGAGTGACAGCAAGAGGGAGGGAGGGAGAGAGAGAGAAAGAGAAAGAATCTTGGGGGCTGTAAGCTGCAGCTAAATTTCAGCTGCAGATGTAAGAGTTAAAGAAAATATCAAGAAAAATGTCTCATAAAGTGGCTCCCTGGATTTTTCTGCTCTGGGAAGGCTGCCTGTGGGATGGATTGTGGCCAGCCTGCAGGGGTCAGATTCCTGGTACGGTGTTCTAGCCTCTTACTTCATTGGCTCCAGCTAAGTGATTTTACAGTCAGAGCTGTTTTAAGATCAGTGCAAGGCACTGTACAGATATTTGTGGGTGGAGAAGTAGAATTTGAGGAAGGAAGAAGCGTATGCTTAGTTTTGAAGTGTTCGTTCCATGGCTTCTTGGGCTTCTGGTGAAATGGAACGTGTGGAATTAGGAGCACAGCTAACTATGCTAGGCAGGGCAGCCCTGTGAGGCAGGTTCTTGGTTTTACAGAGAGGGGAAGTGAGGCACAGAGAGGTTAACTAACCTCTTAAGTGTTGCAGTCTAAGGCACAGAGGCATAGTTCCAGGCAAGGTTCATCTGAATCTTAAGTCCTCACTCTTTGCCACTGTGCTCCACTGCTGAGACTGTCCCTGTGAGTCCTGCCACTCTCCTCCCCTGGTCCATATGCACTGCTACTCAGTGAGGCCGAGGAAGTTAATGGTCGTGTCCCCAAGAGGATATCTCTCCCCTCCTAAGAATCTTTCTCATACATCTCAATTCTGAGATACAGACTGAGAAGCACCTCAGCAAATCCACTGCATGGAAGGCAAAACAACCTTGATTCACAGCAATGACCACAAGCAAGGGAAGCCTGGCTATGAGCACAGTCATAATGTTGTTCAAGGTTGGGGATTCAAAGTGTTCCATGTCTACCTGAACATCCTCACCTCCTGCTGACATCACCAGTGAAGGTCCTCTACTGATTGATATAAATCATTTTCAAACCCAGCAATGCATTGATGACTGTTAATTCCATGCTCCTCAAACTTGTCCTGAAATGCCTCTAACAGGGTAAGAGAAAGAGAAGATACCTCAATATGTATCCTACGGCATTGCATCCCAAAAATGATACTTATTTAAAGACTCATTTTTAGGTAAAAAGAAATTATTCAAATGTATTCTGAAAATGTTATTGGTTTTAATATAAAATGATATATTCTCCAAATCTTTAGGTGAGATTGAAGATCCAGGAGGTTGATCATTTGGTTTTATGCAGCTACCCACCGGAAGTACTCTAATTTAGGATCCATGAATCTTCAGGTCATACTGGCCTTTCAAAGGACGTTCTGAATGCCCCAATAAGTGGTTGATAAGAACTTTTCAGTGAGATAAAATAGCTCTTATTCAGGATATGTTCGTGTGTATACACATTCCATGACTTCTGTTCTCTACATTTTCGTTAATTCCATGTAGAAAAGTACAGGCTGGGGACCCTGTCCCTCACAGGGTCACTGCCATTAAAACCTGTGGGTAACCACTTGTCTTTAGCACCTGTGAGGCCCGTGTTGGGGGATGAGGAGTCTATCAACGGCAACAACAATAACTAGATGTCTCCAGCTTATGAATTCTGCCATCTGGGAGGCTACAGAAACGACTGAGTGCCAAGATGGTCTCCAGGACTTCCAGGACTTCCAGCTCTGAAATTCCTTTTCTCAGTGATAAGGATAAAATAAGCAAATGGCCTTGGCAGTTCCACTCTGTGTAATGGAGGTGGCCTCATTCCCTCCCCATCCCTGCAGAAGCAGTTGAAGCTCTGGAGCACAATTTAGGCTAAGAATCACCCGCTTCTTCCTGGGGCCCTGACTCAGGCAGGCACCCAGTTCAGCAGTTTGATGTGCAGTTATGTGAACAACATTTTTCATGAGTGATCATCACCCCTTTTCTCTTGTCTATTTGGGCACTAAATTGCTGGTGAACATCCTTCATGATCAAAGAGCAATATCTGAGTGTGTCCTGAGTAAAGTTCTGTAAAGATAAGAAGCAAGACTTGCCACAACATTGTAAGATAAAGTTTACCTGCATCAATTAATTAAAATAGAAAATAGCCAATGGGCATTGTACACAAAGGAATGATGCTTGTGTTGGAGCATGATGAAGACATGTCAGCTTTGTCTCAGCACTAACATCGCTATTAACACTTGCTATCTGCCACTGATCAGCAACCTGTTCCCGATGTAATCTGAGAGTTCCATAGCACAGCTCAATTCTTCCACCTTTCTGAGAAGAGTAGTGTGTAGGCCTTCTGACAGTGGGAGAAAGTTGCACTCTTTGGGACTCAGTTTATTCTCAAAACTCATTCAGAAGTCATCACATGTCACTGTTAGCTACGTCCAAGATGTTTGAATAAGAATTTTGGTTATAGTCGATAGTCTAAAAAATCAGTTAGTTATGGGTAATATGTGTGGCACTTACCATGTGCCAAGAATCTTGTAAAGTTTTTTACATTTAGTAATTCATTTAAGTCCAACAGTAACCCTACAAGGTATATTTTCCTCATTTTAAAGAGGACAAAACTGAGGTATAGTGGTTAAATAATGACTCAGTGGCAAAAGTGGGATTGGAGTCCCAACAGTGTGGACATGATTGCTTTGGATTGAATGTTTGTGTCTTACACCATATCCCAATGTTACAGCTCTAACCATCAATGTGATGGTATTGAGATTGGGGCCTGGAGTAGATAACTAGGGTTAGCTGAGGTCTGGAGGGTGGAGTTCTTATTATGGGATTAGTGCCCTTCTAAGAGGGACAGTAGAGGACTTGCTCATGCTCTCTCTCTCTCCACACACAAGAAAGAGCACAGAGTGAGAAGGAAAGGGGCCCTCACCAGAACCTGACCATGCCGTCACCCTGATTGCAGACTTCCAGCATCCAGGATTGTGAGAAGATAAATATCTGTGGTTTAAGTCATCAAGTCTGTGGTGTGTTTTATGGCAGCATGAGGTAACCCAGATGATGCTTTTCACCACTGTGTGGTCCAGCCTTTCATGGAAGCTCTCGGCTCCTCAGCCTTGCAAAAAACGTTTGCTGGTCACTCTCTTTGGTCCTTTCAGATGCTCTTTCTTAGTGGTGCCTCCACCAGGCCCTTGACTTCATCCTTTTCTGTCAGAGAAAGGGTGAGTAAAGTACCTCCTCCCTATGTATCTGCTGTGGGAAGTGTGGGTAACTCACAGATGATGCCACAGGACATGTATTCAGGTGCCACAAGCAGCAGCGAATGAATGAAATGAAATGGTATTTATCCATTCCAGGGCTTGGCTCTGCAGGGCCAAGAGAAGAGCTTTAGCTGTACCTCAACCCAGTCCTGGAGAGGCCAACAGGACATAACCACGGGGAGGAAACCCATCTTTTAAGGGCTCCTCGCTCAGATGGTGACAAGGTGAGGTGGTCATCTGTCCTGTCTTTATCAGTATCTGTCCTAAATACTGTGCTCTGACATTGATGATAATATTCCATATTATCAGGGCTTTTGTGGTGTTCAGGCTTCTAATTTTTCTCTTCAGGAAGGGGAATAACTTTGCTGTGTCAGCACAGTGCCTCAGGAGGGTTGCAATCTAGAAATAGTGATTGTTAAAATTGCCTGTAAACACACAATAGAAACAATATGCCACAGACACAGAGGCCCCCAGCATAGTTTCTGGAAGCTGCAGTCTCACCCCTGCCAGAGGAGAATCACAGTGGGAATTGAGGCTTGGCATCTGGGTGCCTCTGAAGCTCTTCCTGTGGCTCCTGTTAGACAATTGCCCCCAAAACACAGAAGACAGAGACTGCACATTGTGTTCAGTAATTGTTGTTTTATTTATGTTGTTTCTCGAAAAAAAAGACAGTACAGGCTGCTTATCTTTAAACCACACAGTACCAGTTTTAAACCTGTTCTAGTCTAACCTTGGAATGGAGTCGCATGTTTCAGCAGAAATATGCTGTTTCCCTGCCTTAATTTCTCATATCACACCCTGTGGAGAATGGTGTGGAAACTGCCCTGTTTTTACATGGAGGTAAAAGCTTCAGGAGGTTACTGGAGAGTGGAATGCAGGGATCATCCTGGATAACACAAAATAACTAGTTGATTAGACCAACCATTTGGTCTCTAAAATTGGGTGCTAAAGAGAAAGATAGGAAATTCAAATAATCACCACCTGTAGAAGAAAAATCAGTTAATAATTTGACAGAATTAAGGGCCCCGCCTTTCTCTCACAGAACTTTACCTCATAAAACCCTGCTTGAGAAAATTGGAAAATGTCTTCTTACCTCCTGGGGGATAAACAAGAGTTTAAATGTTGCCACCCACTCAAAACACATCTCATTCTTTATGTTCTGGAGGGAGAGGGAGTACTTATTTTGCTTCAAAGTTTCCTTTCTGGAGCTTCTTTTTTTTTTTTTAAGTAAAAAAAAAAAAAAGTGTTTAAAGACTAGTTAAGTGCAGTATTGAGATGTAGGGAAAGAATAGAAGGAGGAGTTGAATCTGTAATTGGCTTTGAACAATCAGTTGAGATAACTCACTGCCTCCAGATCAGCCTTTTTTCTGAAGCTTGTAACCTTGGGCTGTCCTACGAGTCAGTGGAGAGCAACCCGTCTCATGTAGGTTCAGTTTTAAGTAGCTCACGGGTGCTGGGAAAGTTCATCAGAGTAGTCCCATCTCATGCACAACCCCATTTCCCCATGAGCTCTAGAATGGCTCATATCAGAAAGATGCCATACCAAATGCTGGCAAGGACCTGGAGCAACTAGAATGCATGTGCATTTACTTTGTCCTGACAGCCACTTTGGAGAACTCTTTGGCTGTTTCTTATAAAGCTAAACATAATCTTCCCAAATAACAGGGCAATCCCACTTCCAGTTGCTTACATTAAAAAAAAAAAAAATTGGAAACATATGTCCACAAAAAAGACTTCCAGAAGCTTGTCCATAGCATCCTCATTCGTAATAATAGGTCTAAATTGGAAATAATGCAAACATCTACAAATAAGAGATTGGATAAAGAAATTGTGATATATTCATACAATGGAATACTATTCCAAAAATAAAATGAATATGTTATGGGTACGTGTAACAACTTGAATTCATCTCAAATACATTATGTCGAAGCCAGATTCGACATAACTCATGCTTTGTCATTCCATTTATGTGAAGTTTGAGAACAGTCAAAACTTAGCTATGGTGACAGCAGTCAGGGTAGTAGTTGCCTATTGAGTGTGGAGATCAACTGGAAAGGGCACAGGAGGACTTTCTGAAATAATAAAAATGTCCTATATCTTGTTTTGGGTGGTAGTTACACAGGGGTAGACAGTTGCTAAAACACTAAAAACTAAATGTGTAAGATTTGTGCATTTTAGTGTGTTTTAATTATAACCCCCAGAAAGCATTGCCTCATTTTCCTGGAGGGTAAATTTGCTCATTAAGAGCATATGAGGATGGTTTTGAGAAACCCTTGCTCTGTCATTCTGTCAATAAACCGCCATTAACTTTTTTGGTTTCAAAAAAGCAAGGTCCATTGATGAAACTCCTTTGTGCCTTAGTGACAACATTGATAAGGCCTACTGTCAACAAGAGTGTGTTTGTTATGTTTTTTATTTTTAGTGACTCTACATTTGTAGGAATGATATTTTCACAGATTACACAATCTCACCCCCATCAGTTGCAGGTGACAGGAAAACTAATCTGGCAGATGTTTGTGCTAGAAACTGTGGGTTTATGTCCCCTTTGCGTAGGTGTACCAGACATACCAGTGGCTTGGTATTTAAACATCATGCTCAGGTGTGCAGGGTAGTTTTTGAGTTATAATAGTTGTGCAGGTACTGTGGGATTACTTGGCTGTTTATGTAAAAATTATTTTGCATTCACTTCTGAAATGAGTGCTAGTAGAATCATCTTTAGAGGAGGCTCCAAGGCATTGAACTGAGATACCTGCACTGTTTGCTGTAAATTTAAGCTTAAAACTGAAACCAGGTTATCGGCATTTCATGCAGGGAGAGAGTGGGCATGAATGATTTCGAGAAATGAAAAACTAGATTCAGCTTCAAATTTGCTTCCTCCCTTTTGTGGCAAATTAGTGTAGGCTCACTAAGCACTTTATCTGCCCATGGTAATTTATTTTTTTCCAGACGGGGTTTCACTCTGTCATCCAGGCTGGAGTGCAGTGGCACAATCATTGCTTAGTGCAGCCTCAGTCTCCTGGGCACAAATGTTCCTCATCTTCCCTCCTCAGCCTTCCAATTGCTGGGACTTACAGGTGCACCACTATCAGGGGGAACCCCACCTCCAATATTCACGTGGGTCCTTTTCTATTTCCTTAAGTGTCAGCTGGTCTGAGAAATAAAGGGAAAGAGTACAAAAGAGAGAAATTTTAAAGCTGGGTGTCCAGGGGAGACATCACATGTTGGCAGGTTCCGTGATGCTCCCTGAGCCATGAAACCAGCAAGTTTTTATTAGCAATTTTCAAAGGGGGGGAGTGCACGAATATTGTGTGGGTCATAGAGATCACATGCTTTAAGGGCAACAAAAGATCACAAGGCAGGAGGTCAGGGCAAGATCACAAGGTCAGGGCAAAACTAGAATCACTAATGAACTTCCATGTCGAGCTGTGCATGCATTGTCATTGATAAACAAGGTTCAAGAGCAGAGAACCAGTCTGACTATAATTTGCCAGGCTGGAATTTCCTAATCCTAGCAAGCCTGGGGGCAGTGCAGGAGACTAGCTACATCTGCATAAAGTCAGACACTCCCAGAGAGGCCATTCAGACGCCTCCTCTGTGAATGCATTCTTTTCCCAGGGCTGTTAATTATTAATATTCCTTATTGGGGAAAGAATTCAGCGATATTTATCTTACCCATTTTTGGTAATAAGAGAAATATGGCTTGTCAGGCCTCTGAGCCAAAGCTAAATCATCACATCCCCTGTGATCTGCATGTACACATCCAGATGGCCGGTTTTGCTGCCTTAACTGATGACATTCCACCACAAAAGAAGTGAAAATGGCCTGTTCCTGCCTTAACTGATGATATTTCCTTGTGAAATTCCTTTTTCTGGCTCAAAAGCTCCCACACTGAGCACCTTGTGACCCCCTTCCCCTGCCCGCCAGAGAACAACCCCCTTTTACTGTAATTTTCCTTTACCTACCCAAATCCTACAAAATGGCCCCACCCCATCTCCCTTTGCTGACTCTTTCTGGACTCAGCCTGCCTGCACCCAGGTGATTAAAAAGCTTTATTACTCACAAAAAGCCTGTTTGGTGGTCTCTTCACACGGATGCGCATGAGATTTTGGTGCCATGACTCGGGCCAGGGGACCTCCCTTGGGAGATCAATCCCCTGTCCTCCTGCTCTTTGCACCATGAGAAAGATCTACCTATGACCTCCGGTCCTCAGACCAACCAGCCCAAGGAGCATCTCCACCAATTTTAAATCCAGTAAGCAGCCTCTTTTTACTCTCTCCTCCAACCTCTCTCACTATCCCTCAACCTCATTCTCCTTTCAATCTTGGCACCACACTTCAATCTTTCCCTTCTCTTAATTTCAGTTCCTTTCGTTTTCTGGTAGCGACAAAGGAGATGCATTTTATCTGTGAACCCAAAACTCTGGCGCAGGTCACGGACTCGGGAAGACAGTGTTCCCTTGGTGTTTAATCATGCGGGGACACCTGCCTGATTTTCACCCACGTTTCAGAGGTGTCTGACCACACAGGGATGCCTGCCTTGGTCCTTCGCCCTTAGTGGTAAGTACTGCTTTTCTGGGGGCGGGGAAAGAACCCCCGACCCCTTCTCTCCCTGTCTCTACCCCTTCTCTGCTTTTCTGGGATGCAAGAACCCCCTGACCCCTTATCTCCGTACCCTGACCCCCTTATCTCCGTGCCCCAACCCATTATCTCCACTCCCCAACCCCTTATCTCTGCGTCCCGACCACTTTCCCACTTTTCTGGAGGGCAAGAACCCCACAACCCCTTATCTCTGCATCCTGACCCCTTTCCTGCTTTTCTGGAAGGCCAGAACCCCCAACCCCTTCTCTCCATGTCTCTATTCTCTCTTTTCTCTGGACTTGCCTCCTTCACTATAGGCAACCTTCCACCCTCCATTCCTCCTCCTCCTCCCTTTTTCCATCCAAAAAGATCTAAATAATTCTTGTCGTAAAATGGGCAAACGGTCTGAGATGCCTGACGTCCAGGCATTCTTTTACACATAGTTCCCTCTATAGTCTTTGTTTCCAATGCAACTCATTCCAAGTCCTTCTTTCCCTCCCACCTGTCCTCTCAGTCCCAATCTCAAGCGTTGCTGAGTCTTGACTGGAGCTAAAGACATAGTCAAGGTTAATGCTCCTTTTTCTTTATCCGGCCTCTCCTACATCAGTTAGCAGTTAGGTTCTTTTTCATCAAATATGAAAAACCCAGCCCAGTTCATGGCTCATTTGGCAGCAACCCTGAAACACTTTCCAGCCCTAGACCCTAAAATGTCAAAAGGCCATCTTATTCTCAATATACATTTCATTACCCAATCCGCTGCCAACATTAAATAAAACTCCAAAAATTAAATTCCATCCCTCAAACCCCACAACCGGACTTAAGTAACCTCACCTTCAAGGTATACAATAATAAAGTAGAGGCAGCCAAGTAGCAATGTATTTCTGAGTTGCAATTCCTTGCCTCCACTGTGAGAGAAACCCCAGCCACATCTCCAGCACACAAGAACTCCAAACGCCTGAACTACAGCTGACAGAGGTTCCTCCAGAACCTCCTCCCCCAGGAGCTTGCTACAAGTGCTGGAAATCTGGCCACTAGGCCAAGGAATGTCCGCAGCCCAGGATTCCTCCTAAGCTGTGTCCCATCTGTGCGAGACCCCACTGAAAATCAGACTGTTCAACTCACCTGGCACCCACTTCCAGAGCCCCTGGAACTCTAGCCGAGGGCTCTCTGACTGACTCCTTCCCAGATCTTCTCAGCTTGGCAGCTGAAGACACACTGCCTGATCGCCTCGGAAGCCTACAGGACCATCACAGACATCTAGGTAACTCTCACAGTGGAAGGTAAGTCTGTCCCCTTCTTAGTCAACACAGAGGCTACCCACTCCACATTACCTAGTTTTCAAAGCCCTGTTTCCCTTGCCTCCATAACTGTTGTGGGTATTGACGGCCATGTTTCTAAACTTCTTAAAACTCCCCAACTGTTGTGCCAACTTTGACAATATTCTTTAATGAACTCCTTTTTAGTTATCCCCACCTGCCCAGTTCCCTTATTAGGCCAAGACATTTTAACTAAATTATCTGCTTCCCTGACTATTCCTAGGCTATAGTCACACCTCATTGCCACCTTTTCCCCCAGTTCAAAGTCTCCTTTGCATCCTCCCCATGTATCTCCCCACCTTAACTCACAAGTATAGGATACCTCTACTCCCTCCTTGGTGACCAATCATGCACCCCTTACCATCTCTTTAAAAATTAATCACCCTTACTCTGATCAATGCCAATATCCTGTCCCACAGCACTCTTTAAAAGGATTGAAGCCTGTTATCACTCACCTGTTAGAGCATGGCCTTTTAAAGCCTGTAAACTCCTCTTACAATTCCCCCATTTTACCTGTCCTAACACCAGACAAGGCTTGCAAGTTAGTTCAGGATCTGCACCTTATCAACCAAATTGTTTTGCCTATCCACCCTGTGGTGCCAAACCCATATACTCTCCTATCCTCAATACCTCCTTCCACAGCCCATTCTTATGTTCTAGATCTCAAGCATGCTTTCTTTACTATTCCTTTGCACCCTTCATCCCATCCTCTTTTCACTTTCACTTGGACTGACCCTGACACCCATCAGGCTCAACAAATTACCTAGGCTGTGCTGTTGCAAAGCTTCACAGACAGCCCCCATTACTTCAGTCAAGTTCAAATTTCGTCCTCTTCTGTTACTTATCTTGGCATAATTTTCATAAAAACACATGTGCTCTCCCTGCTAATCTCCCAAACCCCAACCCCTTCTACAAAATAACAACTCCTTTCCTCCTAGGCATAGTTAGTAAGGTCAGAATTCTTACACAAGAGCCAGGACCACATCCTGTAGCCTTTCTGTCCAAACAACATGACCTTACTGTTTTAGCCTAGCCCTCATGTCTGTGTGCAGTGGCTGCCACTGCCTTAATACTTTCAGAGGCCCTAAAAATCACAAACTATGCTCAACTCATTCTCTACAGTTCTCATAACTTCCAAAATCTATTTTCTTCCCCCTACCATCGCTCAAGACAATGCTTATGCTGATAAGGTAGCTAAAAAAGCAGTCATCAAAAGGCATCTAATCCCATTGCTTAGGACAATGCTTATGCTGATAAACTAGCTAAAAAAGCAGCTAGAGTTCCAACTTCTATCCCTCAAGGCAGTTTTCCTCCTTAACCTCGGTCACTCCCACCTACTCCCCCACTGAAACTTCCACCAATCAATCTCTTCCCACACAAAGCAAATGGTTCTTAGACCAAGGAAAATATCTCCTTTCAGCCTCACAGGCCCATTCTATTCTGTCATCATTTCATAACCTCTTGCATGTAGGTTACAAGCTGCTAGCCTATCTCTTAGAACCTCTCATTTCCTTTCCATTGTGGAAATCTATCCTCAAGGAAATCACTTCTCAGTGTTCCATCTGCTATTCTACTACTCCTCAGGAATTTCTCATGCCCCCTCCCTTCCCTACACATCAAGCTCGAGGTTTTGCCCCCACCCAGGATGGGCAAATTGACTTTACTCACATGCCTCCAGTCAGGAAACTAAAATACCTCTTGGTCTAATTGACACTTTCACTGGATAGGTAGAGCCCTTTCCCACAGGGTCTAAGGCCACTGCAGTCATGTCTTCCCTTCTGTCAGACCTATTTCCTTGGTTTGGCCTTCCCACCTCCATACAGTCCGATAGCAGACCAGCCTTTATTAATCAAATCACACAAGCATTTTTTCAGGCTCTTGCTATTCAGTGAAATCTTTATGTCCTTTACCATCCTCAATCTTCAGAAAAGGTAGAACAGACTAATGGTCTTTTAAAAACACACCTCACCAAGCTCAGCCACCAACTTAAAAAGGACTAGACAATACTTTTACTACTTTCGCTTCTCAAAATTCAGGCCTGTCCTCAGAATGCTACAGGTTATAGCCCATTTGAACTCCTGTGTGGACACTCCTTTTTATTAGGTCCCAGTCTCTTTCTAGACACCAGCCCAACTTGAACTGCACCCCAAAAACTTAGAGCCTAAAAACTCACCAACCAAGCACGTAATTACACTGAATCCCCTTAGACTCTCTCTAATTAGATGTCCTAGGTCCTCCCAATTCTTAGTCCTTTAATACCTGTTTTTTTTTCTTCTCTTATTCAGACCTTGTGTCTTCCATTTAGTTTTTCAATTCGTACAAAACCTCATCCAGGCCATCACCAATCGTTCTATATGACAAATGCTCTTTCTAACAACCCCACAATATCATCTCTTACCACAAAATCTTCCTTCAGCTTAATCTCTCCCACTCTAGGTTCCCATGCCACCCCTAATCCCGCTTGAAGCAGCCCTGAGAAACATCGCCCATTATCTCTCCATACCACCGCCAAAAACTTTTTGCTGCCCCAACACTTCAACACTATTTTGTTTTATTTTTCATATTAATACAAGGAAACAGGAATGTCAGGCCTCTGAGCCAAAGTTAAGCCATCATATCCCCTGTGACTTGCATGTACACATCCGGATGGCTGGTTCCTGCCTTAACTGATGACATTCCATCACAAAGAAAGTGAAAATGGCCTGTTCCTGCCTTAACTGATGACATTACCTTGTGAAATTTCTTTTCCTGGCTCATCCTGGCTCAAAAGCTCCCCCACCAAGCACTTTATGACCCCCTACCCCTGCCCGCCAGAGAACAAACCCCTTTGACTATAATTTCCTTTACCTACCCAAATCCTATAAAACGGCCCCACCCCAATCTCACTTCACTGACTCTCTTTTTGGACTCAGCCTGCCTGCACCCAGGTGATTAAAAAGCTTTATTGCTCACACAAAGTCTGTTTGGTAGTCTCTTCACACGGATGTGCATGACATGACTCTGTTCTGCCTGGCCCACAGACAGTCAGACTTTATAGTTATCTCCCTTGTTCCCTGAAAATCGCTGTTATCCTGTTCTTAAGGTGCCCAGATTTCATATTGTTTAAATACACATGCTCTACAAACAGTTTGTACAGTTAACACAATCATCACAGGGTCCTGAGGTGACATTCATCCTCAGCTTATGAAGATGACAGGATTAAGAGATTAAAGACAGGCATAGGAAATCACAAGAGTATTGATTGGGGAAGGGACAAATGTCCATGAAATCTTCACAGTTTATGTTCTTCTTCCATGGCTTCAGCCGGTCCCTCCATTCAGGGTCCCTGACTTCCCGCAACACACCACCATAACCAGTTAATTTTATTTTTTGTAGAGAGAGAAGTCTTATATGTTTCCTAGACTGGTCTCAAATAGACCATTCTATTTCCAAGAGTGGTCTCAAACCGTCCTTCTGCCTCAGCCTCCCAAATTGCTGGAATTTCAGGCATAATTCTTCATGCCTAGCCATTTTATTTTTTCTGCTGCATTGCAGAGTTAGAGCCAATTTCGTTTCTCCTGCACTGAGAATGTGCATTCCCAGCAGGTCACGGTTGAACTCAGCACACCTGCAGCTCAGTCAAGCTCTTTGAAGGATGCACAGTTACTAACTGTCAGCGTTTCACAGCCACCTTTAGCAACTGCGTTTGGAACTTTCATTCCCACCCTTTCTAAAACAGCTCACAGTAACATGAGAATGGGATTTAACTTTTGACATGCACACTCATGAAAACCAATGATTTTGGAAAGCCAAATTGTTGAGAAGATAAAGTAGGGATTCTGAATACAAGTATTTTTACAAATCTGATTGTCGTTGCAGGTTTTGTTTTATTTTGTTGTGTTAATGCTGAGAGTAGAGAATGGATTCGAACATTTACCTCCTGTGTTTCTTTTTGTTTTGTAACTTTGCAAGTGGTCCACATTTTCCTTTATTTAAAATTTAAAGTTGGTGCCTAGTGTTAAATAGAAGGGATACTTCTGCATAAAGTATTATGGAGATGCTCTGTTCTGCCCAGGGAGGTGCAGGTGAAAAGAGGGCAGTTCCTCCTCCTCACGCTTAGGGCAGGGAGCAGCATGCAGGGACAGATCAGCAGCTTTGGGTGTTGACAAATCCACTCTGCTGCAGATTCCTGGGGCAAGTTGCAGACTTAAATTTTTGTTTGTAAAATGGGGGAACACAAACAGATCTTATGTCGTGTTGGTTACTCCAGAAAAGAGAGAGAGAGAGAGAAAGAAAGATAGGGAGGGAGGGAGGGAGGGAGGAAGGAAGGAAGGAAGGAAGGAAGGAAGGAAGGAAGGAAGGAAGGAAGGAAGGAAGGAAGGAAGGAAGGAAAGAAGGAAGGAAGGAAGGAAGGAAGGAAGGAAGGAAGGAAGGAAGGAAGGAAGGAAGGAAGGAAGGAAAGAAAGAAGGAAGGAAGGAAGGAAGGAAGGAAGGAAGGAAGGAAGGAAGGAAGGAAGGAAGGAAGGAAAGGAGGGAGGGAAAGAGTAGGAAATAGAGACAGGGAGAGAAAGAAAGAGAGAGAGAGAAAGAGACAAAAAATGTTGTAGTCTGTCAACACATTTATAAACAGTTGGTCCTGGCGCTCTGTGGTGTGTATGAGTAATAGCATGGCTGAAGCTAATACATTCTCTGATCCTGATCCCCAGGTTCATGAGTGTCTTTCATTAATATTCTTTGTAATTTAACCCCAGGGCATTGCTGCACAGCTCAATGGCCTTACAATCAGACAAGCCTCTAATTCTGTCTTCAACTCTCACCAGCTTGTGTCCTAATGTATCAAGAATTTCACCAACCTGAGCCTCACTTTCCTGTAATTTACTGCAGTGGGTTCCTAGGCATATGACACCTAAGATATTGCCTTAGAATGATTTTAGGATTCCAGATCTCAATTCATCTGTAAAAATCAGGGCAGTAGGAAACTTTCTGAGACACACCTTTAAAATTAGTTACAATGTGTGCTATATTTACAGATCTTAGTTTTGAAGACCAGCAACACAACAATACTTCCAGATCTCCATCTAACCTCTGCTCATTTGAGAGGGGCTTTGTATTTTCAACAGGAGAGTTCAAAGTTCATTTTTTTTCCAGCAACTACAGTTCTAAGTGAAATAATCTATTTTTATTGATACATGATATTTTACATATTTATGGGATACCTACGAGTCATGATCTATTTTAAGTAATCCCTTAGTGTTGTAAAATCAGCAGTACTTTTAAAAATAAATGTACCTTGTTAGTTATCCCACTTGTGTCATCAGAACTACAGCTTGAACAAGTCCACCTTCCATGGACCAAACACCACCCTGTGCATTTCTAGCATGAGCAAAATCCAAGGTCCTGGCTGGACTCCAGAGACTCTGTTTACCTCAGAAGTATTACAATAGGAGGCAGAAGGAGCAGGCAAATCCAACTTCTTTCTTGTAGTTTCCTTGGTTGGGGAGGAAAAGTTGAATTTTACTATTATGGAGAAGAAACAGGAAATAGAGACAGGTAAAGAGATATGACAATACAGATCACTAGTCCTGCCACCCAGAACTTGTTTCCACGAATTTGGTTTGAATATATTAAAGTGTATACATAAAGGTAGGTACTCTTAAGTCCATCAGGTCTTGGATGTCCACTGTTTTTGCAGTTCCAGAATGTGTTTGCTTAAAGTAAAGTGAGGAAATACCAAAACAGGACTATGAAAATTATGGTATATATTGATGTGTCACATAATACAGATGTAACATAATAAAGATGTGTAAGATGATATAACTTGTGGGTATACCTACCTCATCTGGGGATAACTTTTCAAGTTTAATTTTGAGGCTTGACTCAATCATGCTTCCCTTCCCTTTCATAGGTTGTCTATGAGATGTTGTCATAGATCTCATATTATGCAGTAGTTGTAGAATATGACATCTATTATAATTCTATATTACTTTAATTGCTGCACAGAAGTTCATTGTATATAATTGCCACAGTATATTTATAGATCTTCTTCTGGGACATCTATTTCTAGTTTATGTGATAGTATAGCACTTTCATGAATATTCTTGTGCTTGATCTTTACACATTTTCTTTTTTCCTTAGGATGAATTCTGAGAGATTTAATTGATGGGGCAAAATGTACTCACTGTTTGAGGTTTGAAATTTTTCCATCAAAAGCTGGTACTCTTGGTTTTTTTAAGACAAAGAACAAATCCTCCCCTGCCAGGACTGACTTTTGGCTCTTTTTTTTTTTTCAAACCTGAAAGCTTTTTTGGTTTACTTGTCATAAAATGCCAAGCACAATGAACAGGGCTCTGTGAAGGTACTCAGAGGTAGGAGGGCTGTGATTAGGAGAAGGCTTGGCCTGATGGGCAAGTTGAGTGGTCAGAATTAGAGTGAGGGGGTGGGGGTGCTTTGGGGATAGGTGCTAGGGAAGGACACCCTGAAGGGCAAAGGGAGCAACAATGGCTGCAGTACATGTGGCCATTCAGCTGGAGCAAAAAATGGAAACCAGAGTGGGCTGATGATTGGATGCCAGGCCTGAGCCAGGTGAGTCTGTTCTCATTATACTGTAAAGTGAGCTGTTCCAGGCCTCCCCGATTCTTAGCCCTATCAGTCCCTGCAGGGGTCCCTGAAAAGGTTAATCTTGCATTAGGCCCTCCGCTGTTTTCCCTCTGTAAGCCTCACTCCACTTTGCAGTGAGTTCTAGTATAACTTCTAGTCCAGTAAGATCAAATGGTTAAGGACTCCAGAAAAGAAATTTAGTGAACATAAAGAGTTTGGCATACTTTTGTCCCTTTCCCAGGTGAGCCATGCTTCTAGGCCAGCCTCCCAATTCCATTCTTGCTTCATGCTCCTGGCCTTTGCTTACTCAAACCAATCTGTCCTCCTGACCCTGTCATCTCTGTTCAGAGTAAATACCTCCCTCCCTCCCTCTGCTTTTGCCCTAAGTTCTTTCTTCAACCCACCTAACATCTAACTTGGCCCTGCAGCTCTGTTTCCCCAAAACCCTCTCTGCCTGTTTCCTCCCAAGCTATCTGTGACCAGTGCCAGAAACCAGAAAATCTTCCTGAAAGCTACATTCTTTGCTGCTCTTCCCTCTCCTTTATCCTTCTACTTGGAATCTCTCTCCTTCTACCTGTCTCTGTCTGCTGAAATTGTGTTCATCTTTCCAGGTACATCCCTCACTTTTTCATCTTTAAGAAGTCCTCTCAGAAACCCCGTAGGATATTTTCATGATATATATCATATTCCATGGTGTAATGTAGATTTTTAATTTTTAATTTTCTGATGGTTTTTAATTTTCTGAGGGCAAGAGCTATAACCTAGTCATCTTCCTCTCCTAAGTGGGGAGTATCACCATGCCTTGACCAAGTAGCTATGATATGGGTACTAGCTCCATAAATGGATGAGCAGTGAGGAAAAAAGGAGATGATTATGGATGAATGAAGAATGTTAATAAGAGAAGTTTATTCCACAGTGAAGCAGTGTTGGTAGCTCCAAAATCTCTCTTTAGGAAGGATTTGGGACAGCATCCTAATAAAAAGGACCTGGAAGCACTTTATAAAAGGGAGAGAGAAGATCACATGTCAAACTAGAAGGATGGAGGTGAGAGGAGATAGGGCTCCAGAGAGGAGCAAGCCCCTTCTGTCCCCTTGAAACTCCTGCCAGTGCATGGGTTGCCTCTCATTAAATGTAATAGTACTTGTTGCTTTGGTGTAGTGAAATACATGTCTTGATGAAATTGCATTGCACCATTTTTGAAAGAGAGAATACTCAAACATGTGTCACTTCTGTTTCTTGAAAGCAATTGTGATCCTGAACTACGCACACTTCTGGTTGGGATTATTTCTGGTTTTTACTGCCTGTTTGATTGAAGATGTGGCATGGAAAGCATAAGTTGAAGAGATGAGTGCAGGGCTCATCTATCCCTGGAATTGTCTTTCCCACAATCCCTGACCCAGAATATGAGCACTACTGGAATTCTGAAGAAATGGGTCTCTTGCTACCTCCTAGTAAAAGATTATTTTTGAAAAAGAAATGGTAAATCTAAACTTGTGCTTTATCTTGATATGAAAATATAGACAGCCATAGAAAAATTTAAAAATTAACTGGGCATGGTGGTGTATACCTGTAGTATCAGGTATATCAGTATCACTACCTGTGATCATGTCACTGCACTCCAGTCTGGGCAAGAGAACAAGACTCTGTATCTTAAAAAAAGAAAAAGAAAAGAAAGGATATGTCATGATAGGAAAATATGTAGACAAAAAGGAGCTTTGAGAAAACCTGTGAAGTCAGTAGGGATGCTGCCTTATAAGGCAGAGTTTCTAAACTCCATCAAGTTGATAAAGTATGACTCAAAATTTATCTCTGTTTATACCTTCAACTGAGTGCTTGCTATATGATCACAAAGATCACAAATATGGCCCGGCTTCATATCCCATGCTTAAGAGAAAAACTGTGTATAGGTAAGGCATTTCAAATTAGAAGAGTGAAGTATTCTTCATTTTTCCAAACATCCTCAAATAGATATATCTACAATAAATTCTTCTAGAGAGGTAGCTCACAGGTCTATGAGAAAATCAATCACAAAGATGGCACTATTATGTAGGTAAAATAGAAAATACTACTCAATTTTTTTCTTTTATGTTCTAAAATATATTACTTCCAAAATGTCTTGTGTACAATATAAATGTAGGGACTAATTTCCAAGATCATGTAAATTTTAGTTTTATCCATGAGCAAAAAGAGGGGCTGCTTAAAAAACATAATACTGATTGTTGTTTTTGGTGGTCCCAATTTCTCCTGCAAATATGTGGCAACTTCCTTGAAAACTGAGACTCTGGGCTGGGTGTGGTGACTCACACCTGTAATCCTAGCACTTTGAGACGCTAAGGTGGGTGGATCACCTGAGGTCAGGAGCTCAAGACCAGCCTGGCCAACATGGTGAAACCCCATCTCTACTAAAATACAAAAATTAGCCAGGCATGATGATGGGTACCTGTAATCCCAGCTACTCTGGAGGCTGAGATGGGAGAATTGCTTGAACCCAGGAGATGGCCATTGCAGTGAGCTGAGATTGAACCACTGCATTCCAGCCTGGGCAGCTGAGCCAGATGCCGTCTTAAAAAAAAGAAAAAAAGAAAAAGAAAAAGAAAATTGAGACTCTGGACAAACACAATTATTTTGGGTTCCTGAGGTTAACAATTGAGACTTTAATTCAAACCTTACAGGAAAAGACATCAGGTTTCATTTTTATCTCACCATTTCTCCCACACGCGTTGAGAAATTTTCTTGCCTGACAGTCAAGGATGTCTTTGGGAAGGTCTTCATTTTGGCATTATCTTGACAACCAATGATATCTAATGCAAAGAGAGAGGGGAGAAAGAATATTACAGTCATATTTTCTTGTTTTTTTCCCCATTCATTTTTTTCACTGTTCATGAAAAGTAAATCATTTTAATTTCTTAAATGCTTTGATTTACCACTACTTCCATTTTCTTTTGTAAAACCATGTTCTGAAAATAACAGAGTCATAATCCTTTGGAAATAAAGGGATTATAGCCAGAAAAGCTGTTTTCTTAATCTAATGGATATACTGTATGAAAATATTAGTTCCGTTATTTGCTCTTTCAGCTAATATGCCCTATCGTGACACAACATAATCCTTTGCTAAATTTGTTCAGTTTTGCAAAGATAAGTTAGTTTTAGATAAATAAAGCATAGTCTTGCCCATAGGAACAAGCTGCTGCCCACTGCCTGGCATCACAGCCCCAGAACTCAGCTATTTCCAGGAGCCCACAGCATCTCATTTCTGGGCTGAGCCAGAAAGACCACTGCTGAAGTCTAGAGGCACTTTTCTGAAAGGCATTTTTGTCTTGTTTTGTTGAGGGGAGCATGAAAGATAGTATATATTTGTGGCCACCTGGAGTATTTGCCCAAATTTGTAATCTCTATTTGATATCTAAGCTATACTCAATCTGTAATATCTATTTAATATGCTCAATTTGTAATACCTATTTAATATTTAAACTATACTCACCCCTCTCCTCAAAAACAAGAATTTGGTGAGTTTATTTGGGCATTTTCTCTTTGATCATGAGGCCCATATTATGTCTCATATTATACTCCAAACCAAAAATATTTGTTGAGGCAAGTAAATTCATAGGCTTCTTCCAAGGAGAAGAGGGATGTTGTGAATTGTTTTCCTCTGAGAAGGCTACAGTGCTTCATGTGATTTATCTTTCTGAATTTGCAGCTTTAGAAAACATGTTTTTTCTTCCCATACATTGAACAAAAATATTAATCCTGATTGTCCCCAACCACCCATCATTGGATATATGTTGCCAAATATTTCCTGAGGCACAATATGCTATGATGTACCTTGAAGTTCCCAGAATAGGTTTACAGTAGTGAGAGGGAACTGAGGAGCAGCTTAAGGTCTTATTTTGTGATAGCAACACATGTTGATGTTAGGGAGCTTCCAAGGTGATGCTGCTGTTCTTTCATCTTGAGTTTGGTCAAATTTTTCTTTTCTTTTTTTTTTTTTTTTTTTTTTGAAACGAAGTTTAACTCTGTCCCTTGGGCTGGAGTACAATGGCCTGATCTCAGCTCACTGCAACCTCCGCCTCCCGGGTTCACGCAATTCTCCTGCCTCAGTCTCCTGAGTAACTGGGATTACAGGCATACACCACCACACTTGGCTGATCTTTTGTACTTTTAGTAGAGACGGGGTTTCACTATGTTGGCCAGACTGGTCTCAAACTCCTGACCTTGTGATCTGCCCTCCTGGGTCTCCCAAACTGCTGGGATTACAGGACTGAGCAATTGTGACCAGCCACCTTTGATCAATCTTAAGGACGTTTTGTTTTGTTTTAAATTTTCATGGTCATCGCTCTCTTTGGAAAGAGCTTTTAAATTCCAGGGCAAAGCAGGCCTACCTTTTCAAATATATTTCTGTGAGTGCTTAAGAAACTGAGTTGCTCCATCTTTCTGCACCTTCTCCATTTTTTTCCCCCCAGTTTTTCACTTGAATTTCAGGACCTGGCTGTTAAGAGAAAGTAAAGAGAACCAGAACGAGACAACTCAGTCACCTTTTTCTTGGAATCTGTCAACTTTCTGGATACAGACTCATTATTTTTACAATATTTAAGTCAGATTTGGAACTCCATTAAATGCCTACACTATTGTCCTTTTAACCAAAATTTTCATGAGGAACCAAACCTATCTTTTATTAAAATAATTGATTGAGTATATGTGATACCTAGCTAATGAATATTTGTCTTAGAAGTATGAATTTTAAATTACCCAGAACTGTTTTAGAATCCCTTAGTTTATATTCACAGAAAATGTTTGCCTATGACAACATTCTTAAGTAAGCTGCTGTGTACCAGTTCTCATTTAGGAGAAATGTGTTAGTATTGCTTTATAAAACTAATATAAGCTCAAGGCCACTGAATACAGAGAAACTCATTTTCATTTATCTAACTGTATGTCTTGTACTTTGCCTTTGTTCAAACAATACAGTCCCCAATTCTAGAATGACTTTCTTTTCTTTTTTTGTTTGTTTTTGTTTTTGTTTCTTTTGTTTTGTTTTTTGAGACACAGTCTCTCTCTTTCACCCACGCTGGAGTACAGTGGTGCGATCTTGGCTCACTGCAACCTCTGCCTCCCAGGTTCCAGTGATTCTCCTGCCTCAGCCTCCCAAGTAACTGGGATTACAGGCGTGCACCACCACACCTGGTTATTTTTTGTATTTTTTAGTAGAGATAGGGTTTCACCATGTTGGTCAGGCTGGTCTTGAGCTCCTGACCTTAGGTGATGCCCCCATCTCAGCTTCCCAAAGTGCTGGCATTATGGGCATGAGCCACCACACCTGGACTTTATTTTCTTATTATAATCTCAGATAAGCAGTTAAATGGAAATAAGAGAAAATGAGCTATTTCTATATACAAATAGGCCTTGATTTTTTAAACTTTCTAACTAAACTAATTTATTTTGAAGTACATTATATTTACATTTTCATCCATGTTTAGAATTAAACACTTTGACTGGCTATCCTTGCATACAAAAAGAGTCCAGGAAAAAAATTTCCAAAACAAAAAGATGGAAAGTAAGATCCTAAATCAATCAATTTATTTGAAAGGTCTCTAAGAACCTGGAAATGCTCTTAGGCAGACTGAAGAGTCACAAGTCTCATACTCATGTGTCAGTAGCCACAACCCCACTTTGTCCCTTCTGTGGTCATCTGTCCCCTTGATGTTGGATTAGATGAAGCCTGGACCACTCGGGGGTAAGCCATTTTCAGATAATGGGGCTTACTTTGTCAAAGTTGTGATGCAGAACACACAAAATCCTGGCTCCTGGTGAGACTTAAGTGATGTGCCAGTGGCTAATGCTTAACAACTCACTCGATGATCTATGAATATTAATTTTAGGCCACTCACTTGTAGATTTCAGACAGGGAATATTTTAGAACCTTTTTTTCCCTAATTCATGCCTTATGAGATAAAATGTGCTTGAGAACACTGTTTTAAATTACCAGCACCCCTTCTACTCAAGTGCTACATGCAGAAAGAGAAGTCAAGTCATTCCCAGCATTGCAATGCAGTATTCTCCAATAGCAGCAAAGTTTCCAGGCTAGCTCACAGGGGCTAGCCTAGTGGAAATATTAACAAATTGCTGAATAACTCTCGTATATGGATGCAATTTCATCCGCTGAGACCATGTACAATGCCTGGGAGCATAGAGATGCTCAGACCATTGCCCTCTGAGGACTTGTTTTGAATGAGAGGAAACAAGCAGCTTCCACAGTGGATCAGATTCTCTTTGTTCTTGGCCTAAGATGTAGATTATAAGTGCCCAGGCTTCCTATTTCTCCTGGTACCTGTGCAAGCTGATGGCTCACAGCAGGTGGGGCACACATTCAGTGGCCTTGTCAGTCTAGCTTCAGAAGTTCATAAGATAAAAGGCAAAGTTTGAGTTCCCAAATAATTCATAATAAACAGCATAGATTTTAACATCCTTTTTGACTGTCTTTTTTCCAACAAAAGACATTTTCTCATCTATTGTTTAAAATAAAATTCCACAAGCTCTGCTTTGACCTGCAGTATTTTATCTATCCTGAGTCTCAGGACACTGTCGATGGAATTAATGTATAATGTGTTAAGGCCTGTGTGACTTTCTCTTGTTTACTTTGGGGGAAAGGATGCCAGGCACATATACAATGTCTCGGTGCTAATACTTTATGATGGATTAACTCAAAGCATTGGGAGATGACTCATATTATTGTAGCATGCTTTCCTTTATTGAAGGTGGAGGGTGGGTGGTGGTAGAATGTGATTCCACAGAAATGGTCCACGTCTTCAGAATGTTCTCCTGGCACTTTTTTATTTTGAGACAAATGTGCTCAGTTTTTGTTCTCATTCTGTCTTTTAAGTTCTGATACCCAGCAGGATTTTCACATGTGTTTATGTTGAAATTAAACCAATGCAAAAATTTTTACCCTCATATGTTGCTAATTCCTGAGCCTATTCTATTTACAGTTTTTTCCTCCTGTATAACCCATATCTTATTAAATGTCTTTTCTTCTTCTAGATTTTTTTAAATAGTAGCTCAATTTTAGTTTTATTCAGTCTCAATTTTAGAAAAACCCTGAGATTAGCCAAATATTTGAACATTGTAAGATATTAATCAGTTTAATCAGAAAAAAAAGATCTAGAAACACTTCCTACAGTTCCAGAAGAGTGAGCTGTCCTAGCTGAGGGCTATTTCATAACAGGTAGTATTTCATCAAAGCCTATATATGTGGACACTAATGGTGAGTCATCACCAGAGGAAGATGAAAAATCTGCAGTCTGTATTTGTGTTGATGCCACATTTCAGGGCAAAGGTTTTGCATCCAGACCATGCACTCTACCATCCTAAATCCGTGGCTGCTGTGCCAGTGGCTGTTTTAATACCAAAAATGGAGGGAGAAAATGGGCTAACTCCTGGGCTCTCTGACTGCAGACAGGCCAAGGATGAGGGAACAAGCATCTGTTCACTAGGGTGAGGATTTAAAGCACCTTCTGGGTTTTCAAATCCTACCAAGAAAAGCTTCAGAGGCAGACCTTGAGTCTCTGTGAACTCCATCCTGTCTTTGAATGACTGGGCTCCTCAGCAGGTCTACAGATGTCTAGTTCTTTGTGGGGTGGTGGTAACTCTTGACATTTATTGTCCAGATCTGATCTGCAGCACTTAGGATGCCTCCAGCCTATGGAGATGGAGCATACATCATGCATGTTCACTGTACATGCTACACCACTTCTCAAGCCTCAACCTCTATCAAAGGGCTTTTGGGAATGGCCCAAGATGGGAGTAACCTCTCTTTTCAGCTGCGTCAAATTCTTACACCACGTTCTTTTGTTTTTTTCCTCATAATACAAGGCCAAGCACATCTGCAAAAAAGACATTGCTGGAGGAGGTGCAAGAGCTGGAAACCAAGTTTCCTGTCCTGGGAAAAGCAGTGGTGTGGAAGAGCAGTGGAAAGAGGTAGGGAGCTTCATCCCAGTACCTACAGAAAACAAATTCTCCCGGTCCCTTTCTCTGTTTTTCTATTTATACATTTTTTTTTTCGCATATTGGTTTTCTATAGAAGCACAACATGCTCAGTTTTAAGCATTTTTGGTTATACTCAAATTTAAGTTGTACTCTTTCTGTGGCCTCATGAAATCTGACTTTCTGGGTCACTGGGTCTGTCTCTAGGTAAGAATGGGGGTTTTATTGGGTTTAGAGGTGAGCAAAACTATCCATGTGCCAAAAAATTGATGTCATAGCATTATTATCTTAAGGTGGAAAAGTGTAGGTTTAGCAATATTGTTGGGGAAACCAGCCGCACACCATCCAGCCCCACACCACCCTGTGGGTACCCCCAGTTTGGCGGAGACCAAGGAGTTAGAAAGAGACAGAATAAGCATTTAAAAGGCGGGTCCAGGGGACCGTAGCATCAGAGGCTTGCTCACTGCCCAAAGCTCTCGGGCTCCACCCAATTTATTGCTTTACAGGATCTTTGTTCTTAGGGCAGATGGGAGGGGTTGGAAGGGATGAGGAAAAGGATTAATTAGTGAAGGAGAACTCAATAAGATGCATAGCAGAGGCGGTTTCTGTGAATTTCCTTGAGAAAAGGCATGTGTCTAAACTACTTAAGATCTT
Source organism: Macaca mulatta (assembly GCF_049350105.2). NCBI lineage: Eukaryota > Metazoa > Chordata > Mammalia > Primates > Cercopithecidae > Macaca > Macaca mulatta. The sequence continues at coordinate 54,783,961 of NC_133414.1, forward strand.
TGACTTATCGGGACTGAAATGGGTGGGAGTGGGTTTCAGGAGGAGCCAAGATGTTTGATTGTACTCCACTGCCTCAAGGGAGTGTTACCTCCCTGAGCAACCTGTGGAATGTCGCTGAGTGGTTATGCTCTCGGGGCATAAAGACATGAAGGCAATAAGGAGACTTTTCTCCTGAGAGGCCGCCCATGGCTCCCCATGGGTGTCTCACACAGGGAAGACCAACTCATCTGACACCACAGAAACTCTCTTTCCCACAAGTATTCCACAGAGGAGTTAAATCCAAGCCTTTGAATTTCAGACTCAATTATTGTATCCAAGGATGAGTATCACACATGAAGGTTTGCATGTGAAATAATTCATGTTATTATTCATTTAAATCTTGTTAATCCCACTTCAGCATATCTAGGTGAGGGAGTTGTTTTTAATTAACTAATATTTCTGCTGGGGTTGAGAAGGATCGTGTGAACTTTGGAACAATATTGCTTCTTGCATTCCTAATTGCTTATGAACATCAGCCTGCCTGCCCTTCCTGCACATAACAGCTAGGCCTGTGCATAATTTTTGTTTCATCACATATGTTAAGACTGTCTTAGAGTATACTCTGTTAATATTTCTATACCACCAAGAAAAATTTTCCTGGCCTTGAGAAAAATTTTCAGAGTACTAAAAAGCCATTGCTGTATTAAGGATATGGAATGTCTAGAATATTTTGAATATCAGTCTATAAATGCTTAGAAGGAAATCTGTAAGTAACTTCTAATGAAACACATATCTAGAAGTAAAATATTTATAGAGATTTCCACTTTGTGTAGGGTTTTATATTTTATTTCTACCACATTTTAACACAATAAAGATCAAGCTTTTTTTTTGTTAAAGAGAATCCAAAAATTTTGAGAGGCTTTAGAAATATAATTTCAAATAAATATTTTAGGAAGGAGATTTATGACATATAGTTGAAGTTGTGGATTTTTGATTACATTAAGTACACTTATTAAGCATTCATTTTATAGCACCTACACTAGTCACTAAAAAATTATCAGTCTTAGCTGGGCGTGGTGGTGCATGCCTGTAATCCCAGATACTAGGGAGGCTGAGACAGGAGAATCACTTGAACCTGAGAGGTGGAGGTTGCAGTGAGCCGAGATTATGCCATTGCACTCCAGCCTGGGAGGCAGAGTGAGACCCTATCTCCAAGAAAAAAAAAAAAAAAAATTACCAGTCAACAACACAAAAAGCACTGTATTCAATAAAATTAAAATTGTCAATATGTGGGGATACCGGGCTGATTTTACTGCAAGTGTATATACAACTGCTACATGTGAGTGAGGCATGCACAGGATTGTTCTATATTTCACTTGGCTTAAGCTTAAGCACATGGCTCAGAACCTACTAGAGTTTTAAGGACCTACAACATTCTTTGGGACCTGAAAAAAATATTTATAGGCTCCAAAAATTGGGGAGCGGGAAACCTTTGCATAATAAAACTAAGAAACACTTAAAACACTGTAAAATGAATATCAGTTGTAATAACTGTTAAGCTTAGGAAGCACAATGAGTTTATCATATTTAGAAACAATTCACAGGCTTTCTTATATCTCAAGAGTTCTCAGGTATACACAATTGCTGAGCAAGCATAAGTAATTTCTAAGTAAAATGAGAATTTCAGAGTGCCCCAAGTTCTAAAACTCCTTGAAAATATTCTACAAGAAAACATTACATAAGGCTGAAATCAGGTTTGGCCTGCTGGGCTCTTATCAGAAGACTCTGGAAAGAAACTTCTTCCATGCATGTTTATGCTGTTAGCAGAATCTATTGCCTTTCTTGCATTTAAAGAACTGAGGTAACCATTCCTTACTGGCTGTCAACTGCAGGACAGGGGACACCTTTATATCCTAGAGGCTTTTATAAGGACTTTGTATTTGTCCCTACATCTTCAAGCCAGCAAAAATGAGTTGAATCCTTCTCATACTTAGAATTTCTCTGACTTCCCATTCTGCTGCATGTCTCTTATTTTCTGTTCTGCCACATCTTCCACTGGCTTTGTACCTTCCCCTTCTGCTTTTGAAGGCTCATGTGATTACATTGGGTCTGCCCAGATAACGCAGGATAAAATCCTTATTTTAAAGTCAGCTGACCAGTAACCTTAATTCAATCTGCAAAGTCCCTTCACAGCAGAACTTACATACACTTACAGTGTTTTATTGAATTACCTCGGGATAGGGAACTGGGGGTTTCTTGAGAATTCTGCCTACCCCAAGAAGATATTCTGGGCTCCTCTCTTTTATATAGAGTGTGGTTTCTTTCTCATATTTTAAAATTCGTCCTCTTAGGTGCTTAATCATTGAAAATACTTATCTTATAATCTTTATTTGCATTGTTATTTTGTAAGACCCTCGGAGGGCAGTCTAAATGTTTGTGTCTGTTAATTTGTGATCATAGGGATTGGTTCCCTTCGTGTTTCCTTATGTCTGATTGTAAATTTGTTTCAGCCTGGGTTGAGGTTTTGTGTTTACTCTACCATCTGACTCCTTATGTTAATTTAATGTTTGGGACTAATCAAACCAGGCACATAGTGTAAATTCAAACCCAAAATATATTTGAATGCAAACCTGTTTACATTATTATAGCACACTCTGTACCTCCTCTCCAGAGTATAGAGCAAACTGGACAAGCTTTATTATTGTCTCCCAGTGTCGCGGTTTTGGGTTTGTGATTTCTGTGCATGTGTGTTTTTTTGTTTGTTTGTTTTTGTTGTTAAACGTTCTACCCTTCTGCTGAATGTGTACCCCTTTGAAAGTCTCAGCCATATGAACAGGGTTTCATCAGTTTCAACCTTTCATTTATAAGCAGCCTGAAATCTTTGTGTTTGGAACATTCAAACCAAAGTTCATACATTATTGAGATAGGATAACTTCTCTAAGGCAGCTTCTTTGAGCTTTAAGTTTTAAGGTATCCATTTTATTTCTGACCTCTAAAGATTTTTCTTAGTTTCTTAGGGACTCAGGTATTCATTTTAGGTAATTTTAATTAGGATAGGTTTTAGGTTGTCTAGTTTTTCTTTTTACCAGAAACAGAAATTCTTTCAGTGATTTATTTTTCAAACCAAGTTTTATGACCTCTACAACTACAACTCCACTCATGTCAGGAATGACTTTCACGTTGCCAAGTCAGTAAATATTTTGTCTTGATCTTAGGCCACATTTCATCAAAAACGTTTTCATTGAGATATTCCTGTTAGAAACACTTTTTGCTTGAATATTCTAATATTTTTGCTTTTGTAACAGTGTGCTTAGCTTGGCTTTCCTATTTTTTCTTCTTTTACTTCACTTTAATCTTTTCAGGACTACATGTGCAGGTCTGTTATATAGGTAAATTAATGTCATGGTAGTTTGTTATACAGATCATTTTTTTCCCCTGGTATTAAGCCTATTACCCATTCATTATTTTTTTCTGATCTTCTCTCTCATCCTACCCCACCTTCCATCTTCTGATACGTTCAAGTGTTTGTTGTTCCCCTCTATGGGTCTATGTATTAACGTTTAGCTCCCACGTATATGTTAGAACATGTGGTATTTGGCTTTCAGTTTCTGCATTGGTATCTTAAGTGTAACAGTCTCCAGTTCCATCCCTGTTTCTGCAAAGGACATAATTTCATTCTTTTTATAGCTGCATAGTATTTCATGGTCTTACTATTCTGACAATTTTTAGTTTTCCCATAGCTTTGTTGTATCCTAAATTGTATAATAATTCCTTGGGCGTTTGCTTTTCTCACTCCACAATTTTTATCAGATTTTAATACTTAAAATATTTTTTCTCCAATATGACAATGGCTACTGAAGTGATCTCCTTGACTCTACTCCTCTGTTGTCTTTCAAGGCATTGCCCACCCTGCAGTCAAAGTGATTTTCTTTTTGAGGTAAAGTTTCACTCTTTTTTTTTCTTTTTTTTTTTTTTTTTTTTTTTGAGATGGAGTTTTGCTCTTGTTGCCCAGGCTGGAGTGCAATGGTGTGATCTCGGCTCACCACAACCTCCACCTCCTGGGTTCAAGTGATTCTCCTGCCTCAGCCTCCTGAGTGGCTGTGATTACAGGCATGTACCACCATGCTTGGCTAATTCTGTATTTTTAGTAGAGATGGGGTTTCACCATGTTGGCCAGTCTGGTCTTGAATTCCTGACCTCAGGTGATCCACCTGCCACAACCTCCCAAAGTGCTGGGATTATAGGCATGAGCCTCCGTATCTGACCCAAAATAATATTATTGATACAGGAGCTATGTAGAAAGAAATTATTTAAGCATATAATGAGGGATAAAGAGTCATTGACAGAGCTTCCCTTCTAATAAAAAGCAGCCCAGAAAATTATTTCTTTTTTCTAACAAAGAGCAGCCTGAAAAATTGAGCTGCAGACATAGATAAACATACTGGAAGCTTGCATGGGGCAATGCTGACAACTATGCCAAGAGAAAAATGCTACCTGGGGGCACACATAGTCAATATGGAGTTTCCATCTTCCCTTTTGTTACCATGTTTATAGGAACATAGAAATGGGCAACATGTCACAGCTTAGGCAGATAACCTGCCTGCATAATAAAAGATTAAAATGGGGCTACCAGAGATTCACCTTCTATGCAAATGGCACACCTGGTCTAACCAGTTTTTTATGTCCTATTCAAATCAGACACTGCCTCCTCACCAGCTGATGTTTAAAACTCTCTGTATTTTGCCATAGACAGGCAACCCATTTTTCCAGGACAACTCTTTGCAGCAGACAGCTATTCTCTTTCTTTTGACCTCCACTCTCATTCTCACTCTGTGTGTGTCTGCATCCTAGTTTTACATGGCCATAAGATAAGGAACCATGGGTGTTGGGTAAGTATAGCAGTGGACCCCAAATCTCTTTTATTTTGAGGTCTTCGCTCCTCAATTTTAAATTGTAAAATCAAACTTAAAACTGGGTATCTGATGGCCAGTTAAGAGGCTGGGTATCTGATGGCCAGTTAAGACATGGCCAGTTGTGCTCACTACCATTCTCAAGATGCAGGTGAGGTGACAGGCTTGCTGTGGAATGCTGAGCAAATCCCCCAGTGCCCTCTGGATGCTGGGAATGTTGGTTCTGTTTTGAACGGATTAACTTTCACAAAGAGCCTTGCCGTCCTGCGGGACTGGAGGAGATCCAGAGGCAGTTCCTGGCCAAAGCTACACCCCAATGTTACCCAAAGGCTTCTGGATGTACTCTTCCAGCCTCTTACTGCTCATTAGGCATCAGTAACACAATCTCCAAGGATTTTTCATCAATTTTTTTTCTTTCCTCTCCATGACCACCATGTCTCCTGTCCCCTCTTTGTATGCAATGCTGCAAGAATTTTTAGAGTTAAAGGAAATAATCATATCAGGCAAGATCAGCAATTCCACAGTAACTGGGCATATAGCTTAAGGGATTGCCATTTTTGTGATTTTTCTAGGAACAGAGGGTCTCCCCTCCTCTACCCAGTGAACATCTTTTTCTCTATTCTTTGTCTGGAAAGTACATGGTATTTCAAGACCTACAGTGCCACCCAGTGGAATAGGAATCCTCTCCAACAGATACCTTGTCAGGCCTTTGCTGGAACACTCTATTTTCCCAATACTATTCCCTTTTTGCACCCCTCAACTATAAACCAAGCTTTATGCCCCATCCATGAATGGGAAAACTCAACAATGAGGAGGAAAATGTCTCCCAAAACCAAATTTTGTGTCAATAATTTCCCTTCAACAGAAAAACTGCCATTTGGTCACTACATGTCTTAAAGGCACCTATTCTACTTCCTGTTAGAACAATACTTAAATAATAAGGGGATTTCATGTAGTAAGGATGCTAACCAGAACCACTGCCTAAGAATATATACTTTAATCTGGGGTATAATAACAGCATATAGAGCACAACCCAGTACTCTCGCTCCATTAAGGGGCCTTGCCTACATACAACTGTTACATAGTCTGTCCTGAGAGCCATCTATTGGGAAGCCACAGAGATCACAGAAGTCTAGAAAATCAAAGGGAAATAGCCAACAGAGGACTAAAGTTGAATTGGCAAGTGTGACTAATCCCATTGCTTAGTTCCCCTGGATCCATGTCTGAGGGTGATGTCTGCATCCACTTTAATGGACGCTGGGGCTCAGGGAATCAAGGAAAGAAACAGTTGAAAGGATAACCCCATTGGTACCTCCTTCACCCTGGATCATTCCAAAAGAAAGGAAGGACAGTAGGTCAGGTGCAGTGACTCACACCTGTAATCCCAGCACTTTGGGAGGCCAAGGCAGGCGGATCATGAGGTCAGGAGATCCAGACCATCCTGGCTAACACAGTGAAACCCCATCTCTACTAAAAATACAAAAAATTAGCCAGGCATGATGGTGGGGGCCTATAGTCCCAGCTACTAGGGAGGCTGAGGCAGGAGAATGGTGTGAACCTCAGAGGCAGAGCTTGTAGTGAGTCGAGATCACGCCACTGCACTCCAGCCTGGGTGAGCCATCTCAAAAAAAAAAAAAAAAAAAAAAAAGAAGAAGAAGAAAAACAAAACAAGAAAAAGAAAGGAAGGAGACTAAAGGGATGCCTTTTTCTCACTTCTCTTTTTAGATGAGTAACAGACTATCTTCAGCCTGTACTCCACTGGAGTGCATTATGAAGCATTGGGACTCCTATGACCCCAGGACTTTGAAGAAAAAGTGGCTAATTTTCTTTTGCACAAAGGTATGCCCTTCTTATTAGCTTGAACTAACCTGACTTTGGAGGGAAGCCTTGATTTTAATACTATCCAAAAATTAGATCTTTTCTGTAGACGAGAGAGCAAATGGGTCAAGGTTTTCTACGTACAGGTTTTTACCTAGACCTTTGCAAACATTGCACAATTGACCCAGCTCTTTTAGCAGTCATATCAGGGAGGCACAAAGGAAATAATTGTCCAAAACTAGAAAGGCAACTTCTAGGAGAACCATCTGAGGGAGCAATCTAGTGTCCTAGCCCCTTCTGTTCCCCTTATTCAGGTCCCCCTCTAACCACACCATAGGCTCTTCCACTTCCACCATATCCAAAACTTCCCACTCCTCCAGCTTTGCTCTTAATCATATGGGAAATGCCCAATGAAGGTGATGCCACTAGCGTTCAAGTTCCCTTCTCATTTCAGGACCTTAGGCAAATAAAGGGAAACTTAGGCCAATTTTCTGATGACCCTGATAGCTATATAGAAGCCTTCCAAAATTTATCTCAGGTGTTTGACCTCTTGTGGAGGGACGTTATGCTGCTCCTAAGCCAAGCTCAAATGCTGCTGAAAAACAGGCAGCTCTGCCGGCATCAGAGGAATTAAAGATGAGCAATATGTTTCTTCTAGTAAGCCAAAAAGCAAAAGAGAAAATAGGTAAGGACAAAAAAAGGGAAAACACCATTCCCAATAAAAAGAGGGGAAATAACTCCTGACAACCCTCATTAGAACCCCAATGACTTCACAGATAAATGGAAAAGAAAACACTTTTTATTGTGCATATTGGAAGGCCTATGAAGAATTAGTGCCAAACCTCTTAGTTACTCTAAAATGTCCATGACAGACAAAAATCCACATGAGAATCCCACAACCTTTATGGCAAGGCTGAGAGAAGCACTAATAAAACATACCTCCATATCACCTGAAACAGTTGAGGGACAGCTAATTTTAAAAGACAGGTTTATTACACGGGAAGCTCCTAATATTAGAAGGAAACTACAGAAGGAGGCTACAGGACCAGATACCACCTTGGAAAATCTCTTGAGGATGGCCACCTTGGTATTTTATAGTAGGAACCAGGAGGATGTCCAGGAGAAAGAGAGGAAACACAGAGAAGGACAGGGGCTGTAGTAACTGCTTTACACACTTGCAAGATCCAGGATCCCTGAGGTGCATCTGCTAGTTGCTACCAATGTGGCAAGTCAGGGCACTTTAAGAAAGATTGCCCAGGGAGCAAGAAGCAGCCACCTTGACCCCGTCCAGCACATGGCAGTGACCACTGGAAATAAAACTGCCTCCAGAGATGGAGGTCACCATGTCCAAAACTGGTTTCACCAATGGTCCAGCAGGACTGATGAGTCCCTGGGATCAGACCCCCAGCTCTAGTGGTTCTAACTGCCATTATTGCTCAGGAACCCTGTTGATTCTGGAAATTGAAGGAAGGAGGATGAATTTCTTTCTGGACACTGGAGCCATTTTTTTACTTCTCTCTAATCCAGGCCTCCCCCCTTTCTGTAGCATAGCCATGATATTCATCTCAGGAAAGATTCTCACCTGATATTTTTCTCAACCGCTTAGTTGTAGTTTAGGAGATCTATTATTTACACATATCTTCTTAATCATGCCTAAAATCCCACTCCTTTATTAAGTAGAGATATTTTAACTCACATGGGGTCAGCATTCTTATAGACCCAGAACAAACTCTTTGTTTCCCCCTGGTGGAAACTAATATTAATTTAGAAGTGTGGGCAATTCATGGAAGAATAGGTCAAGTTATAAGCACTAGGCCAGTCCAGATTCACCTTATGGATCCCAGTTTTTTGGGAGCTTTAGGCGATAGTTAGGACAATATTCCCTAAAGCCAGATGCTAGGAAAGGGCTAGAAGCCATTAATAATAACCTGAAAATGCAGGGCCTCATCAAACCCTGTAACAGCCCTGCAATACAACTGTCCCAAGGAACACACCTTCTTTGGGTCATTCTTTCCAAGGCTTTACTGTGGCTTTACCCTTCAAAGTTAGGGCTGAACCCTTTTGAAATGCTATATGGATGGTCTTTTCTTACAAATGATTTTATTTTAAGGAAAGAGACCTCTTAGTTGGCTTAGCATACAACCCCCTAGCTCACTTTCAACAAGGATTAACACACCTTAGACAGAGAAATCCACCTGCATAATAAAAGATTAGGGTGGGAGCTACCAAAGATTTCTGTTCTATGCAAAGGGCACACCTGGTCTAACCAGTTTTTTACACCCTATATAAGTCAGACATCACCCCCTTACCATCTTATCTATAAAACTCCATGCATTTCACAACAGACAACCAGTCAATTTTTCCAGACACCTGTCTGCAACAGAGAGCTATTCTCTTTCTTTTGCATGTTAAACTTCTGCTCTCAACTTCACTTTTTGTGTGTCCATGTCCTTGTTTTCCATAGCTGTGAGACAATGAAACTCGAGTGTTACTCCAGACATCGAAGTTATTTTATTATGAAAGCATACTTCTGATTATGCAGTCTCCTGCTTAAATTTTTTAAATGGCTTTCCATTAGAATGAAATTTAAAAGTCCTTTATGCCCTGAAAGCCTACACCAGTTGACTCCTAGCTTCATCTGTGAGTATCTTATTTCTTTTCTTACTATACCATAATGACTGTATCAGCTAGGGTTGATTGTTGCATAAGCCACAGAATTGTAAATTCTGTGCAATTTAAGCAAAAAGGGGAATATATTACCTATTTTTGCTTGTTACAAAGAATTAAGTGCAACGCCTGTCTCGTAATTCTGGAAGGACAGAAATAAGCTTAGTTTTAAGAGTTAGATGAACAAGAATTAACTAATAGGCTTCATTTTACTACCATTGGACTAACATAGGTCTGACCATTTTCTGCCCTTTTGAGTACATGTTTAAAGTTTAAACACCCAAGAGAAACTATTATTGTCTTGGCATGGGTCACATGTTCAGCCATGGGCCAAGAGGGTATGAAATGTGGGAGGCACAATTCACAGATAGAAAATATAATGCTATTTGGGAAAGAATATAATGCTATTTAAAAGGAATTCTGAGTAAGTAAAAACAACAGAAATTGTTTCTAAGGATTTCTTATTAGTTGATGCGTCACTTTTGCAGAGATACCTGCTCTAAACTGTTAATCTCAGTGGTCATCTTTTAAAATTCTGTCAAAGCACATTTTAACTTTTTGTTGGGAACAGACCCCCCAAAATTTGGCCATAAACTGGTCCCAAAACTGGTCATAAACAAAATCTCTGCAGTACTGTGACATGTTCATGATGGCCATGATGCCCATGCTGGAAGGTTGTGGGTTTACTGGAATGAGAGCAAGGAACACCTGGCCCACCCAGGGCAGAAAACTGCTTAAAGGCGTTCTTAAACCACAAACAATAGCATGAGAGATCTGTGCCTTAAGGACATGCTCCTGCTGCAGATAGCTAGCCAAACTCATCCCTTTATTTTGGCCCATCCCTTTGTTTCCCATAAAGAATACTTTTAGTTAATCTATAATCTATAGAAACAATGCTTATCACTGGCTTACTGTTAATAAATATGTGAGTAAATCTCTGTTTGAGGCTTTCAGCTCTGAAGGCTATGAGACCCCCGATTTTCCACTCCACACCTCTATATTTCTGTGTTTGTGTGTCTTTAATTCCTCTAGCGCTGCTGGGTTAGGGTCTCCGCGAGCTGGTCTCAGCAACTTTTCATGATAACATTAATATATGTATGATTTTATAATCTCTATTTCCTTCACTTTAAGTTTCATAAAGGCAAGAATGACATCTATTTAGTTTTTTCTGTAGTATTATTACATCTATTATTTTATCTGGACATAAAAGGCACACATGATTTATATAATACTGTAAAATAAAGTAAATTATGCAAAATTTTACTGATGTAGTCAATTAAATGACGTTAAAATATTTAAAAGAATTTTATAATGGAATAGAAAAATGTGTGTGTTAAAAATAAAAAGAACTGAAAATTCTGTATTTGGTATATAGGCAACTATATAGAAGAAAACAAAACCACAGACTATGCACTAAAATGCTTGAAAAATACTTTATCACTTTTTCATTTATGAAGCTTAGTTTTGATAGACTCAAAATTCTTGGCTGGCTTTTATAAGGTTCCAAGCTAAAAGCAGGAGGACCCCAATCCTTCTGGTTTGTAAGGTTTTTGCTGAGAAATTAGCTGTTAGTCTGACAGGTTTTTTTTGTTGTTGTTGTTGTTGTTTTTTTTTTTTTTTTTAATAGGTTACCTGATACTCTGTCTCACAGCTCTTAAAATTCTCTCCTTCACATTGACTTTTTTCAGACAAACAAGTGCTGGGGGAATTTGCCACTTCCAAACCAACACTACAAGAAATGCTAAAGGGAGTTCTAAATTTTAAAACAAAAGCTTGCTATACAGCAAAATAGAACCTCCTTAAAGCATAAAACTAACAGGGCCTATAAAACAATAACACAATGAAAAATATAAAGTGTCTAAGTGACAACAGGATTAATTGAATACCTCACATCTTAACATTAACATTGAATGTAAATGGCCTAAATGCTCCAAGTAAAAGAATATAGAATGACAGAATGTATAAAAATCCACCAACCACATATTCGCTGTCTTCAAGAGAGTCACCTAACACATAAGGACTCATTAAACTTAAGGTGAAAAGGTGGAAAATGATATTCCACAAAAATGAAAACTAAAAGCAAGCAGGAGTAGCTATTCTTATATCAAACAAAACAAACCTTAAAGCTACAAAGCTTTGTTGCTGTACAGTCTGTATCCTTTTTAATATTTAAAAAAAGACAAAGAAGGATACTATATAATGATAAAGGATTAATCCAACAGGAAGGTCAGTTTCCTTTTTTGTCTTAAAAAAAGACAAAGAAAAATACTATATAATGATAAAGGATTAGTCCAACAAGAAAATATTACAATCCCAAATTTATAGGCATCTAACACTGGAGCTCCAAGATTTATAAAACAATTCTTATTAATGAGAAGTGACAACATGCTAGCAGCCCTCACTCATTCTTTTTTTTTTTTTTTTTTTTTTTTTTTGAGACGGAGTCTCGCTCTGTTGCCCAGGCTGGAGTGCGGTGGCCGGATCTCAACTCACTGCAAGCTCCGCCTCCTGGGTTTACGCCATTCTCCTGCCTCAGCCTCCCGGGTAGCTGGGACTACAGGCGCCTGCCACCTCGCCTGGCTATTTTTTTGTATTTTTTAGTAGAGACGGGGTTTCACTGTGTTAGCCAGGATGGTCTTGATCTTCTGACCTCGTGATCCGCCCATCTCGGCCTCCCAAAGTGCTGGGATTACAGGCTTGAGCCACCATGCGCGGCCCCTCACTGGCCTTGGTACCTCCTTGGCCTTGGGGTCCACTCTGGCCATGCTTGAGGAACCCTTCAGCCTGCCACTGCACTATGAGCCCTCTCTGGGGCTGGCCAAGGCGAGCTGGCTCCCTCTGCTTGCAAGGAGCTGTGGAAGGAGAGGCACTGGCAGGAGTAGGGGCTGCACGTGGCACTCGTGGGCTGGTGCAGGTTCTGGGTGGGTAGAGGCTCTGCATGCCCTGCATTCGGTGTGGCTGGCCGGTGCCTGCTGGGCTTGACTGGGGGCAAGCTCCCTCCGGGCTGCCAGAGTTCCTGGGCTAGGTGCCACAGTCCCCTGGTGAGTACCATTGAGAGGTAAAGCCAACTGGGCTTCTGGGTCTAGTGGGGACCTGGAGAACTTTTCTGTCTAGCTAAAGGTTTGTAAATGCACCAATCAGCACTCTGTGTCTAGCTAAAGGTTTCTAAATTCACCAATCAGTACTCTGTGTCTAGCTAAAGGTTTCTAAACTCACCAATCAGCACTCTGTGTCTAGCTAATCTGGTGGGGGACTTGGAGAACTTTTGTGTCTAGCTAAAGGATTATAAACACACCAATCAGCATTCTGTGTCTAGCTAAAGATGTCAATCTAGACATTCTGTGTCTAGATTGTAAATGCACAAATCAACACTCTATCAAAACGAACCAATCAACTCTCTGTAAAATGGATCAGTCAGCGCTCTTTAAAATGGACCAATCAGCTCTCTCTAAAATGGACCAATCAGCAGAATATGGGTGGGGACAGTTAAGGGAATAAAAGCAGGCCACCTGAGCCAACAGGGGCAACCAGCTCAGGTCCCTTTCCATGCTGTGGAAGCTTTGTTCTTTTGCTCTTTGCAATAAATCTTGCTGCTGCTCACTCTTAGGTCCATGCCGCCTTTATGAGCTGTAATACTCAAGGTGAAGGTCTGCAGCTTCACTTCTGAAGCCAGTGAGATCATGAACCAACCAGGAGGAATGAACAACTCCAGACACACCGCCTTTATGAGCTATAACACTCACTGTGAAGGTGTGCAGCTTAACTCCTGAAGCCAGGGAGACCACAAACCCACCAGAAGGAATGAATAACTCCAGATGCGCTGCCTTTAAGAGCTGTAACACTCACCGCAAAGGTCTGCAGCTTCACTCCTGAAGTCAGTGAGACCATGAACCTACCAGACGGAAGAAACTCCAGACATATCTGAACATCTGAAGAAACAAACTCCAGACACACCATTTTTAAGAACTCTAATACTCACTGCGAGGGTCCGTGGCTTCATTCTTGAAGTGAGCGAGACTAATAACCCACCAATTCCGGACACACTAACACCTGAGAACTCAGAAAAACAGCAACACAGTAATAATGGGGAACTTCAATACTTTACTGACAGCACTACACAAATCATCAAGACATAAAGTAAAGAAGAAGCTATGAATTTAAATTACACTCTAGAACAAATACAACTAACAGGCATTCACAGAACGTTCTTCTCCCAAACTGCAGAATATGCATTCTTCTCTTCAGCACATGGAAAATTCTTCAAGATATACCGTATAATAGGCCACAAAAAAACAAGTCTCAAGAAATTTAGAGAAATCAAAATCGTATCAAGAATTTTCTCAGATCACAGTGAAATAAAACTGGAAATTATCTTCAAAAGGAACCCTTAAAACTCTAAAAATAAATGAAAATTCAACAATCTTCTCTTGATTAATGTTTGAGTTAAAAATTAAATCAAGATGGAAATTTAACAATTATTTAAAATGAACAATAATAATGACACAAATTATCCAAACATCTGGGATACTGCAAAAATGGTGCTAAGAGAAAAGTTTATAGCATTAAATGCTTACACCAAAAAGTCTGAAAGAGCACAAATAGACAGCTAAGGTCACACTTCAAGAAACTAGAGAAACAAGAACAAAATATACCCAAACAAAGCAGAAAGCAAGAAACAACAAAGATAAGAGCAGAACTGAAGGACATTGAAACAAAAAATAGAAAAGATAAATGAAACAAAAAGCTATTTTTTTGAAAAGATAAACAAAATTGAGAGCCCATTTGAAGACTAGTCAAGAAAAGAAAAGAGAAAATCTAAATAAGCTCAGTTAGAAATAAAACTGGACATATTACAATCAATAACACAAAAATTATAAAAAATTATTTAAGGCTACTATGAGCACTTTTACATGTACAGACTAGGAAATCTGGAGAAAATTGACAGATCTTTGAAAATATACAACCCTCTTAAATCAGTAAGAAATAGAAACCATGAAAAATCCAATAACAAGCAGCAAGATGGAATTGGTAATAAAAAGAAAGTTGCCAACAACCAGAAAGGCTAAAACCAGAGGGATTCACTGCTGAATTCAATTAGACATTCAAAGAAGCATTGGTAGTATTTCTACTAATACTATTCCAAAAAATAAAGAAAGAGGAAATGTTTCCTAAACTATTCTATGCAGCCAGTATCATACTAATAGTAAAACCAGCAAAGGCTACAACAAAAACGGACATCTACAGACCAATGTCCCTGATGAACATATATGCAAAACTTCTCAACAATATACAGCTAACTGAATTCAACAGTACATCCAAAAGATAATACATAATAACAAAGTAGGTTTTATCCTAGGGATGCAGGGACGGTTTAACATATGCAAGTCAATAAATGTGATACGTCTTATGAACAGAATTTTTTTAAAAGTATGATCTTCTCGAAAATGCAGAAAAAGTATTTGATAAAATCCAGAATTATATTATGATAAATTTCCTCAACAAAATAGGCATAGAAGGCACTTACTTCAAACAAATAAAAGCCATTTATGACAAACCCACTGCCAACATCATACTAAATAAGAAAATTTGAAAACATTCCCCTTGAGAACTGCAACAAGACAAGGATGTCCACTTTTATCACTTATATTCAACATAGTAGTGGAAGTCCTGGCCAGAGCAATCAAACAAGAGAAATACATAAAGGGCATCCAACCTGGAAAAGAGGAATCAAGCTGTTTCTGTTCACTGGTGGTATGATCGTATACTTAAAATACTCAAAAGGCTCATCTAAAAAGCCTCCAGATTTTATAAACAGATTTAGTAAAGTCTTAGGATACAAAATTAATGTACACAAATTAGTAGCACTGCTATACACCAAAACCAATGAAGCTGAGAATCAAATTAAGAACTCAATCTGTTTTACAATAGCTGCAAAAATAAATAAATGAATAAATAAATAAAATACTTAGAAATATATTTAACAAAAAAAGTGAAAGAGCTCTCTACAAGGAAAATTACAAAACACTGCTGAAAAAAATCATGGATGACCCAAACAAGTGGAAACATATTTCATGCTCATAGATTGTGACATGGTTAAGTTTGTGTCCTTACACTAACCTCATTTTTAATTATAATTCCCATAATCCCCGTTTGTCAAGAAAGAGACTAGGTGGAGGTAATTGGATCATGGGGGTAATTTCCCCCATGCTATTTTTGTGGTAGTAAATTCTTATAAATCTGATGGTTTTATAAGAGTTTGATAGTTCCTCCTGTGTTCATTCTCCCTCCTGCTGCCAAGTGAAGAAGGTGCCTTGCTTGCTTCCCCTTTACCTTCCACCATAATTGTAAGTTTTGTGAGTCCTCCCAAGCCCTGTGGAACTGTGAGTCAATTAAATCTCTTTCCATTATATTTTATTATATATATAAATATTTTTATATTACATATATAATATGTAAATATTATATATAAATAAATAATATATATATATTTCCAATCTTGGGCACTTCTTTACAGTGTATGAAAATAGGCTAATGGATATTAAAAATTATTGTGAAAAATGACCATACTGCCCAAAGCAATCTATAGATTCAATGTAATTTTTATCAAAATACCATCATTTTTATTCACAGAACTGGAAAAAAAAAACTATTCTAAATTTCATGTGGAACCCATAAAGAGCCTTCAGAGCCAAAGCCATACTAAGCAAAAACAACAAATCTGGAGTCATCACATTACCTGACTTCAAATTATACTCCAAGGCTCTAGTTACCAAAGCAGCATGGTACTGGTATAAAAATAGGCATGCAGACCAACAGAACAGAATAGACAAACCCTGAAATAAAGCCAAATACAGCCAACTGATCTTTGACAAAGCACACAAGAACATAAAATGACACCCTATTCATCAAATGGTGCTTGAATAACTGTCAAGCCACATATAGAAGAATGAAACTAAATCTTCAGCTCTCACCTTATACAAAAATTAACTTCTGATGGATCAAATTCTGAAATCTGAGACTAGAAACCATATAAATTCTAGAAGATAACATCAGAAAACCTCTTCCAGACACTGGCTTAGAAAAAGAATTTATGGCTTAGATCTCATATGCAAATAAAACAAAAATAAATCAATAAATGTGACCTAATCAAATGAAAAAGCTTCTGCATAGCAAATAATAACAATCAGCCGAGTAAACAGACAACCCACAGAGACAAAAAATTTGCATGCAAACTATGCATATCAGAAAGAATTAATATCCAATAACTACAAGCAACTCAGGCAAATTGGCCAGAAAAAAACAAATAATCCCATCAAATGTGGGCAAAGGACATGAATAGAAAATTTTTTAAAGAAAATATACAAACAGCCAACAAACATGAAAAAATGCTGAATATCACTAATTATCAGAGAAATGCAAATTAGAACTACAGTGAGATACCCCCTTACTCCTGCATAAATGGCTATAATTAAAAAGTAAAAAAAAAAAAAAAGATATTGGCATAGATGTGATAAAAATGGAACAGTTTTGCACTGCTGGTGAGAATGTAAGTTAGTACAACCACTATGGAAAGCAGTATGGGTATTCCTTAAAGAACTAAAAGTAGAACTACCATTCAATTTAGCAATCATACCTCTGGGCATCTACCACCCCACCCCCCTTAAAATATAAGTCTTAAAAAAATAAGTCGTTATATGAAAAAGAAATATGAACAAGTATGTTTATAGCAGCACAATTCACAATTACAAAGATACAGAATTAACCTAAGTGCCCATCATCCAAGGAGCGGATAAAGAAAATGTGATATATATGCACCATGAAATATGACTCCCCCTAAAAATGGAGCAAAATGATGTCCTTTGCAGCAACTTATTTTTTTTTTTATTTTTTTTTTTTCTTGAGACGGAGTCTCGCTCTGTCGCCCAGGCTGGAGTGCAGTGGCCGGATCTCAGCTCACTGCAAGCTCCGCCTCCTGGGTTTACGCCATTCTCCTGCCTCAGCCTCCCGAGTAGCTGGGACTACAGGCGCCCGCCACCTCGCCCGGCTAGTCTTTTGTATTTTTTTTAAGTAGAGACGGGGTTTCACCGTGTTAGCCAGGATGGTCTCGATCTCCTGACCTCGTGATCCGCCCCTCTCGGCCTCCCAAAGTGCTGGGATTACAGGCTTGAGCCACCGCGCCCGGCCTGCAGCAACTTAAATGGAGTTAGAGGAAATTATTCTAAGTGAAGAAACTCAATAATAAAAAAACAAATATTGTATGTTTTCACTTATCAGGGGGAGCTAAGCTATGAGAATGCAAATGCATAAGAATAACATTAACATAAGGGACTTATATTATTCTAATATCTAGAATCTACAAGGAACTCAAATCAGCAAGAAAAAGTGAATAATTCCATCAGAAAGTACGCAAAGTTCATGAATAGACAATTATCAAAAAATGATACACAGTCAAAAACATACAAAAAATACTAAACATCACTAATTTTAACTCAAGACAGAAGATTGGGAGGGGGTGATAATTTAAAAAACATATTGGGTACAGTGTATACTGCTCAGGTGATGCGTGCACAAAAATCTAAGAAATCACCACTAAAAAACTTACCCATGAACCAAAAACCACCTGTACCCCAAAGATCAGTGAAGTAAAAATAAAAATATTTAAATAAATATAAAAGGAATGGAAATATACCAATATATCAACAATATTTCTGGATGATTTTCCATGTATTTCAAATGTTTAATAATGAGTATTTGTTATTTTATAGAACATATCCAAAGAAGCAATACATAATGAGTAAAATTTTTCATCCTCATGTAGATATAGAGCTACATAAAAAATAGTTAATGCTACCCTGAGGAGACTTAGAAACACCTGTATTCTATTGAGATGACTGAGTCTCAAGAAACTTCAATTTTCTTTTGCTCTTTCTTAGTAATGAATGCATCCATCATATGGAAATGTATCCCACGGTCTAGAAAGAAAAAGTCAATGACAAAGGTTGGGAATCTTGTGTTTATTCACTAGCTGCCACAGGGAATGGGGCATTAAAGCAAATTAACAACATAAAAATGTTTGTTATGGGATATTTTTGTCTATTTATTTTAAAGTTGCTTAGATTTAAACTTTGTATTTTTTGTTTTTCTTTTATTGACACATAATGTTTTACATATGTATGGGATACATGTGAGTATTTATTACATGCAGAGAATGTGTAATGATCAAGTCAAGGTATATAGGATATCATTTTGAATATATATAATTTCTATGTGATGAGAACATTTCCATACCTCTCTTTTAGCTACTTTGTAATATAAAATATATTGTTAACACAAATCACACTAGCCTTCCACTGGACATTAAAACTTACTTTTTTCTATGTCAGTGTGTTTTTCCCATTTGCTAGTCTCTGTTCATTTTCCTCTCCCACCCTTCCACACTTCCCAGCCTCTGGTATCTATCAGTCTATTCTCTATCTCCGTGGGACCAAGTTTTTAGCTCTTATGTATGAGTTGAGGACATGTGGTATTTGAATCCTGTGCCTTGCTTATTTCACTCAATGTAGTCACCACCAGTTGCAAATGACTTAATTGTATTCTTTGTTATAGCTGATATTCCATTGCGTGTGTGAGTATGTACTACATCTTCTGTATCCATTGGCTCATTGAAGAAACATTGGTTGATTTTGTGTCTTTTCAATTGTGAATAATGCTGTGATACACATGTGAGTGCATGGATCCCTTTGATATACTGATTTAGTTTCCTTTGAGTAAATACCCAATAGTGGGGTCCTGAATCATCTGGAAGTTCTATTTTTACTTTTTGGAGAAATATCTATACTGTTTTCTATACTGGTTGTACTAATTTACATTCCCACCAACAGCATATAAACATTAATTTTTATCATATTTTCAACAGTGTCTTTTATTTTTTGCCTTTTTAATCATAGCCATTCTAACTGAGGTAAGATGATGCCTCATTGTGCTTCTGATTTGCATTTCCCAGAGAATGTTCAGCATTTTTTCATGGACCTGTTTTTCATTAATGTGTCATCACTTGAGATATATCCATTCATGTCCTTTGGCCACTTTTTTAATGAGTCTTTTTAATATTATTCTTGAGTTGCTTGAGTTTCTTATATATTCTAAATATTGGTTGTCAGTTGAACACTTTTCAGTATGTTCTATGCAACAGTTTGTCTCTTTGGTGTTTTGATTATTTCTTTTGCAGTGCAGAAGCTTTTTCATTTATTATAGTTTCAATTTTTTTATTTTGCTTTTAGTTGACTGTGGTTTTGAGGTCTTAACCAAAAAATCTTTGCCTGGACCAATGTTCTGATTTTTATAACGTTTTCTTCTTGTAGTTTTATACTTTTAGGTCTTATGTTTAAGTCATTAATCCATCTTGGGTTGACTTTTGTGTATTGTGAGAGATACAGTTTCAATCTTTTGCATATGGATATTCAATTTTCCCAACACCATTTATTGAAGAAGGTATTCTTTCCCCAGTGTACATTCTAGCTACCTTTGTTGAAAATCAATTGGCTATACAAACAGAAGTGTATTGCTGGGTTCTCTATTTTCTTCCATTGGTTTTGCTCAGGATTAATTTGGCTATTGTAGTTCTTTCTAGGTTTCATACAAATGATAGATTTCGGGTTTTTTTATTTCTATAAAAATGATGTTATTTTGGTAGCAATTGCATTGACTCTAGATTTCTTTGGATAATGTAGTCATTTTAATGATAGTAATTTTTTCTATCCATGAGCATGAGATTTCTTTAAATTTGTTTGTGTCCTCTTCAATTTCTTTCATCAGTGTTCTGTAGTTATCTTCACAAACATTTTTCATGTCTTGGTTAAATTTACTCATTGGTAATTTATATAGCTATTGTAAACAGGATTGCCTTCTAGCTTCATTTTTTGACTATTTTATTGTCAATGTGTTGAAACACTACTGATTTTTGTGTGTTAATTATTTTTTTTAGATGGAGTCTTGCTCTTTCGCCCAGGCTGGAGTGCAATGGTGTGATCTCAGCTCACTGCAACCTCTGCCTTCTGGGTTCAAGTGATTCTCCTGCCTCAGTCTCCAGACTAGCTGGGACTACAGGCGCATGCCACCACGGGCTAGTTTTTTCACTTTTAGTAGATACAGGGTCTCACCATGTTGGCCAGGCTGTTCTTGAACTCCTGGCCTCAGGAGAGTCACCTGCCTTGTCCTCCCAAAGTGCTAGGAATTCAGGCATGAACCACAGCACCTGGCCTTGTTTATGAGTTCTTACAGTCTTTTATTGGAGTCTTTTTTAGGTTTTTCTATATAAAAAATTATGTCATCTGCAAAGTGGACAATTTAACTTCCTTTTGCAAGTCAATTTGGATGTCTGTTTTTGTTTTTGTTTTCTCTTGCCAGATTACTGATTAGGACTTTCATGTTCAATAAGATTTGTGAAAGTGAACATTCTTGTTTTGTTCGGTGTCAGAGAAAAAGCTTTCAGCTTTTGTCTGTTCAGTATATTGTTAGCTTTGGGTTTGTCACATATGACCTTTACTACTTTACAGAATGATCTTTCTATGTCTAGTTTGTTGAGAGTTTTTAATATGAACACATGTTAAATTTTATCAATTACTTTTTCTACATCTATTGACCTAGTTATATGGGTTTTGTCCTTCATTCTACTGAGGCAATATATTCAGTGTATTGATATGTGTATGCAAGCATCCTTGAATTTTGGTATAAATTTCACTTGATCATGGTGCATTACCTTTTGATGTGCTGTAGCATTTGGTTTGCTAACATTTTATTAAAGATTGTTGCATCTATGTTTATTACAGATATTGGCCCATAGTTTTGTGTTGTTGGTGGTGGATCCTTGTCTTGTTTGGTATTGTGTCCTCACAAAATAAGTTTGGAAGCATTCCTTTCTCTCATGTGTTTTTGAAATAGTTTGAGGAGGATTGGTATTCATTCTTTTTTTATACATTTGGAATAATTCAGCAGTTATTCGACCTGATTTTGTCTCTTTTTTTGTTGGGAGACATTTTTTTACTGACTCAGTCTCATTATTCATTGATCACTTCAGTTTTTCTACTTCTGATTCAGTCTGGATAGGTTATGTGTTTATAGAAATTCAATCACTTCCTCTATATTTTCCTGTTTGTTAGCATTTATAATATTCTCTAATTATCTTTGGTATTTCTGTGATATCAATTGTAATGTCTGTTCTTTTATTTTGCTGATTTGTTTCTTATCTCTTTTCTTGGTTAGTCAAGCTAGCAGTTTATCAATATTGGTTATATTTTTGAATAACATATCACTTCATTGACCTTTGTATTTCTTTCCTTAGTCTCTCTTTAGTTTTTCTCCGATCTTTATTATTTCTTTCATCCTGCAAATTTTGGGTTTGCTGTGTCCTTGCTTTTTCACTTCCTTGAGGTGCATTGTTAGATTGTTTATATGAAATCTTTCTGCTTTCTGGTGTAGATGTTTATTGCTATTGCCTACCTGTTCTTAATGTGTTTGCTGTATAGTATAGATTTTGATATGTCGTGTTTTCATTTTCACTTCTTTCAATAGTTAAAAACATATCCATCTTGAAAACCAAACACTGCATGTTCTCACTCATAGTGTGTGATAGATATACAGCTGTTGTTACCATGGTGATGGCCAGTGTCATGCAGAAGATTATGCCTTGCTATTCTCTTGCTCGGTGGAATTCTTGCAAGGAATCAGCAAAAAGGGAAAAGCAAAAAAGGTAGGAAATATAATGGTCACATTGAAAGTAAGTCATTAACCATTCCACAGGATATTGACCTTCATCTAGAAACAAAGTCAGATACAGAAGTGGATACTTTAGCATTGCATTATTTTCCAGAACACCAGTGACTGGGGGATTTCACAGTGGCTGCTACAGTTGTGTATCTAGTAACTGAAGTCTATTACAAGTTTATGAAGCCTACACAGGAAATGAATATCAGCTTAGTCTGGTGCCTGCTTGTTTTGTCTTTTGCAATCAAAGTTCTATTTTCATTAACTACACACTATATTAAAGTAGAATATGGTGGTGAAAAATCTATTTGTGTCACCTTTGGATTTTTTTTCTTTGACAAAGCAATGGTAGTGTTGATTGTAAGAGAAAATTATCTGGAATTTGGACTTGAAACAGGATTTACAAATTTTTCAGATAGTGTGAAGCAGTTTCTTGAAAAGCAAGGTTTAGAATCTCAGAGTCCTGTTTCAAAACTTACTTTCAAATTTTTCCTGGCTATTTTCTGTTCACTCTTTGGGGCTTTCTTGACATTTCCTGGATTACGACTGGCTCAAATGCTTCTGGATGCCCTGAATTTGACAACACAAAAAATTACACAAACATTACTTCATATCAGCTTCTTGGCACATTTATTTATGGTTTTGCTCTGGGTAAAACCAGTCACCAAAGACTACATTATGAACCCAACCTTGGGTGAAGAAAGTATCCCTTTAATGCCAGAAGCCACATTCGATACTCTGCGACTCTGGTTAATAATCCTGCTGTGTGCTTTGTGGTTGGCCATGATGTGTAGTCACCTGCAAGCTTATTTAAATTTAACCCAAAAATGTGTGGATCAGATGAAGAAAGAAGCAGGGTGAATAAGTACAGTTGAGCTACAGAAAATGGTGGCTTGAATCTTTTATTATCTTTGTGTCATTGCGCTGCAGTATGTGGTGCCTCTGGTAATGCTATTTCACATAACTCTGCTTTTGGAAACACTAGGCAATCATTCCTGGGGTATTTATCCAGAATCTATCTCTACCTTACCAGTGGATAATAGTCTGCTCTACAATATTGTTTACTCTGAATTACCTTCAGCTGAAGGGAAGATGAAAGTTACTGTTACACAAATAACAGTGACACTGAGCAGCTTAAAAATATTTTTACTCTTCTTCTTTTTTGAGGACTTCTGTCTTTTCTGACCTGGTGGATTGCTGCTTGCCTCTTTTCTACAAGCCTTTTTGGGCTTTTTTATCACCAATATCTGACTGTGGCATGAATCTCAGTTAACAAAAAAACATATCAAAATCACACTTTAAATTCAAATATTTGTGTCCTTAAAGGGCTGATGAAAACCAGAAGAAAGTAAATACAATGGGAAAAAAATCAGAATATCTTGTATTAAATGTTTCCTTTGTATTCTCAGGGTGAATTAATGTTATAATATTTAAAATTACAAAATAGATTGTTAACTGTTACACTATGGCATTGGAATTTTAACTCTCTGTATTTACTGGTATGAGAGGACTATCTACAAGGGTAATATTTCTGATTACCTTGGTTGACAGAAACCTCCAGCAGTCTTTGAAACATCTCAAATGACTCTAGTTATTGATTGCTTTTAACGGTATTATGGTACTGTTGGTAGTCATAGTGGCTGTCTATAGAACAATCTTCAAACTGAGCCATGCTTCAGGGGAGGGAAAGGGGCTAAAGTCTCTTCTGTTGGTAATGCATTAGTTACTCCTGAAACGATAAAATACAACAGAAAGGAAGAGAAAGCTACTGTATATTACAGTAAAGAAAACTGCATAGTTATTTTAAATTTAATGGAGGTGAATATGGTTAATATCTACAACTACTTCTGCTTGAGAATAGGAAGAGTATTGTTTTAAAACATATTCTACCCAACTAGAGAGTTCTTTTAAAATGATTGGCCATATGAACATTTGTAATCTTGCCATTAGGCTTGGACCTGCCATATTTTATTTTATTCTAGGATCCTAAATAGTTCCTTTTAATAGTCTAAAAGTATTTATCAATACTAGGCAGACTTTAAAGAAATTACTTTGTAAACCTGCTGACTACCTGTATGTATTGTACATTTATTATATATTAAATATATAATGAGATTATAAAAGATGGGAATATTGATTTCTTATAATATTTTAAGTTGCAGAATGTATGTTAAAAAGTGATTTGAATGAGATGATTTGTATCTAGAAATTTTATTTCCTTTTGGAATGAGATTAAAATACATTTTAAAGTTCAAAAAAATGTCCATCTTAACTATTAATTGATCCAGTGGTCATTTGGGATTATGTTATTTAATTTTCATGTATTGATTGATATAATTTCCAAAGATCCTCTTGGTGTAGATTTTTACTTGTATTTTATGGTGGTTTGAGTTATTTGCAATACATATATTTTCAATTTGTTGTCATGTATATCCCATTGTGTTTTATTTTTATTTATTTATTTATTTATTTTTTGAGACGGAGTCTTGCACTGTCACCCAGGCTGGAGTGCAGTGGCGTGATCTCAACTCACTGCAAGCTCCGCCACCTGGGTTCATACCAGTTCTCCTGCCTCATCCTCCTGAGTAGCTGGGACTACAGGTGCTGGCCACCACACCCAGCTAATTTTTTGTACTTTTAGTAGAGATGTGGTTTCACCGTGTTAGCCAGGATAGTCTCGATCTCCTGACCTCATGATCTGCCCACCTCAGCCTCGCAAAGTGCTCTGATTACAGGCTTGAGCCACCGTGCTGGGCCAGCCTATTGTTTTTCAGATGTTGATATTTGTAGTCTGTTATGGAGAATATGCTAATAAAAAGAATGTTTATTCTGCCTTTGTTGGATAAAATGTTTTGTAAATATCTATCAAAATCATTTGGCCTAAATTCCAGTTTAAATCCAATGTTTGTTTTTTGATTTTGTTTTAATAATCTTTTTCATTCTGAGGTGGGGTGTTAAAGTTTCCCACAGTTATTGTATTGCAGTCTATTCCTCTCTTTAGATGTAGTAATATTTGCTTTATGAGTCTGGGTACTCCAGTGTTTGGTGAATATATATACTCAGAATTTTTATATTCTAACCTAAATTCTGGTTTGTGTGGTATAAGTATAGACACTTCTGCTTACTTTTGGTTTCTTGTTGCATGAAATATCTTTTTTCATGCTTTTATTTTCTTGTCTATATTTGTCTTAATAGGTAAGGTGCATTTCTTGTAAGCAGCCTATAGTCAGACCATGTTTTCTAAGTTCATTCACACAGTCTATTATCTTAAGTGAATAATACAATGCATTTACATTCAAGGTTGTCTTTGATATCTAAGGTAGTGTTTCTGTTATTGTCTTAACTGTTTTATATATTCTTTGTTCCTTTCTATTTATCTGACTTTGTCATTGCTCTTTGTTAGTTTTTTTATAGTGGTACCATGAGTCCTTGTTCTTCCTTTTTTGTGTATTTGCTTTACCAATGGGTTTTTTACTTTTATGTGTTTTCATGAAGGTTATCCTTTTGCTTCCAAGTTTAGAATTCATTTTATAAATAATTTTCATCTTAATTTCTTTGTTGACTTCATGGTCATTCATGTTGTTTAAATTTCATTTATTTGTATCGTTTCCAGAATTTCTCTTGGTATTGATTTCTAGTTTTGCTCCACTGTGGTCGGAGAAGATACTTAATCTGATTTTGGTATTTTAAAATTTGTTGAGACTTATTTTGTGGCCTAAAATATGGTCTATTTTGGACAATAATCCATGCACTGATGAGAAGAATGTATATTCTGCAGTTGTTGAGTAGAATGTTCTGTAAATATCTGTTAAGTCATTTGGTCTAAAGTCCAATTTTAGTCCAATGTTTGTTTCTTTTCTGTCTAGATAATTTGCCTAATGCTCTGAATGGTGTGTTGAATTTCCCAAGTATTATTGTATTGCTCCCTATCTCTCTGTTTATGACTAAATATTGGTTTTATAAATGTGGGTGATCCAGCATTTTGTAAATATGTATTTATAATATACATGTTCTTAATGAATTGACCCCTTTATTATTATATAATTATCCTTTTGCATTTTCTTAACTGTTTTTGACTTAAGGTATGATTTATCTGAAACAAGTGTAGCTTCTCGTTTTTGCTTTTAGTTTTCATTTGCGTGGAATATCTTTTTCCACACCTTTACAGGTAACATGAGTTTCTTGGAAGCAGCATATAGCTCAAAAATGTTTCTAAATGTATTCAGCCAGTCTATATATTTTTAAATGAATATTTAATCCATTTACAATCAAGGTTTACATTGATATCTGTGGTTTTGTTCCTGTCATGTTGTTGTTTTCTAGTTAATTTATAAATTATTTGAATTTTTCATTTTCTTTGACTGTCGTTGTTTGGTGGAGTTCTGTAGTAGAGTCCTATGATTTGTTTCTCTTCCTCCTTCGTGTGATTGCTTTACCAGTGAGTTTTTTATACTTTCATGTGTTTTCCTGGTTGTAAATATTGTCTTTTTACTTCCATGTTTAGGAATCAGTTGAGCATTTTTTGTAGGGCCAGTCTAGTGGTGACAAATTTCTTCAGGATTTGCTTGTCTGGAAAAGATTGATTTATACTTTATTTATGAAGTTCAGCCCTGCTGAATGTAGAATTCTTAGCTGACTTTATTTTTTCTTTCAGCATTTTGAAAATGCCATCCCACTGTTTTCTGGCCTTTATGGTTTCTCCTGAGAAACCCACTGTTAGTCTGATGGGGTCTCCTTCATAGGTGAATAGATGCACTTTTATTTCTGATTTTAGAATCTTTGCATTTGCACCGATTTGAGACAGTCAGATTTTAATGTGCTGTGGTGAAGTCCTTTTTGCACTGCATTTGTTAGGGATCACTGAGCCTTCCATATCAGAATGTCTAAATCTCTTGCTAAATGTGGAAAGATTTTATCTATTATTTCATTAAGTAGGTTCTCTAGGCCTTTTGAATTCTCTTAACCTTGATAATACAATTCATAAATTGGTTTGCCCTATGTAGTCCCAAATGTCTCAAAGAGTTTCACTTATTTTAAAAATTCATTTTGCAAAATTTTGTCTTGATTATTTTAAAAGACCTATCTTCAAGTCATAGAATTTTTTTTCTTTTCCTTGGTATAGCCTATTTTTTAACGTTTTATATGTGTTTTGTGTTTCCTCCAATAATTTTTTTTTTCCTTCCGAATTTCTGGTTTTTATTTTCTTTTCTAAGATACCTATTTCCTTTCTCATTTGTACCTTAAATTGATTTTCTGACTTTCTTTTATTGGTTTTCAGATTTCCCTTGCATCTCACTGAGCTTCTTTAAACTTAATGTTTTGTATTTTTTAGGGGTTGATGAATACGTTTGTTATCATGATAATGGTGAGGGTTTCATGGGTATACATGTGTCAAAACTTAGCCAAATTTTACACTATAAACAGGTGCAGTTTATTGTATGGAAATTATACATCAATCAAAACGTTAAAATAGAGCCACAAACTCCTTTATATTTCTCTCAATATGAGATGGATTATAATTCTCTTCCCCTTGAGTGTGGATTGGCCATATATGTCAGTACAGAATAATATTTCTGTACTGCAAAAGATACTGATAAAAGAGTAAAAAGAAAAGGCACAGAATGGGAGAAAATAATTGCAAAACACATAACTGATAAGAGACTGGTATCCAAATATGCGAAAAATAAAAAACACTTAAAACTCAAGAATAAAAAATAAACAACCCGGCCAGGTGCAGTGGCTCACACCTGTAATCCCAGCATCTTGTGAGGCCGAGGCAGGTGGATCACGAGGTCAGGAGATGGAGACTATCTCCTAACTAACATGGTGAAACCCTGTCTCTACTAAAAATGGCTAACCCGGTGAAACCTTGTCTCTACTAAAAATACAAAAAAAAAAAAAAAAAAAAAAATTAGCCAGGTGGCGTGGTGGCAGGTGCATGTAGTCCCAGCTACTCGGGAGGCTGAGGCAGGACATGGCGTGAACCCGGGAGAGGGAGCTTGCGGTGAGCCAAGATTGCGCCACTGCAATCCAGCCTGGGCGGCAGAGCGAGACTCTGTCTCAAAAAATAAACAATAAAAAACACTTAAAACTCAAGAATAAAAAAATAAATAACCCAATTATAAAATGGCAAAGGATTCAAACAAATACAAATGTAAAAGTTGTAAGGCTTCACTAAAGAGCATAAAAGTATGGCAAATAAGCATATGTAAAGATGTTCAGCATCATGTGTCATTAGGAAATAGAAATTTAAAATAACAATGACATACTGCTACACCCATATTAGAATGGCTAAAATCTAAAACACTGACTATACTAACCCTAGCAAGGATGTAGAGTAACAAGAGCTCTCATTTATTGTTGCTGGAAATGTTTATACATTCTATTTATATATTCTATAGTTTTATATATTCTATTGGATAATTTAAATGTATTTTCCTTCTCATATTCTTCATATTCTTCCTATAATTATATTTGTATTTTTATACTTTGTCTTTATTTGGTGATATTCATTCTGCTCAATATTTTAGTTTACTAATCTTTTTATCATGTGAGTCTAACTTGATATTTAACCCAAATACTGTGTATTAAACGTATTCATTTTTTTTCAATTTATCTTTGGCTCCTTTCCAAATATGCTTGTTTAGTTTATAATTCCTTGATCTTTTCAAATCACTTTTAAAAATTTTCCATTTGATTACAATGGAAACTGCTCAGGGAAATAAAGTTGTGTCTGCCTTTCCCAACCCATACTAACTCACCGCTCCCATGTCACCCACACATTTAATCTCCTCTTTGTTTTCCTGAAAACCTGACAACCATGTGGTTTCTACTGTTAACCTTAAGATTTTTCACCTTCAGTGATGATGGCTTCAGTTGAGGGCCAGCCATTTCCTGTCCAGAGATCACTATGTATTCTCCCATGCCCAGAGCTCCGGAAACAACTATGACTAGAGACACAGAGAATGACTTACCCACTTAGGTAGAGAAGATTAAGGTTTCTTCCTCCTTCCCAGGAGATCTGGGACCTACACCACCACTGTGTTTATACTATAAAATAAAAAATATCACACTCATCCCACAGATATGAAAAGTATAAAAAAAAAAATGTGTAAGGAAAACCTACCTCGGCCGGGCGCGGTGGCTCAAGCCTGTAATCCCAGCACTTTGGGAGGCCGAGACGGGCGGATCACGAGATCAGCAGATAGAGACCATCCTGGCGAACACGGTGAAACCCCGTCTCTACTAAAAAGTACAAAAAAAAAAAAACTAGCCGGGTGAAGTGACAGGCGCTTGTAGTCCCAGCTACTCGGGAGGCTGAGGTAAGAGAATGGCGTAACCCCAGGAGGCGGAGCTTGCAGTGAGCTGAGATCTGGCCACGGCACTCCAGCCTGGGCTGCAGAGCGAGACTCCGTCTCAAAAAAAACAAAACAAAACAAACAAAAAAAAAAACCTACCTCTATGTAAATACTATCACTGTTGATTCGATAATTTTAATAGTTTAACCATCACCAAAAGGAGTTATCTCAAAAATGCAAATTAGGCTAAACATCCAAAAATTAGTCAGTGTAACACAGGATAAAAATAAAACAAATTTGATACACACAAGAACATTTAACAAAACCAACATCTATTTAAAGTAAAACCCAAAGCAGTCCAGAAATACAAGAAAACTTCCTAGACCTGCTAAAAGGCATCTATAAAATGTGCAGCTAATGTCACATGTAATGGTTAAAACCTAGGTTTGGGAAAGTTATTTTAGAAAAAAGACAAGAATGGACTCCACCTGGGGATTGGAAACTTTACATATGATGTTATCATACAAATAAAAATTTCTAAGAAATTTTGAAAAACCCACTAGAACTAATAAATGAGTTCAGAAAGGTTGCATGATTTAACATCGGTACAATTTTTTTTTAAGATGGCTGACTAGGAGCATTTCAAACCAGCTGCATCCATTTAGTACCATAATAGTATACAGACAATCATATATTCAGTACATTGTCCAAGAGAGAACACAAGAG
The DNA here is from genome assembly GCF_049350105.2 of Macaca mulatta. Classification (NCBI taxonomy): domain Eukaryota; kingdom Metazoa; phylum Chordata; class Mammalia; order Primates; family Cercopithecidae; genus Macaca; species Macaca mulatta. Next base: position 54,814,121 of record NC_133414.1, read on the forward strand.
ATCAACACAAAAGTGACAGGAAATGACAAAAACTAGAAAGGAAAAGAAAAACAGGCAGCCTGTGTGGCCAAGACTGGCTGGAAAACAGGAGTGACTATAATACAGGAGAAAGTAAGCAACAGCATTTCTCTGGTCCATTTTCTCACTAGGGAATCATAAAATCTAGATCATGAGAGAGCACTTTGACCCTCCCAATCCCTGAATCTAGCAAAAGGAGCAGTCAGGTGACTGAGAGAAGAAACCACTCAAGGGAGGGAACATGCCCTTGGTTCCACACACTTCCTGTAGCCTAAGAAGCTATAGCAAGATGACCTTTTTAATCCTAGCTCCTAACAGAGTGTTCATGGTCCTAGTCATCAGGGTTCTTGTCATTCCTAGTCATTAAGGAAACTCAAGCTACTGCGCACGGAACTGGGGCATGAGCAGGGAGTGGGCTAGCACAACCAAGACTGGGAAGCAAGCATGACATGGACAGCAGCCAACAGCACTGAAAGTGGGCATTATCCCCAGGACTTGAGCAGGATGACAGTTGTCACAGTGACTTCATCTTGAGCTGTGGAGGAGTTCCTATGACCCAGGGTTGAACTAAAGAACAGCATAAATTTCTCAGGTCTGACAGAATAGCCAGGGTGTTTGTGACAGGTGGGAGGAGGGAGCAAGCCCCAGTGGGGCTGGGCATGAGAGGAATAAATTTGCCCAACCACCAGTCAAAGTTGTGGATGCTGAGACCACCACCACCCTCCCTGTGGCAGGACCTCAGGGCAGTGACAGTTGCCCCTCACTCAAGCATTTCACCAGCCCCCTGAGGATTGCCTCACTCCTACCAATTACCTCTGTGCAGGCACTCATCACTGGGGAAGTCTGAGTGCAATTCAGCTCCATCCAGTATCACCCCTTCCTTAGGACAAAGTGCAGGATCCAGGGTTGTAAGGAGGTTCCCCAACCCAATCCACCACCTGGGACAACAAAGTGTGTCTTTTGGGGTCAGTGAAGTTGGGCATAAACAACACACTGCTTCCATCACAGCTGGCTTTTACCTGCAAGTGCCACCAACTGGCCTAGATGCTGGCATACACAGCCCATTACAACCATTGCCAACACAGCTGGGACTCAGAAGAGCACTTGAGACTTGGAAGAGCATTTCACCACTACTGCTTTTTCCATTGCACATGCCACCACGACTGTCCAGAAGTTTGAGAGTCCATTCGCCCTCCCAGTATGGTACAATTACAACTGGCATCTGAGTAAGTTACCCTGCTGGTGGCCTGCCTGGAGTCACCAACACAGGTGCCAGCATATGTCACTCTAGGTCAAAAGGATAGATAAGCTTAGTTCACCAACACTAGCACTGAAACCTAGAGATGGGCCCATACAGCATTTCAGTGTAGCCAGCACAACTTCACTGTAGCCCCTAGAAATAACCACACTGTAATGCACTGAGGAAACCATAGATACCACTAATGATATTTTACAGCCAAAGAAATCACACAGAGACTTCACAATTGAATGCAAAGCCAATAAACCCTACCCAACCAACATTGTACTCACATCTTCAGGAAAAAAATCCTCATGCTCAAAGAAAGTAAATTCAAAAATAAAAAGTGACTTTTACATCAGATGCATAGAAATCAATGTACAGACACAAGAAACATAAGCAAGCAAGGAAATATGACATCCTTAAAGGAACACAATAATTCCTTAACAAAAGATTTTTTTTTTTTTTTTTTTTTTTTTTTTGAGACGGAGTCTCACTCTGTCTCTCAGGCTGGAGTACAGTGGCACAATCTCGGCTCCCAGGTTCACACCATTCTCCTGCCTCAGCCTCCTGAGTAGCTGGGACTACAGGAGCCCACCACCATACCTGGTTAATTTTTTTTTTTTTGCATTTTTTAAGTAGAGATGGGGTTTCACCATGTTAGCAGGGATGGTCTCAATCTCCTGACCTCATGATCCACCCGCCTCAGCCTCCTAAACTGCTGGGATTACAGGTGTGAGCCACTGCACCAGGTCTATTATTATATAACTGGCCCAAAAACTGTCCATGAACAAAATCTCTGCAGCACTGTGATATGTTCATGATGGCCAAGATGCCCATGCTGGAAAGTTGTGGGTTTACCGGAATGAGGGCAAGGAACACCTGGCCCACCTAGGGCGGAAAACCGCTTAAAGTTGCTCTTAAACTACAAACAACAACATGAGCAATCTGTGCCATAAGGGCATGTTCCTGCTGCAGATAACTAGCCAGACCCAACCCTTTATTTCGGCCCATCCCTTCATTTCCCATAAGGGATACTTTTAGTTAATCAAATATCTATAGAAACAATGATAATGACTGGCTTGCTGTTAATAAATATATGGGTAAATCTCTGTTTGGGGCTCTGAGCTCTGAAGGCTGAGGGACCCCTGACTTCCCACTTCACACCTCTGTATTTCTGTGTGTGTGTCTTTAATTCCTCTAGTACCGCTGGGTTTAGGGTCTCCCTGACCAAACTGGTCTCAGGACAGAAGATCAATTTTCCCCCTAATTTTGGGCTATGATGAATGAAGTGGCTATGTTCATTTACATATACATCTGGGTAGACATTTGTTCTGTTAGATTTCCAGTAAAAGTTATCTGATTTACTTCTTTATATACAGATCCTGCCTGCCTGCTTGCCTGTCTTCCTTCCTGCCCCTCCTTCTCCTCCTTCCTTCCTTTCTCTTCTTTCCTTCCTTTCTTTCTAATAGGATCTCACTCTGTTACCCAGGCTGGATTGTAGTGGCACAATCATAGCTCACTGCAGTCTCAACCTCCTGGCGTCTCGCCTCAGCCTCCTGAATAGCTAGCACTACACATGCACCCTGCCACACCTAGTTAGATTTTTGTTTTTGTAGAGACGGAGTCTCCCAATTTTGCCTGTCTGTTCTCAAACTCCTGGCCTCAAGAGATCCACCCACCTCGGTCTCCCAAAGTTCTGGGGTTACAGGTGTGAGCCACCATGACCTGTCTATATGGATTTTATTTTTTTAAAAAAGTAGTTTTAGTCCCACAGCAACACTGAGAAGAAAGTACAGAGAATTCTCATCTAGCCTCTACCCCTCCCCCAACATGCCCAACCTCCATTATCAACATCCCCCACCAGAGTGGTGCATTTGTTACAACTGATGAACCTACACTGACACATCATCATCACCCAGAGTCCATGGTTTACACATGGTTTACACTAGGGTTCACTATTGGTGTTGTACATGCTATGGATTCTGATAAATGGGCAGTGATATGTACCTACTATTACAAAATCATACAGAACAGTTCCACTGCCCTAAAACTCCCCTGTGATCTGACTATTCATGCCGCCTTCCTCACTAAACCCTGGCAATCACTGACTCTTTTACTGCTTCCATAGTTTTGCCTTTTCCAGGTTGTCATACTTGGAATCATACAGTGGCAGCCTTATCAGATTGGCTTCCTTCACTTGGTATTATGCATTTAGGTTTCCTCTTTATGGATAATTTCTTTGCATCACTGAATAACATTCTATCATCTGGATGTACCACAATGTGTTTATCCCCTTACCTCCTGAAGGATATCTCAGTTGCTTCTAAGATTTGGTAATTCTTTTAAAAAGCTGCTGTAATCATCAATGTGCAAGTTTTTGTATGGACATAAGTTTTCAGCTCATTCAAGTACATGCTAAAGTGATTACTGCATCATATGGAAAGAGCGTGTAGTTTTATAAGAAACTGCAAATCATCTTTCAAAATAGCTGTACCATTTTCATTCCCACCAGCAGTGAATGAGAGTTCCTGTTATTCTACATCCTCCCCGGCACCTGGTGTTGCCAGTGTTTAGAATTTTGGTGATTCTAATAGGTGTGTTATGGCATCTCACTGTTGTTTTAATTTACAATTCCTTAATGGGATATGCTGTGGAGCATCTTCTCAATTGCTCACTTGCCATCTCTATATCTCCTTTGGTGTGGTACCTGTCCAAGTGTTTTGCCCATTTTTAAATCACAGTGTTTACTTTCTTATTGTTGAATTTTAAGAGTTCTTTGTCTATTTTGGATAAAGTCCTTTAGCCTCTCCAGCAGCTGGGACTACAGGCTTCTGCCACCACGCCCGGCTAATTTTTTGTATTTTTAGTAGAGATGGGTTTTCACCGTGTTAACCAGGATGGTCTTGATTTCCTGACCTCATGATCTGCTGCCTCAGCCTCCCAAAGTGCTGGGATTACAGGTGTGAGCCACCTCACCAGGCCTATTATTATTATAATTTAAGTTCTAGAGTACATGTGCACAATGTGCAGGTTTGTTACATAGGTATACATGTGCCACGTTGGTTTGCTGCATCCATCAGCTCGTCATTCACTTACTTATTTCTCCTAACGCTATTCCTCCCCCAGCCCTCACCCCCCAATAGGCCCCAGTGTGTAATGTTTCCCCTCCCTGTGTCCATGTGTTCTCATTGTTCAACTCCCACTTATGAGTGAGAACATGTGGTGTTTGATTTTCTGTCCTTGTGATATTTTCCTGAGACTGATACTCTCCAGCTTCATTCACGTCCCTGCAAAGGACATGAACTCATCCTTTTTAATGCCTGCATAGTATTCCATGGTGTATATGTGCCACATTGTCTTTATCCCATCTATTATTAATGGACATTTGGGTTAGTTATCAATTCTAATCCATTATATCATGCTGTTTTCTTGTCCTGCCTCAGTACCAATGACCTGAAGAGCCTTGTTGAAGGAAGACTCCATCTGATGACTCAGAGCAAGTATTTTTTAGTATGTTATTGTTATTAGCAGAAAGAGGGCCATAAAACACATGGGGTGAGCTGAATATATTCTAGGCAAAAGAAGAAAATATTCAAATTCTCATGTTATTTTTTCTAATTATTTTATCTCTTTTGGTGTGTGGCTTATAATGTGTGTATTGTATTAATAAAATTATATAAACATGTAGTTTACAAATAGTTGCCAATATTATTAGTGCATGTCCAAGTATTATGTTACTGGAAGTGTAATCCTCAAAATATGCCTTTAGGCTCTTAGGTCAATAGTACCCTAACGCTTTTCCTGGTTCCATCGTGACAGCTGAGCAAAATTGTTCTGAGGGTGCAGACAGATGCTAAAGCACTCTCAGTTATCGGTTCTGGCAGTAAGATGAATGTGTTTCTTTACTAACTTATGCTCTTGGACAAAGATAACAATTTTAACTATAAAATGTGTTTCTTATAAACTCATAGATATCAGGAGGTTGTAGAGCAATGTTCTACAGTATAGTCATAATTGATCTTGACATATAATTGGGCCCACTTTTATCTCAAAAGAGGCTGAGTAATTATGGTACTTTTTCATTTTTTTGTGATGTAAGGCTAAATTGTTTGAGTCACTGGATTAAATAGATTTGATAGCACAATGGTGCCCACAATCCTGGCAAATAACATTAGTAGCTGCAAAATTGTTCAGTGAAATCATGCAAGGTGTTCTGATGTTGTGTATTTCCTGAGACAACTTGAGGAAAATTATATTTTAAATTGGAGACCAAAATATTGTTCAAGGCATAAGAGGGGATTCCTGTATTAAGAGGGATCTCAAAAAGAAAAATCATGATATGATCATTTTGTCGCAACTTTATAGTTTTCATAAAGTTATTGCAAGTAGTGTTTACTCTCTTGAAAAGTCAGTGATGGACATCAGAAATACGCGGATGTGTTGAAATGAATTTACATATAGAATCTCTTAGATGGAAACTAAACTAAGAAAGACCCAGGGCCATTTTTAGGTGGTATAGCTAAGAGGGTTTTGGTAAGCACAACAATGCCCTCCAAAGATGTTTACGTTCTACTTCTCAGATACTAGGAATATATTATATTTCATGGCAATGGGCATACAAAGTTACACATCAGATCAAGATTGCTAGTCTTCTGATGAAAAACGGGGATATTATGAATTATAATGGTGAGTTCAGTGTAGTAATTAGGGTCCAGAAATGTGAAAGAGATACAGAGAATGGAAAGTGTCAAAATGATGGCATCTTAGAAAGATTTTTTCAACTGTTTGCTTTGGTAATTTTCTCCATATTAGCTTAAAATTCTACCAAGTTCACATAAACTATACACATATAATTGGATAATTTTATATGTTAACAGCATCAATATAAAGTGAGAGAATATAAAACAAAAGTATAATGTCTAAAAGGGGAGACCCAGGTACAATTAGAGTACAGATAGTGTACATTTTATAAGGTCATAATTGTGGATGGCTTGGTGAGACAAATATTAATACATGTATGATGTAATAATAATTATTAAATTATTACATACACAATTTGGTGTAGAAAATAATGTAGAGGCTGAATGATCAAGAAGTCATATGAGATAGTCTAGGTTTATCAAGGGTAGGAGGATAATGTAAAAAATGAAGATGATTTGTGATGATATTGACTACTAAATAATAAACACTGATGATATGAAGTCTTTCTTTCCCAGATATACAAAATAGATTTTCTCTTTGCCATTTGGAAGAACCCACTTTCCACTTATGTTATCATTAAAAGATCCCTTTTATTTCCAAGCTGGCATTGGAGTCCACCAACACTGTCTTGTTTGTTTGTTTGTTTGTTTGTTTGTTTCCTCCACATCTTCACATTCTTTCTGAATAACAAGCCTAAGTCCCCATGACCTGATCACCTGCCACTTGGCCTTTATTCACCTAGTGATGCTTCTCATAGTAATGGATTTGTTTTCTCTAGATGTTTTTGAGTCACTTCATGTTTGGAATGACTTCAGATGTAAAGTGTAATTCCACCTGAGCAGAGTGACAAGGGGGCCTCTCCATCTGCACCTCCTGCCTCCTGAGCACTCTCCAGGCTATCACCATCAATCCTAGCACCTCCTGGTTGTCAAGAGTTAAGCATAAATCCATAAATTACATTATCCATGTTTTCTTCTTTTTATGGTTCCTCAATTTATTTTCCAGAAGTAACACGATCATGTATACAGTAGCTTACTTCAAGTGACACAGACCAGGCAACTGACAAATAAATACTGACAAGTAAATATTGCTCATTTTCCCAGATAATCTCTATAATCAAGGGACTGATTTTTATTCTGGCATTTTCCCTGAATGTTTACTTTGTAGAAATTATGTTGCTCGCAATTGTGTGCATGGTGATACTCTTGTTTAACCATCAGAGGTGATCTCAGCACCTTCACAGCCCCAGCCTCTGCTCTAGTCCCTCCCCAGAGAAAAGGGCCACCCATACCATCCTGCTGCTGGTGAGTTGCTTTGTGATCATGGGCTTAGTGGACATCATTATTTTATCTTCCTTAACCATGTGGTAGGTTTTTAACTCAGTTATCCCGGATATCCAAAGGCTCACGGTCCATCTTTAGGCTTACGTTTGTTCTTTGGTACAGATCAATTTGTCCTTTTGTACAAATCAATTGATAAAGGAATAATCAATGTTCTGCAAAAATAAATTCAAAGAGACATCATTTTTAATAAGATCATAACAGAAAAATAATCCTCTGAAAACAGAGATTTTTCCTTCATCAGTTAAATTATTGAAGTAGCACAGGATTTTCATCTGACTTAAGTACAATGTGTAAAATTGTAATTTCATATCTAAATGCTTTTGAATTTCAGGCTACCAAGAATTATTTGGTTTCCTTAGTTCAAAGTCCACCAGGTTTTGATATTCCCAAATCAAGTCTCTTACTCTTTAATTGTTATACTCTTTAATTTTTAACTGTATACACAAAAAGCCTTTCTTTCTTCTTGAAGTGTACTCTTAAGAAGCTCTTATTTGTAACCAAAAAACTTAGTGTTTTCTTTTGAAAATATTTTAACTTAGACTTTTTTTTTGACTAAGGTATTTTAGCTAAGTATCTAATTCTTGCTTTAATATTTTACTCACCTGTATTAGTATTCATTCTCTGTTTCTGGCTCTACAAAAGCTGTGGAATTTTTCTCTCATCTTTGAAAGTTATGTATTTTTCTCTTGCCAATTTTTAGTGTTTTCCTCATTTTTGGTGTTATACAGATTATGATTTCTTTTATGTATTATTTATTTTTTTCTTTTGTGAACTCACAATTTCTGAATTCAAGGATTCATGTTTTCAATTGTAGAAACTTATAAATTACCAATTGTTTGACTATTGCTATATATATATTTTTTTGAGACAGAGTCTCCCTCTGTTGCCAAGGCTGTGTGCAATGGCGCAATCTCCACTCACTACGAGCTCCACCTCCCAGGTTCATGCCGTTCTCCTTCCTCAGCCTCCCCAGCAGCTGGGACTACAGGCGCCCGCCACCACGCCTAGCTAATTTTTTGTATTTTTAGTAGAGATGGGATTTCACCGTGTTAGCCAGGATGGTCTCTATCTCCCAACCTTGTGATCCACCCACCTAAGCCTCTCAGGGTACTGGAATTACAGCCGTGAGCCACCTCGACCAGCCAACTATTGCTATTCATTTTAAAATATATTTTACAGAAACAATTATATTTGTTTTGTTTCTCATTCTTCTACTTCTACTCTTCATGTATGTATAATTATATTTGTGTTTTCTATTACCTTTTCTCCTTTTACTCTATTGGACTGTAATAATTACGTTCACTAATTTCTGTTCACTAATCTCATCAGCTTAGATAATACTTTAATTTTTAACTTATATGTTGAGTATTAAATTGATTTGTTTTATTTGTAATTATCCTCCATTTGGCTGAATATAATGTTTTAAGCTTGTAACTTCTTGTTCTTTCCATGTTATTTTTTACTTTTTTTTAATGTATTGAATTTCTTCTGACACTCATTCTAGTAACTTTTTTTCTCTGTGTGCAAGGTAAGTTATAATTTGATTCTCAGATTTGAGATCTGCCATAAGTTTAAGACTTTTTTTTTCCATATGCATTATGGGGAAGTCGGACAACCTGCATGGATTTGGCATCATAATAGTCACCCATATCTAAGAGCAGCACTTGCTCCTTAGCGTGATGAGTTGTTTCTGGATTGTTTCTTTATTTTAGTTATATACCTGAGAGATTATAATATTTTCCCTTCAACTCTATTCAGCATTTTAAGAATTCTTATGACTTTCTAAGAATTTTAGCTTTCTGAATTAATGTTTTTAATGTGTATTGTATTTTCTCAAAAAGCACAAATATCAATAGTGTACACATGAGGAAAACCATATATATATTCTGTTGTAGATGACATCATCTCGTAACAAAACCTTAGTTAGTTCATTTATTTATTTTTATTATACTTTATGTTCTAGGGTACCTGTGCACAAAGTACAGGTTTGTTACATATGTATACATGTACAATGTTGGTATGCTGCACCCATTAACTCGTCATTTACATTAGGTATATCTCCTAATGCTATCCGCCCCCATCCCCACACCCCACAACAGGTCTCAGTGTGTGATGTTCCCCTTCCTGTGTCCAAGTGTTCTCATTGTTCAGTTCCCACCTTTGAGTGAGAACATGTGGTATTTGGTTTTCTGTTCTTGCGATAGTTTGCTGAGAGTGATGGTTTCCAGCTGCATCCATGTCCTTACAAAGGACATGAACTCATCCTTTTTATGGCTGCATAGTATTCCATGGTGTATATATGCCACATTTTCTTAATCCAGTATGTCATTGATGGACATTTGGGTTGGTTCCAAGACTTTGCTATTGTGAATAGTGCCACAATAAACATATATGTGCATGTGTATTTATAGGAGCATGATTTATAATCCTTTATATATATATCCAGTAATGGGATCACTGGGTCAAATGTTATTTCTAGTTCTAGATCCTTGAGGAATCGCCACTCTGTCTTCCACAATGGTTGAACTAGTTTACAGTCCCACCAACAGTGTGAAATTATTCCTATTTCTCCACATCCTCTCCAGCACCTGTTGTTTCCTGACTTTTTAATGATTGCCATTCTGACTGGTGTGAGATGGTATCTCATTGTGGTTTCAATTTGCATTTCTCTGATGGCCAGTGATGGTGAACAATTTTTCAGGTGTCTGTTGACTGCATAGATGTCTTCTTTTGAGAAGTGTCTGTTCATATCCTTTGCCCAGTTTTTGATGGGGTTGTTTGTTTTTTTCTTGTAAATTTGTTTGAGTTCTTTGTAGGTTCTGGATATTAGCCCTTTGTCAGATGAGTAGATTGCAAAAATTTTCTCCCATTCTGTAGGTTGCCTGTTCGCTCTGATGGTAGTATCTTTTGCTGTGCAGAAGCTCTTGAGTTTAATTAGATCCCATTTGTCAATTTTGGCTTTTGTTGACATTGCTTTTGGTGTTTTAGACATGAAGTCCTTGCCCATGCCTATGTCCTGAATGGTATTGCCTAGAATTTCTTCTAGGCTTTTTATGGTTTTAGGTCTAACATTTCAGTCTTTAATCCATGTTGAATTAATTTTTGTATAAGGTGTAGGGAAGGGATCCAGTTTTAGCTTTCTCCTTACGGCTAGCCAGTTTTCTCAGCACCATTTATTAGATAGGGAATCCTTTCTCCATTTCTTGTTTTTGTCAGGTTTGTCAAAGATCAGATGGCTGTAGATGTGTGGTATTATTTCTGAGGGCTCTGTTCTGTGCCATTGGTCTATATCTCTGTTGTGGTACCAGTACCATGCTGTTTTGGTTACTGTAGCTTTGTATTGTTTGAAGTCAGGTAGGTAATGTGATGCCTCCAGCTTTGTTCTTTTGGCTTACGATTGTCTTGGCAATGTGGGCTCTTTTTTGATTCCATATTAGCTTTAAAGTAGTTTTTTTTCCAATTCTGTGAAGAAACTCATTGGTAGCTTAATGGGGATGGCATTGAATCTATAAATTACCTTGGGTAGTATGGCTCTTTTCACAATATTGATTCTTCCTATTGATGAGCAGGGAATGTTCTTCCTTTTGTTTGTGTCCTCTTTTATTTCATTGAGCAGTGGTTTGTAGTTCTCCTTTAAGAGGTCTTTGACATCCCTTGTAAGTTGGATTCCTAGGTATTTCATTCTCTTTTGAAGCAGTTGTGAATGGGAGTTCACTCATGATTTGGCTCTCTGTCTGTTATGGGTGTATAGAAATGCTTGTGATTTTTGCACATTGATTTTGTATCCTGAGACTTTGCTGAAGTTGCTTATCAGCTTAAGGAGATTTTGGGCTGAGACAATGGGGTTTTCTAAATATACACTCATGTCATCTGCAAACAGGGACAATTTGACTTCCTCATTTCCTGATTGAATACCCTTTATTTCTTTCTCTTGCCCAATTGCCCTGGCCAGAACTTCCAACACTATGTTGAATAGGAGTGGTGAAAGAGGGCATCCGTGTCTTGTGCCAGTTTTCAAAGGGAATTTTTCCAGTTTTTACCCATTCAGTATGATATTGGCTGTGGGTTTGTCCTAAATGGCTCTTATTATTTTGAGATACGTTCCATCAATACCGAATTTATTGAGAGTTTTTGGCGTGAAGCTTTGTTGAATTTTGTCAAAGGCCTTTTCTGCATCTATTGAGATAATCATGTGGTTTTTGTCTTTGGTTCTGTTTATATGCTGGATTACGTTTATTGGTTTGTGTATGTTGAACCAGCCGTGCATCCCAGTGATGAAGCCCACGTGATCATGGTGGATAAGCTTTTTGATGTGCTGCTGGATTTGGTTTGCCAGTATTTTATTGAGGATTTTTGCATTGATGCTCATCAGGGATATTGGTGTAAAATTTTCTTTTTTTGTTGTGTCTCTGCCAGGCTTTGGTATCAGGATGATGTTGGCCTCATAAAATGAGTTAGGGAGGAATCCTTCTTTTTCTATTGATGCAAATAATTTTGGAAGGAATGGTACCAGTTCCTCCTTGTACCTCTGGTAGAATTCGACTGTGAATCCTTCTGGTCCTGGACTTTTTTGGTTGGTAGATTATTAATTATTGCCTCAATTTCAGAACCTGTTATTGGTCTATTCAGGGATTCACCTTCTTCCTGGTTTAGTCTTGGGAGAGTGTATGTGTCCAGGAATTTACCAATTTCTTCTAGGTTTTCTAGTTTATTTGCGTAGAGGTGTTTATAGTATTCTCTGATGGTAGTTTGTATTTCTGTGGGGTCAGTGGTGATATCCCCTTTATCATTTTTTATTGTGTCTATTTGATTCTTCTCTCTTTTCTTCTTTATTAGTCTTGCTAGTGGTCTATCAATTTTGTTGATCTTTTCAAAAAACCAGCTCCTGGATTTGTCAATTTTTTCAAATGTCTTTTTGTGTCTCTATCTCCTTCAGTTCTGCTCTGATCTTAGTTATTTCTTGCCCTCTGCTAACTTTTGAATGTGTTTGCTCTTGCTTCTCTAGTTCTTTTAATTGTGATGTTAGGGTGTCAATTTAGGATCATTCCTGCTTTCTCTTGTGGGCATTTAATGCTATAAATTTCCCTCTACACACTACTTTAAATGTGTCCCAGAGATTCTGGTATGTCGTATCTTTGTTCTCATTGGTTTCAAAGAACATCTTTATTTCTGCCTTCTTTTCATTATGTACCCAGTAGTCATTCCGGAGCAGGTTGTTCAGTTTCCATTTAGTTGAGCTGTTTTGATTGAATTTCTTAATCCTGGATTTTAGTTTTATTGCACTGTGGTCTGAGAGACAGTTTGTTATAATTTCTGTTCTTGTACATTTGCTGAGGAGTGCTTTACTTCCAATTATGTGGTCTATTTTGGAATAAGTGTGATGTGGTGCTGAGAAGAATGTATATTCTGTTGATTTGTGGTGGAGAGTTCTGTAGATGTCTATTAGGTCCTCTTGGTGCAGAGTTCAATTCCTGGATATCCTTGTTAACTTTCTGTCTTGTTGATCTGTCTAATGTTGACAGTGGGGTATTAAAGTCTCCCATTATTATTGTATGGGAGTCTAAGTCTCTTTGTAAGTCTCTAAGGACTTGCTTTATGAATCTGGGTGCTCCTGTATTGGGTGTATATGTATTTAGGATAGTTAACTCCTTTTGTTGAATCAATCCCTTTATCATTATGTAATGGCTTTCTTTGTCTCTTTTGATCTTTGTTGGTTTAAAGTATGTTTTATCAGAGACTAGGAGTGCAACCCCTACCTTTTATTTTGTTTTCCATTTGCTTGGTAGATCTTCCTCCATCCCTTTATTTTGAGCCTATGTGTGTCTCTGCATGTGAGATGGGTCTCCTGAATACAGCAAACTGATGAGTCTTGACTCTTTATCCAATTTGCCAGTTTGTGTCTTTTAATTGGACCATTTAGTCCATTTACATTTAAGGTTAATATTGTTATGTGTGAATTTGATCCTGTCATTATGATGTTAGCTGGTTATTTTGCTCATTAGTTGATGCAGTTTCTTCCTGGTATTGATGGTATTTACATTTTGGCATGTTTTTGCAGTGGCTGGTACCGGTTGTTCCTTTCCATTTTTAGTGCTTCCTTCAGGAGCTCTTGTAAGGTAGGCCTGGTGGTGACAAAATCTCTCAGCATTTGCTTATCTGTAAAGGATTTTATTTCTCCTTTACTTATGAAACTTAGTTTGACTGGATATGAAATTCTGGGTTGAAAATTCTTTTCTTTAAGAATGTTGAATATTGGGCCCCACTCTTTTCTGGCTTGTAGAGTTTCTTCCGAGAGATCCGCTATTAGTCTGATGGGTTTCCCTTTGTGGGTAACCCGACCTTTCTCTCTGGCTGCCCTTAACATTTTTTCCTCCATTTCAACTTTGGTGAATCTGACAATGATGTGTCTTGGAGTTGCTCTTCTCGAGGATTATCTTTTTGTCATTCCCTGTATTTCCTGAATTTGAATTTTGGCTTTCCTTGCTAGGTTGGGGAAGTTCTCCTGGACAATATCCTGCAGAGTGTTTTGCAACATGGTTCCATTCTCCCTGTCATTTTCAAGTACACCAATCAGACGTAGATTTGGTCTTTTCACATAGTCCCATATTTCTTGGAGGCTTTGTTCTTTTCTTTTTACTTTTTTTTTTTTCTAAACTTCTCTTCTCGCTTCATTTCATTCATTTGATCTTCAGTCACTGATATACCCTCTCTTCCAGTTGATAGAGTAGGTTACTGAAGTTGTGCATTTGTCACATAGTTCTCGTGTCATGGTTTTCATCTCTATCAGGTCGTGTTAGGACTTCTCTACATTGGTTATTCTAGTTAGCCATTTGTCAAATCTTTTCCCAAGGTTTTAAGTTTTTTGCGCTGAGTTCATACTTCCTCCTTTAGTTCGGAGAAGTTTGATTGTCTGAAGGCTTCTTCTCTCAACCCGTCAAAGTCGTTCTCTGTCCAGCTTTGTTCCGTTGCTGGCGAGGAGCTGCATTCCTTTGAAGGGGGAGAGGTGCTCTGATTTTTAGAATTATCAGCTTTTCTGCACTACTTTTTCCCCATCTTTGTGGTTTTATCTACCTTTGGTCTTTGATGATGGTGACATTCAGATGGGGTTTTGGTATGTCCTTTCTGTTTGTTAGTTTTCCTTCTAACAGTCAGGACCCTCAGCTGCAGGTCTGTTGGAGTTTGCTGGAGATCCACTCCAGACCCTGTTTGCCTGAATATCAGCAGCATTGGCTGCAGAAGAGTGATTACTGCTGAACAGCAAATGTTGCTGTCTGGTTGTTCCTCTAGAAGCTTTGTCTCAGTGGTGTACCTGGCCATGGGATGTTTGAGGTGTCAGTCTGCCCCTGGTGGGGGATGTCTCCCAGTTAGGCTACTCGGGCGTCAGAGACCCACTTGAGCAGGCAGTCTGTCCGTTCTGAGCTCTCAAACTCTGTGCTAGGAGAACCACTACTCTCTTCAAAGCTGTCAGACAGGGACATTTACATCTGCAGAGGTTTCTGCTGCCTTTTGCTTGGCTGTGTCTTGTCCCTAGAGGTGGAGTCTACAGAGACTGGCAGGCCTTGAATTGGGGTGGGCTCCACCCAGTTCGAGCTTCCCGACTGCTTTGTTTACCTACTTAAGCCTCGGCAATTGTGGGTGCCCCTCCCCCAGCCTCTCTGCCACCTTGCAGTTAGATCTCAGACTGTTGTGCTAGCAATGAGGGAAGCTTTGTGGGTGTGGGACCTCCAAGTCAGGCATTAAATATAATCTCTTGTTGTGCTGTTTCCTAAGACCCTTGGTAAAGTGCAGTATTAGTGTAGGAATGACCCCATTTTCCAGGTGTTGTGTGTCACAGTTTCCCTTGGCTAGGAAAGGGAATTCCCTTCCCCCTTGCAGTTCCTGGGTGAGGCAATGCCTTGCTCTGCTTCGGCTCTCGCTTGTTGGACTGCACCCACTGTCCTGCACCAATTGCGTGACATGCCCCAGTGAGATGAACCCAGTACCTCAGTTGGAAATGCAGAAATCACCCATCTTCTGTGTTGCTCACACTGGGAACTGGAGGCTGGAGCTGTTCCTATTCGACCATCTTGGTAACACCCTAGTTACCTCATTTAAAAGACAGCTCTCCTCCAGTATACTATGAGGTAACAAAAATTGGTAGTGTGTAATTTTTTAAATATTAGAAAACTGATCTTACATTTTGGCAAATGATCTTACATTGGCAAAATTACTTATTTGAATTTAGGTTTTTGGCTCTCATCATATTCTTCCTCATTAACATTTCCTTCAATCCATAAATGCAGTCTCAGTTTGAATCTTCCTTTTAACCCAGAAGTTAATTTTTAAAACCTTAATAAAATTTGAATATAGCTAGATATTATTTGTTGGCTACATATTAGCCAATAATTTCTGTTACTTACAATGATCAGAAAATATGATCTGAATTTCTGTTGTCATAAATTCAATAACATATTTTAGGCCTAAACCTTTCCATTTCAAATCCTTGGGTCTGGTAATTGAAAATAATAGTTATCTTTTGTTTTCCTGCCAAAAGCGCTTCCCATTTATTTCTATGCCTAATTAGTCAAACTTTCTAATAAATTTATTTAACACTAATTATGTTTATTTTCTTGCTGTATACCAAAACCATTAGTTTTGTAATTTAAATGTCACCTAATGTGAGTGAAAATGTGTGAGAGACTAGGGAAGAAGGTAGATGGAGAAAGGGAAGGTGTTGATCAAAAAGTACCCAAGTTTCAGTTACACAGGAGGCAAAAGATTGATCTAGTACAAAAAAAAATGAGTTTAATAAATAATAATGCACTATATATTTTGAAATTGCTAAAAGTAGATTTAAAATTGATTTACATAATGTTTTACTATTTATAAAGCACATGCGATATGTTGCTACATGTATAGAATGTGTACTGATCAAGTCAGGGTATTGTGGTATCCATCACTTTGAGCATTTATCCATTCTATGTGTCAGGAACATTTCAAGTTATCTGTTCTAGCAAGGAAATATAAAATACATTATAATTAACTATGGCCAACCTACAGTGCAACTAAACACTAGATTTTATTCTTTTCCACCTGTGGGTTTGTATTCATTTACCACCCTCTTTTCATTCCCTTTCTCACCCACACACTGTGCCGGGCCTCAGGCGTATAATATTCTACTCTCTGTGTCTATAAGGATCATCTTTTTAGCTTCCACGTATGAGAGAATGCATGCAAAGATTTTCTTTCTATGTCTGGCTTATTTCACGTAACTTAATGACCTCTGCTTCCATCCATGTTATTTATATGGCCCAACACTGTTCATAAATATATACACACACATGTTTACCACATTGCATTTGTCCAATTATTCATTGATGGAAACTGGTTAATGTTATATCGTTGCTATTGTGAATAGTGCTGCAATAAACACACAGTGGGGATATAATTTGAAGAGGTTTTTTGTTGATATTCCATACAGATTTTAAGATTGTTTTGTCTATGTTTGTGAAAACAGCGTTAGTATTTTCATAGAGATTGCATTGAATCTGTAGCTGGCTTTGGGTAAGTATGGTCATTTTGATGGTATTAACTTTTTCATTCCATGAAGATGAGATGTCTTTCCATTTGTTTGTGTCCTCTACATTTTCTTTCATCAAAGTTTTATTGTATTTTTTTAGATGTATTTCACCTTATTGATTAAGTGTATTCACTAAATATTTTATTTTTGTAGCTATTGTAGATGAAATTGCCTTCTTGATTTCTTTTTCACTTAGTTCGTTATTAGTGTATGGAAATGTTATGGATTTTTATTTGTTGGTTTTTTATCTAAAACTGTATGGAAATTATAGTTTTTTTGTTGAGTTTTTAAGTTTTTCTAGATATAACATCATGACATCTACCAAAAAAAAAAAAAAAAAAAAAAAAAGACAATTCGAGTTTGTTTTCATGAATGAATTTTATTTCTTTCTCTTACCTGATAGCTCTGGCCAGAACTTCCAGTACTAAAATAAATAGGAGTAGTGAAAACAGGTGTCTTTGTCTTGTTCCCATGCTTAGAGGAAAGTCTGTGAGCTTTATACCATTCAGCATAGTATTAGCTGTGACTTTGATTGTATGATCTTTATTATGTTGAGGTATGTTTCTTCTATGATATGTCTAGTTGGCTGAGTTTTTTTGTTGTGAAGACCTGTTGAATTTTATCAAATGACTTTTCTGATTGTTTGAAATAATTATAAAATTTTTGCCCTTCATTTTGTTGATGTCATGTCAAATGTTCATTGATTTATATATGTTGAACCATCATTGCATCCCAGAGATAGATCCCACTTGATCATACTGTATTATTTTTTGATGTGTTATTGAATTTCATTTTCTAGTATTTTTTTGATAATTTTTATGTCTATGTATATCAGGAATATTGGCCTGTAGTTCCTTTCAGTCTTGTGTTCTTGTCTGATTTTGATATCAAGGTAATGCTGGCCTAATATGAGTTAGAGAGAATTTCTTCCTTTTAACTTTAATGTTTTGATATGGTTTGAGGAGAACTGGTGTTAACTTTCTTTGAAAGTTTGGTAGAATTTGGCAGTGAAGCCATCCAGGCCTGGACTCTTCTTTGTTGGGAGACTTTTTATTACTGATTCAATCTCATTATTCATTATTGATCTACTCAGGTGTTCTATTTTTTCTTGATTTCAATCTTGGTAGGCTGCATTTGTCCAGGAATTTATTCATTTCCTCTAGGTTTTTCTAGTTTGTTAGTGTATAGTTGTTCATAATATCTCTGATAATCTTTTGTATTTCTGTGATATCAGTTGTAATGGCTTTTTTATTTCAGATTTTATTTATTTGGATTTTCTCTTTTTATTGGTAGCCTAGCAAGTTGTCAATTTTCTTATCTTTTTGAAAATCCAATTTATGTGAAGTTGATTGTATTGTGTGTTTAGTTTGTATTTTGTTTAGTTCTGCTCTAATCTTTATTATTTTTTTCCTTCCATCGATTTTGGGTTTGGTTCATTTAAAACATTACATTCTTTATTAGAATGCTTTGTACATTTTTGATATAGTTTGATGCTATAAACTTCTTTCTTACCATTGGTTTTTTGCAGTATTCCATTAGTTTTGGTACATCGTGTTTTGATTTTTGTTTCAACAATTTTTAAAAATATCTTTCTTAATTTTTATCTTGACCCAATGGTCATTCCAGAGCATGTTGTTTAATTTCCATGTATTTGTACAGTTTCCAAAGTTTCTCATGTTATTGAAGTCTCATTTTATTTCCTTGTGGCCTGAAAACATATTTGATATGGTTTTGACTATTAAAAATTTATTGAGACTGGTTTTGTGTCCTGATATATGATCTGTCTTGGAGAATGTTTAATGTACTCATGAGAAAAATTTGCTTCTGTCATTGTCGGATGAAGAGTTCTATAAATGTCTGTTAGATCCACTTGGTCTAATTTGCAGTTTAAATGTAATGTTACTTAATATTCTGTCTAAATGGTATGTCTAATGATGAAAGGGTAGTATTGAAGTTTTCAATTATTATGTATTGAAGTCTATCTCTCTCTTTAGATCTAATAATATTTGCTTTATATATTTGAATGGTCTGGTGTTGAGTGCCCATATATTTAAAATGGTTAAATTCTCTTGCTGAATTCATTCCTTTATCATTGCATAAAGTCCTTCTTTGTCTTCTTTTGCTGGTTTTGAATTAAAGTCTGTCTTATGTTACGTAAGTGTAATTACTTCTGCATGCTTTTGGTTTCTGCTCATAAGAAATTATTTTTTCAAACCCTGCTCTACAGATGTCACATATTTTTAGTTATTCTTGTACTTTTCTGAAAATCGTAGCTGCCTGCCTTAAGACGTTTAAAAATATATATTTTCCCAAAAAGCGCAAATGTCAATTCATTACTACTCATGAAAACATTTCACATGTATTTTTTTGTGGCACATCAGCATCTCTTGAGAAATCCCAAGTGGAACACACCCCCATTCCCCAATATATCATAAGATAAAAATAATTTATGGAGCATATTTTTATATTAAAAATCTAATTTTATGTTAGACACATTGCTGAAATAATAATACTCTACTACAAAGAATAATACCTATAGGTGGCCAGAAATTACTCTTTTTTCTATAGCATTAAGCTAATATTGGTAGAATTATTATTTCATATTAAACTTTTTGACTGCAATCACAGTGTTTCCTTATTAGACTTTTCCTGAATCCATAAAAAAATATTTTAATTTTTCACTTAATCCAGAAGTAAGAAGATCTTAATGAAATGTCCATGTGGCTAAATATTATTTGTTGCTTACACTTTATTTAATGGTTTCTATTGTCATTTTCAGTGGCCAAAATCTATGACCTGCTGAATTTCTGCCATTGTGAATTAAATGATGTATTTTAGACCTTAAGTTTTTCCATTTAATATACTTTGTCTGATATTTGATAATAATGTACATTCTCTCTTTATTGGTCAAAAAGGCTAACCATTTAATGATATACCTTAATTAAGCTTTCTAATAAAGTTATTTAACATTATTTATCTATATTCATTTGTTGTATGCCAAGACAGTTGATTTTTTAATGAAAATTTTAATATAAACTAATATAAACAAGAACGTGCAAACTTATTTTTCTCAAGGAATCTTTGGGCTATTAAGTTTAAATTCTAAGGTATTAAGCATATAAATAATACCTTAGAATGACACCTAAAATATTGTATATACTAAGTGATGGCAACTCTGTTTCACAAAATTGTCTTTTATCAAAAAATTCTTCAAATATAATATTATTTTGTATTTTTATTAAAGTTTATTTTTGGCCTACCTAAAAGTTGCTAAAAAATAAGAGGTAGGCATATTCTGCCTTTATAAATTCTGAAGTGAAATGGCAGTTTCAATAATTTTCTTTAGATACAGTAACTTATTTTTGTCAAACAGTAAATAAAAGTTTTAAACAGCACAGTTATAGTCATATTCTCCATCCTATAACACAGAAAATTTTAAGTCATTCATTAATTGGGCTACAGCCTTATTCTATATTATTACTCCAGAGTGTTTGTTTGTCTATCTGTTTGTTTTCTTTGAGATGGAATTTTGCTCTTGTTGCGCAGGCTGGAGTGCAGTGCTGCAATCTCGGCTCACAGCAACCTGCCCCTCCTGGGCTCAAGTGATTATCCTGCCTCAACCTCCTTAGTAGCTGGAATTACAGGCATTCTCCATCATGCCTGGCTAATTTTCTGTATTTGTTTTTAGTAGAGACTGGGTTTCACCATGTTGGCCAGACTGGTCTGGAACTCCTGACCTCAGGTGATACCTCTGTCTCTGAAAGTGCTGGGATTACAGGCATTAGCCACTGCCTCTGGATACTCCAGAGTTTTTGATGCCAACTGCCTAGAAAATATATTTTTATGAATACTACAAAATAGAAATACACATTTTGATAGGTACAAACTATAAAAGTTAACTAAAAAATTGAATATATAAATAGACATATATGAAAAAAACAAAATTTATAAATAATTATATGTTGAGAATATTAAAATGTTTTTGCATAAAAAAACTCAGTGACAAATTGCTTAAATTATAAATTACATCAACTTTTAATGAAGAATTAATACAAATTATATACAAAAACTCAGAGCAATATAAGAAAAGGTAACATTTCCCAATTCATCTATTAGTTAGTATTAGCACAATAAAAAAGCATAAAAAAGAATCACGCATAAAAGAAAACCATGAACCAATATTTTGTATGAATATAGACACATAGGTTGTCAAAAATACAAATTGAATCCAACAATGTATAAAAAAGATTATACATTATGACAAAGAAGGATATTTTCACAAATGCAATGTTGGCAAAATATTCAAAAATTCACCAAAGTATTGCATAATATACTTTAGTGAAGGGGAAATTATTTAACACACATAGAAAAAGACAAGATGAGAAATCCAATATCCATTTGTAATAAGATTCACAGCTAACTACTGAAAGAAAGAGACATCTGAGTCCTGCTTAAAGCCGTCTATTAAAACCTACTGCTAACATAAATAATAGTGAAATAATTAGAGCATTAGTTATAAGTTTTGAAACAAGAGAATAATTTAAACCATTTTAATCAACATTGTACTAGAGGTATTATCCCCTAAAATTAAACTAGAAAAATAAGCAAAATTATCCAGATTAGAAAAAAAGCACGATCTTTTATTACACAATACATACTCTTCTACATAAAAATATGTAACAAATTCACTAAAAACGTAATCAAGTTAACATCACAACTACAAGACAAACATATTTACACTAAAATATTTTAAATTATAACATGAAAATATTTTAAATAATAAATTGAAGAAACTGAATAAATTGAGAGCTATCCAATGTTTAAGAATAACAATATTTAGTATTTAGATTAAAATAACCAACAAATTTAGATTCAATGCAAATTCCCAATTCTGTTTTAAAATAGAAATTGACAAGCTTTTTATAAAATATGAATGTACAAAGAAAACCAAATATATACAACAAATTTGAAAAATAATCCAATGGCTTATATTAAAAATATCAATTCCTACTACAGTGTTACAGTAGATAAACAGTATAGTGCTATTATGAAGATAAATCTAAGTAGACCAGTAGAATAAAATTGTCAGTCCATTAGTAAATACATTAATATGGTAAACTTATTTTGTCAAAGATACCAAGAAATTTCAATAGGAAAAAGATATTTTTGTGATCTTGGTTTAGGTAAGAACTTTGAAAAATAGAACACCAAAAGCATAATCAAAAGGAAAAAAAAATGGATTGTATCTTGTCGAAAATGTTTTATTTTTTAAACATTTACATGAAGAATACGAAAAGACAAGATGTTTAATAAGAGAACAAATTTTAAATATATCAGTTTAGGTCATAATATCCAGAACTTATAAACAATTGTTACAAGTCAATAATGAAGCAATTAATTTAAATGGACAAATACATATTACATAAATTTATTTTTCCAAAGAAAATATACACATTGCCAAATTTTATGTAAAAACATGTTCAGTATCAGCCATGAGAGAAATACAAATCAAATTACAATAAAATAGTAGTGAACAGCCACTAGAATGGTTATAACTGAGAGACAATAAGTGTTGAAAACATGCAGAGAATGTGGAACCCATATACATTAGAACTGGGAATGTAAATATTGCAATCATTTTGAAACAAAAATATAATTGGCTATTCCTCAAAATTTTGAACATAATCAACATACAAAACATAAATTTTATTCTCATGTATGTATGTAAAAGGAAATTTCTACACCCATAAAAAGATTTTTATGTGAATTTTCAGAGCAGCAAGATTTATAAAATGTACAAGTAGATACAACCTAATATCTATCAAGTTGTAAAAGAAAAAATAATAAATTATCTATGCAAACATTACCACTTGATAGAGTTACATAATAATGCATGCTTCAAAAGGAATGTAACAAAAATATTAAGCTAAGTTACAAAAAGACCCAAATGACATCATTTATTATTCCATTTGTTATAAATCTTTATAATAGGTTTATGTATAGAGATGTAAAATTTACTAATTTTTGTCTAAATCTGTCATGCTAAAGGAAAAAGAATGAAAATAGAGTGCACTTTTCTTTCAAAAGTGGAAATATTTTAAAGTTATTTTGTAACTGATTGCACAATTTTTTTTATTATACTTTAAGTTCTAGGGTACATGTGCATAACGTGCAGGTTTGTTACATATGTATACTTGTGCCATGTTGGTGTGCTGCACCCATCAACTCGTCAGCACCCATCAACTCGTCATTTACATCAGGTATAACTCCCAATGCAATCCCTCCCCCCTCCCCCCTCCCCGTGATATAAACATACTAAAAAGCTAGAAAATTTACACTTCAAACATGGGATTACTATATTATATAAATTATATGCCTGTAAAGCTCTTTAAAATACAAGCATGTCAACAGATGTTAAGGTTGTTCTGACTTTCAGAAGCCTGTCATGAATTGTGAAAACGAAATACATTTATTATCCATTTCAAGGAATGATAAATGAAGGGGAAGAGGCAAGGTAACATGTTGAGATTTGGGCTTCTATTAACCTCATCACCCAAATAGTGAACATAGTACCTAAGAGCTAGTTTTTCAACATAATGGTAAATTTGTCTTTCCATTTGACCTTTCAGAGTCCCCAGTGTCTATTGTTTCCATTGTTATGTCTGTGTTTATTTATTGTTTAGCTGCTACTTATAAGTGATAAAATTTGGTACTTGATTTTCTGCTTCTGCATTAATTCACTCAGAATAATGGCCTCCAACTGCAACCATGGTGCTGCAAATAATATAACTTCATTCTTTTACATGGCTGCATAGTCTTCCATGATGTATATGCACATCTTCTTTGTCCAATCTACTGTAATAAGAACCTAGATTTATTTCATGTATTTGCTATTGCTAATAGTGTTGAAATAAAGATACAAGTTCAGGTGACTTTTTGCTAGAATATATATATATATGTATTCCGCTCCCCCCCACCCCCCACCTTTGGCTAGAACACATCCCTGCCAATATTTATTTTTGTTTTTTTGTTTTTGCTTGGTTGGCATTTTTTTACTTTTTAATAATAGTCATTCTAACTGGTGTGAGATGGTATCTCAATGTTGTTTTAATTTACATTTCTCTGTTGATTAGCGATGTTGAGCATTTTTTATATTTGTTGGCTGCTTGTATGTCTTCTTTTTAAGAAGTGTTTATTTGACCTTTGTCCTTTGACCACTTTGTTGGAGTTATTTATGTTATTCTGTTGATTTAAGTTCCTTAAAGATTCCAGATATTAGTCCTTTCTTGGATGCATAGTTTGTAAATATTTTCCCCCATTCTGCAGGTTATGTGTTTACTCTGTTGACTGTTTCTCTTGCTGTGCAGAATTCCAATTGCCAATTTTTATTTTTGTTGGATTTGCTTTTGAAGTCTTAGTCTTAAGTTCATTTCCTATGCCAATGTCCAGAAGACATTTTTCTAGGTTATCTTCTAGGATTTTTGTTTTTTGAGGTCTTATATTTAAGTTTCATCAATGTTGTGTTAATTTTTTTATATGGTGAGAGGTATGGGTCCAGTTTTATTTTTCTGCATATGGCTAGCCAGTTCTCCCAGCACCATTTATTGAATACGGTGTCGTTTCCCTATTGTATATTTCTTGACTGTTGAAAAGACCAGTTGGTTGCTGATGTGTGGATATATTTCTGGGCTGTCCATTCTGTTCCAGTGATATAGGTGTTCATTGGTTTTACTAGTGTCATGCTGCTTTGTTTAATATAGCTTTGTAGTATATTTTGAAGTCAGGTAATATGATGTCTCTGGCTTTGTTCTTTTTGCTTAATATTGCTTTGGGTATTCAGGCTCTTTTTTGATTCCAGATAAATTTTAAGATTGCTTTTGTAAAAATTTTGTGAAAATGGCATTGGTAATTTGATAAGAATTGTGATGTGTCTGTAGATTGTTTTGGGTAGTATGGATTTTTTTTTCATCATCATCATCATTATTATTATTATTATTCTTTAAGTTCTAGGGTACATGTGCATAATGTGCAGGTTTCTTACATATGTATACTTGTGCCATGTTGGTGTGCTGCACCCATCAACTCGTCAGCACCCATCAACTTGTCATTTACATCAGGTATAACTCCCAATGCAATCCCTCCCCCCTCCCCCCTCCCCATAATAGGCCCCGGCGTGTGATGTTCCCCTTCCCCAGTCCAAATGATCTCATTGTTCAGTTCCCACCTATGAGTGAGAACATGCGGCGTTTGGTTTACTGTTCTTGCGATAGTTTGCTGAGAATGATGGTTTCCAGCTGCATCCATGTCCCTACAAAGGTCACAAACTCATCCTTTTTTATGGTTACATGGTATTCCATGGTGTATACGAGCCACATTTTCTTAATCCAGTCTGTCACTGATGGACATTTGGGTTGATTCCAAGTCTTTGCTATTGTGAATAGTGCCGCAATAAACATACATGTGCATGTGTCTTCATAGCAACATGATTTATAATCCTTTGGGTATACACCCAGTAATGGGATGGCTGGGTCATATGGTACTTCTAGTCCTAGATCCTTGAGGAATCGCCATACTGTTTTCCATAATGGTTGAACTAGTTTACAATCCCACCAACAGTGTAAAAGTGTTCCTATTTCTCCACATCCTCTCCAGCACCTGTTGTTTCCTGACTTTTTAATGATTGCCATTCTGACTGGTGTGAGATGGTATCTCATTGTGGTTTTGATTTGCATTTCTCTGATGGCCAGTGATGATGAGCATTTTTTCATGTGTCTGTTGGCTGTATGAATGTCTTCTTTTGAGAACTGTCTGTTCATATCCTTTGCCCACTTTTCGATGGGGTTGTTTGTTTTTTTCTTGTAAATTTGTTTGAGTTCTTTATAGGTTCTGGATATTAGCCCTTTGTCTGATGAGTAGATTGCAAAAATTTTCTCCCATTCTGTAGGTTGCTTGTTCGCTCTGATGGTAGTTTCTTTTGCTGTGTAGAAGCTCTTTAGTTTAATGAGATCCCATTTGTCAATTTTGGCTGCTGTTGCCATTGCTTTTGGTGTTTTAGACATGAAGTCTTTGCCCATGCCTATGTCCTGAATGGTATTACCTAGGTTTTCTTCTGGGGTTTTTACGGTTTTAGGTCTAACATTTAAGTCTCCAATCCATCTTGAATTAATTTTCATATAAGGAGTATGAATGGATCCAATTTCAGCTTTCTACTTATGGCTAGCCAATTTTCCCAGCACCATTTATTAAATAGGGAATCCTTTCCCCATTTCTTGTTTTTCTCAGGTTTGTCAAAGACCAGATGGCTGTAGATGTGTGGTATTATTTCTGAGGACTCTGTTCTGTTCCATTGGTCTATATGTCTGTTTTGGTACCAGTACCATGCTGTTTTGGTTACTGTAGCCTTGTAGTATAGTTTGAAATCAGGTAGCGTGATGCCTCCAGCTTTGTTCTTTTGGCTTACGATGGTCTTGGCAATGTGGGGTCTTTCTTGGTTCCATATGAACTTTAAAGCAGTTTTTTCCAATTCTGTGAAGAAAGTCATTGGTATCTTAATGGGAATTCCATTGAATCTATAAATTACCTTGGGCAGTATGGCCATTTTCACAATATTGATTCTTCCTATCCATGAGCATGGTATGTCCTTCATTTGTTTGTGTCCTTTTTTATTTCACTGAGCAGTGGTTTGTAGCTCTCCTTGAAGAGGTCCTTTACATCCCTTGTAAGTTGGATTCCTAGGTATTTTATTCTCTTTTGAAGCTATTATGAATGGGAGTTCATTCATGATTTGGCTCTCTGTTTGTCTGTTACTGGTTTATAAGAATGCTTGTGATTTTTGCACGTTGATTTTGTATTCTGAGACTTTGCTGAAGTTGCTTATCAGCTTAAGGAGATTTGGGGTGAGACAATGGGGTTTCCTAAATATAGAATCATGTCATCTTCAAACAGGGACAATTTGACTTCTTCTTTTCCTAACTGAATACCCTTGATTTCTTTCCCTTGCCTGATTGTCCTAGTCAGAACTTCCAACACTATGTTGAATAGGAGTGGGGAGAGAGGGCATCTCTGTTTTGTGCCGGTTTTCAAAGGGAATGCTTCCAGTTTTTGCCCATTCAGTATGGTATTGGCTGTGGGTTTGTCATAAATATCTCTTATTATTTTGAGATACATTCCCTCAATACCGAATATATTGAGAGTTTTTAGCAGGAAGGGCTGTTGAATTTTGTCAAAAGCCTTTTCTGCATCTATTGAGATAATCATGTGTTTTTTGTCTTTGGTTCTGTTTATATGGTGTGTTACGTTTATTGATTTGTGTATGTTGAACCAGCCTTGCATCCCAGGGATGAAGCCCACTTGTTCACGGTGGATAAGCTTTTTGATGTGCTTCTGGATTTGATTTGCCAGTATTTTATTGAGGATTTTTGCATTGATGTTCATCAGGGATATTGGTCTAATATTCTCTCTTTTTGTTGTATCTCTGTCAGGCTTTGGTATCAGGATGATGTTGGCCTTGTAAAATGAGTAGGGAGGATTCCCTCTTTTTCTATTGATTGGAATAGTTTCAGAAGGAATGGTATCAGCTTCTCCTTGGACCTCTGGTAGAATTCAACTGTGAATCCTTCTGGTCCTGGACTTTTTATTTGTTGGTAGGCTATTAATTATTGCCTCAATTTCAGAGCCTGCTATTGGTCTATTCAGGGATTCAACTTCCTCCTGGTTTAGTCTTGGGAGAGTATAAGTGTCCAGGAAATTATCCATTTCTTCTAGGTTTCCTAGTTTATTTGCATAGAGGTGTTTATAGTATTCTCTGATGGTAGTTTGTATTTCTGTGGGGTCAGTGTTAATATCCCCTTTATCATTTTTTATTGTGTCTATTTGATTCTTCTCTCTTTTCTTCTTTATTATTCTTGCTAGCCTTCTATCAGTTTTGTTGATCTTTTCAGAAAACTGGATCCTGGATTCATTGATTTTTTTGGAGGGATTTTTGTGTCTCTATCTCCTTCAGTTCTGCTCTGATCTTATTTATTTCTTGCCTTCTGCTAGCTTTTGAATGTGTTTGCTCTTGCTTCTCTAGTTCTTTTAATTGTGATGTTAGGGTGTCAGTTTTAGATCTTTCCTGCTTTCCCTTGTGTGCAATTAGTGCTATAAATTTCCCTCTCCACACTGCTTTAAATGTGTCCCAGAGATTCTGGTATGTTGCGTTTTTGTTCTCATTGGTTTCAAAGAACATCTTTATTTCTGCTTTCATTTATTTATGTACCTAGTAGTCATTCAGGAGCAGGTTGATCAGTTTCCATGTAGTTGAGCGTTTTTGATTGAGTTTCTTAGTCCTGAGTTCTAGTTTGATTGCACTGTGGTCTGAGAGACAGTTTGTTATAATTTCTGTTCTTTTACATTTGCTGAGGAGTGCTTTACTTCCAACTATGTGGTCAATTTTGGAATAGGTGCGATGTGGTGCTGAGAAGAATGTATATTGTGTTGCTTTGGGGTGGAGAGTTCTGTAGATGACTATTAGGTCCACTTGGTACAGAGTTGAGTTCAATTTCTGGATATCCTTGTTAACTTTCTGTCTCATTGATCTGTCTAATGTTGACAGTGGGGTGTTAAAGTCTCCCATTATTATTGTATGGGAGTCTAGGTCTCTTTGTAAGTCTCTGAGGACTTGCTTTATGAATCTGGGTGCTCCTGTATTGGGTGCATATGTATTTAGGATAGTTAGTTCTTCCTGATGAATTGATCCCTTTATCATTATGCAATGGCCTTCTTTGTCTCTTTTGATCTTTGATGGTTTAAAGTCTGTTTTATCAGAGGCTAGGATTGTAACCCCTGCTTTTTTTTGTTTTCCATTTGCTTGGTAGATATTCCTCCATCCCTTTATTTTGAGCCTATGTGTGTCTCTGCGTGTGAGATGGGTCTCCTGAATACAGCAAACTGATGGGTCTTGACTCTTTTTCCAATTTGCCAGTCTGTGTCTTTTAATTGGACTATTTAGTCCGTTTACATTTAAGGTTAATATTGTTATGTGTGAACTTGATCCTGCCATTATGATATTAGCTGGTTATTTTGCTCGCTAGTTGATGCAGTTTCTTCCTAGCATCAACGGACTTTACATTTTGACATGTTTTTGCAATGGCTGGTACCTGTTGTTCCTTTCCATGTTTAGTTCTTCCTTCAGGATCTCTTGTGGGGCAGGTATGGTGGTGACAAAATCTCTCAGCATTTGCTTGTCTGTAAAGGATTTTATTTCTCCTTCACTTATGAAACTTAGTTTGGTTGGATATGAAATTCTGCGTTGAAAATTCTTTTCTTTAAGAATGTTGAATATTGTCCCCACTCTCTTCTGGGTTGGAGAGTTTCTGCCGGGAGATGTACTGTTAGTCTGATGGGCTTCCCTTTGTGTGTAACCTGACGTTTCTGTCTGGCTGCTCTTAACATTTTTCCTTCATTTCAACTTTGGTGAATCTGACAATTATGTGTCTTGGAGTTGCTCTTCTCAAGGATTATCTTTGTGGCGTTCTCTGTATTTCCTGAATTTGAATGTTGGCCTGCCTTACTAGGTTGGGGAAGTTCTCCTGGATGATATCATGCAGAGTGTTTTCCAACTTGGTTTCATTTTCCCTGTCACTTTCAGACACACCAATCAGACATAGATTTGGCCTTTTCACATAATCCCATATTTCTTGTAGGCTTTGTTCATTTCTTTTTACTCTTTTTTTCTCTAAACTTCTCTTCTGGCTTCATTTCATTCATTTCATCTTCAATTGCTGATACATCTTTCTTCCAGTTGATTGAGTTGTTTACTGAAGCTTGTGCATTTGTCACGTAGTTCTCA
Organism: Macaca mulatta; assembly: GCF_049350105.2. Taxonomy (NCBI): domain Eukaryota; kingdom Metazoa; phylum Chordata; class Mammalia; order Primates; family Cercopithecidae; genus Macaca; species Macaca mulatta. The sequence goes on from NC_133414.1 coordinate 54,843,811, forward strand.
TGTTATGGTTTTCATCTCTATGAGTTCTTTTAAGGTCTTCTCTGCATTGATTATTCTGGTTATCCATTCATCCATTCTTTTTTCAAGGTTTTTAGTTTCTTTGTGCTGCTTACGTAGTTTCTCCTTTACCTCTGAGAAGTTTGGTCGACTGAAGGCTTCTTCTGTCAAATCGTGAAAGACATTCTCCGTCCAGCTTTGTTCCATTGCTGGCAATGAGCTGCGTTCCTTTGGAGAGGGAGATGTGCTCTGATTTTTTGAATTTCCAGCTTTTCTGCACTGCTTTTTCCCCATCTTTGTGGTTTTATCTGCCTTTGGTCTTTGATGATGGTGATGTACTGATGGGGTTTTGGTATGGGTATCCTTTCTGTTTGTTAGTTTTCCTTCTAACAGTCAGGACCCTCAGCTGTAGGTCTGTTGGAGTTTTCTTGAGGACCACTCCAGACCCAGTTTGCCTGGGTATCAGCAGCGGAGGCTGCAGAAGGTATAATATAGCTGAAAGGCAAGTGTTGCTGTCTGATTCTTGCTCTGGAAGCTTCATCTCAGAGGTGTACCTTGCCGTGTGATGTGTGAGGTGTTGATCTGCACCTAGTGGGGGATGTCTTCCAGTTAGGCTACTCAGGCAGTCTTGAGCAGGCAGTCTGTCTGTTCTCAGATTTCCACCTCCATACTGGGAGATCCACTGCTCTCTTCAAAGCTGTCTGACAGGGGCATTTACCTCTGCTGAGGTTTCTGCTTCTTTTTGTTTAGCTATGCCTTGTCCCCAGCGGAGGAGTCTACAGAGGCAGGCCGGCCTCCTTGAGTTGTGGTGGGCTCCACCCAATTCAAGCTTCCTGGCAGCTTTGTTTACCTACTTAAGCCTCAGCAATGGCGGGTGCCCCTCCCCCAGCCTCACTGCTGTCTTGCAGTTAGATCTCAGACTGCTGTGTTAGCAATGAGGGAGGCTCCATGGGCGTGGGACCCTCTGGGCCAGGTGTGAGATATAACCTCCTGGTGTGCCATTTGCTAAGACCCTTGGTAAGGCACAGTATTAGGGTGGGAATTACCCGATTTTCCAGGTGTTGTGTGTCTCAATTTCCTTTGGCTAGGAAAAGGAATTCCCTTCCTCCTTGTGCTTCCCAGGTGAGGCGATGCCTCACCCTGCTTCAGCTCTTGCTGGTCGGGCTGCACCCGTGGACCAGCAAGAACTGTCCGACACACCCCAGTGAGATTAACCTGGTACCTCAGTTGAAAATGCAGAAATCACCCATCTTCTGTGTTGCTCACGCTGGGAGCTGGCAGCTGGAGCTCTTCCTATTCAGCCATCTTGGGCACTCCCCATGGTCTTTTTAAACTGTGAAAATTACCTGGCTTCTTCCATAAAAATTTGGGTTCAGCAGGTCTAGGTTTGGGGCTAAGACTGTGTATTTTTAACTAACAGGCAAAAAGAACTTAAGGAAGAAGTTTTGTCTAGTGTGGATGAGTTTTTGGGGGATTGGTGAGAATTTCTCAAGTTTTTTTTTTAAGGGAGACAAAATAAGAAAGTGAGAAAAGAGAAATGGATTAAGTGCAGCAGTAATTTATGTGTGTGGATTTCCTTCTTACCTTCTGAGAGAAATGCAAGTGAAGGACTGAAGTTATTTTACAGTTTCTTGTGGAAGTGAGCTGTGCTTTACTGAATAAGACATCTCTCTCATACTGGATTATATGAGTCTAATGCAGTTTTAAGGAGGTAGAAACATCTTTGGATGAAGAAGGCTATAGAGAGAGACTTGTGAGTTTTAGGTACACCAGGAAAGTTTGAAGCAGCTCCCCAGGAGAATCAGGGAGGGACCTCATCACAGATATGGTACAGAGGTCCTCAGCTGTGTGTGATAATGACTGAGCTAGAATATCCTCAGTTTCTAGTAGCCCCTGTCTGAATGGTTCTGTGATTTTTTGCCAGGATTACTTAGCCACACAGTTGTAGCAGTGGAGGAAGCAGAAAGCTAGATAAATCCATGGATGGAATTTTTCAGAAGAGTAACATCGGGCATGAAGGCAAGAGAGCCGAGTGTGCTGGAAAGAGAATGATTATTTGGGGATGGTAGTTGCTTTAGCTCTCTATTGCCACAGTGTTGCTCCTAGCAAACCACCACAATCCTCAACTGCATGCATTGGTAAGCTCTTTTGCTCATGGGTCTGGGATGTGGGAAAAGCTCTAATTGCTGATGTGTCTCTGATGCTGTAGGTGGCCCTGCTGGTCTCTACTGGATTTGTTCATATTTCATGGATTTCCTGGCTGTCTGCTGACCCTGGAAGTTCTTAGGGTGACAGAATCAAAGTATGATTTCGAGGCAAAGGTACATGGCAGAGTATGCACAAATGGCAGGTTTAACATTGGGGCTATTTTTGCTGTCTCCCACAGTAGCTGCCAATACATTTTAGCATCTTTTTGAAAACGTTTCAACTTATGTTTTAGATTCTGGGGATACATGGGCAGGTTTATAACATGGGTATATTGCATGATGCTGAAGTTTGGGGTATGGATGATTCCATCACCTGGGCATGTGCATAGTACCCAATAGGTAGTTTTCAAGCCCACACCCCCTCCCTTTCCCCCTCCTCTGGTAGTCCCCACTGCCTATTGTTGCCATCTTTATGTCCACGTGTACCCAATGTTTAGCTTCCACTTACAAGTGATAATGTGCAGTGTTTGGTTTACTATTCCTGCATTAATTCACTTAGGATCATGGCCTCCAGCCACATTCATGTTGCTGCAAAGAATATGATTTTGTTCTTTTTTATGGCTGTATAGTATTCCATGCTATATATGTATTACATTTTCTTTATCCAGTCCACCATTTATGGCCATCTGTGTTGATCCCATGTCTTTGCTGTTGTGAATAATACTTTTACCATCATTTGAAAGCATACCTTTATAAGGGAATACTTTGTACAGATAAAACAAAATATAGAGAAAAGTCATTCCGATCTTTTTTATTTAAAATGCTTGATATTACTACCTAATAAAACCTCAACCATCTAAAATAAAACCTCAACTATCTTAAGCAACTAATGCAAGAAATACTATTCTTTCATTGTTCTTTTTATCATGAGCCCTGTGTGTACGTATCTCTTTTATGGATCTCAATCAGGATTCATTCAGCATTTTCAAGATAGAAAATGTGAGAGTTATAATTAAATTCTGCCTCTCTAAAATCATTTCTGGTATTAAGTTTCCTTCAGGACATTCTTTTTTTGAAAAATGAGTTAAGATATGCAAAATAACTTTGTACTTTATCTTCACTATAAAAGCGCCTGGAGTGAACTTCTTCTCTACTCAGGCTAAATTGTTAATTAGTTCAAGGTACACCAGAGATGTGATCTTGGAATCTTCTGATAGCCAACGTTTATTAAAACAGTAGTCATTGGTCTCGATTAGATTTTTGTATGTATGTGGGGGGTGGGGGGCAGTGGGCAGCTTAGAGTAATTTTAATGTGTTATAAAGACAAGTGTTGGATGGGTGCAGTGGCTCATACCTGTAATCCCAGCACTTTGGGAGGCCAAGGAGAGCAGATCACATGAGGTCATGAGTTTGAGACCAGCCTGGCCAATACAGTGAAACCCCATCTCTACTAAAAACACAAACAAAACAAAACAAAACAATCAGCCGGGCATGGTGATGGGTGCCTATAATTCCAGCTACTTGGGAGGCTGAGGCAGGAGAATCACTTGAACCCAGGAGGCGGAGGTTGCAGTGAGCCGAGATCATGCAGCTGCACCCCAGCCTGGGCAACAGAGTGAGTCTAAAAAAAAAAAAAAAAAAAAAACTAGTATGGAAGATTTTGACAATAGTTGGCTACCTAACAAAACCCACTAACACCACTTTAAATCAGAATTTTGTGAAGGGTATGGCCTCATCTTGAGACATACTCTTTTTCATCCTCATGTGCACACTTGATTTCTCTACAGCTGACACTGTTTAGGAGTCCTATTATATACTTTCATAAGCTCTTACCCTTCTTCTGTTACAGAAGTTGCTTGCAATTCTTGGTGTGATTTGACTGGGATTCCTTCCCTACTGGAAGGTGAGATTCATGGGGGCCGAGCTCTCTGAGCTCTGCTCATGTTACTGGAATCTCAGCCACTGACACAGAGCAGGGCCTCAGTGAACAGGTGCATGAGATCCTTCTTCACAAGGACAAAGTAGGTACCTGCTTGCCTTGAGTGATTTAAAGCATTTTAAGACATGCTTTGCTGCCTCTAGATATTTCTCTGGTTAGATCCCCACAAAGATATCTGTAACATTAAGCTCTGGGACCACGTGAGAGCAGACTAGCTGCTCACAGATTCCTGAAAGAAATGCAAAACCTTTTCTCTGTTCCCAGGTACTCAGCTTACTTTTCCCCCCTCCATCTCTTTTTGCCTTGCCAACATGGAAACTGGAAACCCCATGGAATTATTTCTCCCAGCTCTTATCTCTGAGGGTAGAACTCAATCACCACCCACCCTTAGTTGCTGTTTCTGCAGAGCTAGTCGCAATAGAATAGCAATAATTTGCATCTCCAAGCTTCTGTGACCTGGATGCATGGCATTTTCTGAGACTCTGGCCTCAAGGGTGCACAGCTCCCCTGCAGGTTGCCCCTCTGAGTCCCTGCTGGGCTTTGGGCTGGACAGCTCTGCCTTCCTGGCCCTAGGGACATCCCTGTGATTGACATAGCTTGGCTTCAGTGAAAAAACACAAAGTGCCAGTTTTTCACTTCGGTTTATTTTTTTCCCTTCCTTTGCAAACAGAAGAAAAACTATTTTCCCCTTGTGCTTTATCAAAAGATATACATATATATGTTTTAGTTGACATATTTAAAGCAAGAGAATAGGATCACTTCTTCCCACAGCCTCTTAGCTTGTAGACAGGGCCTTTTAAAAAATATTCATACATTTAAAGATATGTGGAAACACACAGCTACAACGACAGGTTTTTCAATTCACAGATTTTTTTTTTCTAATCTGCCTCCAGCACCCTGAGTGAACATTACTGGAAGCCTCAGGAGAGAGTCTCCAGCTAGATCTGCATTTGTACAACTGTTGGGATTCTGCCTCCGTTTAAGTCTTAAATTAGCCATTGACAGGTTTACAACAAAAAGCCAAGACGGAACTCTCCCAGCTTTTCAAGCCTGGGAACAAGTAGAGATAAACAAAGATAGTAGTGTTTGAGGCAAATGCACTGTCTTTAAGCTAGAGTGGAGTCCGTTTAGGTGAGTACTTTTCCAGGAGTTTTGTTAGCGATCTGGGGAAGGTTGAACACTTTCAAACCTGTGTGTTTCCTTCTCTGACCTTTATAAATAGGGAATATCTAAACAGGATGTTAAGGAGATTTCCTGTCAGCTATAATTAAGCAAAAGGGATGGAAGGTTTTTATTCCTTAGTCCTCAACTTGTTCTTAGTCAGATATCTCTGACCCCATGACAAAGTCCCAAAGGGAAATTTCATCTTCTTGGTGTTGGGTTGGGGCCTGTGGTCTAAAAGTAGGTGGTGAAGTTAAAGAGAAACAGCCTTAAACTGTTTTCTCCTTCCTTCCTTCCTTCCTTCCTTCCTTCCTTCCTTCCTTCCTTCCTTCCTTCCTTCCTTCCCTCCCTCCTTCCTTCCTTCTTTCCCTCCCTCCCTCCTTCCTTCCTTCCTTTTTGGCCACTCCTTGTTTTCCCCCAAATCATCTTGTTCTTCTGTTTTTGGAGGTGATCGTCATTATTTAATGAAATCTGTCTTTTATGGTAAGATCAGCAGCAGCATGTCAAAAGCCTGCCTACTAGGTTCTTTGGTTGAGATAACTTCAATATCCTGAACCCCTGTGTATTATTATAGGAGAATGCACTGTTAATTATCAGCCAATAACTTATTTATTATGTACTTACTGTAGTGTTTGTCGAGCCCTGTAAGAAAGATGTAAGTGAATAAAATCTAGTCCCTGCCTTCAAGAAACTTCTAATTTAGGGAAGAAAAGCAATACACATCTAAAGAGATAACTATAACAAGACAATTAGTACCACGTGTGGCTTAGACAGGGAGGCGTTTAAGGGCAGTGCTGTCACAATATGGCCCCTTACAACTCTGCTGACTATTTTTTCTGTGCTTGTGATCACTGACAGTCTGTGGCCTGGAGTTTCTGTAAAAGTGTTAATCATAAATGTCAGATTTCTGTTTGTGGCAAAGCTGTGAAATTCAGCACTAGCAAGGTATTTCAAAGTTCCAGATGAAACTCCTTGAGGTACCTTGTGAAAGGACCCATATTTTCTAAAGCGACTTGGAGTGAAATTCAATGTCTGGCAAAAGATCCCCTCTGGGTGAAGTATGGGAAGTGCTCTCTCTTCTCCCCTCTCTTTTATTCTCATTCCCTTTTTGTCTCACCTCTCCCTCACTTCCTCTGACCCTGTTGATCATTTTAGTAGCTTTCCCAGTCTAATTGGGATCCTCTGCAACAGAGGGTCAGCGAAGGCTGGAAGAGAAAGGAGGGATATTCTCAATGAGGAAGGTGGGATCCTATTACAGAGGCAATTTGCCCATAAGTGAAATTTCATGTCTAACAAATGCACTGCCCTGTTGCAAATCCACTGCAATTAAAACTCAACTTCATCATCTGACTGTACTCAATGAATTAGAGTAACTCTTGGGATATAATTTTGTGTGTTCTCATTATAATTGCTAAATCATAAAGTCCATCAATTCACCCTGGGTCTGTAGAGCATTAATATTTAATAATGAAGTAATGAAGTTCTACTATGGTGGGAAATCCACTCAGTTCTTCTTCTTCCAAGATATTTCCATTAACCCTTAATGAATGAAATATGTAGAGTCTCAAGGAGACAGATTTTCTGGTTCTTCTGGATACTCAATTAGTTTGTACAAGGTAATATTTAAGATGACTGGGCAAGGCTTCTGTAGGAGTGGAAGAGGCTGAAAGAATCATAGCAAAGCACAAGGCAGGATGGTTGTGGGTGTGTGGGTTGGTTTGTTTTTATTTTAGAACTTTGAAGACAACATCACGGAGCAGAAAAAAGGGGACACGGGATAGGTATATACCTGCTGGAAAGGTATGACCTCTTGGGTTGGCTTTTGATAGGCAATTACCAGTGTTAGAATTACATTGTAGAACTTTGAAATCTAGTTATGAGGTGAAATACATGGAAGTTAAATGTAAAATGTGACTCTTTTGACAACACTGATTGTTGTTGCCACTAAAATCGAATCCTCTTTTTGTTGGTGATACTGTTTACATAGAGGTAGATTTTCCTTACACATATTTTTCTTACACTTTTCATAGCCGTAGGATGAGTGTGATACTTTTTATTTAATAGTATAAACTCAGTGGTGGTGTAGGTCCCAGATCTCCTAGGAAGGAGGAAGAAACCTTAATCTTCTCTACCTAAGTGGATAAGCATTCTCTACATCTCTAGTCATAGTTGTTTCTGGAGCTCTTGGTGTGGGAGAATACATAGTGATCTCAGGACAGGAAATGGCTAGCCCTCAACTGAAGCCATCATCAGTGAAGGTGAAAAATCTTAACTTCAACAGTAGAAACCATGTGGTTGTCAGGTTTTCAGGAAAACAAAGAGGAGATTAAATGTGTGGGTAGTATAGGAGGGGTGACTTGGTATGGGTTGGGAAAAGCAGACACAACTTCATTTCCTTGAGCAGTTTCCATTGTAATCAATGTGTTGGGTCAGCACCAACCTCTTTACCTGAGATAAAATATTTAATGCATGTTTGTGTCAGCCTCGGAATATGCTTTGCCCTCTTAGGTTTATATTTTTGAGTTTAGGGTCTGAGTTACATCCAAAAACTAGTGGCCTAGCCTTAGGCCAACCTCTTCCATGAGGTGTTTTTTGTTTGTTTGTTTGTTTGTTTTGTTTTTTTCTTTTGACAGAGTATCACTCTGTCACCCAGGCTGGAGTGCAATGACGCGACCTCGGCTCACTGCAACCTCTACCTAACGGGTTCAAGCGATTCTTCTGCCTCAGCCTCCCGAGTAGCTGGGATTACAGGCATGCACTACCATTCCGAGCGAATTTTTTAAAATATTTTTAGTAGAGATGGGGTTTCACCGCGTTAGCCAGGATGGTCTAAATCTCCTGACCTCATGATCTGCCTGCCTCCGCCTCCCAAAATACTGCGATTACAGGCGTTGAGCCACCGTGCCCGGCCCTAGTTTGAGTTTTATATCCAGATTTTGGTGGAGCCACCAAAATCCACAGCCTCTGAGGACCTAATTATATGAAGTTTTCAGAAGTGAAACAAAATTCAGGAGTGTGATCAGAGAAAAGGCTCCATTTTCCCCCTCACTGATGCCCTCCCTAGTCCTGGGGAAATTAACATGGTGAACGGCTGTTTCTGAGCTTCTCTGGGCAGTTGATTGTACAAAATGTGGGGAGTAAGGCAAAATCACAGGTTCTCTTCCTGCAGTAAATAATCTGGAAACGATCCTCTCTTTTATAAAAATATTCCACAGTGATCAATGTGAAGCAGGTTATCGAGAGCATGCATTCTCAGCAGGGGTGACTTACCCCCAAGGAGCAACAACTGCTCCTTGAGGCAGGGCAAAAAAAAAACTCACTCAATGGTGCATAGGCTTCCAGGGGGCCAGAACACACGGCACTGCTTCAGAGCACATCAGCATTCAAGTGTTATGGATTGAGTGGGGTTGCAATTAGGAAAAAAGAAATCTCTAAAAAGGCTTTTTAAGGGTACCATAATAAAAATATGGTTAAAAAGCACTGATCTAGGGTAAGGTATGATTTTAGGAGCTGCAGCATTGATATCTATTTGGGGACTTCTCCATGGAGCATTGACACAATTCATAACTTTTCCAAAAGGAAATAGAATCCAGGAATCTTTGATATAGACAGAGTTCAGTATCTAAAACTAACATTAAGAAAAATATTTAAAAAAATAATATCATCCTTGGGGCACAGGAGTCTTACTATCTCTGAAGTATTCCCTCGAGTACATTTTAAAAAAGGACAATGTTCAGATCCAAGAGGCTGGACAGAAACAAGTGCCTGATGCGTTAACCCTGAGGATGAATGTGAGCTGTCTTGGTATCTATGGGAAAAAGATCGATTATCTGGTACATAGTTCTGTGTGGGTTTCTGAAAGTGGACACATTTTACTCTAGATCTAGACTTTTAAACTACATATTGGTAAATGTTGACAATTGAGAACACTGCTTCTGTTTTATAATGTAGTATAATCCAAGAGATTTGTCTGTATTTATAGAGGTTCTTTTCAGAGGTAACCAAATCAAACTCTTTAAAACTATTGCCATTTGCATTTCCAGTAATTTTAACTAATTTAGTTTAATATTATTTAATTTTTTATTGGATAATCTTGATATACAATATCCAAGCTCTCTAGATTTTACTCACCATCTATTATTTTGCTTGCACAGAATAATGAAATGGTATTATTTTTGAGTATATTCAAAAATCTTTCTTTAGAAGTGATTATATTTTTATAAGAAGGTGTTAATTGTTTGGTTCTTATCAAAACCTAGTAGTCGTTTCTAGAAAAATTATTGATAATGTTGTAGGAGAATAGTATTAAAGATAGAAAGCTTATACCCCCTAATTTCACCATAGGAACTTAAACTTAGATAAATGAAGGCTTGGCTCTACTTCTGCAGAAATTGCCGTATAGACAATTCTGGCCTAAAGTGAAGGGAAAATTGTTTCTGTTTAGATTTAAAATTTGTGAAGCAAACTCTTGTAGGCCTAAATAGGAGTTAAAATAGACTACTATCTTTTGCCCAATGAATCTCATAAAAATAATTGAATAGGTACTGAAAAGAATATTATTTAATATCAAATTTCAATCTTGATCTTTAATACGGCAAGTACAGGAAAATTATGAAGGGCCTTAAGAGAAATCATTCTGAAAATAAATCAGACCTCTGATATCCAGTCTCGTATATAAGAAGCTTGGAAGTCATACCATAACCCCATCTTAATACCAAGTAAAAAGATGAACAAACTGAAATTCAAAAACTCTTTCTAGAATCTTCAGATAAGGGAGGACATAGGGCAAGCCTCTTCATCTTAGATTGGAGAGACAAACAGACAAATACAGAGAATTACAACCTGCCAGAGTAGAGAGCCACAAGCAGAAACATCCGAGGAAACAAGCACAAGGGCATGGAAACCTGAATTGTAATTGACGAATTGGTGAAGGCTCAGTATGGACAAGTCTGAGAGTTAAGAACTCTGGGGGGGGGGGGGCAGTCATAGGGGCACCCTCCTATCATTGCAATTTTGTGAGTTTCGCCTCTAGAATCTCAACTCTTCTTAGTTCTCACGGTGATTATCTGAGAAAAATCTTCTCATGCTTCCAGCAGAGAAGAAAAATTAACCATTTTGAAATATGCCAGAAATGTCTATTCTTGAAAGGCCTGCCCACAGGGGAAACTATCTTACCAGTGCCTAACCAACCTGAGGGAAGGCAGATTCCTATTTCCAGCCCCTTCTAGCAATCCTGTCTCACATAAGTAGACAGAAAACTGAGAAGCACTGGCAAAGTCCACAGACCAGGGGCACAGGCTCACCGTAACCTAATCATAAAACTACATTGCACTTTCCTTCCCTATGCCCCTTAACTACTACATCACTGCATGCCTCATTACCAAACTTCCTTAAATAGGAATAAACTAGGTATTGATGGAACGGATCTCAAAATAATAAGACCTATGTATGACAAACACACAGCCAATATGATACTGAATGGGCAAAACCTGGAAACATTCTCTTTGAAAACTGGCGCAAGGATTCCCTCCCTCACCACTCCTATTCAACATAGTGCTGGAAGTTCTGGCTAGGGCAATCAGGCAAGAGAAAGAAAAAAGCATATTCAATTAGGAAAAGAGGAAGCCAAATTGTCCCTGTTTGCAGATGACACGACTGTATATTTGCAAAACCCCATCATCTCACCCAAAAATATCCTTAAGCTGATAAGCAACTTCAGCAAAGTCTCAGGATACAAAATCACTGTGCAAAATCACAAGCATTCCTATACACCAATAACAGACAAACAGAGAGCCAAATCGGGAGTGAAGTCCCATTCACAATTACTATGAAGAGAATAAAATACCTAGGAATCCAACTTACAAGGGATGTAAAAGACCTCTTTAAGGAGAACTACAAACCACTCCTCAATGAAATAAAAGAGGACACAAACAAATGGAAGAACATTCCATGCTCATGGATAGGAAGAATCAATATCGTGAAAATGACCATACTGCCCAAGGTAATTTACAGATTCAGTGCCATCCCCATCAAGCTATCAATGACTTTCCTCAAAGAATTGGAAAAAAAAATACTTTAAAGGTCATAGGGAACCAAAAAAGAGCCTGCATTGCCAAGATAATCCTAGGCAAAAAAACAAAAACAAAAACAAAAACAAAAACAAAAAAAACAAAGCTGGAAGAATCATGCTACCTGACTTCAAACTATACTAGAAGCCTACAGTAATGAAAACAGCATGGTACTGGTACCAAAACAGATATATACACCAACGGAACAGAACAGAGGTCTCAAAAATAACAGCACACATCTACAACCATCTGATCTTTGACAAACCTGACGAAGACAAGCAATGGTGAAAGGATGCCCTATTTAATAAATGGTGCTGGGAAAACTGGCTAGCAATATGTAGAAAGCTGAAACTGGATCCCTTCCTTACACCTTATACAAAAATTTAATTCAAGATGGATTAAAGACTTAAATGTTAGACCTAAAACCATAAAACCTCTAGAAGAAAATCTAGCCACAATACCATTCAGCACATAGGCATGGGAAAGGACTTCATGCCTAAAACACCAAAAGCAATGGCAACAAAAGCCAAAATAGACAAATGGGATCTAATTAAACTAAAGAGCTTCTTCACAGCAAAAGACTACTACCATCAGAGTGAACAGGCAACCTACAGAATGGGAGAAAATTTTTGCAATCTACTCATCTGACAAAGGGCTAATATCCAGAATCTGCAAAGAAGTTAAACATGTTTACAAGAAAAAACGCCATCAAAAAGTGTGCGAAGGATAGGAACAGACACTTCTCAAAAGAAGACATTTATACAGCCAACAGACACATGAAAAAATGCTCATCATCACTGGTTACCACAGAAATGCAAATCAAAACCATAATGAGATACCATCTGACACCAGTTAGAATGGTGATCATTAAAAAGTCAGGAAACAGATGCTGTAGAGGATATGGAGAAATAGGAATGCTTTTACACTGTTGGTGGGAGTGTAAATTAGTTCAACCACTGTGGAAGACAGTGTGCTGATTCCTTAAGGATCTAGAACTAGAAATACCGTTTGACCCAGCGATCTCATTACTGGATATATACCCAAAGGATTATAAATCATGCTGCTATAAAGACACATGCGCACGTATGTTTATTGCAGCACTATTCACAATAGCAAAGGCTTGGAACCAACCAAAATGACCATCAGTGATAGACTAGATTAAGAAAATTTGGCACATATGCACCGTGGAATACTATGCAACCATAAAAAAGGAGGAGCTCATGTCCTTTATGAGGACATGAATGAAGCTGGAAACTGTCATTCTCAGCAAACCATCACAAGGACAGAAAACCAAACACTACATGTTCTCACTTACAGGTGGGAATTGAACAATGAGAACACTTGGACACAGAGTGGGGAACATCACACACCAGGACCTGTTGTGGGGTGGGGGCTGGGGGGAGGGATAGCATAAGGAGAAATACCTAATGTAAATTATGAATCAATGGGTGCAGCAAACCAACATGGCACATGTATACCTATGTAACAAACCTGCACGTTGTGCACATGTACCCTGGAACTTAAAGTATAATAATTTTAAAAAGTAAAGAAAAAATAAATAAATAAATAAATAAATAAATAACAGATAGGATCTTGCTTTGTCCCCCAAGCTGGAATGCAATGGCACTATCATAGCATACTGCAGCCTTGAACTTCTGGACCTAAGTGATCCTCCTGCTTCAGTCCTCTTTGTGGCTGGAACCATAGCTGTGTGCAACTATGCCTGGCTAACATTTTTACTTTTTTTTTTTTTTTGTACAGACAGGGTCTTGTTATGTTGTCCGGGCTATCCTCAAACTCCTAGCCTCAAGCCATCCTCCCACCTCAGCCACTCAACATTCTGGAATTACCAGTGGAAGCCACTATGCCCAGTCCAGATGCCCTTTTACCCAGTATATGATGTCAAATTTCTAACAAAAAAGTAGAAAGCCTACTAAAAGGGAAAAAAAAAGAAACCCCAAAACCAGCAAACAAAAAACCCAAAACAACAAAAAGTTTCAAGAAACGGAACTAGCTCACAGAACTATATTCAGATATGGCAGGTATATTAGAATTATCAGATTGGTAACTTTAAGCAACTATGATTAATATGATAAGAGTGATAATGGAAAAAATAGACAATTTGTAAGAACAGATTGGTAATATAAGCAGAGAGATGGAAAGTCTAAGAAAGAATCAAATAAAAATTCTAGAGATCAAGAAACTAACAAAAATGAAGCACGGCATTGAAGGCTCATTAGTAGACTGGATGTGGGTGAGGAAAGAATCTTGAGCTTGAGTATATTTCAAGAGAAACTTCCAAAAATGAAAGCAAAGTGGAAAAGACTGAGTAAAAAAGGAACAGAATATCCAAGAACAGTGGGACAACTACAAAAGATGTAATTATGCATAGTGGAACCCCAGAAGGAGAAGAAAGAGAGAAAGAAATAGAAGAAATATTCAAAACAATAATGAATGAGAATTTTTCTAAATTAATAAGTGACACAAAACCACAGATACAGGAAACTGAGAGAACTCCAAATAGAATAAACGCCAAAAAACTAAATCTAAGTCATATCATATCTAAATTGCAGGAAACCAAGAATAAAAAAATAAATCTTTGAAAGAAACCAGAAGAGGGAAGAATAAACCTTACTTATAGAGGAGTAAAGATGCAAATTGCAGCTGTCTTTTCAGAAACCACACAAGCAAGAAGAGAGTGGAATAAAAAGTATTGAGAGGAAAATCCTTCAACCTAGAATTCTGTATCCTGTGAAATTATCCTTCAAAAGTTGAGGAGAAAGACCTTCTCAGACCAACAAAAATTAAGGGAATTTGTTACTAGTAGACCTGCCTTACAAGAAATGTCAAGGAAAGTTCTTCAGAAAGAAGAGACATGATGTAGGTCAAGGAATCTCAGATCTACATAAAGGAATGCACAATATTAGAGAAGTAATAAGTGATGATTCAAAATCGTGATAGCAACACTCTATGTAATGGTTATAGCTTATGTATAAGTGCAGTGAATGACAGCAATGGTAGAAGGGACAGAGAGAGGAGTTAGTAATATTTTGTTATGCCCTTGAATCTAAAATCAAATTTGTTTAACAAAGATACCTGCCCTACTTGTGAAATCATATTGTACTATTTGAAAGTGGATTTGGGTTAGTTATAAGTATATATTGGAAACTGCAGGGTAAACACAAAAAAAGAAAAATGTAAAAAATGAGTGTAACCAATATGCTAAGAAAAGAGAGAAAATGGAATCATAGAAAATGATCGGTTAAAGCCACAAAAGGAAGAAACAGTGGAAAGCAAAGATAGAAAGTGACTTATGGTAGATATAAATACAACTATAACAATAATCCCAAGTACATGAAGATTAAACAACACAATTCTAAATAACACATGGTTCAAAGACATTTCAAAAGAAATTTTAAAAATTGAACTACATAACCATACACCTGATTAAAACTTGTAGAATACAGAGAAAACACTATTTAGAGGAAAATTGGAGGAAATGTGTAACATTCAACGCATATATTAGAAGACAAGAAAGATCTGAAATCAATAATCTAAGCTGCCACTTTAGAAACAAGAAAAAGAAGTGCAAATTAAATCCAATGAAAGCTGAAGAAAATAAATAATAGAAATTGGAGCAGAAATCAATGAAATTGAAAACAGAAAATCAATAGAGAAAATTCAATAAGATAAAAAGCTGTATATATTTTCTTTGAGGTGGAGTCTCGCTCTGTTGCCCAGACTGGAGTGCAGTGGTATAATCTCGGCTCACTGCAAGCTCCACCTCCCAGGTTCAGGCCATTCTCCTGCCTCAGCCTCCGGAATAGCTGGGACTACAGGTGCCTGCCACCACGTCCGGCTAATTTTTTGTATTTTTAGTAGAGACGGGGTTTCATTGTGTTAGCCAGGATGGTCTGTTTTTTGTTTTTTAAAATACCTCTATGAGGTCTGCATCCTCCTAAAATTAAACCAAAGACATTACAAAAAAAGGAAGCTACAAATCATCGTCTCTCATGAACAGAGATCACAAAATTCTCAACAAAATATTAGCAAATTTTATCCAACAATTATGAAAAGAATGACATACCATGACCCACTAGGATATATCCCTCATCTGAAAAGCTGGTTTAACAACCCAAAATGAATGTAAGTAATCTATCTCAACAGGCTAAACAGGAATAACTGCATGATTATATATATAGAACCATAAAAAGCATTTGCAAAATTCTACGCTCGTTCATGGTAAATCTTCAACTTGAAAAAGACATCTATGAAAAACCTATAGCTAACAACACACTTAATGATGAGAAACTAGAAGCTTTCCTGCTGAGATCAGGTAAGAGGCAGGGATGTTCTTTTCTCATCACTCCTTTTCAACACTTTTGGGAAGTTGAGCTAATACAATAAGAAAATAAAAGGCGTACCTATTGGGAAAACATAAAACTATCTTTGTTTGAAGAACACATGATAATCTAGGTAGAAAATCTGAAAGAATCAACAAAATACTCCTTAATTATAACAAGATTGTAGGTTGCAAAGTGAATATACAAAAGTTAATTATTTTCCTGTATGCCATCAATGAACAAGTAAAATTTCAAATTGAAAACGCAAAGTCATTTTCTTTAGCATTTGCAAATATAAAATACCTAGGTATAAATCTAGCAAAATGTGTACAATATCTATATGAAGAAAATGACAAAACTCTGGAAGAAATAAATAAATTGAGAGATATTCCATGTTCATGGATTTAAAGGATCAATATTGTCAAGTTGTCACTTTTCCCAAGTTGAGGTACAGAGTCAACACAATCCAGTCAAAATCTCAGTAAATTTTTTTTTCGGTATGAAAAACTAATATTAAAGTTTATATGGAGAGTCGAAGATCTAGAATCAGCAATATGTTACGGAGGGAGAAGAACAATAGTGGAGGTCTGACAATATTTGACTTCAAGACTTCCTATAAAGCTATGGCAATCAAGACAAAGTGGTGTTGGAAAATGAATGTCCAGTAAATCAATGAAACAAAATAAAGATCTCAGAAACAGACCATAAATGTCATCAACTGATCTTAGGTAAAGAAACAAAAGCAATGTAATTAAGCAAAGATAATATTTTCAACAAATGGAGCTGGAATATTTGGTCATCCATGTGCATAAAAATAAATTTAGATATAGGCTTTAAGCTCTTACCAAAAAAATGCACTCAAAATGAATTATAGACCTAAATGTAAAGAGCAAGCTTAGTAAAACTCCTAGAAGATAACAGGAGAAAATCTAGGTGACTGACAGTATGGCTATGAATTTTTAGATTAACACCAAAAGCATGATCCTTGAAAGAAATCATTGATAGGCTGGACTTTATTTAAAAACTTCTGCTCTGCTGAAGAACCTGTCAAAAAAATAAGCCACAGATTTGGAGTAAATAGTTGCAAAAGATCTATCTGATAAAGGACTTTATCCAAAATAGACAAAGAGCTCTTAAAATTCAACAATAAGAAAGTAAACACTGTGATTTAAAAATGGGCAAAACACTTGAACAGGTGCCACATCAAAGGAGATCAACAGACGGCAAGTGAGCAATTGAGAAGATGCTCCGCATCATATCCCATTAAGGAACTGTAAGTTAAAACAATAGCGAGATGCCATAAGATGCCTATCAGAATCACCAAAATTCTAAACACTGGCAACATCAGGTGCAGGGGAGGATGTAGAATAACAAGAACTCTCATTCACTGCTGGTGGGAATGAAAATGGTACAGCTATTTTGAAAGATGGTTTGGCAGTTTTTACAAAACTACACACTCTTGCCATATGATACAGTAATCTCTTTACTGTGTACTTGAATGAGTTGAAAACTTATGTCCATACAGAAACCTGCACATTGATGATTACAGCAGCTTTTTAAAGAATTGCCAAATCTTAGAAGCAACTGAGATATCTTTTAGGAGGTAAGGGGATAAACATATTGTGGTACATCCAGATGATGAAATATTATTCAGTGATGCAAAGAAATTATCCATAAAGAGGAAACCTAAATGCATAATACCAAGTGAAGGAAGCCAATCTGATAAGGCTGCACACTGTATGATTCCAAGTATGACAACCTGGAAAAGGCAAAACTATGGAAGCAGTAAAAGAGTCAGTGATTGCCAGGGTTTAGTGAGGAAGGCGGCATGAATAGTCAGATCACAGGGGAGTTTCAGGGCGGTGGAACTGTTCTGTATGATATTGTAATAGTAGGTACATATCGCTGCCCATTTATCAGAATCCATAGCATGTACAACACCAAGAGTGAACCCTAGTGTAAACCATGTGTAAACCATGGACTCTGGGTGATGATGATGTGTCAGTGTAGGTTCATCAGTTGTAACAAATGCACCACTCTGGTGGGGGATGTTGATAATGGAGGTTGGGCATGTTGGGGGAGGGGTAGAGGCTAGATGAGAATTCTCTGTACTTTCTTCTCAGTGTTGCTGTGGGACAAAAACTACTTTTTAAAAAAAATAAAATCCATATAGACAGGTCATGGTGGCTCACACCTGTAATCCCAGAACTTTGGGAGACCGAGGTGGGTGGATCTCTTGAGGCCAGGAGTTTGAGACCAGACAGGCAAAATTGGGAGACTCCATCTCTACAAAAACAAAAATCTAGCTAGGCGTGGCAGGGTGCATGTGTAGTGCTAGCTATTCAGGAGGCTAAGCGGAGACGCCAGGAGGTTCAGACTGCAGTGAGCTATGACTGTGCCACTACACTCCAGCCTGGGCAACAGAGTGAGATCTTATTAGAAAGAAAGGAAGAAAAGGAGAGAAAGGAGGGAAGGAGGAGAATGAGGGAGGGAAGGAAGACAGGCAAGCAGGCAGGCAGGCAGGATTGGTATATAAAGAAGTAAATCAGATAACTTTTACTGGAAATCTAACAGAACAAATGTCTACACAGATATATATGTAAATGATCATAGTCACTTCATTCATCATAGCCCAAAATTGGGGGGAAAATTGATCTTTTGTCCTAAGCCCAGCTTGGTCAGGGAGACCCTAACCCAGTGGCACTAGAGGAATTTAAGTCATACTCACAGAAATACAGCAGTGTGAAATGGGAAATCAGGGGTCTCACAGCGTTCAGAGCCGAGAGCCCAGAACAGAGATTTACCCATGTATTTATTAAGAGCAAGGCAGTCATTATCATTGTTTCTATAGATATTTGATTAACTAAAAGTATCCCTTATGGGAAATGAAGGGATGGGCTGAAATAAAGGGGTGGGTCTGACTAATTATCTTCAGCAGGAACATGCTCTTAAGGCACAGATCACTCATCCTATTGTTTGTAGTTTAAGAACACCTTTAAGCGGTTTTCCGCCCTGGGTGGGCCAGGTGTTCCTTGCCCTCATTCTGGTAAATCCACAACTTTCCAGCTTGGGCGTTAAGACCATCATGAACATGCCACAGTGCTGCAGAGATTTTGTTTATGGCCAGTTTTGAGGCCAGTTTATGGACAGATTTTGGGGGGCCTGTAACCGACGTGTCCCTCTTCTTTGATTTGCAAATCGATAAAAGCAAAGTCAGCTTTGTCATGGTGAGCTACTTCTTGCAGGAGTCAGGATCCACATCTGCAAACTATACAAAGACAAACAACATAGATTAAAAGCATAATCATCATTGAAATTACAGAGCTTCCAAGTGTTTTTATCAATTTTAATGTGTTACTAGCTGCTAATCTGTCTGTGGCTCCTTTAAGCACTCCAGTTCTTGGCATTAAGGTCAGATATGCCTGGGATGCTTTAAATATTTATTCTTTAATTTTGCAATATCCAAAGACAAGTTTGTAGAGTGTCCTTCTAGATACTTTTTTATTCTTTCCCAAATTTTGATCTTATTAAGAGCTATCAGCAGTTTCCTCAAATCCTTGTGTTTAGCTCCTACAGCAGGCCATATCACTTGAGGTTGCAGTGCCACTATACTGCCATGTTTCCAGATAAAAGAACTTTTGCTGTACTTCTTATCATTTCTACCAACTGATCATTTTCTTCAGATCATCTGAACATAGCGTGGCGTGGCACAGACAAAGAGGGGCAATTCAAGCTAAACATCCTCTTAGGGGACCAATTAACAATGATTCCATAGGAATCATTGTGCAGCACCTCTGCCTGTTCTGCAATGCAATCTTCCTAAACAAGTAAGTTCATTATTTCTGGCCAGGTTCAATTTTGTTTACAAATAGGTTTTTGAGGGTGGTATGCCTCAATTATAGGAGCAGATATATTATGCTAAATACTGAAATAAGAAAGCATGTGTAACTGCATTATATGGTGATTACATCTAGGCATTATTGCCAGCCAAGATTGATAAATATGCCCAATAAGTGTAATTGTTCTCTGTGTCAGCCCTTGTTGAAGGAATACTCATGGCAATGGTGATCGTTGCTATCATAGCTACCATTAAATTACTCACTGTGACTGACTGTCCTGCTTTCCTCAGGTTTTCTTCTGCCATCTGTGACACCTTCTTAATCTGTCCCCAGGTGGGTGGCTGTGTTCAACGGGTGTTGCTTGTGACAGTCAGGGTCCTCCTCAGCCTCAACATGGCTGCAAACAGGGGGTCCTCGGGATCCTCCCAGAATTCCATCTTCCTTGGCATCTGGCTCATGGTAAGGTTTCAGGTGTCTTAAAGGTGTCCAAATTGGCTGTTGATTTTGACCTGGAGAAATAAGCATAACCTCTACCCCAAGTTATTATTTTACCTATTTCCCAACTTCTTGTTATTGGATCTCTCCACCAAATCAATTGTTCTGCTTCTGTCTTTGCAGTTGGTTTCTGTAGATGCTCTTCAGCTGCTGATAACATCTGGACTTTGGACAGGCTCAAAAAATTTAAAGTTAATGCTAGATTCAATTGCATCTGTGAGGTTCCATATTCTCTATTTCCCCCTTTCTGCTTCTGCAACTGCTGTTTTTGGGAAAGATTCATTCTTTTCACTATGGCTTGTCCTTGAGATTTGTATGGGATACCAGTAATGTGTTTAATATTCCACATAGAGAAAAATGTAGCTAAAGCTTGGCTAGTATAGCCTGGGGCATTGTCTGTTTTAATAGAAGCTGGAATGCCTGTCACCACAAAACATTGCAAAAGGTGACATTTAATACAGGCAGAAGACTCTCCTGATTGGCATGTAGCCCAGACAAAGTGAGAAAAGGTGTCCACACATACATATACATAAGCTAGTCTCCCAAATGAGGGAACATGTGTGACATCCGTTTGCCAAAGAGAGTTAGGTTCCAATCCTTGAGGATTAACTCCTACTGTAAAAGATGAGGAATGTACCATTTGGCAAGTTGGGCATCGTTGCATAATAGCTTTAGCCTCTTTCCAGGTATTGCTGTATCTGCATTTGAGACCAGCGGTATTAACATGGGTTAAACTGTGAGTGTGTCTAGCATTATATATTGGATTAGCAACTAGGTGATCAGCCATTTGATTCCCTTCAGTCAAAGGTCCTGGAAGAGGTGTATGAGCCCTAATACGAGTGATGTAAAAAGGGTGCATTCTACTCCTAACTGCTGTTTATAATAGGGTAAATAAAGTCATCAGTTGTTTCTCTCTATGAAATTGTAACTTAGCATTTTCAATTAACTGTGTGGAATTAACCATGTATGAAGAATCAGAAATCACATTAATAGGCATATCAAAATCAGTCAATGCCTCAATTACTGCTACAAGCTCCTCTTTTTGAGCTGAAGTACAGGATGTCTGAAAAACTTTACCTTTTGATCCAGAATAAGAAGCTTTACCATTACTAGACCCATCTGTAAAACAATAAAAACACTTAGCAAGCTGCAGGTTGTTTACCACAGGAATTGTAAATGTAACCCATTTACAGTCTCATTCAGCTAGAGGGATAAGTAAAGAAACAGTCTTTTAAATCTATGACTATTAAAGGCCAGTTTTTTTGGAATTATAGCAGGAGAAGGCAGTCCTGGATGTAATGCTCCCATAGGTTGTATAACTGAATTGATAGCTCTTAAGTCAGTTAACATTCTCCATTTACCTGATTTTTTCTTAATTACAAAATCTGGAGAATTCCAAGGGGGAAATGTTGGAGCTATGTGCCCATTTTCTAGTTGTTCAGTAACTAATTTCTCTAAAGCCTCCAGTTTCTCTTTACTTAGCAACCATTGTTCTATCCAAATTGGCTCATCTGTTAACCATTTTAAAGGCATAGGTTCTGGAGGCTTAACAATGGCCACCATCAAAAATGATATCCTAAACCTTGGCAGAAACTTTGTCTTTCTGTTTGAAGCAGTTCTTTCAAAACTTGCAATTATTTTCTAGTCCCATACCAAGGACATACCCCATTTCATGCATTGTATGTTGACTTTGAGGGCTATATAATTGTTCTGGAATTAGAACTTGTGCTCTCCATTATTACAATAAATCTCTTCCCCATAAATTTATAGGTACAGAAGTTATAATTTGTTGAATAGTTCTTGGTTGTCCATTAGCCCCTTCACAATGCAAAATATAACTACTTTGATATACTTCATGGGCTTTAGCAACTCCAGCTATGTTAAATTGAGTGGGTTGAATTGGCCACACAGACAGCCAGTGCTGTAGAGAAATGATTGAAATGTCCACTCTTGTATCTACGAAACCTTTAAATTTCTTTCCCTGAATAGTTATTTCACAGGTAGGATGTTTATCAGTAATTTGATTTCCCAATAAGCTGCTTTGCCTTGTTTATTTGTGCTTCCAAATTCTCCTGTTCATTTAATTTCACTTTTCCCCATTCCCACGTACAGCACAATCAGGAGCTGTGCTATGCACTCTCCTGGCTCTGGTTTCCAAGGAAGAGAAGTAGATATAACAATTTGAATTACCCCATTATAATCTGAATCAATGACTCCTGTATGTATTTTTACCCCTTTTAAACTCAAACTAGACCTTACTAAAAGTAATCCTATTGTCCCTGCTGGCAAGGATCCACAGACTCCTGTAGGGACCTTTTGTGGGTGTTCCTCCAGCAGAAGGCTCACAGCTTTTGTGCAGCATATATCTACTGTAGCACTACTGGCTGTGGCGGGGGACAGACATTGTACAGGGATAAGGGAATGGCCTTAGCTGGAAATGCTCCAGTTTAGAACAGGGCCTAGGACAGGTCCCTCATGGCATTTCCCAAAATCAGGTTCCCTTCTTTATCAAACTTAGAGAGACACTGATTAGTCCAGTGTTTTCCTTTTTTGCATTTTGGACATATTTCAGGGTCACCAGTTTTTTTTCCCCCTCTCTGGTGGCCTGACTCTGATTTTTTTCTACATTCTTTTTTAGTATGACCATGCTTCCCGCAGTTAAAACAAGTTCCAGGAAATGGAATATTTCCTTTTTCCACTTTCAGTCCTGCCATTGCCTGTGCTAGCAGAGTAGCTTTATGCAGATTACCCCTGATACTATCACAGGCCTTGATATAATCAACTAAATGTGTTTTCCCTCTGATAGTTCTCACAGCACCCTGGCAATTGGGATGGGCATTGTTGAAAGCTAATAACTGCAATACTATATCCTGACTCCTGTAACTGAGCTATAAAATCAATGGGTCCCTGTTTTATAGCACTAAAGGAAGGTGGTCTCCACCTGAAGTGATTTTTTTCCCAAGCTGTTAATGCACACTCTTCTAAGTTGTTCTATGGCCTCATCCTGCATGACCACTTGTGCGTCTAAACCAGCCCAGCCACCAACCCCCAAAAGTTGGTCTGCAGTGCTACTAATTTGAAGTTGGGCCTGGGCATTGCGAGCAGCCTGAATGGAAGCTTCATCTGCCCAACAAGTTTTAAATTGTAAGAACTGAGCAGGAGTTACACAAGCTCAAGTAAGAGTGTCCCAGTCAGTAGGAATCATCTGACTGGAAACAGCAACATTCTTTAACAGTTCCATTACAAAAGGAGAACCTGGTCCATACTGATTTATAGCTTGTTTAAATTCTTTGAGTAATTCAAAAGGAAAAGGCTCAAATGTAGCTATAATATTTCCCTATTGATCTGGGGAGTGTATTCTAACAGGGAACTGCTAAGCCTCTAAATCACCCTCTCATCTAGCTTACTGAATTCCTGCCTGAATAGAAGTAAGAGTTGTTGCTCGAGGTGCTGCTCAAACAGTCACTGGGGCAACTACTTTTCACCCAGTGTCCTCTGGAAAAGAAAGATCTGGAGGTTCTTTTTCTTCAAAATAATAAGGACGGGGTGCAGAAGGGTAGGGACGAACCGCTCCCTCCTTTGCCGCTTTAGCTTTAGCTGGCAAATAAACCTGTTCTGTAACCTCTTCTGTTAGTTTACTCTACTCTCCTTCCTCCTCATTATCAGTGTGAAAAAGTTCCAAGGTGGAACAAACCACAGCCACACTTGTCCCATTGTTACCCTGATGCTTCTGAGCTCCCCTTCTTACTCACCGTGGGGATTGCTTTAAGAGTACTTGGGTGTCCTCCAGCTAGTTCCACGTTCTCCAACCATTGCTCTTGTAACCCTTCGACCTAGATTTGAGCCCCAATGTATGGGCACCACTTACCAAGACCAGCTTGGCCAGGGACACTCAAACCCAGTGGCATTAGAGGAATTAAAGGCACACACACAGAAATATAGAGGTGTGAAGTGGGAAATCAGGGGTCTCCCAGTCTTCAGAGCTCAGACCCCCAAACAGAGATTTACCCACATATTTATTTACAGCAAACCAGTCATTACTATTGTTTCTATAGATATTTGATTAACTAAAAGTATCCCTTATGGGAAATGAAGGGATGGGCCGAAATAAAGGGGTGGGTCTGGCTAGTTATCTGCAGCAGAAACGTGACCTTAAGGCACAGATCGCTCATGTTATTGTTTGTGGTTTAAGAACACCTTTAAGCGGTTTTCCGCCCTGGGTGGGCCAGGTGTTCCTTGCCCTCATTCCAGTAAACCCACAACTTTCCAGCGTGGGCGGTTATGGCCATCATGAACATGTCACACTGCTGCAGAAATTTTGTTTATGGTCAATTTTGAGGCCAGTTTATGGCCAGATTTTGGGGGACCTGTTCCCAATGCTTTTGGACTATAGATCCCAAAAAACTGAAGAAAAAAGTGATAAAACACTGACTGTTAGATTCTGAACAGGCAGCACCCTTGGTAGATATCCAGCCTGAAGCAGAATCATTGCTGAGGATCAACTGTGTGTTCCTGGATTCATAGAGATGTGAGGGCTGAATCAGGCTTGAGAAGTGGGGCCTGTCTGGCTATGAAGATGAGCTCTGTTGATGAAAGGCTGCAGCCCCATGCTGGACATGAGGATTTGCTGAATTTGCTGCATGTGGGCAGCTGAGCAGTGGCATTTTATACTTGGGATACACCTTGTGCTCTTCCACATAACACGTGATTTGCTTTCCTGTATTTTAATTGTCAGGCCAGCAACTGATGGTTAAAAACCTCACTTTGTCCTTTATCGAACATGTCAAAGGGTTGTTTCAGTTTTTCAAATTTGGATTTATTTTTGGCCTCTTCCTCCTTATTCTTATCCCTCACAGTTCATTTTTTATCAAACACTTCTCGACATTTTCTAGTTCATTCTCTCCCTCCCTCTCAGCCACAGCTACCTCAGGCCTAGCTGAAAGCATCATATTGCTCCCAGTTGCCCTCTGCCTTCCAGTTTATTCTGCAAACAGAATCCGGGATCATGTTGTTCATACTGGTTTTGATCAGGCCCTGCAATCTGATAATTCCAGAGCACATCCTAACTGCCTTTGCAATCCAGTTAAACTTGAACATGTGGCCTCTGTCAATTCTCTCTCTTCTCCTTCTCTCCATTCCTCTTTCCATATCCACAAAATTGATTCAGCTGTCTATGTCACTGCTACTGTTCTGTGATCGCATAAATCCAGTCCTGATTGTGCTTTAAACACACCGCCTTTCAAATCTAGGGCACAGCAAACACCAGTGCACATACAGGCTGTCTGTATGTTATGCTCTGATACCATATTTGTCTTCATTTGTCTTCATGGTGAAATAGAGGTGTAATGGGGCATAGGGGGCAAGGACGCTTCCCAGAAAAGATGAAGTCCAAGCTGACATTCTGTTGTTGTTGCCTCCTGTGAATTTTCCCTGAAGTAAGCTCTGTCTTTGTAGAAGCGTCAGCATAATGGGATATCTGAGCACAATGCTCGTGGACTTTCAGGATTTGATGCTTTGAGGCTACTTGCCAAGGCTACTTTTCCAGCTTCGTTGCACACTCCTCCAGTGTTTTCTCCCCCAAGTTTTGAGGTTCAGCTGCACATTGCAACAGTGTTTTCTTTCCAAGTTTTGAGGTTCAGCTGTATTGAAGTGCTTGTCATTTCTTGAGCACTTCATGCTTTCTTACGTCTCTTTTGCATCTCACGTGATGCAACTGACAATCTTATTTGTTTAGTCTTTTGTGACCTCTCACCCTGCAACCCACCAGCAAGTTAGATGGTGGCATATAGATGTTCTGCAAAAATCCTATCACTGGGTGTTCTCTGGTTTCTTGGTCCTACCCATGCCATTCTCACCTGTTCAGATCTTGATCAAGTACCAGGTTTCAAAATCATCTTTCCCTTTAACTCTAGCCCCAAAATGTCTCCCTTCTCAATTATAGTAGCTGTTGTCTTGACTACACATGTAGCATTTAACCATAACACTGTTTCCTTGTTTAATGGTGATGTGTGTACACCCTTTCTGGTGGCAGGGACTCTGGCTATATTTTATTTCCCTAAGACACTAGAATAGTGAGGGGTGGGGCTCTTGATAAACTAGGTACAAGAAGCTTGTTTTCCTTTCTTTGTGAGGGACATGTTGCTGGTTCCAGGAGCCCCCTTGATTCAGCATCTGATGTCTTAAACACTATCCCTCAGGGGTTCTAGGAATAAAGAACTCACACACTGCATGCTCTACTGCTAATGGTTCCTATTGTCAGTCTGTCTTTATCACTTGTAAGTTAATCTAATACATAAATGGGGAGAATTTCCCATACAAATAATTGTCCTATTTAAAATTGCCCTTGATTGCATTTATCTACAGTTTAACTACATCTCTCCATGACACATGCAGTTTTTTAGAAGTCATGGTGATTTACAAGTAGAAGATTCTGAATTTGATGGGCCAGGGTTTCCTGGAGTTTTTTTTTTTTTTTTTTTTTTAATTTATTTATTATTATTATACTTTAAGTTGTAGGGTACATGTGCATAACGTGCAGGTTTGTTACATATGTATACTTGTGCCATGTTGGTGTGCTGCACCCATCAACTCGTCATTTACATCAGGTATAACTCCCACTGCAATCCCACCCCCCTCCCCCCTCCCCATGATAGGCCCCTGTGTGTGATGTTCCCCTTCCTGACCAAGTCCTATTCACTACAGATCAAGCCACTGTACCTGCTTTTCCAGAAGGGTAGGGAACTCAAACTCAATCCGATGTGGTCACACTCAAGTAAACAAACACACACCTTACCCAGGGACCTAGAACAAATAACAGACAATTGGGGAAGAGGGCATGACCACTCTGGTAGATTACTTCCTCATTGTCATTTCTATTTTCAGTAGAATGGCTGATTTAACAGGTCTCTATCTCCACTGGGGACTCCTTGGTTGTGCTGATGTTTGCTGTAGTTACCAGGCTAATGGCTCCTTTGTAAGTTATTTTGATTTTCTAATAATTCCTAATGAGGATAATTAAGTAAACAAAGCAAAGGCTAGAGAATAGAGTGTGTAAATACAGATACATTTAATGATGCACTGACTGATGATTTCTGTTCATTGGTTGTTAACTGTGAGAATCTACCCCAAAAATGCTTGAGGTGTGAACAGACACAGGGTGATACCACAGTTGCTTTTTCTGAATCTCTCTCTTCTCCTCCCCTCCCTTAACACCCCTTCCACTATCCTTTACTTCTTTCTTTCTCCTTCCCTCCCCCCTCGCTCCCTCCTGCCCTCCCTCTACTGCCTGTGGTAGGAGGAGTTAGGTCAGGTCATTACATTGGCAGGGGTTTTAGGGAAAGGGTGGTTATTCTGTATGAATCTAACTAATTAGGCTTCTTGCATGCATGGAGAGTTTTAGGGGGTTGGTGGGTTAGAAAGCAGTGTGACTTGGCAACTGCCAAGGGACTGGGGGAAGAAACCGCTAAGAGGACTGCTGGTCTGTCTGGCAAAGGCAGTAGAGTTGGGAATCAAATATGGCGAGGAGACAGGACAGGTCTGTGATAGACAACCCCCACCAGAAGAAGCACCTGGACTCAGGTGAATGGAGGCTGTTCTTTGGAAGCGATGAAAAGGAACTTTGGCAAAATGAAATGATTTCAAGTTCAAGAACTTCACAAGGGAGTTTGGAAGAAAGCTCCTGTGGAGATCTGGGTTCAATCTACCTCTTCACTGTGGTCAGCACAACTCACCTGCTAATGGGGTGTAATTGTGTGGAGTCAATGATATATATTAGAGTCCAGCTGTGTGTGAAGCAGGAGCTAGGCATTGTGCAGTGGAGTGAGTGTGGGTTTGGGAAAGAATAGAGAAGAGTCGAATCTGAGAAAAGAGCCACTGCAGTGCCTTAGGGCACTTCTACAATCCTCCACGTATAATTTTATCCTTTTAAAATTATCATTTAAATTTTAGACTCAGTGTGTATATGTGCAGGTTTGTTGTAAGGACATATTGCATGATGCTGAGGTCTGGGCTTCATTTGAATCTGTCACCCAAGTAGTGAGCTTAGTATTTAATAGAAAGTTCTTCAGCCCTTGCCAATCTCTCTCCCTCCCCTTTCCTGTAGTGCCCAGTGTTTATTGCCCCCATCTTTATGTCTGTGTGTACTTAAGATTTAGCTCCTACTTATAAGTGAAAATATGTGTTATTTGGTTTTCTGTTACTGTGTTAATTTGCTTGGGATGACAGTCTCCAGCTGCATCCACGTTGCTGCAAAGGACAGGATTTCATTCTATTTTATGGCTGCATAGTATTCCATGGTGTATATGTACATTTTCTTTATCCAGTCTACCACTGATGGGCACCTGGGTAGATTCCACGTCTCTGCTCTTGTGAATAGGCCTGTGATAAACACATGAGTGCAGGTATCTTTTTGGTAGAACGATTTATTTTTGCTTGGGTATAAATATAATTTTAAATGCATCTCACAGATTTCATAAATAGTATTTTTGTCATCATTCAGTTTTAAGCATTTATATTTTTATTTCTTATTTGACCCATCAAATATTCTGTTGTGTTTAATACTTCCTAAATATATATGTTTGTATATATACATTTTAATGTTATACTTTTAATAATGAATTTTATCCTAATTGTGTTCCAGGCAGACAGAAAATGCAATCTGTATGATACCAATTCTTTGACATTTATTGAGACATCATTATGACTTATTACAGAGTCAACTTTCATAAATGTTTCATGGATGCCTGAAAAGGATGTATATTCTTTATTTATTGAGTGTACTTGTCTGTACATGTACATGAGCTCAAATTTATTAATTTTGTTGTTAATTATGTTGTGGTGTTCTATCTTTTCTGATTTTTTCTTGCTTGATTTATCAAGTTCTAAGAGGTATATTCTGAAAGTTCTCATGTGACAGAGGATTTCTATACATTCTGATGATTTTTGCTTGACATATTGTGAATGTTATTATACATATAGGAGTTTAGGCTTTTTATATATTTCTGGTGAACTGAAACTTTGGTTAGCATAAAATGACTTTTATCAAATGACTTGCACTCACCTGAGGGTATTCTCCTTAAGGACTCCTGGTTATTTGAAAAATTCCTGACCTACACTTATATTCTTCTTAGAGATTCAAGCATTGCTTCATGTTTTTGGAGAAGCTGTGGCCTATTTAAACATAGATGCCAGGGCTTCAGAGATTAACAGATGTCCTAATGAAAGCTTCAGTCTTCAGACTTTATTCATTTCTCTAAATCCATGCTTGCTTTGTTTGATTTTTCTTTTTCTGTTCCTCCCCACTCCCCTGGCTGACTTCTGATGATTCTATTACTTCTCATGTATTTGAAAAGTTTGAAAAATCATTCCTTGACTATTTGATCCATCATCTATGTGTCCTTTATTGGAGGATTTCTCCATCCAAACATCTATCATGGTATTTTTCCAGGAATGGAAATTCCATTCTCAATTCTTCACACATATATAGTGTGTGTCTCTGTGACTCACCTTAATTCTTTTACTTTATCCTTTCTATTATTTAAACTACTATTACTAAGGCAATACTTTCTTTTGTATTAGTGATTATAAAGTAATTCATATACATGGTAGAAAATTTGAAAACCAGTTCAAAGTATTGAGGAGAAAAAACTCGTAATAATCAATTAGAATCACATAGCATTTTGGGGGGTCAAGTTTATTAAGATATAATTTGTATACTCAACTTGTATAAAATTTACCTATTTTAACTGTACAAAAAACTTTTGACAAATATTTACTGCAGTATAACCAACACAACAATCACGATCTAGAACATTTCAGATACCTCAGAAAGTTATTTTATGCCCTTTTGCAGTTAATTCTCTCCCTGTAACTCCTGACCCCTGAAAACCACTGATATGCCATTGATATAGTTTTGTCTGTTCTAGAATTTTACAAATGTGGAATCATGTAGTATGAGGTCTTGTGTGTTTGTCTTCCTTCACTTACCATAAGGCTTTTGAGAGTCAATGTTGTTGCAGTTATTTAGTAGTCTTGCCTTCGTTTTAAATTCTGAGTAGTATTGCATTGTATGGATATTTTAAAAATTGTTTATCCATTTACATTTGGTAGAAATTTGCATTTTTTTCCAGTATTTGACCATTGTTAGTAAAAAACCTACTGTAAAAATTCATGTATTGTGTAAGTCTTCTTTGGACACAAACCTTTATTTCACTTGGGTAAATACTTAGGCTTGGAATTGCTCAGACATATGGTAAGTTTGTTTTTAACTTTACTTGAAACTGCCAACTTTTTTCCAATGTATTTGCACCATTTTGGATTTCCACCAGCACCAAGACTTGGTATAGCAGTTGTCCCTTGGTATCCACAGGGATTGGTTCCAAGACCCCTCTGCATTCCAAAATTCATACTTACTCAAATCCTGCAGTAAGCCCTGCAGAACCAGCAGATACAAACATTCAGCCTCCCATATACACAAGTTTTGTATCCCATGACACTGTATTTTTAAGCCATGTTTAGTTGAAAAAAAATCCACATATAAATGGACCTGTGCAATTCAAATCTGTGTTGTTCAAGGGTCAGCTGCATTTTTAAATTTTAGCCATTCTACTGTATGTGTATTTGTGTCTTACTTTAGTTTTTTTATTTCCATTCTCAATGAATAATAATTTAGAGCACTGTTTTCATATGGTTATTTTGCATCTCCATATTATTTTTGATGAAGTATTCACATCTTTTGCCCATTAAAAACTGAGTTGTTTGTCTTCTTAGTATTGAGTTGTGTTTATACATTTGTATAGATTTATATATTTTGTAGGTTATCTCTTTACTTTACCAATAGTGTTTCTTGCAGAGCAAAATATTTTAATTTTGACGAATTCAAATTTACTTTTTTTTCATACTGCATTGCATCCTACTTTAAAAATACATGCTTGATCTGAGATTATTAAGATTTTCTCTTATGTTTTTAGTAGAAATTTTATAGTTTTACCCCTTCTTGTTTAAGTCTATGACCCATTTTGAATAAGTTTTCATGTACGATGTGTGAGGTAAGAGTTAATGTTTCTCTCTGTCTCTCTCTGCATGTGGATATCTAACTCTTCCAGTATAATTTGTTAAAAGTTTTTTCCCCATTGAAATGTCTTGGCACCTTTGTTGAATAGCAGTTAACCTTATTTATGCGGGTCTAGTTCTGAACTCTACATTCTGTTCTCTTGAATAATAATGATTATGCGAATATCACATTTTCTTATGACAATATGACTTTCTGATGAGTATTAGGTATTGTAAGTCCTTCAACTATCTTCTTTCTTTACAAAATTGATTTGGCTCTTCTAGGTGACATTTGCATTTTCATGTACATTTTCAGATTAGTTTGCCAATTTCTACCAAAAATTTGCCAAAATTTTGATGGGAATAACATTGAATATATAGATGAATTTGGAAAGAATTGCCCTCTTAACAAAATTGAGTGTATCTCTCTATTTATATAGATCTTTAATAATTTATCTCAGCAATACATTGTAGCTTTCAGTGTATAGTCTTGCATATCTTTGTTTAACTAGATATTTGTTTCTAACTAGATATTTCATAATTTTATGAAAGATATTACTTTAAAATTTTATTTTCTGATTTTTCATTGCCAGTATTTAAGAATAAAATAATTTTTAGATGTAGACCTTGTATCCCATGACTTTTGTAGAGTCGTTTATTGGTTCTTGTAGGTTTTTGATAAATTATTTGGGTTTGCTAGATAGATCATCAAGTTGTCTCTGAGTAAAGATTGTTTTACTTCTTCCTTTCCAGCACATATGCATTTCAATTCTTTTACTTGCCTTATCACACTGGCCGTTTGTTATAATGTTGGGTAAAAGTGGTGAGAACATTTTTGTCTTGTTCTTTATTTTCAGGGAAGCAAAATCAGTCATTCTATAAGGACTACTAAATAGGATAACTACAACTTTTATATAATGTCATTAAGTTGAGGAAATTCTCTTCTATTTGCAATTAACAGTTTTTTAAATCATGGATGAGTGCTGAATTTTTATAAAATTGTATTTGATTGTATCTATTGACATGATGCAGCTTTTTTTTTTTTTTTTTTTTTTTTTTTTAGTTTGTCAATACACTGAATTAGATTGGTTGCTTTTTGAATGTCAAGTCAATCTTGAATTCCTAATATAAACCCCCCATTGGTCATGATATATATTACCTTTTGTATATTGCTGGACCTGACTTGCTAATAATTTGTTAAGGATTTTGTGTAGATATTCACAAGAGATAGTAGCTTGTGGTGCCTTTTATACAATGTTTGTGTCTGGTTTTGGTATCAGGGCAATGCTGACCTTGTATCAATTAGGATGTGGTTCTGCATCTTCTCTTTTCTAGAAAAGTTGGTGTAGAATTAGTATTTCTTTTTAAATGTTTGTTTGAATTAATTAGTAGGTCCTAGAATTTTCTTTATGGGTAGAATTTTAACTATAATGTAAATTAATTTTATTTTTGTTTTCTTTTGAGACTACAGAGGTTATGTCTTGTTATCTATTTTTTGAGTGACTTGTCTATAAATACCAAATCATTTATCTATTTTATCAAAAGTGTTGAATTCATTAGCATAAAGCTGGGGGTAATACTCTTTATTATTATTTTAGTATCTATAGGTTCTGCACTGATGCCTCATTTCTGCTGTTGGTAATTTATGTCTTTTTTCTTTTTGTCATGACTAACCTCTAACTAGGTTAGTCATAAACCTATAACTAGAGCTTTATTAATTTTATTGTCCTTTACAAAGAACCAGATATTTAACTTGCTGGTGTTTTCTATTTTTTTCTGTTTGTTTTAGCTTATTGATTTCTGTTCTTATGTTTACTATTTTCTACTTCTAATTATTCAGTGTTTAAGTTTTTTCAATTTTTTTTCAAATTTCTTAAGGTAGGAGGTTAGACCATTGATTTTAGATATTTATTGTTTTCTAATATAAGCGTTAATGCTAAAAAAAAATTTCATCTATGCACTGCTTTAGTTTCATGTCACAAACGTTGACATACTCCAGTTTTCATTCTATTTAACGTATTTAAATATTCCTATTGTGATTTCTTTGATTGCATCACTACTTTCTAGTGTTTTGCCTAATTTCCAAATATTTGAGGATTTTCTTGATATTTTCTAGTCTTGATTTCTGATTCCACTGCAGTTAGAGAACATACTCTATATTATTTAAATTCCATTATTTGGAAATTATATGTCTCTCGATGAATGTTTCTCTTTACTATTATGTATTTTTGGCAATAGTTATTGCTCTAAAATTTACATTTTCTGATATTAATATAACCAAATAAGCTTTCTTTTCAGTGTTAGCACAGTATATCATTTTTCATAGTTTCACTTTTAAGCCGTATGTTTTTGTTTGTTCAAAGTGAGTTTCTCTAGACAATGTTTAGTTGGATTTTGCTTTTTCAAAATGTTTTATTTGCTTTTATTTTAAGTTCCGGGGTACATGTGCAGAATGTGCAGGTTTGTTACATAGGTATACATGTGCCATAGTGTTTTGCTACACCTATCAACCCATCATCTAGGCTTTAAGCCCTGCATGCATTAGGTATTTGTCCTAATGTTCTCCCTCCCATTGTCTCCCAACCCCCGACAGGCCCCGGTGTATGTTGTTCCCCTCCCTGTGTCTATGTGTTCTCATTTTTCAACTCCCACTTATGAGTGAGAACATGTGGTGTTTGGTTTTCTGTTCCTGTGTTAGTTTGGTGAAAATGATGGCTTCCAGCTTCATCCATGTCCCTGCAAAGGACGTGATCTCATTCTTTTTTATGGCTGCATAGTATTCCATGGTGTATATGTGCTACATTTTCCTTATCCAATTAGATTGGATTTTTAAAAATCCCATCTAACAATCTCTGACTTTAAATTGGATTATTTTTCTCATTCACTTTTCATTTGATGATTGGATGGTTGGCTTTAAATGTTTACTTGTAGGATTATCTTGAGGGTTGATAACTTCGTATATTAATGTATATGGTTATTAGAGCAGTGCCTAAAACATATGAAGTTCTCACTAAACATTTGCTATTATTTAATGACTCTTCCAGGGGCAAGCATGTAGTAAACATCAGAGTCTAAAATAACCTCATCTCCCCTAACTTGAATATATACTTTTTCCTTTATATAAAGGTGATGTGACTATTTAAGTTATGATCATTAGAAACCTTGATGAATTCTTTTTTATTTCCTCCTTGGCTGCTAAGTTCATAATTTCAGTTCGAGCTTCAGTTGTGTTATTCTGAGCTGTCCAGTGACGAGATTCCTTACATACCACCCTATCGTACATTTCTGAAATACTTCATATTTTTGTTGTCCTAGGGGCATCAAATATTCTTTTGGATGTCTTTGACACCAAGTTCATTTTCTTCTCTCTCATGATGGTGGAGAAACTTTTCGTATATCACTAGAAATACAACTGTCACTCTTCCTGGCAGAAATTAATGTTTGCTGTATGGGTTTGGATATAGGGAAAAAATGATGACAAATCAGTGTAGTTCTGAGAGTTCTGAGCATCGCTGGACTTTCACGGTACCTTCTTCTCTGTTATTAAAGTAGGGCAAAAAGCCATTCATTATGTTATTTTTGTCTAGGCAGATATTTAACTAGTTAAATTGTAGATTTAACCTTGTTAGGGTCCAAGGATGCTTTCCATGGTGTTCTTGAATTGGACTGGCTTAGAGAGCTAAGTGTCTCTGTCACTAAACCTTATCCAAATTGACAAATGAGGTCGTTTTTGAAAAATCCCTGCAAGCAGCACTGGCTTACTTTTTGACTTTGGATATAGTTAGAAACTGGATTTACTTATTTCCCTTTGTTTATACTTATTTATTTATTTTTAGATGGAGTCTCGCTCTGTCACCTAGGCTGGAGTGCAGTGGTGCGATCTCGGTTCACTGCAAGCCTCGCCTCCTGGGTTCATGCCATTCTCCTGCCTCAGCCTCCTGAATAGCTGGGACTACAGGTGCCCACCACCATGTCCAGCTAATTTTTTGTATTTTTAGTAGAGACAGCGTTTCACCATGTTAGCCAGGATGGTCTCGATCTCCTGACCTCGTGTTCCACCTGACTCGGCCTCCCAAAGTGCTGGGATTACAGGCATAAGCCACTGCTCCCAGCCTCTTTTGTTTTTAATTAAGAAAAAGGACATCAATATCTTCCATACTGAAGGGAGTGGAAGGCAGGACTAATTATATATATTATCTTTTACTTCCATGATTTTCTTCTCCTTTTGGGAGTTTTTGATTATGGCAAATACTCCTCATTGCTCATTTTTGGTGACAGAGAATATTATCTCTTTATTCTTTAGAAAATAGCAGGAGGGGAAGCCCTCTCTTCTACTTTGAATTAGAGTAGGTGCTTCATTTGTTTGTGAGGAAACGCCCTTGGGGATCTTTTCCTTTCCTCCTTTCCTAGATTAACAATGGTACCAGCACGTGCAAAAAAGGGAGAGTCTCTGCTTATCTTTGTCTGATTCTCCTGTCCTCTCCAGGGAAGTTACATTTTCTCTAAAGGATGAGCTGAAAATTCTCTTAGTTGTTGCCAGTTGAACTTCTGTTGCACTCTAGGAGAGCATTCTCACTCTGTTTAGGTTGTCTAAGTGCAGGCATGGATGTGCAGGTTTGCTGGAACCTCCTGAGGATGTGCAATGGTTTTCTTCATGCCCTGGTTCTTTTGGGAGTGGACATTCTCTCCGTCATGCACAACCTCAGGCACATGGCTTGAGCTATGGCAGCACACAGTACAGCCATCACCCAGGCACACCCCTTCCCTAAGAAGAGGCTCATTGGGTTACACTCAGGTACTGTTGTTATCTGGCTTCTTGTCCATAGGATCAACATAGGATCCTGAGGTAAGTTCAAACCATCAAACCAGGGATGTTACTTATTATTTGAAAACTTGTTTGGAAAGATAATCTTGGGTTGTTCAGTGGTACCAGTCTTTGACAGGCAAATCTCCAGAATACATAGGGTCAATTCTCTCAGGTTCAGGAAGCATGTAATCTCTGTAAGATTCATTAATTAAAAAAAAGACACATGCATAGAGAAATAGAATAAAATGGAAACTCTTTATTGGATACCTACTATTGGTTAGGTACCAGGGTTTCCTCATCATTTGGGGACATGTGAGTATAAACAAAACCAGGCTATGTGGCCAGACACTGTGTGGCTCACACCTGTAATCCCAGTGCTTTGGGAGGCCAAGGTGCAAGGTGCAAGGATCACTTGAAACCAGGAGTTTGAGACTAGCCTGAGCAACATAGCGAGACCCTATCTCTGCACAAAAAAAAAAAAAAAAAGAAGAAGAAAGAGAAAGGAAGGAATGAAAGAAGGAAGGAAGGAAGGAAGGAAGGAAGGAAGGAAGGAAGGAAGGAAGGAAGGAACAAAGAAAGAGAGAAAGAAAGAAAAGCTAGGAAGCTAGGGTGTGGTGGTGCATGCCTGTGGTCCATACTACTTGGGAAACTGAGGCAGGAGGATCGCTTGAGCCCAGGAAATCAAGGCTGCAGTGAACTGTGATTGTGCTGTTACATTCCAGCCTGGGCAACAGAGCAAGACCCTGTCTCTACAAAAACAAAGCAAAACAAGACAACAACAACAAAGACCTGCCTATGTCTTCATGAACTTTGCAGTATAGTGGTAGAAAGTGTGAGGGTTGTTCTGTCGTGCTTCTTGGACACTCGGCGGGTTTATGAAACCTCAGTGGAGCTCTGAACACCGTCAGGCCTTAGCCTGAATCTCTATAATTTCTGTGTGTGAGTGTTGACTGCTAGGGACAGTTCTGCTGGGCACACTCTAAAGTCGTATGCATGGGCTTACAGTTATAACTCATTTGGAGCTGAGAGGAGAACTTGTTATTTGGTTTCCTGTCTCCTGATCTAGATGTTACATTTTGTCATGGGCATGGAAAGCCCCCAAACTCCCCCAAGACAGTACCTGGTTCATTCTGGGAGTTTCCAAATGTTCTGTCTTTCGTATTTCCAGAGGAATTAATGAAAGAGTGTAGGAACTCTGCTCTCTATCCTGTAGCTTCCTTGCTACACAAGTTAATTTGGGGTTAGATATTTTACCTCTTGACAAAGTTTTAGTATTTTGTGAGACAAAAACTCCGAGTTGAGGTGGAACTATTTTTCTATCATGGGACATTACTGAGGATGCAATAAACTGTTTTGCTTGTGGCAAAATTTGCAAACCTTGACTCAGTGAAAAGTACCTGGTTTTCTTAGCGATGAAGCCAGTGAAAAGTCAAATTTACACATTTCTCTCCACATGGGTAATGTTTTGAGCATTGCACTCGCACTTACAGCATGTCGTCTGTTTTCCTCCAGGGCTATAATTAAACCAACAGGGGTGACTGTTTTAGCAAAAACATAAAGACTCAGGAAGATAAGCACCCCAGGATTGCACGAATCTAAATCTGGACTCAGTTCTTAGTGGACTATTTCCTTTCCCCATCCTCATTGCATTTGAAAAGTATGAACTTATTGGAAGCTTTGTGTAAACTGACACCTAAAGTTCTCTCAACCCAAGGTTGATTTGAGCACGTGTGTGTAAGTGTGTGGTGATGTCTAGTGACAACTGATCCTGTCTAAAAGGCATTTGCTATTTGAATTGGTAGATCAGCAGGCAGGTTCAAATATTAATTATAAAGCTGCCATAACTTATTAGGAGAAATCAGAATTTTTCTTAATTCAAACAGCTGCTAATTAATTTGCCCTTGACAACTCTTAAGAAATAATAGAGCAAAAGAAAGAATTAGAATAATCGGAGGCGAATCTGATGAAAATAGTTTAGATTTCATTTGAATCATTTGAGGAAATGTTACACTAAAAATAAATAGCATAAATTATCAAATTATTTGTCTAGCAAAAATTAGGACTTTTAGAAAGTTGCCGATGCCGCTATACCATTTAAAAATAATGTTTGGTTTTTTTTCAGGCCCATCAAAGAGAGAGAACATTTAGATAGGAGTACTGGATATTTGAAAATTCTTACATTCTGTGATGTGATATGGAGAAGTGACCAACACA
This sequence comes from Macaca mulatta, assembly GCF_049350105.2. NCBI lineage: Eukaryota > Metazoa > Chordata > Mammalia > Primates > Cercopithecidae > Macaca > Macaca mulatta. The sequence goes on from NC_133414.1 coordinate 54,881,870, forward strand.
ACTTTGCCAACTATACTCCATTGTTAGTAACTGCCCATTAGAAAGGATATCTTTCTAAGTCTATTGCTAATTCAACTATTGTTCACATGAGAAGTAGAGGCAAATGATAGCAGCCTGATCACTGATTTTTGATTTAGATGATCAATGATGTTGAGGATAGTGTTTGTATGTGTGAACATGGATGTGTATATGGTGTGTGTGTCTGTGTATGTGTATGTGTATGTGGTGTGTGTGTGTATGTATATTGTGGTGTGTGTGTGTGCATGTGTGTGTGTGCAGGGTAGGTATCACCACATTCCCTGTGGTGTTATGTGTCTGGGATTGGTTCTTCTAGAATCTCCCACGTTTTAGAACCACTTTAAGATATTTATTTGTTCTCTCCAACCATCCTGCCAATCGTTTTATCCTTAAACAGGAATAAATTCTTACAGCTGAATCTATTCAGGATTTCTGTGTGTATGTGTGAAAATGTATATGATGCTCAATCCTTTAAAACTCTTTTATTCAAATAACTCCATTTTTGAAAAAAAAAATTAGCAAGAAGGCTGGTATTGTTTTTGAAAATCTTAATGGAAAACAGCTGGCTTGTTTTATTCACCTCTGCATTTAATTTGTTGCAATATGTTGTTTTGGTTGTAGGAGCTGAAGGAAATCTGGCCTCACAAAGATATGTGGTCAGGAAGGGGAGATGTAGTTTAACAGTACTTTCCAAATTTTTGTGAATATTCTTTGACAGTGTCTATAGTATAGAATTTCGCAAGAAGCAATTTCTTAAATGTTGGTTACAATGTGGAATCTGAAACTTTATCAATAAACCTTCATACTCCGCTGTGTTATAATCCATTGGCCCATCATGCAGTGTATGATTTTACCTGTGTGTGATTTTGTAACATCATGCATTGGCCATTTGGAAATATTTGTTCACTGAGTTGTGCAGATCTTCCTAACCCTGACACATTTCATTAAACAACAGCAAAAGATCACATTTAGGCCGGGTGGTGGCTCACCCCTATAATCCCAACACTTGGGAAGGCCGAGGTGGGAGGATCGCTTGAGCCCAGGAGCTTGAGACTAGCCTGAGCAACAAGCAAGAGCCCTTCTTTGCAACATTAAAATTAAAATATTAGTCAGGTGCTTTGAAAAATTAAAATTAAAATATTAGTCGGGTGCGGTGGTGCATGCCTGTGGTCCCAGCAACTCAGAAGGCTGAGGTGGGAGGATCTGCTGAACCCAGGTGGTTGGTCATGCTGCAGTGAGCCATGAGTGCACTGCTGCACTCCGGCCTGGGCGAGAGAGTGAGATCTGTCTCAAAAAAAAGTCATATTTGTTAATATCATCCCTCCTTTGTATTAGAAAAGTCTCTAAGTATTCAGAAGCTATCAAGCTGATGGTGGCAGATACAAGCTTTCCAACTTCGTAATTTTCATTTGAAATCTACAAAAATTTACATCATTGGCAGCAAGTTCTGTCAGTCATTTTCCTTGAAATGACAGGGTCATATAATTTCTTTTAGAGAGAATGCCTGATAAATACTCAACTCTGGGTAGCTATAGCTTTCTGTTAATAGTTCTTTCAAGTAAAAATGTATTTCATGAAAAAAGTGGCTAGGTTAGCTCACAATTTGAATGACTGCACAAGTACTCGACCTTCCTTGGTAGGCAGCAAAAGTGCTTTATGCATACTTCCTGTTTAGTCACACTGAATATTAGAAATTGTGCCCTCACACATTGAGATTTAGTAAAATTAATAAATTTACTTCATTGTATCAAGGATATTCTTAAGTTCTTAGGTGACATTGACTCCTCCTCCTCCTTCTCCTCTTTCTCCTCCTTCTTCTTCTTCCTCTTTTTCTTTTACTGCATCCGTGTGGCAGCAAAGACTACAATGAATGACCACCTGTAGTAAGCGTGTGCTGCTGCCTTGATTTGTGTGATGGTGTCTGCATTCTACTCACCTTTATTTTTGCACCACCAATGCAAATGTCAACAAAGTGAGAAGGAAGCAAATAATGTATTTTTGTTATTATAAAACAGTCTTGGCCTCATGCAGTCCCTGAAGGGGCTCTGGAGCCTTCAGGAGTCTGTGAACACACTCTGAGAACCACTGACTTAAATTTATACACAATTGACATGGACGGATCACCTGAGGTCAGGAGTTCAAGACCAGCCTGGCTAACATGGTAAAACCCCATCTCTACTAAAAATACAAAAATTAGTCTGGTCTAGTGACACGTGCCCGTAATATTAGCTACTTGGGAAGTTGAGACAGGAGAATCACTTGAACCCAGGATGTGGAGGCTGCAGTAAGCGGGGATCACACCACTATGCTTCAGCCTGGGCGATAGAGCAAGACTTCGTCTCAAAAAAAAAAAAAAATTATAAACAGTGCTTTCTATACTAGGCATTATTTTATTTGATTTAAATGTATTAAATTATTTAATTCTCACAACTCTCTTTAGGACATAAAGTTAATATTCCCAGTTTACACATGAGGACACTGAGGTTCAGAGGTTTCTCAGGTCACATAGGTGGGACGTGGCAAATGCTCACTCTGGCTTTAGCCCACAGTTTATTGACCTTGCTTATAAACTCAGCTGGATCATTGTCATTTGTGTATAACCCAGGGATGAGTGGATGCAGCCGAAGACTCATGTTCAGAGTGGGTCTCTGAATGGAGTGGTCCTGTGTCAGTCAACATCATGATGGGACAGAGAAAGCATCGACAAAGGCATGGACAGTGTGTAGGGAACCCTTGTAGGTTCCTGGTGCTATACGTCTTCTGCTTGCCACTCCATCCTTGTTGACTTGCACACAGGCAGTTTCCTAGGACAGGCAACAATGGGCAACCTTGCAACCCTGGGCCTGCAAAGAAAAAGAGGGCCTTGTGCAGAAGGTCACCTGCGGAACCTTGGGTGTGGGATGTTGTCAGTCAGCCCGTGGCCACATTACAGGGTGGAGCTCTGAGGATTGTATTCTCCATCTGTTTAACCTGGACGTGGTTTGTTTGTCCCCATCAAATCTCATGTTGAAATTTGGAGGTGGGGCCTAATGGGAAGTGTTTGGGTCATGTGAGCAGATCCCTCATGAGTAGGTTAATGCCCTCCTTCAAGGTGAGCGAGTTCTCTATTAGTTCTCATGAATGCTGGTTGTTGAAAAGAACCCAATATCTCCCCTCTCTTGCTTCCTATCTTACCATGTGACCTCTGCACACACTGTTTCCCTTTCACCTTGTGCCATGAGTAGAAGCAGAAGCCCTCACCAGAAGCCAAGCAGATGTTAGTACCTTACTTGTTGTACATTCTGCAGAACTGTGAGCCAAATAAACCTCTTTTCCTTATAAATTAGCCAGCCTCAGATATTCCATTAGAGCAACACAAAATGGACTAAGACAGCCACCTCATGATTCTCCCTCCCTCTGGTCTCTGGCTCCATCTCTTGCTGGAAGCCAGGGAGCAGGGGCTGATGCGCTTGAGCTGTTCTCTGATGTTACTGATTGATACAAGTCAGCCATAATTATGAAGGAGTTAGGTATAGGGCTAGAAGGGAAAGTAGATGGTATCTAGCACCATGAACTTGTAAGAGTTCCTTCTTTAGATTGCCACATCTTATATTTCAACTTGGGATTAAAGTCTATACTTTATTCATACAGCTGGAAGATGAACTGGAATTTGTTCACAACTGTTGTGGACATATTTTGGACATGACAATGATCTTCATTGGCCTGTCATGCCAAGCAGATCTTTCCATATAGATGTGGCTCTGGCTTCCTGCTTACAGGGTTTGGGACAGAGTTACCCTGCCACTGAGTGTGCTAACCTGCTTGTTACTCCTTCCCCATCTGTAGGAATTAAACTCCTTGTGTGAGGCATTGCCTCAAGATGAAGAGCTTCCACCTCCCCACCTCATGTCCCTAAGTGGCAGCAGAGACTGCTGCTGTATTAGTGGGTCCTAGTTTTATGCATCCATTTGTCTCAGATCTCATCAGTCCTTTCTTTTCAATTGATTCAAGGCCTCAACCCCAAATGCTTCCTGCATTGCTCTGCAGCACCCTCCAGCCTTACTGATGCCCATCAAGTCATAGGAATGATACTTGTCCTCTATGGAGACCCAAACATTAAATAATTAAAATAATGAGAGAAGATTTGGGAAGCACTTTTCTGCATAGTCACAGAACTGAGTCGTCTAAGCTCTGTACAGATTCATCAACTGAAATTGACCGTGATGGTTAATTTTCTGTATCAACTTGGCTTGGCAATGGTGCCCAATGGTCAAATATCAGTCTACACATTGCTGTGAAGTTATCTTTTAGATGTGATTAACATTTAAATTGGCAGACTGAGTAAAGTGGATTACCTTCTGTAGTGTGAGTGGGCCTCACCCAGTCGTTGAAGACGGTGAGAGAGAAAACTGAGATCCCTCAAAGAGGAAGGAATTCTGCCTCCAGATTGCTTTCCTTTGGACAAGCAAAGTTGCAACATTAACTTTTTCCTTAGTCTCTGGCCTTCTGACCTGCCCCGCATCTTTAGGACTTTGCCAGCTCCTACAATCACATGGGCCAATTCCTTAAAATAATTCTCTCTCTGTCTCCCTCTGTATGAGTGTGTGTGTGTACATGTGTGTACACACTTGCGCGTGTGCACGCACACACACATTCTATTGGTTCTGTTTCTCTGGAGAATCCCGACTTAGATGGGTTGTGGTTTACTTATTTGGAATCTAAGTTTACTGGGAAGTTATTCCTAAAGAACACAACTTAATTATTCCTAATTGGTTAAAAGATGTGCAAATCTCTTAAGGAATTGTGATTTGTTCACTGTTTGTAAAACTTGAATGCACATTACAATCAACTGGGGAGATTGAAAAAATACTGAGACAGTTGTTTTTAGATAAACATAGAGATGGACCCTTCTGTTATTAAAGCTTGAAACTTGTATTTTTTTTTTTTTTTAATCTGAGTTCCTTCCTCAGGAAAGGACCTTCAGTCCTCTAAAAAAAAGGTATCAACCAGGCCCAGTGGCTCGTGCCTGTAATCCCAGCACTTTGGGAGGCTGAGGTGGGCAGATCACGAAGTTAGGAGTTCGAGACCAGCCTGACCAACATGGTGAAACTCCGTCTCTACTAAAAATACAAAAATTAGCTTGGTGTGCTAGTGTGTGCCTATAATTCCAGCTACTCGGGAGGCTGAGGCAGGAGATTCACTTGAATCCGGGAGGCAGAGGTTACAGTGAGCTGAGCCATTCCACTCCAGCCTGGGCAACAGAACAGAGACTCAGTCTCAAAAAAAGTATCGAAGAACTGAAACTCATGGGTTCAGGGTAGCAGATGCCTCAGTGCCCCTCCCTAGTTCCTGTTTTCTTATACATTGTTGCATTTCTTCCCTGCTATATTAAAGCCTGGTTTTAGGGAGATGGATTTGAGACTGAGTACCCATCTGCTTGGTTGCAGCACCCTATTAAAGCCTTGGTCCTTGGCAGTAGTTGGAATCTCAGTGAATGGCTTTCTGTGCAGCAAGCATCAAAACCTGGATGTAACCTGTGGTGTCTCAAGTAATAGTACACTGGTCAACCAGGTCTCTCTGGGAAAAAATAGCAGACTTTTGTAGCATTTGCTGATATTCGTGGTATAAATACATGTAGCAGATTTCAAGCTCCCAATAGTGTAACGACTGGCTCATAGTACTCCCGTTTACCAGCCAGACATGATGGCTCATGCCTGTAATCCCCGCTCTTTGGGAAGCTGAGGCAGGAGGATAACTGGAGGTCTGGAGTTTGAGACCAGCCTGGCCAACATGGTGAAATCCTAGTCTCCACTAAAAATACAAAAATTAGCCAAGCGTGCTGGTGAGTGCCTGTAATTCCAGCTACTTGGGAGGCTGAGGCAGGAGAATCACTTGAACCTAGGACAGGGAGGTTTCAGTGAGCCGAGGTTGTGCCACTGTACTCCAGCCTGGGAGACAGAGCAAGAGACTCCATCTCAAAAAAAAAAAAAAAAAAGTATTACTGTTTACCAATCAGTTCTTTCAATGATTTCATTGAGAAAGTCTTAGTGGTTTCTTCTACAATAGAATCTTCTTTAAAGATGTTATTCAGGGATCACACCCATCTCACCTGTTTATTATAACAGACGTGACTAGAGGCATTGCTTCTCAATGTTAATATATATTTTAGGAGCTGTATGAAATCATTCTGTGATCATGGTGGCCAATGGTTAACATGTCTTTGAAATTTAAGCTTACTTTTTTTTTTTTTTTTTAAAGATGGAGTCTCGCTCTGTCTCCCAAGCTGTAGTGCAGTGGTGCAATCTCGGCTCACCGCAAGCTCCACCTGCCGGGTTCACACCATTCTCCTGCCTCAGTCTCCCAAATAGCTGAGACTAGAGGCGCGCACCGCCACACCCACCTAATTTTTTTTTTGTATTTTTAGTAGAGACGGGGTTTCATCATGTTAGCCAGGATGATCTTGATCTCCTGACCTCATGATCTGCCTGCCTCGGCCTCCCAAAGTGCTGGGATTACAGGCCTTGAACTCCTGGGTTCAAGCAATCCTCCTGAGTTGCTTGGACTCCAGACACATGCTGCCATGTGGTTAATTTTTAAATTTTTCCTTTGGGCAGAGACAGGGTCTCACTGTGTTGTCCAGGCTCTCTTGTATACTGTATGGTGCATGACATTTGACTGTAATTAGATGCTCATTGAGGAAGGCTCATAATTGGTTGTTGAGAAAAATTTGGATCCTGCAACTTTGGGAATGGTGGCCTTTCATTGAAAAAGAGAGTCTGGGCCCGGTCCAGTGGCTCATGCCTGTAATCCCAACACTTTGGGAGGCCGAGGCAGGCAGATCATCTGAGGTCAAAAGTTCAAGACCAGCCTGGACAACATGGCGAAACCCTGTCTCTACTAAAAATACAAAAATTAGCTGGGCGTGGTGATGCATGCCTGTAATCCCAGCTACTCAGGTGGCTGAGGCAGGAGAATCACTTGAACCCAGGAAGCAGGAGAATCACTTGAACCCAGAAGGCAGAGGTAGCAGTGAGCCAAGATCATACCATTGCACTCTAGCCTGGGTGGCAGAGTAAAACTCTGTCTCAAAACAAAAACAAAGGCTGTGTGCGGTGGTTCACGCCTATAATCCCAGCACTTTGGGAGGCTGAGGTGGGCAGATCATGAGGTCAAGAGTTTGAGGTAATCCTGGCTAACATGGTGCAACTCTGTCTGTACTAAGAATACAACAATTAGTTGGGCGTGGTGACACACACCTGTAGTTCCAATTACTTGGGAGGTTGGGGCAGGAGAATAGCTTCAACAAAGAAGGCGGAGGCTGCAGTGAGCCGAGATCGCTCCACTGCACTGCAGCCTGGCACAGAGCAAGACTCCGTCTCAAAACAAAGAAAAAAAAGAAAGAAAGAAAGAAAAAGAGAGTCTGTGTGAAACCCCTTAATTTTACAACAGTGTGTCAATTCTGGTAGCTAGCATCAGGTATCTAAAGCATCTTGAACTCTTTCTGTCTTGCAGTGCAGACAATAAAAAAGAAATTGCCGGCTGGGTGTGGTGGCTCATGCCTGTAATCCCAGCATGTTGGGAGGATGAGGCGGGCAGATCATGAGGTCAGGAGATGGAGACCATCCTGTCTAACACGATGAAACCCTATCTCTACTAAAAATACAAAAAAGTTAGCCAGGCATGGTGGCACGCACCTGTAGTCCCAGCTACTTGGGAGGCTGAAGCAGGAGAATCACTTGAACCTGGGAGGTGGAGGTTGCACTGAGCTGATATTGCGCCACTGCACTCTAGCCTGGGTAACAGAGCAAGATACCATCTCAAAAAAACCAACAATGAAAACAAAGAAAATGCATGTGGGGCCATACACAGTTATTCTTTTCTACATCACTATGTCTTAAAGTTTAGTGGGCATCAAAATCACCAAGTTTCGAAAATACAGATTTATGTCTTCTCCTCCCAATATTCTGATCCAAAAGGTCTGGGTTGGCTCTGGAATCTATATTTTATAAGTAATTCAGCTGAATCTGATGCAGAGGCTCAGGGAACACTTGGAGAGGAGGCCCTCGTCTAGATCTTCTGAGTCCCACCCTTATATGGAGATTGGTCACTAACAAGAAACTATCTCTTAGTCCCTCCAAAGTTGTGGACTAGTAGGGACTTGAGAGCACAGTTTTACCATACCGTTTCTTCTGCCCTTTAACATCAAATTCCCCTTTCTGCTACCTTCATTAGCATAGGACTGACTAGAACATCAGTAAACCATAAGCAATGTTCTCAGCTCACTGAAACCCCCACCTCCTGAGTTCAAGTGATTCTCCTGCCTCAGCCTCCTAAATAGTTGGGATTATAGCCACCTGCCACCACATCTGGCTAATTTTTGTATTTTTAGTAGAGACGAGGTTCACCATGTAGGCCAAGCTGGTCTTGAACTCCTGACCTGAAGTGATCTGCCTGCCTTGGCCTACCAAAGTGCTGGGATTACAGCCATGAGTCACTGACCCCAGCCAAGGTTTTGTTTTGTTTTGTTTTTCAAGATGGAGTTTCATTCTAGTTGCCCAGGCTGGAGTGCAATGGCTGGATCTCAACTCACCGTAGCCTCTGCCTCCCAAGTTCAAGTGATTCTCCTGCCTCAGCCTCCCGAGTAGCTGGGCTTATAGACATACACCACCACGCCTGGCTAATTTTGTATTTTTAGTAGAGACAGGGTTTCTCCATGTTGGTCAGGATGGTCTCGACCTCCTGACCTCAGGTGATCTGCCTGCCTCAGACTCCCAAAGTTCTGGGATTGCAGGTGTGAGCCAGTGCTCTCATCTGTTCTTTCTTCCTGTTGTTCCCGCTCCCTGGAATGTTGCAACTCCAACCCTGCAGCTATAGAGTTCTCAGGATCTATGAAGCCCCTTTCAGGAGGTCCTCACGGCTAGGCACAGTGGCTCATGCCTTTAATCTCAACACCTTGAAAGGCTGAGGTGGGGAGGATGTCTTAAGGCCAGGAGTTTAAGACCAGCCCTGGCAATGTAGCAAGACCATATTGCTACCAAAAAATAAAAATAAACAATTAGCTGGTGCCGGGTGTGGTGGCTCACACTTGGAATCCCAGCACATTAGGAGGCTGAGTCAGGCAGATCACCTGAGATCGGGAGTTCGAAACCAGCCTGACCAACATGGAGAAACCCTGTCTCTACTAAAAATACAAAAAAATTAGCTGGGTGTGGTGGCGCATGCCTGTAATCCCAGCTACTTGGGAGGCTGAGGCAGGAGAATCATTTGAACCCGGGAGGCAGAGGTTGCAGAGGGCCGAGATTGTGCCATTGTACTCCAGCCTGGATAACAAGAGTGAAACTCTGACTCAAATATATATATGTATATATATAAAGCTAGGCATGGCAGTGGGCACCTGTGGTCACAGCTATTCAGGAGGCTGAGGTGGGAGGATTGCTTGAGCCCAAGAATTTGAGGCTGCAGTGAGCTATGATTGTGCCACTGCACCCCAGCCTGGGTGACAGAATGAGACCCTGTCTCAAAAAACTAAAAATAAAAACTGTGATCACTTTCACCCATGCATTCCCATTGAGCTTGGCATACGCTCATATTATAGAACCTATCAAAATTTCACTTTATTTTCCCATCAACCTCCCCATCAGTCTCCCCATTTTTAATCAGGAGCTCTGTATCTTTCAGCCTCTTAGCATACCCTTATTTTATACAGTAGATGTCTCTTATTAGCTGTAAGGAATTGATCATATGAAGCTTAGAGCTTCAGATGAAAGCCCCCATAGGAGGAAGTGTAAGAGAGGCTGGCTAAGGAAAGCACTGTGATTTAACTCCAAAGTCTCCAAGCAGGACATGTATTTCACTGTGCATGAATGTGTCTGTGATAACACACTGAAGGACTGAGAGGACCACAGCTGTGGGCACCAGCAAGAATGTGCCCCCACCGCTGACACCTCCTTCCAGACATTTCTGCACTTCTGAAGGAACAGTATATATTTCCTATTTGAAAGGCCCCAATCTGTAGCATCTTAAATGTAGTCTGCATCAGACTTCCTTTAACTGGCACTTGGATTTCAGAGAGGGTTTGCATTGAGTGGAAACCCCAGGAGGACACTAAGAGCTTTGGAAAGGTTGACATGGAACCAGTTATTTGCAGCATGAAGAGCTTCTGTCTAAGAAGGCTGGGGTAAGCTGGTAAGAAAGGACACCATCTCACCTCAGTCTCATCTCCGACACCTGAGCATCTTTCAGATCCATAGTTGACTCTCAGGAGTGGAAAGGAGAAGCTATTCCAACAGTGTTCTAGGCATTTCCATGATCACCCCCAACCTCATGACAAAGTAGGCTGGCAAAACCCACCCCTGGAAACAAGCCACTGGGATTGTTTCCTGTGAAATCTCCAACACTCAGCGTAGTGCCTAGCCCATCATAGGTACCCAATAATTGTTGAGTAGATAAATGAATGACAGACAACCAAACAAAATGGCCAATGGATTCATTTGATCAAACTGCTTTAAGGATCAAATCAATTATAATTTTAGGTCAAGTAAGCCTCTTGCTTGTGTTTTTTTGTTTGTTTGTTTGTTTTGTTTTGTTTTTGAGACAGAGTTTTGCTCTGTCACTCAGGCTAGAGTGCAGTGGCGCAACCTCGGCTCACTGCAACTTCTGCTTCCCGAGTTCAAGCAATTCTCCTGCCTCAGCCTCTCAAGTAGCTGGGATTATAGGCACATGCCACCACTCCTGGCTAATTTTTGTATTTTTAGTGAAGATGTGGTTTCACCATGTTGGTCAGGCTGGTCTTGAATACCTGAACTCATCCACCTGCCTCAGCCTCCCAAAGTGCTTGGATTATACACATGAGCCACCTCACCCAGCCACCTCCTGCTTGTTTTATTACGAAGAGTAATTCAAGATTTGATTAGGTCATGTGCTATTTTACTGTATTTATTTGAATAGTTTGGGTCCCAAGCACAGAATTTAGATCCTTGAGGGCAGGGATTACACCTTATCTTGCCCTCCTCTTCATTCAAATGCTAGCTGATGATTCTATCAGGTGATTAGATAGAGTAATCTAGAGAGGTCAAATATTTAAATCCAATTTTTCTTTAGTAAATGATCTTTCTCCATTAATTATACTTAACATAGAGTATTTTGCCAATAGAAATAATCTCAAGTGGCCTCGTATGCTGGTTTATGCCTATAATCTCAGCATTTTGGGAGGCCAAGTGGATCATCTGAGGTCGGGAGTTTGAGACCAGCCTGACCAACATGGAGAAACCCTGTCTGTACTAAAAATACAAAAAATTAGCCAGGCGTGGTGGCGCATGCCTGTAATCCCAGCTATTCAGGAGGCTAAGGCAGGAAAATCACTTCAACTCAGGAGACGGAGGTTGCAGTGAGCAGAGATTGTGCCACTGCACTGCACTCCAGCCTGGGCGACAGAGCGAGACTCCATCTCAAAAGAAAAAAAAAAAAGAAAGAAAGAAATAATCCCAAGTGAACTGAGTTCATATTTGATGTGACCTTTTCAACTGAAAAAAAAGGGCTTCTGTTAGTAATACACACAGATCTTTCAGTGCACTTACGCCTGCAAAACCAATTGTTTTTGTAAAATGCATCTAAGAATGAGAATTTCTCATTAAAAAGGAAAAACACCAGCCGGGCGTGGTGGCTCACGCCTGTAATCCCAGTACTTTGGGAGGCAGAGGTGGGCGGATCAACGGAGGTCAGGAGTTTGAGACCAGCCTGGCCAATATAGTGAAACCCTGTCTCTGCTAAAAATACAAAAATTAGCTGGGCGTGGTGGTACATGCCTGTAATTCCAGCAACTTGGGAGGCTGAGGCTGGAGAATCGCTTGAACCTGAGAGGCAGAGGTTGCAGTGAGCCGAGGTCGCACCATTGTACTCCAGCCTGAGAGACAAGAGCAAGACTTCATCTCAAAAAAAAAAAAAAAAAAAGGAACAACATCATGCAAGAGGTAGCAGTTTCCTTGTCTAGGACATAGTAATCTGCCTTGAGAAAATTATCCAGTTTGTGAGGGTAAGTTCTGACTGAATGCCAGGGGATTCCCCTGACACGTGTTCTTACAATATTAAGTAGGAAAAAGTTTCCTGACTTGATTTAAATTTGATTCTCAAGGATTTTAAGATGTTTTCTTTGCAACCATGGCAATGAACAAAACTGGAAACTATGAAAAGACAAAATGAAACCATGAGAAGGATAGTCATATATCCATGTAGAGCTAAATAATATATTTTTGTCAAAGTTTGAATCACTTCTGGCCGGGTGCAGTGGCTCATGCCTGTAGTCCTAGCACTTTGGGAGGCTGAGGCAGGTGGATCACTTGAGGTCAGGGGTTCTAGACCAGCCTGGCCAACAGGGTAAAACCCTGTCTCTATTACAGATACAAAAATTAGGTGGGCATGATGGCACGCACCTGTAATCCCAGCTACCTGGGAGGCTGAGGCAAGAGAATTGCTTGAACCCGGGACATCGAGGTTGCAGTGAGCCAAGATTGTGCCACTGTACTCCTGCACTCCAGCCTGGGCAACAGAGGGAGACTCTGTCTCAAAAAAAAATTTGTTTTGAATCATTTCAGAATCTGTAGTTTTGCAACCTCCACCCCTAAAACAAAGCCTTGGACTCTGGGAAACCTTAACTAGAGAGGACTGCTCTGTGCCTCTAAGCAGAACTTGAGTTTAGCTTTCTCAGATGAGTCATTTTACTCAGTGAAGTAGATTCCACCTCTGTCCCAGGGTGAAAATGTTTCAGTGAATTGCCATGTTTAAAGCCAACAGGTTCTTCCTAATACCCCATGTGCTGGGTCCTTAGCAGATGTTCAATAAATATTTGCTCGCTTAGGTAAATCATATGTCCTGTGTGAGACCCAAAACTGGGATTTCTGCTTTCTGTACTTTTTTGGTCTTCAATCAGTTATTGATACATTTAGTCCTCAATAATTGGCTGCTTCGCTGCCTTTATCCCCATTGTCTTCTGTGATCAGCTAGAGTAATGCTTTCTTGCTTACATTAACCCTCCTGGGAGAAGCTGAGGCTGGTGCTTCCACTTCCCTACAGATGATGGAATTTTTCCTCCACCCTCAGATGGTCTTGACTGTCTCTCCATTCGAACCCCATTCAACTTTGCTCAACTGAATTTTCCAGCTGGGCTTGCTTAAAAGTCATAGGCCAGATGCTGTGGCTCATGGCTGTATTCCCAGCACTTTGGGAGGCCAAGACAGGCAGATTACTTGAGGTCAGGAGTTCAAGACCAGCCTGGCCAATGTGGTGAAACCCCATTTCTACTAAAACTATAAAAATTAGCCAGGTGTAGTGGCGGGCACCTGTGATTCTAGCTCCTTGGGAGGCTGAGGCAGGAGAACCATTTGAACCCAAGAGGCAGAAGTTGCAGTGAGCAAAGATCATGCCACTGCATTCTAGGCTGGGCGACAGAGCCAGACTCCATCTCAAAAAGAAATAACAAAAGTCACTGTAAACACCCACAGGCACCAGGCACCCCTTTCCTCCTCTCCAGTACTCAGCATTTACCAGGGTTTTTTTTGTTGTTGTTTGTTTGTTTGTTTTTGAGACAGAGTCTCACTCTGTCACCCAGGCTGGAGTGCGGTGGCGTGATCTTGGCTCACTGCAACCTCTGTCTCCTGGGTTGAAGCGATTCTCCTGCCTCAGCCTCCTGAGTAGCTGGGATTACAGGCACGCGCCAACCAAGCCTCGCTAATTTTTGTATTTTTTAGTAGAGACGGGGCTTTCACCATGTTGACCAGGCTGGTCTCGAACTCTTGACATTGTTATCTGCCCACCATGGCCTCCCAAAGTGCTGGGATTACAGGTGTGAGCCACCTCACCCCACCCTAACAGGTTTTTGCATTGCCTCTTAGGATAGCAATAATTGATGACTAGTCCCCCGAAAACCTCCTGTGCAACGGAAGCTCCTTCCTTTCTGAATTGTCTTCATCAGTAAGAGCAGACATGAATTTTCCCAAACACTAGAAATGCCAGTGCCTCCTAGGTCACCCAGGTTAGCCCACTATGCCCTCTTCATAGCTTTCACTGCTTTGGGTATAGAAATGGATCTAGGAATTCATGAGATAGAGTGGCAGTGTGCAGAGAATGTTCTAATGAAGAAGAGGACAATCAAGGCCGCTTCACTGGAGATGTTGCCTAATTGCTCTAAGAAGTTGGGATTTTGGCCAGGCGCAGTGGCTCATGCATGTCATTCCAGCAGTTTGGGAGGCTGAGGTGGGTGGATCACAAGGTCAGGAGATGGAGACCATCCTTGCCAAGATGGTGAAACCCCATCTCTACTAAAAATAGAAAAATTAGCTGGGCGTGGTGCCGTGTGCCTGTAATCTCAGCTACTTGGGAGGCTGACGCATGATAATCGCTTGAACCCAGGAGGCGAAGGTGCAGTGAGCCGAGATTGCACCACTGGACTCCAGTCTGGTGACAGAACGAGACTCCCACTCAAAAAAAAAAAAAAGAGAGGTTGGGATTTCTTGGGGAGTCAAACTGAGACAAGGATGATCTTGCAGGGCTCACATTTTCAGCCTTTCTTGTGGTTTGTGAAGGCTGTTGGTGGTGGGTGTGTTTTTGTTTTTGTTTCTTTTTCGGGGTGTGTTGTTTTGTTTTTTGAGATAGGGTCTTGCTCTATCACCCAAACTGGATTGCAGTGGTGCAGTTGTGGCTCACTGCAGCCTCAAACTCCTGGGCTCAAGTGATACTCCCACCTCAGCCTCCCTAGCAACTGGGACCACAGGTGCTTACCACCATCCACAGCTAATTTTTTTGCATATATATTTTTTTAGAGACAGGGTTTCACCATGTTGCCCAGGCTGGTCTCAAACCCTTGGACTCAAGTAATCCAGCTCCCTCAACCTCCCAAAGTGCTGTTCTTAACATGGAAGTTACTGATAAACATCCTGCTTATGAAGGCCACTCATATTTTTCGGGCCCAGAATCTGAGGGGAGGCTGTTGAAGGAATGTCATGGTGCAAATGAGTTCATTTGCCTCTCCGGGCTCTGGTCCTTATTAAACTGGAGGCGACAGCAACCACGAGAACAACTCCCTAAAAACTTTGCTGGCAGGGGGCGAAAGATATGATACACCACGCCTGGAACATCCTAAGTGCTCAATAAACGGCCGCCGTGGGAGGCTGCTTCCCCAAGTCCTCCTCCTTCACCACAGGGTCCTTGTAAAATTCCTATCTGTTCTTGGAGGCCTAAATTCCCTGCTGTGGCCATCCTGAGGTCCCTACCCTGTGACCTCATGATTTCATAATAAAGATAACGACAGCAGGGCCAGGTGCAGTGGCTCACCCCTGAAATCCCAACACTTTGGAAGGTCGAGGAAGGAGGATTGTTTGATGAGATCAGCCTGGGCAACATAGCAAGACTTCATCTCTACAAAAATAAAATTAGCCGGGTGCAATGGAATATGCCAATAGTCCCACCTACTTGGGAGGCTGAGGCAGGAGGACCACTTGAGACCAACAGTTTGAGGATGCAGTAATCATTCCACTGAACTCTAGCCTGGGGAACATACTCTGTTTCTTTCTCTCTTTTTTTTTTTTTTTTTTTTTTTGAGACCCAGTCTCGTTCTGTCACCCAGACTGGAATGCAGTGGTGGGATCTTGACTCACTGCAACCTCCGCCTCCTGGGTTCACACCATTCTCCTGCATCACCCTCCCGAGCAGCTGGGACTACAGGTGCCCACCACAATGCCCAGCTAATTTTTTGTGTTTTTAGTAGAGATGGGGTTTCACCATGTTAGCCAGGATGGCCTTGATCTGCTGACCTCGTGATCTGTCCACCTCGGCCTCCCAAAGTGCTGGGATTGCAAACGCGAACCACAGTGCCCGGCCCAGACTCTGTTTATTAAAAAAAAAAAGAGAGAGAGATAATAATCGCTAATTTATTGAGCACCTGCTGTGTGCTGGGAAGCACCTGTACACTTTATATGCATTAACTCACTCAATCCTTGCAACAGTGCCATGAGATAAATGCACTGTCATTTCCAATTCACGGGTGAGGAAACTGAGGCACAGGAAGGCTTTATTTTGCTGCCCAGTTGCAGTGACTCAGAAAGTAGGGCACTGTCCCCCGGGCTCAGGCTCAACCCCAGGCCTTCCCCCCAGCTTCCCCTTTAACTCTGGAGTCTTTGTGGGTTTGATCTGACAAAAACCCAACAACTCTTTGAAAGGTGGCTTGGAGGAAAACGTGCTTTGCCTTTCCAAAATCAACATCTCCATGAACTTTTGGAAAAATGTTCCTTTGTCCAGTCGGGGCTGTTGGTATTTCAGGTGGGGTTGGGGCTCCTGAGTAGCTACTGGAGTGAGCTGTGCTACAAAGTGATTGCCCCAACTTCACCACAGAACTGCAGCCCACACCTTCGGGGACTCCTTCTAAGTCAGCGGGTCTGACAGGTTTCCAGCAATTACTTCATGTTTTTGAACCATCTGCCTGGACTTGCCCAGTTTCCAGTGGGTTCCTCCATGTAACGCTCCAGAGACAGCCGTGATGTTTCAAGTGCTGGTTCCCTTTGAAGGAAGTCTCATTCACAGACTGCATCTTCAGGTTATCAAATACTGTCACTATCACTTGTCACTTGCATGAAAGCATTTTCCATTTTCCCCGTCCCTTTCACATCTTAGCTGCAGGGAGATGGAAGAATTATTTCTGTCTCTTGTTTATCTACTTATTTAATATATATATATATATAGAGAGAGAGAGAGAGAGAGAGAGAGATGGAGTCTCACTCTGTCACCCAGGCTGGAGTGCAGTGGCATAGTCTCAGCTCACTGCAACCTCCACCTCCTGGGTGTAAGCAATTCTCCTGCCTCAGCCTCCCAAGTAGCTGGGACTACAGGTGCCCACCACCATGCCTGGTTAATTTTTGTATTTTTAGTAGGCACGGGGTTTCACTATGTTGGCAGGCTTGTCTTGAACTGCTGACCTCGTGATCCACCCGCCTCAGCCTTCCAAAGTGCTGGGATTACAGGCTTGAGACACTGCACCCAGCAATTTTTTTTTTTTTTTTTTTTTTTTTACGGAGTCTCACTCTGTCCCCCAGGCTGGAGTGCAGTGGCATGATCTTGGCTCACTGCAACCTCCTCCTCCCAGGTTCAAGCAATTCTCCTGTCTTAAGTAGCTGGGACCACAGGAGCACACCACCATGCCCGGCTCATTTTTGTGTTTTTAGTAGAGATGGGATTTCACCATGTTGGCCAGGCCGGTCTCGAACTCCTGGCCTCAAGTGATCTGCCTGCCTTGACCTCCCAAAGTGCTGGGATTAGAGGCATAAGCCCCTGTGCCCAACCTCTTATTTAATTTTTAATTTTTATTTAATTAGAGACAGGGTCTCACCATGTTGCCCAGGCTGGTCTCAAACTCCTGGGCTCAGGTCATACTGCCCCCTTGGCATCCAAAAGTGCTGGGATTACCAGCGTGAGTCACTGCACCCTGCCTCATCCCTTATTTAGAAGTGGGGAGGTTGGTGCTTCCTTAGAAGGAATTATTTGTTGCCAATGATGACAGCTATGGTTTCTGGAGTCTGTTTTGACTTGAGTCTGTTCTGTGTCTCAGCCGGGTCCCCGAGTTGCCTGCAGTCTCTCCAGTTTCACAGATGAGGAAACGGAGGCTCAGAGGACTTATGCCCTAGGCAGGGCTGGGGTTGAAACCCAGTTTTGTCTAGCGCCAAAGACTGTTTTCCCAACCACCAGGCTCTCCTGCCTCCAGCTGCCTGTTATCCTCCATGGGGATCAAGAGGGTACGCGTGGGGCTCGTCCAAATGGCAGACGACTTTGAAAAATCCCTGCTTGCTTCTGGAATCCATTATTGGTGAGATTTACTTTGTTCTGTTTAGGCTAATATTGACATTAATTTACATTTTGTGAGTTTAAAGTAGCTCATGGAAGCTGGGAAGGGGAATCAAGGAAGAAGTCAGACAGTGGGTGGAAATCAGCCTTATTGCACCAACAAAGTGGTGGCTGTAGAACTGGGTAACCGAGACTTGCCTATGTGTGCAGGTTTTGTGGTAGATGATGAAAGGATGAATTTCAGTCTGTGATGCAGGTTCATTGAGTTCAGACACTTCTAATTTAAAATTCACAGTGACCAAGCAGTGGCTGATTTAAAGCCTTTCTGTATTTACTTAGCAAAAAAAAAAAAAAAAAAAATTATTTTGGCTGGGTGCAGTGGCTCACACCTGTAATCCCAGCACTTTGGGAGGTCGAGGTTGGCGGATCACAAGGTCAGGAGTTTGAGACCAGCCTGACCAATATGGTGGAGCCCCTGCTCTACTAAAAATACAAAAATTAGTCAGGCATGGTGGCGTGCACCTATAGTCGCAGCTACTTGGGAGGCTGAGGCAGGAGAATCACTTGAACCCGGGAGGTGGAGTTTACAGTGAGCCCAGATCGTGCCATTGCACTCCAGCCTGGGTGACAGAGAGAGACTCCGCCACCCACCACCCCCCAAAAAAATTATACAAATGAATAAGGTAAACAAAGATATCAGAGACTGTACTGTTTTGGGGCAGTGTTCAGTGGCTTGGTCACACACATTTCTTTCCAGACAAAAATCCCTATTAAGTATGTGTCTTATTCCCAGTTTATTAACATGGTCCCGCCAAGGACGCCTCTATGAGGCAGCTTTCTGTTAAGCCAGGTTGTCATCTTCCTTTTTAAAATGCTGCGATTAAGATTTTCTCCAATTAGGATCAGTCCTCCTTCTGATTTAATGAGGTTTGATTTGCTTCAGAAAATTTTCGTGACTGTACCTGACATACTTCAGCAGCGACTGACACCTAGCTTGCCATGGTGAGATACACGCATTTATTGTGTGTATAGAGAGAAGGGAGGATATCACCATGAACCAAAGAAACTGCAAGTAACTGCAACACAGAGAGTGGGTTCCCTTGCTCAAGACCCCCTTTTTTTTCTCATGACCCTTTGTGGAAAAGATGAGCTGCCCTGGGAAAGATACTCTTTAGAAACATCAATTTCTGTGAAAACACAATCCAAAGAAAATGCAGAGGAAATCAGATGCCCATGTGCCTTTCTGGGCCAGCGCTTGTTTTTTGTTTTTTGTTTTTGAGATGCAGTCTCACTCTGTCACCAGGCTGGAGTACAATGGTGCGATCTGGGCTCACTGCAACCTCCGACTCCCTGGTTCAAGCGAATCTCCTGCCTCAGCCTCCTAAGTAGCTGGGATTACAGGCACGGACAACCACGTCCAGCTAATTTTTGTATTTTTAGTAGAGGTGGGGTTTCACCATGTTGGCCAAGATATTCTCAATCTCCTGACCTCGTGATCTGCCTGCCTTGGCGTCCCAAAGTGCTGGGATTACAGGTGTGAGCCACCATGCCTGGCCACCAGTGCTTGTTTTTAATGGGGGTATCTAATACTTGTTCCCATAAACAGGTCCCTCTCTCTGCTTCATCTCATTCTTATTTACCCATCTGCAGCAAAAAAACACAAGGCTGCCTCTCTAGCTCCAAGAAGACTTAGATGTGATGTGGCTTACTTAGCACATATATCTTTTTTTTTTTTTTTTCATTCTTTTAGGTTGTTCAAGATAGACAAAAGAAATTACAGGCTGGGTGCAATGGTGCATGCCTGTAATGCAGCACTTTAGGAGACTGAGGCAGGCAGCTCACCGGAGGTCAGGAGTTTGAGACCAGGCTGGCAAACATGGCAAAACCCCATATCTACTAAAAACACAAAAATCAGCCAGGCATGGTGGTGGGTGCCTGTAATCACAGCTACTTGGGAGGCTGAGGCAGGAGAATCTCTTGAATCGGGGAGGCAAAGGCTGCAGTGAGCTGAGATCGTGCCAGTGCACTCCAGCCTGGGTGACAGAGAGGCTCCATCAAAAAAAAAAAAAGAGAGAGAGAGAGAAAAAGAAATTACACACATGTTCAGGCTATGTAAAATTTTCCAAACTGCTAAGATCATGACCTGATATTGACTATTATTTAGCCTAGTGCAGTGGTCTAAGCTGTCTTTGACATGAATGAAGACATGTGAAAGATAGTCTAGACCAGTGTCATTCATTCATGCATGCATTCATTCAACAAGCATGTGCTAATTGACGGTCATATGCCATTTGTTGACGGTGAGCTGGATTGACTTGCCTCTTCCTAAGAGGATGAGCACTTCTAGTTTCTTTCTAGTGATGGTGCTGGGTTTTCCTGATGCACAGCTTGCCTAGAGACTGCTTGTAAACCAGGATACTCATTTATAAGGATAGTTGAATAAGGAGTGTAAGGAAGACTGTTAAAGTAGAGGGACAGTCAACCACCCAGGCGTCCTGGCCACTATGTTCTGATCAGTTAGACTGCTGGACTCAGCTGTGAAGTGGCTTGTGATGACGGCAAAGGCTACAAATCAAGCTGATTTGCAAAATTTTATACATGGATGAAGGAGTCTTCTCTAAGTCCTTGACAGGTGACCTCATACTGAGGGAGCTGCATAGGTGATAGGTACCTACCACTACAGACCCTTTTGATGGGAACATGAGCCCCAGTAGATGACGGTCAGTGTGGACTCCATCAGTGATTCATGTGTCACTCTTAAAGAATAGAATAAGTGGGACGGGCACAGTGGCTCATGCCTGTAATCCCAGCACTTTGGGAAGACCAGGTGGGCAGATTATGAGGTCAAGAGAGGGAGACCAGCCTGGCCAACATGGTGAAACCCCCTCTCTACTAAAAATACAAAAATTAGCTGGGCGTGGTGGCGCATGCCTGTAGTTCCAGCTATTCGGGAGGCTGAGGCAGGAGGATTGCTTGAACCCAGGAGGTAGAGGTTGCAGTGAGCTGAGATCATGCCACTGTACTCCAGCCTGGTGATAGAATGAGACTCTTTCACAAAAAATAAAAATAAAAAATAAAAAATAAAAAAAAGAAAAGAAAAAAAAAAGAGTAAGTGAATTTATTTCCACTTCTATGGAGTCTATGCTCATTTGGAAAGGTTTCTGTTTAGGAAAGTAAATTTCAAATGATCATAACTTTGGCTTCCTTTACAGATTCCGGTTTACCTTGAGATTAACACACCCATTCTCAATTAAACAAACAAACAAAAATGAAACCAGCTTATGCTCAGGTTTCACTACTTTTTTTTTTTTCAGTTTAGTAGCGTTTCATTTTAAAAACCAGACCATGCTTTTTATTTTGTTTGTTTGTTTTTTTCACCCAAGAAGAGGCCCAGAATTGCAAAATCCTTTTCTTAGGTTTAATCCAAACATATGTTTCTCAGAACATTTGCTTTTACATGAGTAATAAGTAGAAGAAAAGAAATGAGAGAACGAGATGATCTTTATTTTCACGTGGAATAATGTATAAAAGTACATGTAAGGCCAGGTGCAGGGGCTCATGCCTGTAATTCCAGCACTTTGGGAGGCTGAAGCAGGCAGATCATGAGGTCAGGAGATCGAGACCAACTTGGCCAACATGGGGGAACCCCTTCTCTACTAAAAATACAAAAATTAGCTGGGTATGGTGGCATGCACCTGTAGTCTCAACTACTCGAGAGACTGCAGCAGGGGAATCACTGGAACCTGGGAGGAGGAGGTTGCAGTGAGCCAAGATTGTGCCACTGCACTCCAGCATGGTGACAGAGTGAGACTCACTCTAAAAAAGAACATGCATGAGGCCAGGTGCTGTGGCTTACACCTGTAATCCCAGCATTTTGGGAAGCCAAGGGGGTGGATCACTTGAGGCCAGGAGTTTGAGATGAGCCTGGGCAACATGGGGAAACCCCGTCTCGACAAAAAAAATTTAGTCAGGTGTGGTGGTGCATACTGTAATCCCAGATACTGGGGAGGCTGAGGCATGAGAATGACTTGAACCTGGGAGGCTGAAGTTGCAGTGGGCAGAGATCGCACTACTGCACTCCAGCCTGGGCAACAGAGTGAGAATCTTGTCTCAAAAAATAAATAAATAAATAAATAACAGTGCATGCATGAAAGATCTTTGAAACAACGAGAAGTTCTATAGCTGTATGTAAGATTGCAGTCATTAAAGCAGTGTGCTGTTGGTTAAAAAGATTAGAACATAGATGAACAGAACACAGAAGACAACCAGGAAGCAGATTCCAGAACATGTAACGAGAATTTGTGATAAAGGCGTTTTACAAACCATTGCTAAAAGGACGAATTATTTAATTAATGATGGTAAGGGAATGAAATATCTGAGAGAGATCTCAAGTTACATTTATCTTCACCATCAGAGAAAAAACCATGTCAGTTGGGCATGGTGGCTCATGCCTGTAAACCCAGCACTTTGGGAGGCCGATGAGGGTGGATCGAGAGATCCGGTAGGGAGATGAGACCATCCTGGCTAACATGGTGAAACCCCATCTCTACTAAAAATACAAAAAATTAGCTGGGCGTGGTGATGGGCACCTGTAGTCCCAGCTACTTGGGAGGCTGAGGCAGGAGAATGGCATGAACCCGGGAGGCAGAGCTTGCAGTGAGCCGAGATCCCACCAATACACTCCAGCCTGGGCAATAGAGCGAGACTCTGTCTCAAAAAAAAAAAAAAAAAGAAAGAAATGTCAAAATGACTTCAAGATGGATTGAGTAAAATGGAATAACAAGCCCATTAAAAAAATTCAAAAGAAAATCTAAATTATCTCAGAGTCAAAGAGGACATTGTTATTTATTTATTTATTTTTTTATTTATTGAGATGGAGCCTCCCTCTGTTGCTGAGACTAGAGTGCACTGGCACCATCTCGGCTCACTGCAACCTCCACCTCCCCGGTTCAAGCATTTCTCATGTCTCACCACCCGAGTAGCTGGGACTACATGTGTGTGCCACCACGTCCAGCTAACTTTTGTATTTTTAGTAGAGACGGGTTTCGAAATGTTGGCCAGGCTGGTCTCGAACTCTTGACCTCAAGTGATCTGTCCGCTTCAGCCTCCCAAAGTGTGAGATTACAGGCATGAGCCACCATTTCTGGTGTAAGAGGACAATGTAATTTTTAAAAATCAATGGAAGAAATTAAAAAGAGAAAGACCCATAGATTAAATTATATAAACTGTAAAACATTTTTTTGGTTAAAATGTCATAAGCAAAATTAAAACACATATTACAACAAATACCAATCAAATATATTAAGAGCTTTAAAAATATAGTACAGGCTGGTACAGTGGATAACCTTTGTAATCCCAGTGCTTTGGGAGGTCCAGGTGGGAGCATTGGTTGAGCCCAGGAGTTTGAGAACAGCCTGGACATAGCAACATCCTGTCTCTACAGAAAATAAAAAATTAATCAGATGTGGTGACACATGCCTCTAGTCCTAGCTACTTGTGGGAGAATCACTTGAGCCCAGGAGTTCCAGGATTCAATGAGCTATGATTGCACACTGTACTCCAGCCTGGGCAACAGGGTAAAACCCTGTCTCTAAAAAACTAAAACAAAATTATATACACATATATATGTAATGAATCTTGGCACCAAGAGAAAAGTAAGCAAAAAGTGGCTGGATGCGGTGGCTCACACCTGTATTCCAGCACTTTGGAAGGCCTAGGCAGGCGGATCATGAGGTCAGGAGATCAAGACCATCCTGGCTAACATGGTGAAATCCCGTCTCTACTAAAAATACAAAAAATGAGCTGGGCGTGGTGGCAGGTGCCTGTAGTCCCAGCTACCTGGGAGGCTGAGGCAGGAGAATGGTGTGAACCTGGGAGGCGGAACTTGCAGTGAGCCAAGATTGCACCACTGCACTCCAGCCTGGGTGACAAAGCGAGACTCCATCTCAAAAAAAAAAAAAAAAAGAAAAGAAAAAAAAAAAGAAAAGAAAAGTAAGCAAAAACATAGATAATTCATAGAAAATTCATAGAAATACACATTAGTGAAAATATATATTTTAAGGAATTCAAACGCACAAGGAACAAAATGATGATTTAAATGCAATTCTATGATTCTAGTTTTCCCTTATCAAATTAGCAAAGATAAGAAGAATACTTAATTCTAGTGTACCTTTGCAGGAAAACAAGCCCTTTCATGTACACTTGATGAATGTGTAAATTGCTAAAATATTTTTTGAAAACAATTTGTCAATATATATCAACAGTCCTAAAATATTTATGCCCTTTGCTCTAGTAATTTCATGTCACAAAGTCATCAGGGAGATACAGACCAAATTTATATCCTGAGATTTCATTGCAGCTTTATTTATAATAATGAACAATTGGAAGCAACTCAAATATTCAACAGAGAGCAATTATAAACAACATTATGATACATGAAGAAAATGGAAGATTATGTGGCTGGTAAACATTTTGTGTTATGGTTTGGACGTGGTCTGTCCCTGCTGGAATGCATGTTGAAATTTGATACCCGATGTAGATGTGTTGGGAGCTAGAGCCTAGTAGGAGGTGTTTGGGATTTGGGAACAGATCCATCATTAATAGATTAGTGCTCTTCTGCAAGGGTAAATGAATTCTCCCTCTGGCAGAAATAGATTAGAGAATAGAATAGAATAAAGAGCAGATTAAAAACGAAAACAAAACAAACAAACAAAAAAAACCCAGTGGCTCACGCCTGTAATCCCAACACTTTGGGAGGCCGAGATGGGTGGATCACAAGGTCAGGAGATCAAGACTATCCTGGCTGACATGGTGAAACCCCATCTCTACTAAAAATACAAAAAAATTAGCTGGGCGTGGTGGTGGGCGCCTGTATTCCCAGCTACTCTGGAGACTGAGGCAGGAGAATGGCGTGAACCTGGGAGGTGGAGTTTGCAGTGAGCCGAGATTGCACCACTGCACTCCAGCTTGGGCAACAGAGTGAGACTCTGTCTCAAAAAAAAAGAAAGAAAAAGAAAAAAAAAGTCTGGCTGGACGCAGGGCTCACACCTGCAATCCCAGCACTTTGGAGGCAGAGGCAAGAGCGTGCCTTGAGTCTAGGAGTTTAAGACCAGCTTGAGCAACACAGTGAGACCTCATCTCTGCAAAAATTAAAATTAAAATATTAGCCAAGCATGGTGGCATGGGTCTATAGTTCCAGCAACACAGGAGGCTAAGGTGGGAGGATTGCTTAAGCCTAGAGGTTGGAGGCTGCAGTGAGCTGTGATCATGCCACTGAACTCCAACCTGGGTGACAGTGTGAGACCCTGAAAAAAACAAAAGTCTGGCTTCCTCAGTTTTTCGTTTTTGCTTCCTTTCTTGCCATGTGATCTTTGCACAGCTCCACTTCCCTCCTGTTGTCTGCCTGGAGTGGAGGCTCTCACCTGATGCAGCTGCCCAATCTTGAACTTTCCAACCGCGAGAATCATGAGCCAAATACATGTCTTTTCTTGGTAAATTACCCAGTCTCAGGTCTTCTGTAATAGCAACACAAAACAGACCAAGACATTTGGTTTTCAAAGAATATTCCATATCATGGGGAAAGTCTCATAATATGGTGTTATGTGAAAATAGATACACTGGTTCAATTTTGAAGTAAATACATATTTAAAAATGAAACTGGTAGAAAATATGCCAAAATGTTAACTGGTTTTTCTCTTATTGATAGGATTACAGTGGAGCTTTTAGATTTTGCTGTCTTCCAGATCTCCCCTCCCCTCCCCTCTCCTCACCTCCCCTTTCCTTTCTTTTTCAAGTAAGGGTCTTGCTCGGTCACCCATGACAGAATGCAGTAATGCATTCATGGCACACTGTAGCCTTGAATTCCTAGGCTCAAGCAATCCTCCCATCTCAGCCTCTTAAGAAGATGAGACTACAGATGTGTGCCACCACACCTGGCTAATTAAAAAAAAAAAATATGTGTATATATGTAGAGACGGGGTTTGTATATATGTATATATTTGTAGAGATGGGGTTTCACTATGTTGCCACCCAGACTGGTCTTGAATTCCTGGCCTCAAGTGATCCTCCTGCCTTGGCCTCCCAAAGTGTTGGAATTACAGGCGTAAGCCACTGCACCCAGCCCACATTTCTACCATAAGCCTGAATTGTATAATGCAAAACATAAATAATCAAATAGGAATAAGTAGCAAATTTATTCCATTAAACTGAAAAGCACTGCCCAAGTACAATTATTTATTATTCTCTAATACTGACTCTAAGCTCATTATCAATCAATCCAAAAGTGTGTTATCTCGATAATTCTAGACAATCCAAAGCCCTTCATCTAAAACTGAAGTTCCTTGTAGATCAGGTAGCCCTGGCTACTTTCCTGTTCGTGTTATTTACCATAACAGGCCAGCCTACTCCTGGTCCCCTAAACACTTCTGAGTCTCCTCTGCTCCATTTTTTTTTTTTTTTTTTTTTGAGATAGAGTCTTGCTCTTGTCATCCATGCTGGGCTCACTGCCACCTCCACCTCTGAGGTTCGAGTGATTCTCCTGCTTCAGCCTCCCGAGTAGCTGGGACTACAGGCATGCACCACCATGCCTGGCTAATTTTTGTATTTTTAGGAGAGATAAGGTTTCGCCATTTTGGCCTACGCTGGTCTCAAACTCCTGACCTCAAGTAATCCACCTGACTCAGCCTCCCAAAGTGCTGGGATTGCATGGATGAACCACCGCGCCTGACCCTTCTGCTCCTTTGCATATGCTGTTCTCTCCATCTGGAATTTTCTCAGTCTTTCTCCCTGCCCATCCAGGTCCCCAGGGGTTCAAATCAAGTGCTCTCTACTCTGGGAACATCTTCCCAGTCAAGCCTCTGACTTTCTGCATACCTTTGTTATATTAAATAATTCTCTGTTATCTAACTTTCTCTGAAGGGGTCTGTTTGTGCAACTGGATTGCAAGCACCTTGTGGTGTCTAGTGTGATACTTAGTATATAAGAGTAGTGTTGGCGGGGCACAGTGGCTCACACCTATAATCCCAGCACTTTGGGAGGCCGAGGCGGGTGGAACACGAGGTCAGGAGTTCAAGACCAGCCTGGCCAAGATGGTGAAACCCCATCTCTACTAAAAATACAAAAAATTAGCCAGGCATGGTGGTGGGTGCCTGTAATCCCAGCTACTTGGGAAGCTGAGGCAGAGAATTGCTTGAACCCAGGAGGTGGAGGTTGCAGTGAGCTGAGACCACGCCACTGCACTCCAGCCTGGGCAACAGAGTGAGACTCTGTCTCAAAACAAACAAATAAACAAACAAAAGAATAGTGTTAGTATACAGCAAGTGCTCAATAAATACTGCAGATTATCTCATTTCTAAGATACTTGTGGCAACATGGTCCTCAATGTATTCAGGAAACCTTTTTTTTCTTTGTGTATTTCCCCTCTACCCTCCCCAAATAAAGCCATTTAGAGACAGATGCACCGGACTTTGTGCAATCTCAGTGAGCCTATGAGCAGCCCAGACTGAACAGAAATTCAGCTGTTGGCTAGGCATGGTGGCTCACGCCCGTAATCCCAGCACTTTGGGTGGCCGAGGCAGGTGGATCACGAGGTCAGGAGATCGAGACCATCCTGGCTAACACGGTGAAACCTCATCTCTACTAAAAATACAAAAAAAAAAAAAAAAAGAAAAAGATAAAGAAAAGAAAAAAAAAAGAAATTCAGCTGTAGACCTAGCAGATGTTTATTATCCTCCCTCTTTCTTTTGTTTTTCACACACCTCTGTGCTGGAAAAGAGCCACCTGGTATATTAACTCTGTACACAGATGCTTGGACTTTTCTGTCTTTTTAACGTAAGAAAGAAAGGAGTTGTAAAATTTAAAGACTTCTTTTTTTAACTTTTAAAATAAATGAAATCGGCTGGGCATGGTGACTCACACCTGTAATCCTAGCACTTTGGGAGGCCAAGGCAGGTGGATTGCTTGAGGTCAGGAGTTCCAGACCAGCCGAGCCAACATGGTGAAACCACGTCTCTACTAAAAATACAAAAATCAGCCACGAATTTTTTTTTAAATTACAAAAATACAAAAATTAGCGTGGCCTATAGTCCCAGCTGTTCAGAAGGCTGAGGCAAGATGATTGCTTGAACCTGGGAGGCGGCGGTTGCAGTGAGCGAAGATCATGCCATTGCACTCCAGCCTGGATGACAGAGCAAGACTCTGTCTAAAAAATAAAAATAAATAAAAAATAATAAAATAAATGAAATCATCTTCCATTTTAGTTATGGAGTTTAAGGGAGGGTGAGGCCTTCCTTGCAGAGCTGGGGCCAGCTGTGTTTATACTGAACATCAGGGCCAGGGCCTAGGAATAGTGACAGGCGTGGGTGGCCTGTGAAACTATCCTTGGCTAGCATGCATCTGCCCCTTCTCTCAACCATGCATCATTTGTCACTTGTGGGGAAGGTGGAGGGAAGAACAAGATGGCAGATGGAGGAAGAGAGGACTTGGAAACCCTCGTTTCTTCTGGTTTGCTTCTGACTTGAACTGAAGCTCATGCCGCGTGAACTTGGGAACATTTTGATTTCTGGAAGGAGCTTCCAGAAATAATTTGATCCATGCAGAAGGTCTGACTGGATCAAATTAAAACTTTGGGTTTTAGGTAGGACAGCCACACAAAAAGTTGAAATTGGCATGTCTTGTCCAAGACTCCTTATCAATAAAGAAATAGAAGTGGATCTCTGGCCTGGCCGTCTGGGACTGTGATGCCTCATTGTGGGGCCTGCCTGTAACTGAAGGTTCCGTATGAGTCACAGATTTCCCTGGTGCAAGGCATTAACCCAGTGGGTTGGTAACTGGGTTGAGGGAAAGAGAGAAATTTTTGTTTATGATCTCATTCCTATCAGAATGTTTCCAGATGCCCAAATACTTGATTTGAGCCTGATTGCTAAGAGACCTCCCATTGGGACCCAGCTGCCTGCACGCAGGAGGGCGGTATTGGAATCATTTCAGATTTCTGCCAATTTGTTTTGAACCCGGGAGGCAGAGGTTGCAATAAGCTGAGATCGGATTACTGCACTCCAGCCTGGACAATAGAATGAGACTCTGTCTCAAACAACAACAATAATGAAGAAAACTACTTATCACATATTATGCTGATTACCTGGGTGACAAAATTATGTGTACACCAAACCCCTAGAACATGTAACTTAGCCATGTGACAAACCTGCAGGTGTATCACCTGAGCCAAAAATAGAAGTTGGAAAGAAAAAGAAACACGCCATCCTGAAAGAAGTATTTGCTGGGTTTGAAAAGGATGGGTAATAGTTTGGCACTTGGGGAAAAAAATCAATGGAGAACAGGAGGGAGCTTTAGATTAAATATGGAAATAGGAGACAGAGGGACAGGGCCTGGGTTCAGCACCATGTGGGCCACACAGGAACTAGCTTGTAAATCCCTCTGATTTGACTTTTTTATTTTTTTAAGAGGGAGTCTCGCTCTGTTGCCCAGGCTGGAGGGCAGTGGCGTGACCTTGGCTTGGTGCAACCAACCTCTGCCTCCCAGGTTCAAGCAATTCTCCTGTCTCAGCCTCCCAAGTAGCTGGGATTACAGGTGCATGTCACCACGCCTGGCTAATTTTTTTGTATTTTTAGTAGAGATGGGGTTTCACTACATTGGTCAGGCTGGTCTCAAACTCCTGACCTCAGGCAATCCACCTGCCTCGGCCTCCCAAAGTGCTGGGATTACAGGCATAAGCCACTGCATCTGGCCTGGATTGACTTTGAAGGGCTCAAATCAAGTTTGCTTGTTAGGAAAAGAAGACAAGAAAGGAAATGCATGCACAGTTCCATGAACAGGGAAGTCTGGAAACGTAGAATGAATAGTTTGAACGTAATACGGAAAGCAATGGAGAATCACCAATGCAATGCCCAGCTGGGTCTCATGGTTACAGAAGGCATGAAATCAGCATGCTCTGTCATTTCCATCTTGCAGACCAGTGAAAGATACCCTTAACAAGTGAAATATTCAAGTATTAAATCCAGGGAGAATGCCCTTCACTAAATAAGTTTTTGCTGGTGAAGTCTGTGTGCCAAGAAAGTCTGCAAGACATACTTAAATTTGTTCCCTAGTCTTTGGTTAAATAGACCATGTCATCCAAGGTATCAATGACTTGCTTCCACCAAGGAAGCTATTATGTCAGTGGTGCTGCATGATGACGTCATCATAGGATCCCTTAGACTCCAGACCAGACCGAGAGAGAGTTTGTTGTCGTGAACGCAGATATCCCTGCTAATGAGGAACATTGGCATGGAGGAGAAGGCCGCTCCAAATAAGATGAATTGCGGCAGATGGAGGGTCAAATTCTGCGTGGAGATCTTGAACATTCTGTAGGCTGTTCAGCCAAAATCTTGTCTTAGTTTTTCAGTAATGATAGATGACAAAGCCTGGGGTAAAAATAAATCCACTTGCATATTAGTTGTTTCTGGCTGGTTCAGCAGGAAACAGCATTGTTAACCTTCAGGGGACTGGGGGATGTTTGAGATCTAGAAGCTGGGCCCTCTTTAGGAGGAATGGTTGGGGAAGGCTGAGGGGCTACAGAGTCAACCAACGCTAAGTTCTTCCTTATTATTCTATTTTCTTAGTTATCGTGTAAATTTAATTAGGAGAAAGGCTCTTGTCGAGGCTGGTAATTGAAACATCTTTCTTAAATGTATCAGTTTAATTAAGGCCAGCAATTGTACTAGGTCAGGTACCTACATTTCATCCTGAGTGCAGTTGTCATCCAAGCACTCTGCAGACTGGTTTATGTCCATCTGAGGCATAAATTCCACAGAAACCTTAATTGATGAGCAGTAGAGAAAGCAGTTGGACCTGGAATACTGAGAGTCACTTAGCATTTGCCTTGTTACATTTTGGATGGATATTTTCCCTTTACCCTTCCTCCATTTTCAGAAACACTTGGAGAAGTAGAAGACCTACAGTGGCCCAATAGTGGCAATATCATTTAAAAAAATAAAAAGCTACAAGTCATTCACCTTTATAAAATACTGGTCTTATAGGTCTAAAATTAATTTTTTAATTATGTTTTTTTGAGGCAGGGTCTCACTCTGTTGCCCAGTCTGTAGTGCAGTGGTGCGATCTCGACTCACTGCAACATGTCTCCTGGGTTCAAGCTTCCCGAGTAGCTGGGACTACAGGTGCCTGCCACCAGGCTCTTTAGTAGAGACGGGTTTCGCCATGTTGGCCAGACTGATCTTGAGCTCCTGACCTCAGGTGATCCACCTCAGCATCCCAAAGTGCTGGGATTACAGGTGTGAGCTGCTGTGCCCGGCAGGGTCTATAATTTAAATGAGAAAACTGCTATATGTTTCTGGTGTTAAGAGTCCAAAAGTTTGGGTTCAGATGAGTTAATGTCTACAGTTCCAAGGCATTCACAGGGAATAACGTATTGGCAGCATCTTTCTACTTAATAGATTTTCTTGGCCAGTCACAGTGGTTCACACCTGTAATCCCAGTACTTTGGGAGGCAGAGGCAGGTGAATCACGAGGTCAGCAGTTTGAGAACAGCCTGGCAAACATAGTGAAACCCCATCAAAGTGTGGCATTTCTCGATAACTCGCTTGGTTACAACATTATGATAGTCCAAGATTATTTATATCTAATATAAAATGCGCCCATCTAGTGGACGTCTTGGGGGTGGATGTGTTTTTAGTAGGATATTTTTTCTTTTGAAACCACTCATTTTATAATACAGGCAAAGAACAAAGAGCCAGATGTGACAGCTAGTTAAAAAAAAAAAGATGCATACTATTAATACCTTATGTTTATCTGCTATCTTTATTCTAAGAAGTGCAAAGTGCTTTGAAGATGTTATCTCGTCCCTCTCTGTATGTTATCACCGTCTGAAGAAAGGGCTGGAAAATGCCTGAAGTCAGGGAGTATGTTAGATGTCAGATGAGACTTTGGTTTTTTTTATTCTGCACAATGTCTTGCTCTAGTTTGTACTCTATATACAGTGCACCATAGCATCTTGGGACATAGCAAGATGCCTTTCACCTAAGTCATCCAAAAAAAAAAAAAAAAAGAAAAGAAAAGAAAACAGAAAACCCCTCTTTTGCACCCACTTAGTTGTTTTGCTGTAGCCCTAAGGCAAAGGCCTGAAAAAGCAAACAGCTCTCACCACACTGACTGAAGAAGCCAATTACTTGTTGGTCTGGTTCCTGCATGAGGCTGTCTGCAAAGTCCTTCTGCATGGTGTACCTGCCCACTTACCAGTAACACGATTCCACGGGCATGGCTCTACAGAACTGGGGTTCAAAGATTTGTGAACTCACCCTGACTATCCCCTGAGGCTAATGCCCAGAGGAATGCCCCCTATAGTAGATTGCATTTCAGAATCTTGGCTGATTAGACCATCTTTGGCAAATCCTTTGGACTTGAGGATTTCTTAATGACTAGGAATTGAAATCCATTACTAATATTCGAAGTAGGAAGGGAAGCAACTCTGCAATTTCCTCCTGAGCTATTGATCCAAATTCCTTCACAGGTGTGCAGAGTTCTACTGTGGCTAAGGCTGTACCGCATGGGGATTAGAAAAGCAATCCACCACAAGCCCATACATTTCCTATGGGCGACAGAGCCATCACCGAAATGGAGGGCAGGGTGTTGCTATGTTTTCAGCTCTGATTGTCACACTCATTGAAGCACTTAACAAAAATTTTGGTCCAAAGGAAGGACACCCGGGCCTTTCACAGACA
This sequence comes from Macaca mulatta, assembly GCF_049350105.2. Taxonomy (NCBI): domain Eukaryota; kingdom Metazoa; phylum Chordata; class Mammalia; order Primates; family Cercopithecidae; genus Macaca; species Macaca mulatta. Next base: position 54,914,419 of record NC_133414.1, read on the forward strand.
GACCTTTCACATTTTCTCCAGTCCCGTTGGCTGCTGCCCCTCCATGCTCACTGCACTGTAACCCTGGCACACACACCACCACTTCCTGAACACAGAGCTTTAGGTGACATATTTGTGAGAGTCATTAGTGCTGTTTGCCAAAGATTTCTGACTTTCCACCTTCGGGGCATGTGATGGGATTGCACTTCTGGGCCCCCTTGAGAGTGACTGGTCAATAACTTGTGAGAGGAAGTGATGGGTATCACTTCTGAGAAAGGGCAGTTAATTTTCGGTTCAAGACCTGGATTGAGTTCCCACCATAGCGACTAGCAGAATTCAAGTTGACTGCTCTGCCCGCACCTGCCCAACCCATTTATGTTAGCAGTGAGAAACAAATCTTTGGTAGTATAAGCCACTAAGATTTGGTAACTGGAACCAAACCTAGAGTATAGTGATGGATAGACCTTTCTTTGATTTTTTACGTCTCTGCACGTGCTTTTTCTTCTGTTTAAAATCCACACCCTCCCTTCTCTGCTTAGCAAATTCGTACTGATCCTTCCAGTTTACAAATAATTTTTTTTTTCTGTGAAGCCTCTTCTGACACCTCCAGGAAGTTGGGCCTCTCTAATCTGTGCTTCCCTACAGCTCTCCGTGCAAACCTCCATTGTTGCCTTAATCGCATTTTATTCTTGCTGTCTACTTACATGTCTGCATTCCTTTTTTAGATGTTAACATCTTGGGGCCAAGAACTATGCTTCATTCATTTTTCTATCCACAGTGTCTGTTTCAAGTACAAGCTAAAAAATGCCCGAGAGAGAAATTAAGGCATTCCAGCAGGTTGGGGGATGCAGTTAAGGTCAGCCCACAGAGTTAGAATTCATAGTCTCAATGAGCTCAGATATACCAGCTCAGTCAGTAATTTCCCAAATATTGGAAGATATTTGTTAAAAGATTGGTTTCTCTCTTTGCTTCAGCATTATCTGTCTATAGTTCAAATAGTTCAAAATAAAGTAAGAATATCTTACAATCAGCCTCGCCTCTCCTGATAATGGCACCTTTTTATAGAAAAAAAAATTTTTAAAGATATTGAATTTTGGTGAAAACGTTCCTGGGCAGGTTTTTGTTTTGTTTTGTTTTTTTGTTTGTTTGTTTGTATTTTGAGGCCACGTGGTCGTTTAGGCCTGGCTCTGCTTATATGAGGAAGCATACTTGTTGATATAATGCCCTAGGTTTTTATAAATGTACTTATGCAAATCATCAAATGCACCTCCCTCCATTGTTTGAAATATACTATTATGATGCAATGTAAATTGATAAGATTCTGTTTCAATGTCTGCTGTAGATAAAGTAAAATTCAGTTCAGGATAGAAAATTAAGGAAAATCCCATTTTTGTTTAGGGCTAGTTTCTCATATAAGAAATAGGATATTTACTGTTGTAGTGTCCTTAATTTTATAAATGCATCTGTGCATCTCATGAAATTTGTCTCATTGAGTTGTTAAGAATAGACTCTTAATTCTAACATTAACTGACAAGATTGTTTCAATGTCAGTAGTAAAAGAAGCAAAATGTAGGTCTAGGAGAAAGTCTGAACTATTTTCAGGCCTAAGGTAGACATATACAGGTTAATGTCTTCCATGTAAATATCCAATGGGGTGTGTTCATTTAAAAGTCCCATGAAGTCTGAGAAAATGACATGAAAAAATGGTTTGGTTAAGAAAAATATATACATTTGGGGATTTTTAAAAGAAGTCATTTAATTCTTTTATTTTGGTTTTGAACAGCACTCCTCTTTATTCATTAAAAATGATTTTTATGGCCGAGTGTGGTGTCTCATGCCTATAATCCCAGTACTTTGGGAGGCCGAGGTGGGCGGATCGCCTGAGGTCAGGAGTTTGAGACCAGCCTGACCAACATGGAGAAACCCTGTCTGTACTAAAAATACGAAAAATTAGCTGGGCATGGTGCAGACGCCTGTAATCCCAGCTACTTGGGAGGCTAAGGCAGGGAGAATCTTGAACCCGGGAGGCAGAGGTTAGAGTGAACTGAGATCACGCCACTGCACTCCAGCCTGGGCAACAGAGTGAGACTCCGTCTCAAAAAAAAAAAAGATTTTTATATCATGGTGGACATCTGTTGTGGTTACCTCTTTGACATCCATTTCCCCTTCTTCTGGTAACAGCTGTTCAGTGTTTATCTAGTGCCTTTTATCTGAGTAACATTTTGACAGAAACATTATAATAGTTATAAAAACATTATAAAAAAACATTATAAAAACATTATAAAAGTGCATGGCTTTGCGTCAGGCTGCTTGGGTTTTAATTACTCATACTGGGTAACGTAGGGTATATTACTTAACTTTTCCAAATCCCGGTAAAAATGGGGCCAATGATATTATCTACCTCATAGGATTAATGAGAGAATTAATAAATAAAAATGGGCTGGGTGAGGTGGCTCATATCTGTAATCCCAGCACTTTGGGAGGCTGAGGCAGCAGGATGGCTTGAGGCCAGGAGTTTGAAGTTATAGTGATCCATGATTACTCCACTACTTTTTTTCACCAATATATGTGACTCATTTTTTTGTTTGTTTGTTTGTTTTGTTTTGTTTTTTCTCTGAGAAAACTGAAGGATTACTTCTTTGGAAATAAGCAGCTTTACTAGGACATGTCTTGATATTAACCATTTATGTATTTTCTGAAACATAATGTGCCTCTTTAGTCTGTGGATTTAAGCTTTTCTTTATTTCTGGAAGGTTTTCTTGAATAACATTTTTAAATATGTTTTTATCGCATTATTTTGGTCTCTTCATAAGGGATCCCATTTGTGCATAAATTGCGCTTCGTATGTGTTTCATATAATTTTCTAGTTAATCTTACTCATTCCCATCTTATTTTCCCCTCTGTTCTTGATTTGTGTTCTCCATTCCTTTTGAGGGTTTTTCTTTTTAAAATTTTCCTTTTTCCTTTTGCCATTTCCAATGTAGCCTTTCTATCTATGGTATTTTGTTTCTTCTTTCCTTTTCTCCTTTTCTTTGAGATAGGGTCTTGCTCTGTCACTGAGGCTGGAGTGTAGTGGGATGTTCATGCTCACTGCAGCCTTGACTTTCTGGGTTCAAGCAAGCCTCCCGGCTCAGCCTCCCAAGTAGCTGGGACTAAAGGAATGTGCCACCACACTTGGCTAATACTTAAATTTTTTTGTGAGGATGGGGTCTCATTAATGTTACCCAGGCTTGTCTTGAACTCTTGGGCTCAAGCAATCCTCCCATCTTGGTCTCTCACATCTCACAGTGCTGGGATTATAGGCATGAGCCACTGCACTTGGCCCTGCTGCTGCTGCTGCTGCTGCTGCTGCTGCTGCTGCTTCTCCTTCTTCTTCTTTCTTCTTCTTCTTCTTCTTCTTCTTCTTCTTCTTCTTCTTCTTCTTCTTCTTCTTCTTCTTCTTCTTCTTCTTCTTCTTCTTCCTCCTCTTCTTCTTCCTCTTCTTCTTCCTCTTCTTCTTCTTCTTCCTCTTCCTCCTCTTCCTCTTTTCTTCTTTTCTTCTTTTCTTCTTTTCTTCTTCTCTTCTTCTTCTTCTTCCTCTTCTTCTTCTTCTTCTTCTTCTTCTTCTTCTTCTTCTTCTTCTTCTTCTTCTTCTTCTTCTTCTGACTGTCACTCTGTCTGTCACTCTGTCACCTAGGCTGGAGTGCAGTGGCGTGATCTCAGCTCACTGCAACCTCCACCTCCTGGGATCAACTGATTCTCCTGTCTCATCCTGTCTCAGTCTCCCTAGTAACTGGGATTACAGGCATCCGCCACCAGACCCAGCCAATTTCTGTATTTTTAGTAGAGATAGGATTTCACCATGTTGGTCAGGCTGGTCTCAAACTCCTGACCTCAGGCGATCTGCCTGCCAAGGCTTCCAAAAGTGCTGGGAATACAAGCATGAGCCACCGTGCCCAGCCTTTGCTTCTTTCTTGAACAACTCCAGCTTATGTTCTAATTCCTTCTATGGTTTTGCCCTATCTTCCCTGAGTAACTACATCTTTACTTTAAATTTCATATTTTAGGTTAAAAAAATTGACGTGTTTGAACACAAATTTTATCTATTCTCTAGTGAAGTTTCCCTTGTGTTGATTCTCCACAGCAATTTGTTTTCCTGTTTCTTTGGTTTCCACTCCCCTTCCCTTCCTCCTTTATTTTTTATTTATCTTTTTTTTATTACAAGGCCTGCATTGCCAGAGCTGCTGCTGCTTTTTCTCCCCCCGACCCGATTGGAGGAGTTTCATAAAGATTTTTTGCTGGTCCCTTCTTGATTTTTCATCATCTTTGAACTAGATGCATTCTTACATGAACAGCTACTTTCAAGAGGTTCATGCTAAGGAGCGGGCCCTGGACATCTAGGCTAGCTGGAATTCTCCTTGGGTCATGCTCAGTTTCCTTATGACCCAGGTGGGAAAATTCCTTTAGTCTTTACCTCTCCCAAAAGAAATCTGAAATTATGATGCAGAGTTCTTTGTCTTCTTGATGTCTCACTGACAGACTGCTTTTTGCAAAGGTGGCAGTTTTGTGTGATTCCTCATTTAGTTATGTGTTTCCTTGATGTTGATTCTAGTGCACATCATCAACAACTTATGTTAACCAGCACTATATAAGAAATGAGCTCCAGTAACTCTCTACTATTTCTAGGAACTAAGGACACAGTTTAGGATGCTAACAGTTTTACAGCATTTGCGAGAAGATCCCCACCCACCTCCAATTTAAGAGTGCTGTCAAAAAATCCAATTTAATGGAGAGGATAATGCCCTTTTTTTTTCTTTTTTTTTGTAATTGAGATGGAGTCTCTGTCAGTCCCCAGGCTGGAGTAGAGTGGTACAATCTCGGCCCACTGCAACCTCCACCTCCCAGGTTTGGGTGATTCTCGCCTCAGCCTCCCAAGTAGCTGGGACTATAGTTGTGTGCCACCATGCCCAGCTAATTGTTGTATTTTTAGTGGAGATGGGGTTTCACCATGTTGGCCAGGATGGTCTCGATTTCCCGACCTTGTGATCTGCCTGCCTCGGCCTCCCTAAGTGCTGGGATTATAGGCGTGAGCCACCACACCCAGGTTTCCCCATGTTGGCCAGGCTGCTCTCGAACTCCTGACCTCAGGTGACCTGCCTGGCTCGGCCTCCCAAAGTGCTGGGATTGCAGGCAAGAGCCACCACACCTGGCCCCAACTTTTAATAATAAGGCTGTGTTTTTCTAAGCAATGTTCCTTGTTGAGATTTACATAAGTTTTTTGGATGTATCTATATGAGATAATCTAGTAAAATATTTTGATCAATATACTTTTGGGGCAAATAATTCTTAAGTTTTCAAAGACAAAGTAATGATATTCCAGATAAGCTTTTTATCATATGAAAATAGATATTGATTTAGGAGTTCTAAAAGTCATCTAGCTTATGTACCATTCTCCCTTCTACAACCTATATTTTGTAATTCAGGTAGGTAGTTTCCACACTTAGTGGCAGATCTGAGACTTGAGCCTGGTTTCTGGACTTCTGGTTCTTCCCAAATGGCTTACAGTACCATTTGCCTCCCAGGTTCAAGCGTTTCTCCTGCCTCAGCTTACCTTGGTTTCTGGACTTCGGGTTCTTCCCACAACCCCAGCTTGTCTTTCTCGTTTATTGCTTTGCATTTGAGAGGATGAATGGAGATAATTTTGAAATTTTCAAACTTAATCTGCATATTTGCCTTACAAAGTTTTTATTTCTCCCCGAAACCACTTGCCCAGTAGTGAAACTGGGCCACATTAAGCATGATCTATTGGCAAGAGGGTTGGTTGGAAAAGTTTGATGGGTATAAAATTAGTAACTCTTAGTGATGGGATATTAAAAGTGTTTCTTTGGGCTCTTTAACTAAAATTTTAAGGGCTTTAGGGAAATGAAAGTGTAAGACCTAAGCTTTAGTAATCTAGACTGTCTGGCAGAGCTTACTGGAGTGGAATTGAAGGGGAACAGATGGCCTTTTTTTTTTTTTTTTTTTTAAAGAGTTTTGCTCTTGTTGCCCAGGCTGGAGTGCAATGGTGCAATCTTGGCTTACAGTACCATTTGCCTCCCAGGTTCAAGCGTTTCTCCTGCCTCAGCTTACCGAGTAGCCCGGATTACAGGCATGCACCACCACACTCAGCTAATTTTGTATTTTTAGTAGAGACGGGGTTTCACCATGTTGATCAGGCTGGTCTTGAACTCCTGACCTCAGGTGACCCACCTGCCTATGCCTCCCAAAGTTTTGGGATTACAGGAGTGAGCCACCGCACCTGGCCTTAGCTCTCACTTCTAAGTGAGAACATGTGGTATTTGACTTTCTATTTCTGAGTTATTTCACCTAAGATAATGGCCTTCAGTTCCAACTATGTTGCTGCAAAAGACATGATTTCATTCTTTTTTTTAATGGCTGAGTAATAGAGAATCAGTATTTCTTTAGCTGTGGGGATAAAAGCTGAGAATAAGAATTGTTTGCATGAGCTCTGGTGGCTGTTCCTGAGGCCAGGGGGCAAGGGCAACATAGCACAGAACCAGGTAAGACAAGAGGAGAAGGAATCAGAGTGGGAGCAAGGGAAGGAGAAAGAAAGGACAAGAAGACACTTGATGGTGGGGCATGGGAAAGCGTCAGTTGGGATGTTAGTTGACTTATGCGTTGGTTCCCATTGTTCGTATTATCTAACCTATGGCACAAGTAAAATACATGATAGTTTTTCAAATATATATATATATATATTACTTTATTTATTTATTTATTTATTATACTTCAAGTTCTAGGGTACATGTGCACAACGTGCAGGTTTGTTACGTATGTATACATGTGCCATGTCGTTGTGCTGCACCCATTAACTCATCATTTACATTAGGTATATGTCCTAATGCGATCCCTCACCACCCCCTCTCCCCACAATAGGTCCCAGCGTATGATGATCCCCTTCCTGTGTCTTAGTGATCTCATTGTTCAATTCCCACCTATGAGTGAGAACATGTGATATTTGATTTTCTGTTCTTGCCATAGTTTGCTGAGAATGATGGTTTCCAGCTGCATCCATGTCCCTACAAAGGACACAAACTCATCCTGTTTTATGGCTGCATAGTATTCCATGGTGTATATGTGCCCCATTTTCTTAATCCAGTCTGTCACTGATGGACATTTGGGTTGATTCCAAATCTTTGCTATTGTGAATAGTGCCACAATAAACATACGTGTGCATGTGTCTTTATCGCAGCATGACTTATAATCTTTTGGGTATATCCCCAGTAATGGGATGGCTGGGTCAAATAGTATTTCTACTTCTAGATCCTTGAGGAATCGCCACACTGTTTTCCACAACGGTTGAACTAGTTTACAGTCCTACCAACAGTGTAAAAGTGTTCCTATTTCTCCACATCCTCTCCAGCACCTGTTGTTTCCTGATTTTTTAATGATTGCCATTCTAACTGGTATGAGATTGTGGTTTTGATTTGCATTTCTCTGATGGCCAGTGATGATGAGCATTTTTTCATGTGTCTGTTGGCTGTATGAATGTCTTCTTTTGAGAACTGTCTGTTCATATCCTCTGCCCACTTTTTGATGGGGTTGTTTGTTTTTTCTTGTAAATTTGATTGAGTTCTTTATAGGTTCTGGATATTAGCCCTTTGTCAGATGAGTAGATTGCAAAAATTTTCTCCCATTCTGTAGGTTGCCCGTTCACTCTGATAGTAGTTTCTTTTGCTGTGCAGAAGCTCCTTAGTTTAATTAGATCCCATTTGTCAATTTTGGCTTTTGTTGCCATTGCTTCTGGTGTTTTAGACATGAAGTCCTTGCCCATGCCTATGTCCTGAATGGTATTACCTAGGGTTTCTTCTAGGATTTTTATGGTATTAGGTCTAACATTTAAGTCTCTAATCCATCTTGAATTAATTTTCATATAAGGAGTAAGGAAAGGATCCAGTTTCAGCTTTCTACTTATGGCTAGCCAATTTTCCCAGCACCATTTATTAAATAGGGAATCCTTTCCCCATTCCTTGTTTCCCTCAGGTTTGTCAAAGATCAGATGGCTGTAGATGTGTAGTATTATTTCTGAGGGCTCTGTTCTGTTCCATTGGTCTATATCTCTGTTTTGGTACCAGTACCATGCTGTTTTGGTTACTTTAGCCTTGTAGTATAGTTTGAAGTCAGGTAGCGTGATGCCTCCAGCTTTGTTCTTTTGGCTTACGATTGTCTTGGCAATGTGGGGGTCTTTCTTGGTTCCATATGAACTTTAAAGCAGTTTCTTCCAATTCTGTGAAGAAAGTCAATGGTAGCTTAATGGGAATGGCATTGAATCTATAAATTACCTTGGGCAGTATGGCCATTTTCACAATATTGATTATTCCTATCCATGTGCATGGTATGTTCTTCCATTTGTTTGTGTCCTCTTTTATTTCACTGAGCAGTGGTTTGTAGTTCTCCTTGAAGAGGTCCTTTACATTCCTTGTAAGTTGGATTCCTAGGTATTTTATTCTCTTTGAAGCTATTGTGAATGGGAGTTCATTCATGATTTGGCTCTCTGTTTGTCTGTTACTGGTGTATAAGAATGCTTGTGATTTTTGCACATTGATGTTGTATCCTGAGACATTGCTGAAGTTGCTAATCAGTTTAAGGAGATTTTGGGCTGAGACAATGGGGTTTTCTAAATATACAATCATGTCATCTGCAAACAGGGACATTTTGACTTCTTCTTTTCCTAACTGATTTCTTTCTCTTGCCTGATTGTCCTAGCCAGAATTTCCAACACTATGTTGAATAGGAGTGGTGAGAGAGGGCATCCCTGTTTTGTGCCAGTTTTCAAAGGAAATGCTTCCAGTTTTTGCCCATTCAGTATGATATTGGCTGTGGGTTTGTCATAAATAGCTCTTATTATTTTGAGATACATACCATCAGTACCAAATTTACTGAGAGTTTTTAGCAGGAAGGGCTGTTGAATTTTGTGAAAGGCCTTTTCTGCATCTATTGAGATAATTATGTGGTTTTTGTCTTTGGTTCTGTTTATATGCTGGATTACGTTTATTGATTTGTGTATGTTGAACCAGCCTTGCATCGCAGGGATGAAGCCCACTTGTTCATGGTGGATAAACTTTTTAATGTACTGCTGGATTCAGTTTGTCAGTATTTTACTGAGGATTTTTGCATCAATGTTCATCAGGGATATTGATGTAAAATTCTCTTTTTTTGTTGTATCTCTGTCAGGTTTTGGTATCAGGATGATGTTGGCCTCGTAAAATGAGTTAGGAAGGATTCCCTCTTTTTCTATTGATTGGAATAGTTTCAGAAGGAATGGTACCAGCTCCTCCTTGTACCTCTGGTAGAATTTGGCTGTGAATCCGTCTGGTCCTGGACTGTTTTTGGTTGGTAGGCTATTAATTATTGCCTCAATTTCAGAGCCTGCTAATGGTCTCTTCAGTGATTCAACTTCTTCCTGGTTTAGTTTTGGGAGTGTGTAAGTGTCCAGGAAATTATCCATTTCTTCTAGGTTTCCTAGTTTATTTGCATAGAGGTGTTTATAGTATTCTCTGATGGTAGTTTGTGTTTCTGTGGGGTCAGTGGTGATATCCCCTTTATCATTTTTTATTGTGTCTAATTGATTCTTTTCTCTTCTTTATTAGTCATGCTAGTGGTCTATCAATTTTGTTGATCTTTTCAAAAAACCAGCTACTGGATTCATTGATTTTTTGGAGGGTTTTTTGTGTCTCTGTCTCCTTCAGTTCTGCTCTGATCTTAGTTATTTCTTGCCTTCTGCTAGCTTTTGAATGTGTTTGCTCTTGCTTCTCTAGTTCTTTTAATTGTGATGTTAGATCTTTTCATTGTGATTTTAGATCTTTCCTGCTTTCTCTTGTGGGCATTTAGTGCTATAAATTTCCCTCTACACACTGCTTTAAATGTATCCCAGAGATTCTGGTATGTTGTATCTTTGTTCTCATTGGTTTCAAAGAACATCTTTATTTCTGCCTTCATTTTGTTATGTACCCAGTAGTCATTCAGGAGTAGGTTGTTCAGTTTCCATGTAGTTGAGCGGTTTTGATTGAGTTTCTTAGTCCTGAGTTCTAGTTTGATTGCACTGTGGTCTGAGAGACAGTTTGTTATAATTTCTGTTCTTGTACATTTGCTGAGGAGTGCTTTACTTCCAACTATGTGGTCAATTTTAGAATAAGTGTGATGTGGTGCTGAGAAGAATGTATATTGAGTTGCTTTGGGGTGGAGAGTTCTGTAGATGACTATTAGGTCTGCTTGCTGCAGAGTTGAGTTCAATTCCTGGATATCCTGGTTAACTTTATGTGTCGTTGATCTGTCTAATGTTGACAGTGGGGTGTTGAAGTCTCCCATTATTATTGTGTGGGAGTTTAAGTCTCTTTGTAAGTCTCTAAGGACTTGCTTTATGAATCTGGGTGCTCCTGTATTGGGTGCATACATATTTAGGATAGTTAATTCTTCCTGATGAATTGATCCCTTTACCATTATGTAATGGCCTTCTTTGTGTCTTTTGATCTTTATTGGTTTAAAGTCTGTTTTATCAGAGACTAGGATTGCAATCCCTGCTTTTTTTTGTTTTCCATTTGCTTGGTAGATCTTCCTGCATTCCTTTATTTTGAGCCTATGTGTGTCTGCATATGAGATGTGTCTCCTGAATACAGCAAACTGATGGGTCTTGACTCTTTATCCAATTTGCCAGTCTGTGTCTCTTAATTGGACCATTTAGTCCATTTACATTTAAGGTTAATATTGTTATGTGTGAACTTGATCCTGCCATTATGATATTAGCTGGTTATTTTGCTTGCTAGTTGATGCAGTTTCTTCCTGGCATCGATAGACTTTACATTTTGACATGGTTTTGCAATGGCTGGTACCTGTTGTTCCTTTCCAGGTTTAGTGCTTCCTTCAGGATCTCTTGTAGGGCAGGCCTGGTGGTGACAAAATCTCTAAGCATTTGTTTGTCTGTAAGGATTTTATTTCTCCTTCACTTATGAAACTTAGTTTGGTTGGATATGAAATTCTGGGGTGAAAATTCTTTTCTTTAAGAATGTTGAATATTGGCCCCCACTCTCTTCTGGCTTGAAGCGTTTCTGCCGAGAGATCTGCTGTTAGTCTGATGGGCTTCCCTTTGTGTGTAACCCGACCTTTCTCTCTGGCTGTCCTTAACATTTCTTCCTTCATTTCAACTTTGGTGAATCTGACAATGATGTGTCTTGGAGTTGCTCTTCTCAAGGAGTATCTTTGTGGCATTCTCTGTACTTCCTGAATTTGAATGTTGGCCTGCCTTACTAGGTTGGGGAAGTTCTCCTGGATGATATCCTGCAGAGTGTTTTCCAACTTGTTTCCATTTTCCCCATCACTTTCAGGCACACCAATCAGACGCAGATTTCGTCTTTTCATGTAACCCCATATTTCTTGGAGGCTTTGTTCATTCCTTTTTACTCTTTTTTCTCTACACTTCTCTTCTCACTTCATTTCATTCATTTGATCTTCAATCGCTGATACATCTTTCTTCCAGTTGATCGAGTCAGTTACTGAAGCTTGTGCATTTGTCACGTAGTTCTCGTGTTATGGTTTTCATCTCTGTCAGTTCTTTTATAGTCTTCTCTGCATTGATTATTCTAGTTATCCATTCATCCATTCTTTTTTCAAGGTTTTTAGTTTCTTTGCACTGCTTACGTAGTTCCTCCTTTAGCTCTGAGAAGTTTGATCAACTGAAGCCTTCTTCTCTCAACTCATCAAAATCATTCTCCATCCAGCTTTGTTTCATTGCTGGCAATGAGCTGCATTCCTTTGGAGGGGGAGATGCGCTCTGATTTTTTGAATTTCCAGCTTTTCTGCACTGCTTTTTCCCCATCTTTGTGGTTTCATCTGCTTTTGGTCTTTGATGATGGTGACGTACTGATGGGGTTTTGGTGTGGGTGTCGTTTCTGTTTGTTAGTTTTCCTTCTAACAGTCAGGACCCTCAGCTGTAGGTCTGTTGGAGTTTACTTTGAGGTCCACTCCAGACCCTGTTTGCTTGGGTATCAGCAGTGGAGGCTGCAGAAGATAGAATATTGCTGAACAGCAAGTGTTGCTGTCTGATTGTTGCTCTGGAAGCTTTGTCAAAGGGGTGTACCCCGCCGTGTAAGGTGTGAGGTGTCATCTGCACCTCAGTTGAAAATGCAGAAATCACCCATCTGTGTAGCTCAGGCTGTGAGCTGGAGGCTGGAGATATTCTTATTCAGCCATCTTGGGCGCACCCACTTCTCAAATATATTTCTTATTGAAGGGGATGTTGTTTGCCTTGGACTTTGGTAATGTGCCCCAACTATAAGAGAGTTTCCTTAATAATTCTTCTCACCCATGCCTCTTGGAAATTGGGTTCGTGGATTTATTCTATATCTAACCAGCAAGTGAATTCTCAGTTTGGAGAACCTTAAGCTAACTGTCTTTGAAAGATGGAAACCAGCGTGGAGGCCCTAGGAAAGGGGATGCCAGTGTGTCTTCTGACCTCTTTGGGGTCAGGGAAGGGGCCGAAGGAGAGCAACTGGCCCGCTTCCACTCCGACCAGAGTCAGACCTAGGCAGAAGGTTCTAGATGAAGTTTCCTATTCAGGGAGCAGATTTTGTTTTGTTTTGTTTTGTTCTTTTACAGTGAAATTGGAACGGTCCTGGGAAATTGGAACAGGTGTCCCCAGTCAAGAGACAGGTCTGTTTACCCAACTCTGTAGAGGGGCCCCGAGGGAGAGGAAGCGTTGATACCAAGAAAACTAAAATTTTCTGATCAAGAGGTAGCCCCTGCAGGTTGGGGACCAGGAACTGGAGTACATGGACTGCCCTCTGACAGGTGGACACGAGGAGTGGGGCGGGTAGGCCAACGTACAGCTGGGAGATGGGAGTCCGAGGGAATTCTCTGGGTTACTTTTGGCAGCCCATAGGAAAGCAGGTGCTGCCCTGCCACTCGGACACCCTACTAAGCCAGCCGCCTGTGGGCCCCTCCGAGCGGGCTGAGGGGCAGAGGATCACTTTCCACTGACTCTCTGGGAGGAGAGAGGGAGATGCCAGAAGGGGCCAAGCGTGAGCCAGGGTAGCCAGGCTGGCCAGGCCCACCGGCAGCTCCAGCCCGGCGCCGGGGCACCCGCGCGGCCTCCAAACACCCGCAGGAGTTTTGCTCCCAAACGGACCAGGAGGCAGCTGCTGGCGCGTCCTGCTCATGCCAGCCTGGAGGCTCCCAGCCTTGCTCCTCGCGGTCGGTCCCGAAACTGACGTGAAACCGATTTGGTGCAATGCGAATGAGCTCCCATCCGCAGCCTCTATCCCAGCTGCAGCCGCCCTTTGCCATAGCAAATGGCCCCCACCCCAGCCCGCGCTGTCACTGGCCACAGCTTGGGAAGGCGCCCCGCCCTGGGTACCCCGCATCCTGCCGTCACGCACCCCCGCCCGCCCGGAGCTTCCACGCCAAGCAGAGTAGCCCCCTCCAGCCGGAGACAGGAAAGCCCTGGTGCCCCCAGACTTGGCTCCGCTTTCAGCTCCCTGAGGGGCTGGGCCTCTTGGCGCCCTGCACCTGCCCAGGGCTCGCACCCGCCCTCCCCGGGGCTCCAAGGGAGGCGATGGCAGCGGCCCGGCGCTCCTGGGAGGGGAGCGGGACATCCCCGAAGGCTGCACGTGGGAGGCGGGGAGCGGCCGGGGCGCAAGGGGAGGGCGGGCAGCCCGTGGGATGGGGAGGAAGAAGAGGAGGAGCGAGCTGGAGGGAGCGCCGCGGGCGGCAGGGAGGGAGCGGGAGGGAGGCAAGAAAGTAGTAGAAAGTGAGGCTGGCAGGCGCCGGCAGGAAGTCTGTGCCCGAGAACAGCAGAAATAAGAGCCTGGGAGAGACCACGGTGGCGGCGGCGAGAGCCCAAGAGGAAACTGAAGAGGAGGAAGCTGCGCCGCAGCCTGAGGCGGCTCCCCCTCCACAGTGCAGCCCGAGGCGGCTCCCCCTCCGCAGTGCACCCCAGGCCGCCCCTCCGCGCGGTGTTAGTCGGCCACGGCCCGGGAGAATGGTGAGAGCAGCTCCTCCTAGAAAAAGCAGGCTGAAGACATCAAGATGACCTTAGAGTTCAAGGAGACCCTCGGAACGTAAGTGGCGACCGGGGAGGCGAGGGTGGATGTGGCGGCAGCGGGGGCTGCAGGAGCGGCTCAGGCTGCCGCCGCCGCTGCTGCCACCACCATCGCGGCAGGAACCCGGCACGTTGCCGCGTCCTCAGTGTCCCATTCTCGGCGCTACGGAGTTCCCTGGGCGCGCCCAACACGTGGGCCTGCGACCCCCGGGTGGGCGCCGTTCCTGGGAGGGGGAGGGGGCAGCGCCGGGCTGTCAGGGAGCAGCCCACAAGGGCGGGCGACTTCCCACTTCCCTTGACACCGCAGCCCTCTCCGCTCCCTTTTCCCCAAGCGTGGCTGTGGGCTGAGCATGTTGGGGATGGCTGTTTACCGGCTGTGTGGGTTTACTCGTCCTGTGCCTGGGCTCACCGCGATGGGGAGACTTGGTCAAGAGAAGATCAGCCTCTAGTCATTCCTGTTTGTGTGCTTACATCATGTATTCCTACGGAATTGACATCTGCATGTACGAGATGTAGGCAAGACTTTGGGTGGCCACGGTAGGATGGAAGGGGAGGGCTTCGCAGTGCTCACGGTCACACGTGGGCAGAGCTTCACAGGAGGGTCTGTGCATTTCACGGGGGTTCCGCAGCAGGCGCCAGGGAGCGCGTCTCCAAGGGAGGGTCTGGGTGCGTCACTGAGCCGGCGGCTCTCTCCCGGGCTGCATTGAGTCCCATGCTGATGGCTGAGTCTCAAGAGAGCAGAAATAATTCGAAGTCAATTACAGGAATTCTCCAAGGATGTGCTGCTCAGCTTGGCTGCTGTTCCCTTTCTGCCCAGGAGTTGGGTCTTCTTTGCTTTGTTTTGGAGAGGCTCAGAATAGGTGGGGAGGCTCACAGTGAAAGAGAATCAGGACCTGCCGAATGATCTGAAGTTCGTTATTTTCTTCCCTCATACGACCAGTATTTGTTGTGCATTAGTATCGGTCAGTGTATGTGTATTCACGCACAGGTGAGCAGTCTGAAATACACATTTTGCAGGGGTTCATGGAGGTGTTGATTAGGCTGGGAAAAAAAGAGGAGGTATTTCATGGGATTAATCAGTGCGTTGTTGGGTGCTCTTTCTTTCCTTCCTTTTTTCTGTGTGCTTGTTTCTGTGCTTGGTCTGTTTTTCCAGCACCACATTACCCAGGTTGTTTTCATGTCCAGGCTCAAGGTCTGCTGCTGTTCAATCATTTCCCCGTAATTACCCTCACGCCTCATGCAGATCTGCAGGGGGTCCCCCTGAGAGAAGTTATGAAGGTGGTGTTCTCAGCCCTGCCTCTTGATTCCTGGGAAGGTGCACACTGAGGACTAAAGTGGGGTCTCCCTGCTGTGGCTGCTGCCTTTCAGGGAGGACACCTATTTGCTGTCTTTGTTGGAATGAAAACAGAAAAAGGGGTAGCTTTTTAATAAAGAGGGGTTTGGGGTTGCCTCTCAGTGCAGCCAGGTAAGGGGTTAGTTTGGGTCAAAACTTTTGAAAATTGCCACTGAGGTTTGTTCGGGTTTGGGGTTGTGATTCTGAGATGCTCAAGTTACTGAGAAACAAGAAAGCATGGCCTTTGCCTGTCATGCAGGACCTGCGCTGTGGCCACTGATGAGGCGAAGGGAGAGCGTGGGGACCCACCTGGTGTGAGTGCCTTCCTGTCTATGGCTTGTTCCCACCTGAGATCCCACACTGGCTTCCTGCCTGAAGCTTCTGGGTTACTGATACACTGTACCCTAACTGACTCCTGCAGCTGCACCTCTGCAGTGGCGGGGCTGCTGAGGCTTGGGGAGCTGTGGCTCCTGCTGGAGCACGGTGTTTGGAGATGACTGCATGTGGTTTCCACCTTGGGGAAAAATGGGGATTTTCCCTCTGGCAGAACAGTCTCTTGGACTCCAGCCATGTTCCCTGTGAGCTTTGGGAATGGGTCTCTCTTAGGGTCCCAAAGCATTACCTTCTGCCTGGGATGGAATTCTTTGCAAAGGAACTTCCCACTGTAGTGCTGGCAGAGGACCTAGAAGAGTGAAAGAGAAACATTGCGACGATCAAGTTGTTTTTACTCAACATAATAATCATGGTAATCATAGGTGGTATTCTGAAATGTATCCCCAGGACCAGGTGTTATTCTACATGCATTATGTGTATTAACTGATTTAAATCTCAGAGTAACCTTATGAGGTAGGTATTTACCCTTATACCCAAATTGCTGATGAGAAAACTAAGGAGGCAGAGATATGTGAGCTGCCAAACCTTAGTAAGCTATTAAGTGGCGGAGCTGATATTCACAGATAGGCAGAGCAACTTTTGATTATCCATACAGGGTTGACATACTTTGTAGATTTTGTAATGGCAAATACTTAGTAAATAATTTGACTTAACTTTAGTATTTGGAAAACTAACTTCAATATTAATGTAAAGAAAAAAAACAACCCCATCAAAAAGTAGGCAAAGGATATGAACAGACACTTCTTAAAAGAAGACATTTATGCAGCCAACAGACACATGAAAAAACGCTCATCATTACTTGCCATCAGAGAAATGCAAATCAAAACCACAATGAGATACCATCTCACACCAGTTAGAATGGCAATCATTAAAAAGTCAGGAAACAACAGGTGCTGGAGAGGATGTGGAGAAATAGGAACACTCTTACACTGTTGGTGGGACTATAAACTAGTTCAACCATTGTGGAAAACAGTGTGGCAATTCCTCAAGGATCTAAAACTAGAAATACCATTTGCGCAGCCATCCCATTACTGGGTATATACCCAAAGGATTATAAATGATGCTGCTATGAAGACACATGCACACGTATGTTTATTGCGGCACTATTCACAATAGCAAAGACTTGGAATCAACCCAGATGTCCGTCAGTGACAGACTGGATTAAGAAAATGTGGCACATATACACCATGGAATACTATGCAGCCTTGAAAAAGGATGAGTTTGTGTCCTTTGTAGGGACATGGATGCAGCTGGAAACCATCATTCTCAGCAAACTATCACAAGAACAGAAAACCAAACACCGCATGTTCTCACTCATAGGTGGGAACTGAACAATGAGATCAGTTGGACACAGGAAGGTTATCATCACACACCGGGAGGGATAGTATTAGGAGATATACCTAATGTAAATGACGAGTTAATGGGTGCAGCACACCAACATGGCACATGTATACATATGTAACAAACCTGCATGTTGTGCACATGTACCCTAGAACATAAAGTATAATAATAATAAAAAGAAAACATAATGGGCAGGGCGTGGTGGCTCACACCTGTAATCCCAGCACCTTCGGAGGCCAAGGCCAGTGGATCACTTGAAGTCAGGAGTTCGAGACCAGCCCGGCCAGCATGGTGAAACCTGGTCCCTACTAACAATACAAAAATTAGCCGGGTGTGGTGGTGCATGCCTATAATTCCAGCCACTCGGGAGGCTGAGGCAGGAAAATCACTTGAACCTGGGAGGAGGAGGTTTCAGTGAACTGAGATTGCACCACTGCACTCCAGCCTGGGTGACAGAGCGAGGCTCAGTCTCAAAAAATACGTAAATAAATAAGTAAGAAAACATAATGATGGCAATAATGATAGCATAATGTTATCAAAATTTGGAAGCATTTCAGAGCTTTTGGATTGCCATCATTTTGCGTCTGTGAACTTTTTAGAAGCGGTCCCCAGTTCAAGATGCCTGCTGTACCCTGGGCCACAACCAGTGACCTTGGCCTAAGTCTTAATGTGGAGGTGACTTCTGGTCCCTTCAGTGTGGATTTTGAGTCTAGACCCTTCTCTTGTTTTGAATGAAATCTAACACAAATGAAAGGCATCAACAATTGACCACTGCCATTCATTTCCAAAGTATGCCGCAGTTGCAATCACTTTGTTTGCCCCACTTTCACCATATGTCTTTAAGATACGAAGGTAAGAAAGCCTTGCAAGAAGCAGGGCTGTTAGCTCACAGTGTTCACATGTGTTTAAAATAAAGAATTGCAAAGGCTGGAGGAACACTCACTTTGCCAGACTTTGTAATCTGGTATCGACTGTCTTATCCAGGTATCTCACCTCATGGAACTGAGCATTTACTGTTGGAAGCTAAGGGGTCAGGATGTTTAGTGTGTGTGGTTAGAGGGACCTTGCTGGAGAGTGGGGGCCAAATGGGAGTGAAGGTTGGCCCAGGTGGGTGGAAAATGAGATTGAGGAAGCAAAATGCAGGACAAGAGAAAGGACTGAGTTTTGTGGTTTGGCCTGGGTTGTCTGATGCACCTCTGAGTCAGGTCTCAGGTAGAAAGCTTTCAACCTGTGCATTTCAGTCCAGCCTCCTACAAAAGGGAATCCCAGAACATAACCATCTCTGAAAAAGGTGGTGAGACTTAATTATTGTTTATTAATCAACATGTTTTCAGACCCTTGGCATGCTGTGAGAGCAAATAAATGTTATATAATGGCAAATTAGGAGGAGTACATATTTCTGTTGGTGTATTTGCCAAGGCTGTTCAGGCCATCTCTATTGTAGCTATCCTTCAGTGACTTCTGAAGAAAAAAAAAAAAAAATCCCTAAAATACTATTTGGAGGAGAAGTATATGGATGGGAGGAAAGCTTTCGTGTGGTGTCTAGGAAGTACCCCAGACTCATAGAAGTCACTTCTGTAGTTTTCATACTGTGAAATACTTGTGAATAGAAAGGCCTGAGTACTTGGCCCATTACAGAATGAGTCACCCAACAAACTTCATTTCCCCTGGAGTACATGAATGTGGCATGTCCTAGAAAATGTATCTCCATCTCAGTGGGGTATGAATAGGTGTTTTTCATATAGACTGAGCATTTGAAATTGAAGTCGTTCCTGCCTGTAGATGGCTGGACAAGGCATTGTGGAAGATTTGAGACTGGGTTCCAGGTCTGGCTCAGCCCTGAGGGTTTTTGTGGCCTGTGGGCTGCTTGGACATTGACCTACATTACCTTCTCCCTGTCTCAGTTTCTTCATCTATAAACATCAAGGCCGGTTGGGGGAGTGGCGGACAGGGCAGATGAGATAATTGTCTTTTTTCGTTTGTTTGGTTTTTTTTGAGATAGAGTCTCGTTCTATCTGCAGGCTGGAGTGCAATGGCACGATCTCGGCTCACTGCAATCTCCGCTTCCCAGGTTCAAGCAATTCTCCTGCCTCAGCCTCCCAAGTAGCTGGGACTACAGTCATGTACCATTAATTTTTGTATTTTTACTAGAGACGGGGTTTCACCATGTTGGCTAGGATGGTCTCAATCTCTTGGCCTTGTGATCCACCCGCATCAGCCTCCTAAAGTGCTGGGATTACAGGCGTGAGCCGCTGCGATCAGCCGAGATAATTTTCAAGTACCCTTGCAACCCCAAGATTTCGTAGCTCCCTGTGTAAGGAGGGCACTTGCTTTTATTCCCTAGGGGCTTTCCTTGTGTGACTAGGCACAGCTCATTTCTGTTTGGAGGATTTTTTTTTTTTTTTTTTTTGAGGCAGACCCTATTCCATCACCCAGGCTGGAGTGCAGTGGAGCAATCATAGCTCACTGCAGCCTCAAACTCCTGGGCTCAAGCAATTCTCCTGCCTGAACCGTCTTTTCCCACTTATCTCATACTACACTACTTATTCTGAAATTGCCCAATCAATACAACTATGAAGGACACAGATGATTGGTTTGTCTGAAAGTCCAGATGGAAAACAGACTCAACTATCCTTTTTTGATGTTTGTGTGTGCGTGTGTGTGTGCGTGTGTGTGTGCACACGTGTGTGTGTGTGTGTGCCTGTGCGTGTGCGTGCACGTGTGTGTGCATGTGTGCATGTGTGTGTGTGTGTGTGTGTGTGGTGGGGGGGAGGATGCACAGAGATTCAAGGTGGTTTGCATACTTGGCTGGTGGATTTCATAGTCGTTTTTCTGGAGTTACTCAGAATTTGACAGTCTGAGAAGCATTTGGAAGAATGTTGCCGAGAGAAAATGAGAGGTGGGAAGCCCCTAGACTTCTCCCCAAGGGTATCCCCACTACAGTCTTCCTTAGATGTTTGGATTCCCCAGTCCTCTGGTTTTGAAGTGTGATAAAAATTCAGCCTCTCATACATTTAAAAATATCAGTTGAACACCTGCTATATTCTAGGCACCGAGGCAACGGCCGTGAAGAAATGAGAATGCCTGCTGTCCTGGAGCCACAGAAAATACAAGGGACAAAGAACAGAAAGGAACAGTACGTTAGAAGCTGCAGGTTAGGCAGGAACCTGGAGCCAAAGGGGATGTGTGGGGTGGGGCAATGGCAGCTTGAGGTGATGCTTGAATGCAGATCTAGAAAGAGCCATCTTGGGGCTGTCTGAACATAGACTCTTCTAGTCAAAGGCAACAGCAAGGGCAAGTACCTGATGCAGAAGCCTGCCTGGAATTTTTTTTTTTTTTTTTTTTTGAGACAGGGTCTCAATCTGTCACCAGGCCACCAGGCCAGAGTGCAGTGGCATGATCATAGCTCACTGCAGCCTTGACCTGGGTTCCAGTGATCCTCCCCATTCAGTCTCCTGAGTCGCTGGTACTGCAGTCATGTATCACCACACTTGGCTGATTTTTTTTATTTTTGTAAAGATGAGATCTTGCCTTTTTGCCCAGGCTGGTCTTGAACTGAGCTCAAGCAATCCTCCCACCTCAGCTTCCCAAAATGCTGGGATTATAGGTGTGAGCCATCATGCCTGGCCATGCCTGGCATTTTTGAGGCCCAATAACTTCCAGGAGGCCATGCAGTCAAGGGGGAAGAATAAGGGGAGCTAAGGTGATAGAGAGATGTGGGGAGAGCGAGGGCAAGGGGTGTTGGGAGGGCAGGTTGACAGGGGCCTGATAGGCTGCAGTGAAGACTTTGGCTTTCACTCTAAGAGAAATGGGGAACCTGGAGGGTTTTAAGCAGAGGAGTAAGTTGATCTGATTTGTGCTTTTCATGATCCCTGGGGGGCTGTGTTTGGAACAGATGGTTAGGGTTCAAGGGCAGAAGAGGGGAGACCAGTTAGGCTCCTTCAGTGACCCACCTGAGAGGTAATGATGTTTAGAATTGGGAAGCAGCCATGGAGGTGGTGAGAAGTGGTTGGATTCTGGGTGTGTTTTATTTTTCTTGAGACGGAGTCCTGCTCTGTCACCATGCTGGAGTGCAGTGGTGTGATCTTGGCCCACTGCAATCTCTGCCTCCCAGGTTCAGGAGATTCTCCTGCCTCAGCCTCTCAAGTAGCTGGGATTACAGGTGTGTGCCACCACACCCAACTAGTTTTTGTATTCTTAATGTGTTGTGGGAAGTCAGGGACCTCAAATGGAGGGATGGGCTGAAGCCATGGCAGAAGAACATAAATTGTGAAGATTTCATGGACATTTATTAGTTCCCCAAATTAATACTTTCATAATTTCTTATGCCTGTCTTTACTGAAGTCTCTGAACATAAATTGTGAAGATTTCATGGACATTTATCCCTTTCCCAATCAATACTCTTGTGATTTCCTATGCTTGTCTTTACTTTAATCTCTTAATCCCATCATCTCCGTAAGCTGAGGATGTATGTCGCCTCAGGACCCTGTGATGATTGCGTTAACTACACAAATTGTAGAGCATGTGTGTTTGAAGAATATGAAATCTGGCCACCTTATGAACAGGATAACAGCGATTTTCAGGGAACAAGGGTGATAACTTTAAAGTTTGGCTGTCTGTGGGCCGAGCAGGATAGAGCCATATTTCTCTTATTACCAAAAACGGGTAGGAGAAATATCGCTGAATTCTTTCCCCAGTAAGGAATATTAATTAACAGCCCTGGGAAAAGAATGCATTCCCAGGGTGGGGCCTCTAAAATGGCCACCCTAGAAGTGTCTGCCTTTATGCAGATGTAGATAGGGATGAAACACGCCCTAGTCTCCTGCAGCACCCCCAGGCTTGCTAGGATTTGGAAATTCCAGCCTGGCAAATTCTAGTCAGTCCAGTTCTCTGCTCTTAAACCCTGTTAAAGTGTTTATCAATGACAGTGTGTACACAAAGGGACATGGAAGTTCATTAGTGATTCTAGTTTCGCCCTGACCTTGTGATCTCACCCTGACTTTCTGCCTTGATCTTTTGTTGCACTTGAAGCGTGTGATCTCTGTGACCCACACCCTATTCATACACTCCTTCCCTTTAGAAAATTGCTAGTAAAATCTTGCTGGTTTTATGGCTCAGGGGCATCACAGACCCTGCTGACATGTGATGTCTCCCCTGGACACAGCTTTAAAATTTCTCTCTTTTGTACTCTTTCCCTTTATTTCTCAGACCAGCCAACACTTAGGAAAAATAGAAAAGGACCCATGTTGAATTATCAGGGGTGGGTTCTCCCAATACAGTGGAGATGGGGTTTTACTGTGTTGGCCAGGATGGTCTCAATCTCCTGATGTCATGATCTGCC
The DNA here is from genome assembly GCF_049350105.2 of Macaca mulatta. Lineage (NCBI taxonomy): Eukaryota > Metazoa > Chordata > Mammalia > Primates > Cercopithecidae > Macaca > Macaca mulatta. The sequence continues at coordinate 54,936,877 of NC_133414.1, forward strand.
CGCCTCAGTCTCTTAAAGGGCTGGGATTACAAGTGTGAGCCACCATGGCCAGCCTGATTCTGTTTGTGTTTTAAAGGTGGAGCTGGTAGGAATTGCTGGTGGACTGGATGTGGGGTGTGAGATTCTCCAAGGAGTTAGGGTTGGAAGAACGGTTCATTTGGTGTTTTTCTTGTTTCCCCAAGAATTTTTGGAGCACCTGCTCTGTCTGCACAGTGGGGCTGCCCATGTGCTGAAAGGCTCTGGAAACAGTTTACAAGGCAAGCTCATAGCCTTGGGCTTCTGGGCTCCCCTGGGGAGGGATTTCTGAATTTGAAGGTGAAATTCTGGGAGGGAATTTCAGGTACCTTCTCTTCTGTCACAGTGGGAAACACCTATGATAGGCTGGAAATGTTAGCATTGGAAAGAGCTGTTTAATTCTCTGAAAGTGCTGTTTTCTGCCTTTAGAATTATCAATAGAAAGAGCTAGATCACTTTCACAGGTGGGCCTTTAACCTCTAACTGTCCAACTTGACTTGGGAATTTAAAGCCCAAACCCTTTCAGTGGGAAATATAATAAACACAAGAACTCTTACTACTCCCTTTCTTTGACGGGGTGTTTTATTCTTTTTTTTAATAAAAAGATTTTTTTTTTTGAAACAAGGTCTTGCTCTGTCACACAGACTGGAGAATAGTGGTCTGATCATAACTCACTGCAGCCTTGAATTCGTGGGCTCAAGTGATCCTCCCATCTCAGCCTCCTGAGTAGCTGCAACTACAGGTCCATACCACCACGTCCAACTACTTTTATTTTTTGTAGAGGTGAGGTCACACTGTGTTGCCCAGACTGGTCTCCAACTCTTGGGCTCAAGCGATCCCGCCCGCCTTAGGCTTCCTAAGTGCTGAGATTATAGGTGCAAGCCACCGTGTCTGGCCTAAAAGTTTTTCTTTTTTTTGTATTTGGAGACAGAGTCTCACTCTGTAACCCAGGCTGGAGTGTAGTGGCTTGATTTCAGCTCACTGCAGCCTCCATCTCCCAGGTTCAAGAGATTCTCCTGCCTCAGCCTCCCAAGTAGCTGAGACTACAGGCACACATCACCACACCCGGCTAATTATTGTATTTTTGTAGGGACGGGTTTCACCATGTTGGCCAGGCTGGTCTCGAACTCCTGAGCTCAGGCGATCCACCCGCCTTGGCCTCCCAAAATGCTGGGTTTACAGGTGTGAGCCACCGTGCCTGGCAAAAGTTTTTCTTGATTGAAAAAAGATAACAGGCTGGGCGCCATGGCTCACGCCTATAATCCCAGCACTTCGGGAGGCTGAAGTGGGCTGATCATTTGAGATCAGGAGTTCGAGACTAGCCTGGCCAACATGGTGAAACCCCATCTCTACTAAAAACACAAAAATTAACCTGGCATGGTGGCATGTGCCTGTAGTCCTAGCTACTTGGGAGGCTGAGGTAAGAGAATCACTTGAACACGGGAGGTGGAGATTGCAGTGAGCTGAGATCGTGCCACTGCACTCCAGTCTGAATGACAGAGTGAGACTCCATCTCAAAAAAAAAAAATATATATATATATATAGAAAAAAAATTTCAGTGTCTTTATTGATGAGTAAAATGAGATTTGGAAATGGGAGTTTTGGATAGAGCCTATTCCCAGAGAAGCTAATGATGATTGTGTCTCAAGTGCAAATTTCTAGTTCAAACTTGGCAACTGAATGCACAGTAATTACGTTTGGCTGGTGCCAGGTGGACATTTGTGTGTTCTCAGGGGAGACTGAGACTTTATGTGTGTTGAGACTTTATTTGGCTAGGTCTCTGTAAATCTCTTTAATCTTTCCTTTCCCCGTATAAATCTCCTTAAATCCCCTTCAATCTCTCTCCTCCTGGTTCTCCTCCTGTCTCCTCTGGGAGGGCTTAGGTTCAGCAGAGAGTTGTCACATTACTGGTCAACTTGCCCACTGGAGATTTGTTTCTGTTTTTTTTTTTTTTTTTTTGAGACGGAGTCTCACTCTGTCACCCAACCTGGAGTACAGTGGTGAGATCTCGGCTCACTGCAACCTCCACCTCCCAGGTTCAAGCGATTCTCCTGCCTCAGCCTTCTGAGTAGGTGAGACTACAGGTGCATGTGACCATGCCTGGCTAATTAAATTAGTATTTTTTGTAGAGATGGTGTTTCAACATGTTGCCCGGGCTGGTCTTGAACTCCTGACACCAAGTGATCCGCCAACCTTGGCCTCCCAAAGTGGTGGGATTACAGGCATGAGCCACTGTGCTTGACCATTATGTTTCTTTAATTAATGAAGGATCTGCTTATAGGCAGCCACCATGAAACCTGGTGCCCAAGTCAGCAGACCTAAATTATTTTCCTGATGCAAGATGGCCAATTCCATGCTTATTTAGTCCAGGAGGACACATAGACTCTGGGAAAGATTCCAGCATGATCTCGGTTCATGTTGGCTATGCCCCTTTGACTTTCTGTGGTGAGGGAGATCTCTTTTTCTTTGGGCTAGGTTTTGATTAGCACTCACTTGATTTCCCTCCCTTCCTTCCTTCCTTCCTCCCTCCCTCCCTCCCTCCCTCCCTCCCTCCCTCCTTCCCTCCCTCCCTCCTTCCCTTCCTTCCTTCCTTCCTTCCTCCCTCCCTCCCTCCCTCCCTCCCTCCCTCCCTCCCTCCTTCCTTCCTTCCTTCCTTCCTTCCTTCCTTCCTTCCTTCCCTCTTTTGTTTTCTTTTTTTTGGCTTATTATGCAGTGTATTGAGTATTCAGGCTCCAGTTAGATAAAAGGCAACCTCAAAATGCATGCCAAAGGTAAAGTTCATTCCACCACAAACCAACTTCATTTTATATCTTCAGCTATCTGTTCTCTGTGTCTCGTGCTGTTTTTCCAGATCTTTCAGCAGGACTTAGAAATGGGGAGATTCCAGCCTGGAGTACTGGCTCACACTTGTCATCCCAGCACTTTGGGAGGACGAGGCAGGAGGATCGCTTAAGGCTGGGAGGTTGAGGCTGCAGTGAGCTATGATGGTGCCACTACACTCCAGCCTGGGTGACAGAGAGAGACCGTGTCCCCAAAAAGAAAGAAAAGAAAAAGAAATGGGGGACCAGGTGCACTGACTCACACCTATAACCGTAGAAAGACTTTGGGAGGCTGAGGTGGGTGGATCACCTGAGGTCAGGGGTTCAAGACCAGCCTGGCCAACATGTTAAAACACTCTCTCCACTAAAAACACAAAAATCAGCTGGCATGGTGGTGCATGTCTGTAATCCCAGCTACTCAGGAGGCTGAGGGACGAGAAACACTTGAACCCAGGAGGCGGAGGTTGCAGTAAGCTGAGACTGTGCCACTGCACTCCAGCCTGGGTGACAGAGTGAGACTGTCTTAAAAAAAAAAAAAAAAAAAAAAAAGAGAGAGAGAGAGAAAGAAAAAAGAAATGGGGGATTCTGTCTCCTGGTTAACACTGAACCTTGAGGGCAAGCCTTTTATAGGGTGTATTTGCTGAGGCCAGGTAGAGGAGGAAATGTAACATAATCAAAACATCATTCTGGTGCAGGCATTCATAGCTCAGTGCCTCTGGATAGATTACTTAATCTCTCTGAGTTTCAGAGGGAGATAAGAGTTGCTGCCTCGTGGGATTGTTGTAAGGATTCAGTGACATATGTGAGGTACCTGGCACATAACTGGGACTGAATATACAGTAACTGTCATCAAGCTGTAGTTGCCTCCAGCAGCTGAGGTTGACTTTCCTTGGATATTTGCAGCCACTGCACTACTGCACTCCAGCCTGGGCAACAGCGTGAGACTCTGTCTCAAAAAAAAAAAAAAAAAAAAAAGAAAGCAAACTTCAGTGTCCTTATTGATGAGTGAAATGAGATTTGGAAATGGGAATTCTGGATAGAGCCTATTCCCAAAGAAGCTAATGACTTGAGAAGATGTATAAATACCTCGAAACAGGTTGAGAGGCTGCCAGTTATTTACTATGTAAATGACTTTTAGGAAATAACTTTTTCTCAATACTTAATTAGCATTTGAATGGGAAGCAGAAGGGAGAAGAAGTAATTTCATTCCTGGGAGGCTGACATGGTTTGCACACTGGAGAGTTGAGTGCCACAAACTGGGGAGTTGAGGGCTGAGTGAGGCAAGATGGAAATGATGCATTGGGGCTTTGGGGCAAAGGACCTGCAAGCCAACCAACCTACATCAACTATTGTAAAATTGGGCCCTAAACTGTCCTGGGCTCTGGAAAGGGAGGCTGCCTCTCCAATCCTTCCTTCCTCCTCCAGGGCCAGGTCAGGACTGCACATACCATCACAGCTCTGCCATGGACGCCAGGGCTTCTTTCATTCTGTTTTTGAGATGGAGTCTCACTCTATTGCCCAGGCTGCAGTGCAGTGGTGTGATCTCGGCTCACTGCAACCTCTGCCTCCCGGGTTCAAGCGATTCTCCTGCCTCAGCCTCCCGAGTAGCTAGGATTAAAGGTGCCCGCCACCACACCTGGCTAATTTTTGTATTTTTGGTACAGATGGTGTTTCACCATCTTGGTCAGGCTGGTCTTGAACTCCTGATCTCATGATCCACCTGCCTCAGCCTCCCAAAGTGCTGGGATTATAGGCGTAAGCCACTGCGCCCTGCATAATTTTTGTATTTTTAGTAGACACGGGGTTTCATGTTGGCCAGACTGGTCTCAAACTCCTGACCTCATGATCCACCCACCTTGGCCTCCCAAAGTGCTGGGATTACAGGCATGAGCACTGCGCCTGGCCTGCAAGGGCTTCTTAAGATCAGAATAGGATTCAGGTCACCATGAAAAATTCCACTTCTGTCAGAAAATATGCCTCAAACAACAACAATAACTACAAGCTTTTAGTGATCTCTTGGGACACACTTTGCATATAAGGTGGAGACAGCCTGTATTTGGCAATAACGTATAAAAATTATGCTCCTTGGATTTTTTTGGTGTGTGTTAGCATAGTCAGTAAAAGTGGAGTTTGTGGTCCTAGTTGTGATGGACAAACAATGTTGGCTTTCTGTGACCGTTTCATCTTCTTTGACAAATGGAAATATTATTTGATATAGTAACAAGACTTAATATTTGACTGTTTTTTTTTTGGTTTTTTTTTTTTTTGAGGTGGAGTCTTGCTGTGTCACCCAGACTGGAGTGCAGTGGCACTATCTCTGCTCACTGCAACCTCCGCCTCCTGGGTTCAAGTGATTCTCCTGCCTCAGCCTCCCAACTAGCTGGGATTACAGGCTCCCACCACTATGACCAGCTAATTTTTGTATTTTTAGTAGAGACAAGGGTTTCATCATGTTGGCCAGGCTGGTCTCAAACTCCTGATCTCAAATGATCCCGCCTGCCTCAGCATCCCAAAGTGCTGGGATTACAGACATGAGCCATTGTGTCTGGCCTATTTGACTTCTTTTTAAAAATTGTGGTTAAAAATACATAGCATAGACTGGGTGTGGTGGCTCATGCCTACAATCCCAGCACTTTGGGAGGCAGAGGCAGGTGGATCAAGAGGTCAGGAGTTCAAGACCAGCCTGGCCAAGATGGTGAAACCCCCATCTCTACTAAAAATGCAAAAAATAGCCGTGTGTGGTGGCAGGTGCTTGTAATCCCAGCTAGTTAGGAGGCTGAGGAAAGAGAATTGCTTGAACCTGGGAGGTGGAGGTTGCAGTGAGCCGAGATCATGTCCCTGCACTCCAGCCTGGATGATAGAGTGAGACTCCATCTCAAAAATAAATAAATAAATAAACAAACACATAGTCTAAAACTGGCCATCGTAACCATGTTTAAGTGTGCAGTTCTGTGATGTTAAGTACATTTATAGCATTGTCCAAACATCACCACTATCCATCTCCAGAACTCTTTCATCTTTCCACACTGAACCTGTACCCATGAAACACTAACTCCCCATTCCCTCCTCCCTGACCCTCTGATACACACCATTCTGCTATCTGTCTCAATGAATTTGGCTACTTTACATACCACATTTAAGTAGAATCATGCGATACAGTCATCCCTTGGTATCTTCAGGGGATTGGTTCCAGAATCCCCTGCCACAGATAACAAAATTTTAGGATGCTCTAGTTTCTGATATAAAATGGTGTAGTGTTTGCATATACATTTTGCACATTTTCCTATGTACTTTTTTTGTTTTGTTTTGTTTTGTTTTTGAGATGGAGTCTCGCTGTGTTGCCTAGGCTGGAGTGTAGTGGTATAATCTCAGCTCCCTGCAACTTCCCCCTCCCAGATTCTAGCAATTCTCCTGCCTTAGACTCCAGAATAGCTGGGATTACAGGTGCCCAGCACAATGCCTGACTAATTTTTGTATTTTTAGTACGTATGAGGTTTCACCATGTTGGCCAGGCTGGTCTCGAACTCCTGACCTCTGGTGATCTGCCCTCCTCAGCCTCCTTTCTCATGTCCTTTAAATCATCTCTAGATTACTTGTAATACCTAATATAATGTGAATGTTATGTAAATAGTTGTTATACTGTATTCTTTAGAGAATAGTGACAAAAAAGGCTGTATATGTTCAGTACAGCACAGCACAATTTTTTCCCTAAGTTATTTGTTTGTTTGTTTTTGGAGTTTTGAGGCAGACTTTCCCTCTGTTGCCCAGGCTGGAGTGCAGTGGCACGATTTTGGCTCACTGGAGCCTCCACCTCCCGGGTTCAAGTGATTCCCCTGCCTCAGTCTCCCCAGTAGCTGGGGTCACAGGTGTTAGCCACCACACCTGGCTGATTTTTGTTTATTCATTCATGTGTTAATGGACACAGGTTGCTTCCACCTCTTGGTTGTTGTGAATTGTACTGCTGTGAACATTGGTGCACAAATGTCTGAGCCCCTGCCTCCAGTTCTTTCGGGTTTATGGCCAGAAGTGGAATTGCTGGATCAGATGGTCATTCCATGTTTCATTTTTGGAGGATGCGCCAAACAGTTTTCCACAGCTGCTTGGTGTTTTGCAGTTTGCAATGTGGTTTTTGCATCCATGATTCCTTCTGACTCTTAGTGAGTGAGCAGCAATTACTGACCTCATTTAACAGATAAGGACATGTAGGGTCAGGGAGGTTAAATGACTCAGGTGAAGAGGTTACTAAGGGGAACGTGGAAAGTTAAGGCATCTCCTGATTTCAGTTCTTTTTCTTTTTTTTTGAGATGGAGCCTGGCTCTGTCACCCAGGCTGGAGAGCATTGGTGCTATCTCGGCCCACTGCAACCTCCACCTTCTGGGTTCAAGCAATTCTCCTGCCTTGGCCCCCCAAGCTGGGATTACAGGTGCCCGCCATCACACCTGGCTAATTTTTTGTATTTTTAGTAGAGAAGGGGTTTCACCGTGTTAGCCAGGCTGGTCTTGAACCCCTAACCTAAGGTGATCGACCCACCTTGGCCTCCTAAAGTGCTGGGATTACAGGAATGAGCCACCGTACCAGACTGTCATTTTCATTTTATCAGGCTGCTAACAAGCTGGAGTTGATGGGATAGAGAAGTACTGACTGATATTTAAAAAAGCAAAACTTCACTCTCTGTGCGTGCATGTGTTACAGTATGGGAAGGAGGCCATTGGAGTCAGTTGCGTGCTGATAAACTGGCCTTGGTGGGAGGGAAGTTCTGATTTGTAGCACTTGCTGATTTATGTGGTGTAAATACTCCCACCTGGTCCGATTCCAAGCTTCCCATGGTTTAACAACCTACTTGCAAAATTTCGGACTTAGGTAGGCTCTTAGGAGTTGCTGGGAGGTGCCTGTGGCATACCATTGAAGGAAGTGAAGGTCAGGAGGTCTGGATTTGAGCCCTAGCTCTGCCATTTAAGAACTGTGGCATCTTGGTTGCATCCTCTCTTTTTTTTTTTTTTTTTTTTTTTTTTTGAGACGGAGTCTCACTCTGTCACCCAGGCAGGATTTCAGTGATGCGATCCTGACTCTCTGCAACCTCCGCCTTTCAGGTTCAAGTGATTCTTCTGCCTCAGGCTCCTGAGTAGCTGGGATTACAGGTATACACCACTATGCCTAGCTAATTTTGTATTTTCAGTAGAGACGGGTTTTCACCATGTTGGCCAGGTTGTTCTTGAATTCCTAATCTCAAATGATCCGCCCACCTCAGCCTCCCAAAGTGCTGAGATTACAAGTGTGAGCCGCTGTACCCAGCTTATCCTCTCTGAATTGTGATGACCTTGTTGGTCAAATGGGGATAATGACACCTGCTTACATTATAGACTTTTTATAAGTCCCAAATGAAATAAGGAATGTGTGATGCTTGGCATTTATTATAGTAAAAGCCTAACATTAATATATACAGGAGGAATTATGATGTTATGAAGATTATAGCTTTAAAAATGTTTCCTTCTCGGCTGGGCCCAGTGGCTCATGCCTGTAATCCTAGCACTTTGGGAGGCTGAAGCGGGCCTATCACTTGAAGTCAGGAGTTCCAGACCAGCCTGGCCAACATGGTGAAACCCCATCTCTACTAAAAATACAAAAAATTAGCCAGGCGTGGTGGCGCACACTTGTAATCCCAGCTACTTGGGAGTCTGAGGTGGGAGAATCTCTGGAACCTGGGATCTGGAGGTTGCAGTGAGCAGAGATTGCGCCACTGCACTCCAGTCTGGGTGACAGAGTGAGACTCCACCTGAAAAACAAAAAAATGTTTCCTTCTCCTCAGCATCAGTGTCACATTCATCTCTTGAAACCTAGTTTTTATCTTTCGGGCAGGCTTCCTGTAGAAGTTGGGTCATATGTTGACCTTGAATCTGAAAGTTATCAACGCAAACCCCAAAGTTTTATAGTCTATTTTCTCTGGCTCTATTTCAGTGTTGTTATATTGTTTTCATTTTCAGTTCTTAAGCGATTGGTGCCTTAAGAAAAACTTAAAAGGAAATGAGAGCAGCAACATGTCATCCTCGTTGATAATTTGAAAAATATGGAAGAATATACAGAAGGCTGTTGGGGTGGCCACATCCAATACCAGGCCATGGGGACTATGAAGTCCGGTAGAGTCAAAGAAACGAGACAAGAATGCATAAAGTGGTACTGGGGGCCAACGCTAGTGTGGAGGCTGCGAAGGCCCTGAGCTCTGGGAGCCCACGCTATTTATTGGTGATCAAGGAGGCAGGTGGTGAGGATGTGGGGATTGAAAGGAAGCAGTGCATCAAGCGCGTGAGCTGTAGCTGTGATGGTTTAGCATTTCCTTTGAAGCATATGGAACGTGTTCTGCTACTTAAGATAATGGGAAACATGTTCTTCTAGTTTAAGATACAATCACTTTATGAACCTGGGAGTGCTAGAAGCAAGGAGCCAGCAAGTCTAGACACATTCCAGAGACCAGGTTGTATACCCTGAGCCCTGGATTCCATCCAAGCCACGAGGAGTTTTATGCCCTGGGCTTAGATTGTGGTGTGGCGGGGCAGCCTTCCACCCTTTGGCACAGAGCTTGGTATTCCAAAGACCACAAGGGGTTTTAGACCCTGGCCCCTGGACATGTTCCAAGACTCTTTTACATTATATCAGACAAGCAAGCCCTGCCTCAGCTTCTCCCCAACACTCAGCTTTACCCCAGCAGAAGACAATAAGAATCAGTTGTTGGGCTGGGTGTGGTGGCTCATGCCTGTAATCCCAGCACTTTGGGAGGCCAAGGGGGGGTGGATCACTTGAGGCCAGGAGTTTGAGACCAGCCTGGCCAACATAGTGAAACCCCATCTCTACTAAAAATACAAAAAAAAAAAAAAAAAAACTAACCAGGCCTGGTAGCACATACCTGTAATCCTGGCTACTCAGAAGACTGAGGCAGGGGAATCGCTTGAACCTGGGAGGCGGGGGTTGCAATGAGCTGAGATTGTGTAACTGTACTCCAGCCTGGGTGACAGAGCAACACTCTGTCTTAAAAAAAAAAAAAAAAGAATCAATCATTAGCTAGATGGATCCTGGTCAGTCAGTCCTTCAGGGGGATGGGGGAGAGATCTTGGGAGAGACCCCAGAGATTAGTGGTGGGGCTGGGCCTGTGGGGGTGGGACAGTGGTTCTATACTAACTGAAGGTATTTTCATATTTTCTCAGGTGGTGTGCCTGAATCACAGTGCACCTGTTGAGAATTGGCTGTGGATTTAGGGGTGGCTTTGTCCCCTGTAATTATGGTCTTTGTGAGCACTGTGGGTGTCAGGCTTGCAGTGTGTCAGTATTTTGTGGCAGTGATGGTGGTGGTGATGGCTTGCTTGGCTTATTCTGATGATCACCACCTCTATCCTCATGACCACTTCTAAATGCATCCCCAGAATCAGCAGTGGAACAGATCCTGTTGCCAAGATGAGACCTGACTTCACAGACTTCCAGAGAGCTAATTATACTTGTGAGAAAAAGGAGATAAAAAATATTCATATTCAATTGTGGCTGACACTCCCTGCTTAGGGTAAGACACGGGAAACCAGCTTCTCAGTTGGTTGTGACATAAAATAAATACTGTTACAGGCACAGTCCTGCCTTCTGCTAAGCTGCAGATGCCTCAAACCTTGAAGCCAACCCCTCTTTAGAACACAGTCTTTGGAAGTTCTTGAGGTTAGAACAGCAGTCTTCAACCTTTGTGGCAGCAGGGACCAGTTTTGTGGAAGACAGTTTTTCCATGGACCAGGGGCAGGGGGGATGGTTTTGGGATGATTCAGGCGCATTACATTTATCATACACTTTATTTCCATTATTATTACATTGTAATATCTACTGATAATTCTACAAGCCCTGAGCTTGTTTTCCTGCAACTAGATGGTCCCGCCTGGGGGTGATGGGGGACAGTGATGGATCATCAGGCATTAGATCCTCATAAGGAGCATGCAATCTAGATCCCTGTCTTGCGCAGTTCACAATAGGGCTTGTGTTCTAGTGAGAACCTAATGTTACTGCTGATTGAATGGGAGGTGGAGCTCAGGCAGCAATGCGAGTGATAGGGGGGCATCTGTAAATACAAATGCACCTTTGCTTGGTTGCCAGCTGCTCACCTCCTGTTTTGTGGCCCAGTTCCTAACAGGCCACAGACTGGTACTGGGCCACAGCCTGGTGGCTGGGGACCCCTGGTTTAGAAGGTAAGGTTTTTGGGGCCAGGTGCGGTGGCTCATGCCTGTAATTTCAGCACTTTGGGAGGCCAGAGCAGGTGGATCACTTAGGTCAGGAGTTTGAGACCAGCCTGGCCAACATGGTGAAACCTCGTCTCTAGTAAAATTACAAAAATTAGCCAGGCATGATGGTGGGCACCTGTAATCCCAGCTACGCAGGAGGCTGGGGCAGGAGAATCACTTGAACCTGGGAGGTGAAGGTTGCAGTGAGTCAAGATTGCACCACTGTACTCCAGCCTGGGTGACAGAGCGAGACTCTGTCTCAAAAATAAAATAAAATGTTTGTTGTCTGGGCACAGTGGCTCATGCCTGTACTCCAAGCTACTTGGGAGGCTGAAGCAGGAGGTTCACTTGAGGCCAGGAGTTCCAGGCTCCTGGGAGATGGCACACTTCCAGGCTCTAGTGGGCCATGATGGCATCACTGTACTCCAGCCTAGGTGAAACAGCAAGACCCTATTAAAAAAAAAAAAAAAAAAGTTTGTTGGGTGAATGAATGGATAAGTGGAAGGAAAGGAGCGTAGGCTTTGATTAGATTCATGGAGTTCAAATCCTAACTGTGTCATTCAGGAGCTATGAGACCTTGGGCAAGTTACATCATCTGAGTTTCTCTTCTCTCATATTTTAGTGGGGGTAGCAGTATCTACCTTTCTACCTTGTTGTGAGGTTTTGTTGCAATAACAAGGATAATAATAAGGATTATAGTCCGGGCACAGTGGCTCACACCTGTAATCCTAGCACTTTGGGATGCCCAAGTCACACTAATGCACTCCAGCCTGGGTGGCAGAGTAAGACCCTGCCTCAAAAAAAAAAAAAAAAAAAAAAGGATTATAACATCTTCTGTAACATATGTTGCATATTACAGGTGCTAAACGGAAGGGCATTGACTTTAATTTTTTTGTTTGTTTTTTTGGAGACAGAGTCTTGCTCTATTGCCAGGCTGGAGTGCAGTGGCATGATCTCGGGTCACTGCATCCTCTGCCTCCGGGTTAAAGTGATTCTCCTGCCTCAGCCTCCCAAGTAGCTGGGGCTACAAGTGCCTACCACCACATTCAGCTAATTTTTTGTATTTTAGTAGAGATGAGGTTTCACCCTGTTGGCCAGGATGGTCTCAATCTCCTGACATTGTGATCTGTCCGCCTCTGTCTCCCAAAGTGCTGGGATTACAGGCATAAGCCACCACACCTGGCCAACTTTAATTTTTTAAGCAGATGGGTGTTACACCGCATCATGTGATTGACTTCAGTAAAAACACGTCTTTGTGATGCCTTCAGGAATACCATTACAAATTTGTTTCTTTGACCTACAGCGTTTTCTGAAATATAAGATATTAGACACTACTAGCTATGTATAGATCATTGTAAACTAATTTATCTTTTGTAAGAATGAGCTGGGAGAAAGGGATGGGAGAGAGATCTTGAAATCACACAGGGTTAGACTAGAATTAAAGGGTGGCAGTCATGTTGATTGTGCCAAAGAGGAGGTCAGAGGCTGGTAAAGTCAGTCAGAGTCATAGCATTCATTCATTCATTTGTTCGTTTGTTTGTTCATTCAACAGTTTTGAAGACTTACTATGTGAGAAATGCACAGTATTATTTTATTATGTGAAATATCTTTGGCCTCTTTCCCTTGTGCTTTTACAATAAGCCACTTAAAATGTTATCTGGAAATAAATAAGACAATTTTTAAATGTCCTAAATTAAATAATAATAAAATGAGTCATTTCGTTTGGAAATGGGTTTAGCTGAAGGGATTTGAAATGTAGCAAAAGCACTGGAAATCTCTCCTGGGAACTAAAAGACGCCGCATATGATTAATTGCTTACAATGGCAGATTTAAAAGGAAGCAAAGAAAAGTAAACTTTCCCAAATGTATTGTCTGGGCAAATGGATAACACTCTTCAACAGTGGCTGCCTTAGAGGCACTGCAATCCACCCAGAAAGGTCTTGTAGGTCTGGTGGCCCAAGACTCAACCGAAAAGCACCTGCTTGGTTTCAAATGTTTGGGGTTCAGCAAACGTCACATTCATTCAATGGGAGCTCATTCCTCTCTTGTCAGGAATCTTTAGGCATTGGAATTTATCTCCAAGTGATTCATGCCTATTTCATGCCAGCAGCCAGAGCAAGATGCTAGGAAGTCAGGCTAGCATTCAAGAGGCCTGGGCTCCAATTTTGATTTTCCCTAACCAGCAATGTGACTAAGTCAGGCCTCCACTCTTAAATGAAGGTCATATCTCATAGGCTTTTATGGAGATCAAATTAGGTAATGATTGTGTTACTAAATCTAGTTGACCAATAAGATTTAAAAGTGATTATATCCCCCATGGAATTTGGAAATTGTTTTTTGCAAAAGACCTAAGGTGTCAAATATTTCACATCGCCACATAAAATTACATCATGTGATGCATATTTAACATATCCTCACATTAAATGAAAGGCAGTATTTGTTACAATCCAAACAAATAAACAACAAAACAAACATATGCCGTGACCAGGGTTCTAGTATTGAAACCTACTAAAAGAACTGTATCTGAAATTGTCCCACATCCATCTAGGCTTTTTGAATATGAGGGGCATTATGTCAGGGAGCACAATACGTTATAAGAAGAACTTGGTAAAATTTTCTTGAATTTTCAGTTTTACTCAAATATTTAAGTGGAAACATTTCAGTATTAAAACTAGGAAATACATGTTATGTAATAGAAATCTATATCTTCAGGGAATTTTGAGAGATGACGTGAACCTGCAAAGAAATGAGATTGTGATGAATGGCTTTTTTTGCTACAAAGTTATGCTGGGGTTCTTGACTCACTTTCTTCTACCGAGAGCTATTTTTTTTTCTTTTTTTTTTTTGAGATGGAGTTTCGCTCTTGTTGCCCAGGCTGGAGTGCAATGGTGCAATCTCGGCTCACCACAACCGCTGCCTCCCGGGTTCAAGCTATTCTCCTGCCTCAGTCTTCCCAGTAGCTGGGATTACAGGCACGTGCCACCACGCCCAGCTAATTTTGTATTTTGTTGGAGACGGGGTTTCTCCATGTTGGTCAGGCTGGCCTTGAACTATCGACCTCAGGTGATCTGCCCGTCTAGGCCTCCCAGTGTGCTGGGATTACAGGTGTGAGCCACCGCGGCTGGCCTCTCAGAGCTATTTTTATAAAGTCATTGTAATTATGGCATTGGGAAAGAGGATCAGATTTGGATTCAGCTGGCCAGGCTCAAATCTTGGCTTCACCACTTGCTACTTTTGACTTCAAGTAAATGACATAACCTCTCTGTGCCTATCGCCTCATATGTAAAGTTGGGGTAATACTACCTGTGCTATGGAATGCTTGTGAAGATTTAATTAAATAATGGAAAAATAGCACTTGTCACAAGCCTTGCTACACATAAAAGTATAAAAGCTCATTAAATATTATCTTCATTGTCATTATTGTCAGGGAGATAAAAGTCTGAGTGGAAATTCTGCAACACTTATTTTTTTCCTTTCAATTTTCATGAAATAATAGACAAAAGTTTTCTACTAACTAGGAATCATATGGTCTCAGGTAGAAATGAATGGCCCATCCAGAGGGTTTAGTGGAAGAGAGTTCAATGGTTCAATAAAGAGGCTATTTTGAGACAGGTGCTCAGAGTTAAGGGCGCCAGGGTGGGCAAAGCAGCAGCTCCAGGAGAGCAGTCATGGGAAGCCATTGCCATCCTCAGACTTGTGATGGCTGACTTGAGGCCTCAGCTTGACTGCATTCAGGGACATTGCAATAGCTGAATTCAATAGTAGAGCATTAGTTATTATCAGCCCTTCCGACGACACGCAGCCCATTCCTTTTCTGCTAAAAGGGAAACCCAGGTGGTTTTGCTTTTGATTTTAATGCTTGGGCTGCCCAGGTGTATCTGTGAGAGTATTTCTCAGAAAAGATTGGCCTGTGAGTCGGCGAACTGACTGGAGAAGCTCCACCCTCAATGCAGGCAGGCACCCTTTAATCAGCTGGGGACCTGGAGGGAACAAAAAGGTAGAGGAAGGGCAAATTCCTTTTCTCTCTCTTTTGGAGCCAGGATGTTCTTCTCCTGCCCTTGGGTGTCAGAAAGCTAGGTTCTCCAGCTTTTGAACTCTGGGATTTGCACCAGAGCTCGCCCCCGCAACCCCGACCACCCCAGGTTCTTAGGCTTTTGGCCTTGAAATGAGAGTTATGCCATCAGCTTATTTATTTGTAAGGCCTTGGGACTTGAACTGTGCCACATCATCAGCTTTCCAGATTCTCCAGTTCAGACGACCCTTTGTGGAACTTGTCAGCCTCCGTAATCATGTGAGTCAATTTTCCTAATAAATCCCTCTCACGTCTCTCTCTCTCCCTTCCTCCATCTCCCCGCCCCTCGTGTACACACCCCCCACCCCCCATCCCATGATAGGCCCGGGTGTGTGATGTTCCCCTTCCCAAGTCCAAGTGATCTAATTGTTCACTTCCCACCTATGAGTGAGAACATGCAGTGTTTGGTTTTCTTTTCTTGTGATAGTTTGCTAAGAATGATGGTTTCCAGCTGCATCCATGTCCCTACAAAGGACACAAACTCATCCTGTTTTATGGCTGCATAGTATTCCATGGTGTATATGTGCCACATTTTCTTAATCCAGTCTGTCACTGATGGATATTTGGGTTGATTCCAAGTCTTTGCTATTGTGAATAGTGCCGCAATAAACATACGTGTGCATGTGTCCTTATAGCAGCATGATTTATAATCCTTTGGGTATATACCCAGTAATGGGATGGCTGGGTCATATGGTACTTCTAGTTCTAGATCCTTGAGGAATCGCCATACTGTTTTCCATAATGGTTGAACTAGTTTACAATCCCACCAACAGTGTAAAAGTGTTCCTATTTCTCCACATCCTCTCCAGCACCTGTTGTTTCCTGACTTTTGAATGATTGCCATTCTAACTGGTGTGAGATGGTATCTCATTGTGGTTTTGATTTGCATTTCTCTGATGGCCAGTGATGATGAACATTTTTTCATGTGTCTGTTGGCTGTATGAATGTCTTCTTTTGAGAAATGTCTGTTCATATCCTTTGCCCACTTTTTGATGGGGTTGTTTGTTTTTTTCTTGTAAATTTATTTGAGTTCGTTGTAGGTTCTGGATATTAGCCCTTTGTCAGATGAGTAGATTGCAAAAATTTTCTCCCATTCTGTAGGTTGCCTGTTCACTCTGATGGTAGTTTCTTTTGCTGTGCAGAAGCTCCTTAGTTTAATGAGATCCCATTTGTCAATTTTGGCTTTTGCTGCCGTTGCTTTTGGTGTTTTAGACATGAAGTCTTTGCCCATGCCTATGTCCTGAATGGTACTACCTAGGTTTTCTTCTGGGGTTTTTATGGTTTTAGGTCTAACATTTAAGTCTCTAATCCATCTTGAATTAATTTTCGTATAAGGAGTAAGGAAAGGATCCAGTTTCAGCTTTCTACTTATGGCTAGCCAATTTTCCCAACACCATTTATTAAATAGGGAATCCTTTCCCCACTTCTTGTTTCTCTCAGGTTTGTCAAAGATCAGATGGCTGTGGATGTGTAGTATTATTTCTGAGGACTCTGTTCTGTTCCATTGGTCTATATCTCTGTTTTGGTACCAGTACCATGCTGTTTTGGTTACTTTAGCCTTGTAGTATAGTTTGAAGTCAGGTAGCGTGATGCCTCCAGCTTTGTTCTTTTGACTTAGGATTGTCTTGGAGATGCGGGCTCTTTTTTGGTTCCATATGAACTTTAAAGCAGTTTTTTCCAATTGTGTGAAGAAACTCATTGGTAGCTTGATGGGGATGGCATTGAATCTATAAATTACCTTGGGCAGTATGGCCATTTTCACGACATTGATTCTTCCTATCCATGAGCATGGAATGTTCTTCCATTTGTTTGTGTCCTCTTTGATTTCACTGAGCAGTGGTTTGTAGTTCTCCTTGAAGAGGTCCTTTACATCCCTTGTAAGTTGGATTCCTAGGTATTTTATTCTCTTTGAAGCAATTGTGAATGGAAGTTCATTCATGATTTGGCTCTCTGTTTGTCTGTTACTGGTGTATAAGAATGCTTGTGATTTTTGCACATTAATTTTGTATCCTGAGACTTTGCTGAAGTTGCTTATCAGCTTAAGGAGATTTTGGACTGAGACAATGGGGTTTTCTAAATATACAATCATGTCATCTGCAAAGAGGGACAATTTGACTTCTTCTTTTCTTAAGTGAATACCCTTGATTTCTTTCTCTTGCCTGATTGCCCTAGCCAGAACTTCCAACACTATGTTGAATAGGAGTGGTGAGAGAGGGCATCCCTGTCTTGTGCCAGTTTTCAAAGGGAATTTTTCCAGTTTTTGCCCATTCAGTATGATATTGGCTGTGGGTTTGTCATAAATAGCTCTTATTATTTTGAGGTAAGTTCCATCAATATCAAATTTATTGAGCGTTTTTAGCATGAAGGGCTGTTGAATTTTGTCAAAAGCCTTTTCTGCATCTATTGAGATAATCATGTGGTTCTTGTCTTTGGTTCTGTTTATATGCTGGATTATGTTTATTGATTTGCGAATGTTGAACCAGCCTTGCATCCTAGGGATGAAGCCCACTTGATCATGGTGGATAAGCTTTTTGATGTGCTGCTGAATCCGGTTATTGGCTGAACTCGATGGAACAATAGGAGAAAGCGGATCAACGGAAACTGGGAATATAACCCATAGAGATCAGCCTCCCAGGACACACTAAGAAAGATAAACAGAACCAAAGGAGAACTGACATAGTTGAATAGCACAAAGCCACCAATCACTGGACATGGAAAAGTCCTGATTTAAAAGCAAAACTTATTTATATTGAATCCATTTCAACTGCTAACTAATTAGGTGTGATTAGATATTTTAATTAAACATTATGACTCTGTTTCATCAATGAAGATGGATGATAATGCATTCCTCATTGAGTTCTCCTAAGTGTTGGGAGAAATGTGTAACTAAGTACAGTATCAGAAATATAAAGGTTTGGTTAACATTGACTGTGATGGTACTATTAGTTATTGAGGTTCTGGAGGTTCTTCCAGTGTGGCAGCTAATCTAAAGAGCCCTTTAAGTTAGTGAATTCATTAGGTAAACAGTAAAGTTCTGAGTGTCTACCATGGGCAAAGTACTGCTAGGTACTTTGAATGTAACAGTGTTCCCAGCAACCTGGACTTTACTATCAGAAGTTTATAGTCTAGTAGACTTAATCATACAAATACATCTTTTAAATTGTGAAACATACCATGAAAAAAAATCATGTTATGATTTTTTGGTTTTGGTATATGGAAGCATACCGAAAGGGCTCTAATTGAGATAGGATGATCAGAAAAGGCCTAAGGAGGGACGCTTGAGACCAAGCACTACATAATGGTGAATATGACAGGCTGGGTTTGGTAGGGAGGGGGCTGGGACGGGGGAGAGTTCAAAGGAAAAACATCAGTACAAAGGTCCTGCAGTTAGAATGACTGGAATGAGTTCAGTTTTTGTGAGGAACTGAAAGGAGCCCAGCATGAGCACAGCATAAGGAGCAAAAATGTGTATGTTGAGTGGGAAGGTGAGGTGGGAGGTAAAGGAAGAGATGAGGTTGAAGTAGGTAAGGATCCTGTCATTTAGTGCTACACTGTAAGCCATTGATGAGTTAGAAATTTGCTCTAAAAGAAGAGAGAAACCAATGAAGCATTTCATGCAGGGAAGTCCTAGGGTCTCATTTACATTTTCAAAGGCTTTACCCTGGCTTTTTAGTGGAAAACAGGTTGGAAAGGGACAAAAATAAATGTGGAGACCAATTAGGAAGCTATTTGAATGGACAGGAGCAGAGGTGATGGTGGCTTTGACCAGGTCAGTGGTAGTGAGGTTGTCTTACATCTACATCAGTAACAAATTTGATGAACCAGGTGAAAACCTATTATCTAAAAAGAAGGTAACGTAAGCTATATAACAGGGTTGCTGTAAAGGTTGAATAAGATGTGTGCAAACATAGGCCAAAGCCACAGCTATATACTAAGAACTCAAAAAATTTCCTCCCTGTTTTCACATATACCAGACTGTTGGTTTCATGAGGATATTTATGTTGTTCTTGTTTGAATCCACCCAGTCTTCTAGTACCGTGTTTTTTGAATGACTGCGTATCACATGACTGCAGAATACTAAACCTTTTGGAAACAACATTCTAAGTCAGGAGAGAAAAAGCCTAGCAAACATGTTTCACTTCTAAATTCTCAATTTGAATTTCTTTTTCATCTTTAGACTTAGATACCATAATTCCAAGAGCTCCTTAGAGGCTGTTTTGTGGAAAGCTAAAGGCCATCCGAAATTCAATTTTGTTGTTGTTGTTGGAATGAAACATCATCCAGCACTTGCATAATTATCCTTTAAGAACTGCAAAGTGCTTTTCAAATGAAGATGCAGCCTTCTGATGAACTAGAAGGGGAAATGAAGGAAATGGATGATTTCTATATCTATGTGCAGTAGGTGAGTGAATTGACAAGATGCAAAAGGATGAAATACCAGCGTCTCCACCCCATCTTACCATCATTTTGTATTGTAAAATTTAACTTTCATTTTCTTCAGGATTTCTTGGAATAATGTCAGTAAAAAAATGCAGCTGGATCCCTGGCTTTGCTTCACTTTCTTCACAAGAATATAAGAAAGCGATGAATCTGGGAATCTAATACCCCATGTGTCCTTTTGAAAGGCATTGTCTATTGCTTTGGATGTTTTCGTTTGTTTCGTTTGTTTGTTTTGTATGAGGATGTTGAATCTACTCTGTAAGTTACTACATCAAATTGTGCATTTAAAAGCAATTGATAATTCTAAAAAAGTATTTTCATAAGCAACACATCTTAATAATTACTAAAGTGACTGATAAGAAAATAATACATCCCATGGCAAATCAGACCAATAACAAGTCAGAACAAAACTATTTCTAGAAGGGAAACGAGTTTCTCTGGGTATAATGCAGTGGAATTACTCATTATATTGTGGCATGACACTAAAGACAATATATTAGGTCAAATTTTGGATATGATCAGGACTCTTTCTGGAAAAAAAAATCATCCATGAAGCACATACACGGTTTAGGTATGAACCCTGAGTAGAACAAATAGAAGTTTATATGCTTTTTTATGATGCACTGTCTGTAAGCTAGGTGAATAGAAGATGAGTAGATAATTCTTCAGCACTCCTGCTTGCCTGAAGTATTGGTGCACTCTTTAATAATAAGTCACTGTAAAAATTATAATATCCATGGGTCAATATATTATCGTAAGCACTAAAGAAAAGAATGGAGAATAATCTTTGGCTGAGGTTAGGATCAAAGGCTGCACAGAGTGTACAAGCTGTGATTGCAGACTTGGTCCATTCCATGGCTCTTATATCACATGAATCAATCAACCGGTAATTTATTTGGTGTCAGTGTCATGCTTATTCCCATTCTAAGTGCACTGAAGTTGATAGGGAAAAAAATAACTAAAAGTAATAGTTGGTTCATGATATTCACTAAATTTGCTGAATGTTATGAATGAATAAATTAATTAAAGATTATTTTATTGCCTTTTTGGGAAATTGTTATGCGTTCAAAAATCTTCATTTAGATTTTCTTCTACCACTGTCATCCACTACAAACCCTGGATGTTCCAAATCTGCTTTCCTATGTGACTGTACTAACACACTTTTTAAAGAAATCTTTCTACACTTCACATTTTATCTCAATTAACCGTGTACATATCTGTTTTACCAGAAACTACATCTCATTCATTTTTATATCAGTGCTTATACAATAGTTGGAACATATTATATGCTTCATGCAATTATTAATTCATTCATAAATTCATATACTTATATATTAAATGAGAAATAATGAGTCCCTGTGCTAGGTGTTGACAAGGTACCTGTCACAGTCTCCAAAACTCTATAGCTGCTTTAGTTTTCTGTTATTAGTGCACTGATCAACATAAGATGCAACTATTCTGTCAGACTATTAAGAAAAAGATAAACCAAACATTTACAACTGGTAGTTTTCCGAGGCAGAAATGAGAATCCTGAAGCCAAATGATAATTTGTTTGTTTATTCTTTACCTTTTATAGCATTAAGATCTTAATTGTTATTCAGATATTCTATTAGGTCTGTATACATGGTTAGCTAGCCAACTAATGATCAAGTGAGCTGTTTTGTTGTTGTTGTTGTTGTTGTTTTATCTTGGAACTTCATGAGGAGGGCCATAATGTTGATTGAAAATCAGTTTTCCACAAGGTGAACCATGGTCAATATAGCATATTGCTTTCTGTACTGGGAGGCAGTATGCAAAGTGTTAGGAGCATAGACACTGTTATGAGCGTTCCTGGGTTTAACCTTAATAATACCCATATGACCTTGAACAAAGTACCAAGCCTCATTTTTGTTTGTTTGTTTGTTTTTGGATGGAGTCCCATTCTGTCCCTCAGGCTGGAGTGTAGTGGTGTGATCTCAGCAGCTCATGTAGCCCCCTTCTCCCAGGTTCAAGCGATTCTCCTGCCTCAGCTTCCCAAGTACCTGGGACTACAGGCATGTGGCACCATGCCCTGCTAATTATTGTCCTTTTTTTTTTTTTTAATTTAGTAGAGATGGGGTTTCGCTATGTTGGCCAGGCTGGTTTCAAACTCCTGACCTCAAGCGATTCGCCAACCTCGGCCTCCCAAAGTGCTGGGATTATAGGTGTGAGCCACTGTGCCCAGCCACCTCATTATGTTTTAACATTCTCTCATATTAGGTAAAGATATTCATGATGCTTACTTCACAGACTTGTAAAGAGAAAATAACACAGGCAATGTACCAAGAAAAGTGATCAGTACATAGTAGATACTCAATAAACTTTAGCTATCATTATTAGCCATATATTTTTACATTGATTTTTATAAAAAATATAGATGCTGGGCTGGGTGTGGTGGCTCATGCCTGTAATCCCAGCACTTTGGGAGGCCAAAGCAGGAGGATCACAAGGTCAGCAGATCAAGACCATCCTGGCCAATGTGGAGAAACCCCGTCTCTACTAAAAATACAAAAATTAGCCAGGTGTGTTGGCACACACTTGTAGTCCCAGCTTTTGGTGAGGCTGAGGCAGGAGAACCGCTTGAACCCAGGAGGCAGAGGTTGCAGTGAGCTGAGATCGTGCCACTGCACTTCAGTCTGGTGACAGAGTGAGACTCCATCTCAAAATAAATAAATAAATAAATAAATAAATAAATAAATAAATAAATAAAAGAATATAGATTCTGATATTCCTAGAGTTTCTCCTGATGAAAGCTAGACAGTTCTGTATATCAGTCACATGAAGACATTTCACTAAAATTTTTATTTTGAGATATATTTAGATTCACATGAAGTTGGAAGAAATCATACAGAGTGATAATCCACATCCCTTACCTATTTCCCCCATCAGCAACATCTTGTAACATTGTAGTACAATATCATAACCATGGAGTTGGCATTAATAACACTTATGAGGCAGTTCTGTCATTACAAAGACCCCTCATGTTGCCTTTTATAGTCATTCTCACCCACCCCGACTCCATCTCTCTGTTCCTGATTCCTGTCACCCCCTAATTGTTCCCCATTTCTATAATTTAACTCCTTTAGCACCATTTGTTTAAAAGGCTGTCCTTTCTTCACTGAAGTGCTTATACAGTTTTGTCAAAATACAACTATGCATATTTCGGTGGGTGGGTCTATTTCTGGGTTCTCTATTCTACTATATTGACCTATGTATTTACCCCTCCTTCTTAACCACATTGTCTTAATAACTGTAGCTATACAGTAGGTCTGAATACCAGGTAGAATTATTTCTCTTTCTTCATTCTTCTTTTTTAAGATGCTTTTAGCTATTGAGGGGCCTGTGCTTTTCCATGTGATTTTTATGATAAGTTACCTATGTCTACAAGAAAACATATTGATATCTTGATAAGAGCCATATTGTAACTATAAATAATTTGAGGAGAATTGATATCCTTACTATGCTGAGTTTTCCTATTCACAAACACAATGCATTTCTTTTCTGATTTCTGTCAGCATGTAAGAATTTTCAGCATACAGATCCTATACATGTTTAGTTAGATTAAAATCTAAGTATTTAATTTTTTATGTGCTTGTAAATGGCAATGTGTTTTTAATTTCAGTTTCTACATGTTCAATCTTTGTATATAGAAATCATGTTAGTTTTTTTGTATTGGTCTTGCAAGATCCTGGAACCTCGCTGTACTCATTATTGGAGTATTTTTGTATATCCCTGGGGTTTTACTATGTAAATAATCATGTCATCTGCAAACAAGAACAGTTTTATTTTTTTCAAATCCTTATTTATTTTTCTTGCCTATTGTATTGCCTACAATTTTCAGCACTATTTAGAATAATAGTAGTGAGAGTGAATAGGTTTGCGTTGTTCCTCATCTCAAAGGAAAAACATTGTCTTTCAATATTAAGTATCCTATTAGCTTATAGATATCTTGTGAATTTTAAAAAAATCAAGTTTAGGAAGTTCTCTATTCCCAGTATGCTGACAGTTTTTATAATAAATGGGTGTTGGATTTTGCCAAATGCTTTTTTTGGTGTTAACTGACATAATGAGAAGATTTTTTTTTTTGTTTTTTTTTTAGCCCATTGATACAATGAATTCCATTCATTGTTTTTTTAATGTGGGACAAGCCTTGCAAACTATAATAATAAATACATTTAAATTGTTTTAGGATAAGATGAGGTATTTCTAAATGTCTTCTGTGCAGCCATAAGATGAAGAACCAATGAAATAAATCTCTTTTGGTCATGGTATATAATCATTTTTCTACATTGCTGAACTTGATTGGCTAATATTATGTTGGAATTTTGCTTTCTATATTCATATAAGATTTTTTTTTATTATACTTTAAGTTATCGGGTACATGTGCATAACGTGCAGGTTTGTTACATATGTATATATGTGCTGTGTTGGTTTGCTGCACCCATTAACTCATCATTTGCATCAGGTATTTCTCCTAATGCTATCCCTCCCCCATCCCTCCACCCCATGACAGGCCGTGGTGTGTGATGTTCCCTGCCTTGCGTCCAAGTGTTCTCATTGTTCAGTTCCCACCTCTGAGTGAGAACATGTGGTGTTTGGTTTTCTGTCCTTGTGATAGTTTGTTCAGAGTGATGGTTTCCAGCTTCATTCATGTCCCTACAAAGGACATGAACTCATCTTTTTTATATGGTTGCATAGTATTCCATGATGTATATGTGCCACATTTTCTTAATCCAGTCTATTACTGATGGACAGTTGGGTTGATTCCAAGTCTTTGCTATTGTGAATAGTGCCACAATAAACATACGTGTGCATGTGTCTTTATAGTAGCATGATTTATAATCCTTTGGGTATATACCCAGTAATGGGATCGCTGGGTCAAATGGTATTTCTAGTTCTAGATCCTTGAGGAATCGCCACACTGTCCTCCACAATGGTTGAACTAGTTTACAGTCCCACCAACAGTGTAAAAATGTTCCTATTTCTCCACATCCTATCCAACACCTGTTGTTTCCTGACCTTTTAATGATTGCCATTCTAACTGGTGTGAGATGGTATCTCATTGTGGTTTTCATATACATTTCTCTGATGACCACTGATGATGAGCGTTTTTTCATGTGTCTGTTGGCTGCGTAAATGTCTTCTTGTGCAAAGTGTCTGTTCATATCCTTTGCCCACTTTTTGATGGGGCGTTTGATTTTTTATTGTAAATTTAAGTTCTTTGTAGATTCTGGATATTAGTCCTTTGTCAGATGGGTAGATTACAAAAATTTTCTCCCGTTCTGTAGGTTGCCTGTTTACTCTGATGGTAGTTTCTTTTGCTGTGCAGAAGCTCTTCAGTTTAATTAGATGCCATTTGTCAATTTTGGTTTTTGTTACCATTGCTTTTGGTGTTTTAGTCATGATGTCCTTGCCCATGCCTATGTCTTGAATGGTATTGCCTAGGTTTTCTTCTAGGGTTTTTATGGTTTTGGGTCTAACATTTAAGTCTTTAATCCGTCTTGAATTAATTTTTGTATAAAGTATAAGGAAGGGATCCAGTTTCAGCTTTCTGCATATGGCTAGCCAGTTTTCCCAGCACCGTTTATTTTACAGGGACTCCTTTCCCCATTTCTTGTTTTTGTCAGGTTTGTCAAAGATCAGATGGTTGTAGATGTATGGTGTTATTTCTGAGGCCTCTGTTCTGTTCCATTGGTCTATATCTCTGTTTTGGTACCAGTACCATGCTGTTTTGGTTACTGTAGCCTTGTAGTATAGTTTGAAGTCAGGTAATGTGATGCCTCCAGCTTTGTTCTTTTTGCTTAGAGTTGTCTTGGTTATGCGGGCTCTTTTTTGGTTCAATATAAAATTTAAAGTAGTTTTTTTCTAATTGTTTGAAGAAAGTCAGTGGTAGCTTGATGGGGATAGCATTGGATCTATAAATTGCTTTTTTTTTTTTTTTTTTTGAGATGAAGTCTTGCTCTGTCACCCAGGCTAGAGTGCAGTGGTGTGATTGCAGCTCACTGCAACCTCCACCTCCCAAATTCTAGAGATTCTCTTGCCTTAGCCTCTTAAGTAGCTGGGACTACAGGCATGCACCACCACACCCAGCTAATTTTTGTATTTTTAGTAGAGATGGGGTTTTACCATGTTGGTCAGGCTGGTCTTGAACTCCTGACCTCATGATCTTCCTACCTCGGCCTCCCAAAGTTCCAGGATTACAGGCATGAGCCACTGAAGATTTTGTTTTGTAGCTTTCTTTTTTTTTCAACTTTTTCTAGTTTTGGTGTCAAGATAACAGGAACTGTTTCTTCCTCCTCTAGTTCTAAAAACAACTGATTAAAATTGGTCTTAATTCTTCTTTTTATATTGGTAAAATTTGTGAGTGATTGCATTTGGGCCTGGAGATTTCTTTTTGGGGACCTTTTTAATTACCCATTTATTCAATGGTTATAGTACCATTATAGAACAGGATATGTATTTCATCTTGATTGAATTTTTATTATGTTTCATGGAATTGGTCAATTTATTCTGAGTTGTTGAATTTATGAGCATTAATTTGTTCATAGTGGCTGCAGAATCTGTAGTGTATATCCAGTTTATTCCTGCTATTAGTGATTTGTGTCTTTTGTCTTCTCTTGCTAGAGGTTTATCAATATCACTGATATTTTTAAAGAAAATTATTTGGTTTTGTCGTTTTTAAGTTGTATTCCTATTCTCAATTTCATTTTTACTATTTCCTTCCTTCTGTGTATGTTGGGTCTACTTGCTTTTCTTTTTCTACTTTCTTGAAATAATCAGGACAGTCTTGAGGGTTACAAGTGTTTCTATGAATAAACGCACTGGGAGAGCACGTGTCCACTGGGATTATCAGGCAAATTGGACAGGGTTGTCACCCTATTGATGACCTTAAGCAGTGGGACTGTACGAATTAGATCCATGGCCACTTCATGTGTATCACAAGGATCCTGGGTCAGGATATCTGGTCAGCACTGGCTCTTTCACTTCTTGCATGAAGTCCATCATTACTAATCACAAAAAGCACGAATTGTTATCCTGTGAAGTTCCGTAGTCCTGATACCCTCATATACTCAAGTTTGATCTGCACTGTTGTTTTTGTACCAGGAAATATGTGCTAACTCTTTTAATAAGGTTTCAGGTATAGGTGAAAAGTCGGAAATGGTAGCTAATATTTGTTGTGCCTCTGTTGTTGAATATGTTTAAATCTATAATTTACTCATAAAAATACTATGAGAGAAGTATCATAATCTTCATTTTGTAAAAAAGGAAATTAAATCTGGGAGAGGCTAAATCTTTTGTACAACATATAGTAAATGGTAGAGATAGGATGTGAGGTGAGAGATAGATGCCTAACTCCATCCTACTAAAAAGCTCTCCAGTGCACACTGTTTGCATCAACACCTGCTATCTGTCATTACATACAGAGGAGGGTGCTCTGGTAATGTAATCACAACTGTAGTTTCTAGAAAGGCCCCAGCATATTTTTTATCATGATGAGATATGGTGATGTTGGATTCATATATGTAGTTGTTTTGATGAAGTAAAATAATAAATACATTTACATCGTTTTAGGAAAAAAATAGATTTGTTAAATGTCCTTTGTGTGCCATAAGAACCAATGAAGTAATATTTAAGCTACATTACCTCAGGAGAAGGAGTTGACCAGGTCCTAAACAATCCATTTTTTAGTTGGGAATATTACCAGCATGTATGTACTGTTTAAACCATAAATTATATACACACAGGGTCATAGGCAATGGATATAATCAATGACATATATAGACAAAATTTGGAGATTGAGATGTGATAATCAGAGTCCAGTAGAAAATGAAGTGAAGGATTTGTTTATGTAATTATATTCAGGGTCTACCAAAATGTATACAGCTTCATTTTGTCTGCTTTAAAGGGTATGGGGGGAAACCAGACCCTGATAATTCAATGTTATTTCATGTAGGTTCTTTTCTATTTCCTTAAGCGTCAACTGATCTGAGAAATAAAGGGAAAGAGTACAAAAGAGACAAATGTTAAAGCTGGGTGTCCGGGGAAGACATCACATGTCGGCAGGTTCCGTGATGCCCCCCAAGCTGCAAAACCAGCAAGTTTTTATTAGTGACTTTTAACAGGGGAGAGAGTGTATGAATAGGGTGTGGGTCACAGAAATCACGTGCTTCACAAGGTAATAAAATATTACAAGGCAAATAGAGGCAGGGGGCGAGATCACAGGACCGAGGCGAAATTAAAATTGCTAATGAAGTTTCAGGCACGCATTGTCATTGATAACATCTTATCAGGAGACAGGGTTTGAAAGCAGACAACCAGTCTGACTAAAATTTATTTGGCGAGATTCTCCTCATCCTAATAGGCCTGGGAGCACTACAGGAGACTGGGGCTTCTTTCATCTCTTATCTGCAACTGTAAAAGACAGACGTTCCTAAAGCGGTCATTTCAGAGGCCTCCCCTTAGGAATGCATTCTCCTTCTCAGGAATGCATGATCCTTCTCCTTAGGAATCATGCACATATGACACATTCTCAGGGATGTTCTTTGCTGACAAAAAGAATTCAGTGATATTTCTCCTATTTGCTTTTGAAAGAAGAGAAATTTGGCTCTGTTCTGCCTGGCTCCCAGGAAGCCAGACCTAATGGTTATCTCCTTTGTTCCCTGAACATCGCTGTTATCCTGTTCTTTTTTCAAGGTGCTCAGATTTCATATTGTTTAAAGAGGAGAATCATTAAATAAAATCTATTGTAAATGAGATGGAGTGCTGAAGGAGGGAGAGAAGAACAGAGGGATGTTATTTTCAGGCTAATAGAAATGGTGAGATTTTTAGGTTTGTGAGGAGAAAAAGAAAGGTAATCAGGAGAAGTGGGGTTAGTTAGATGGGTCTGCATTGCCATCAGGGAGGATTGAATCAGACCTATTGTGATTTGGTGTGCCAGCTTCTGAGGAATTGGCACAGATCTCACCACATCTAAGGGTGGTCTCTGACATGGATGTCTTTTCTTTGTGGTTTTCATTGCCAGTATTCACCTGAAGCTTGAGTCTCTTGGTGCGTATCTAGACAGGGAATTGATGATCTCCAGGGGAAAGACAAGCATATCCTCTCCTCCACGTTATAATTGTGCCAGGTTCTTAAGTATTAGTTTGGGAGTTTTTCTATAACACTGGCTTCCCTTTGTTTAGGGGAAATTTTTTGCTTATATAATGGCATTTGGCTGCAGTTAGATTATTATCTTTAAGAACATTAAAAAAATGTAAAGTAAACAATGCCAAATGTGATTGGGACTGGGGCGTAGTTAAATTACATTTTTGTTGTTCAGACTATTTGGATATTTGGGTTTTTAAAGTGCGATTGGCCTGTTTTACCACAGCCTGTCTTTGAGGATTGTAAGGGATTCTAGTAATATGGGAAATTCCTTACTGTTGCATAAATAAATCAAAATCCTTACTAACACATCTAGGGACATTGTCTGTCTTAATTTGATATGGAAGCCTCATAACTGCAAAGGAAGAATAGAGATGTTCTTTAACATGGGCCATGCCTTCCCCTGTTTGGCAAGTAGCCCCGATAAAACCTGAGAAGGTATCCACAGAATCATGCACATATGACAGTCTGCCAAAGGAGCTAACATGAGTCACATCTATTTGCCATAAAGCATTAGGAGTTAGGCCTCTGGGATTAATGCCAGGTTCTTGATTTGGAAATGTGAAGACCTGACACTGAGGGCAGCTGTGAACAATAAACTTAGCTTGTTTTTAGGTAAGAGCAAATTTATCTTTTAATCCAGCAGCATTAACATGAGTGAGATTATGGAACTCCTGAGCTTCTTGGGTTGCAAAAAAGACCAAACAGTCGACTTTATGGTTAACGGCAGACATGGGTCCTGGTAAAGTGGTATGAGATCTAATATGTGTAATATAGAAAGGGTGTCTACATTGGCATTGTAACCTTGAAAATAAAGAAACCAATTCAGAATTATCACCATGTTTGATAGTAGCAGTTTCTATATTTTTAGTGGCATGTACAACATAAGCAGAATCAGAGGCACTATTTAAAGGTTTGGAGAAATCTTGTAAGGCAGTAATCACAGCAATTAACTCTGCCTCAGAGGTATAAGAGGTAGAAATAAGCTTGTCTGTAGAACTTACATAACCAGCATTGCCATTACTGGAGCCATCAGTGAACACTGTAACAACCTCAGGAATAGGCTGATCTTTGGTTAATTGAGGGACCAGTTGGGAAAAAGAAATGAACTTGGGAAAAAGTGCACATGCATCTGGGAAAAAGAAAAAAAACACGTTGGCGTGCCAGATATTGGGGGAAACCAGCCCCCGATAATTCAATGTTATTTCATGTAGGTTCTTTTCTATTTCCTTAAGTGTCAGCTGGTCTGAGAAATAAAGGGAAAGAGTACGAAAGAGACAAATGTTAAAGCTGGGTGTCCGGGGGAGACATCACATGTCAGCAGATTCTGTGATGACCTGCAAGCTGCAAAACCAGCAAGTTTTTATTATTTGCTTTTGAAAGAAAAGAAATATGGCTCTGTTCCTCCCAGCTCTCAGGCAGCCAGACCTAATGTCTATCTCCTTTGTTCCTGAACATTGCTGTTATCCTGTTCTTTTTTTCAAGGTGCCCAGATTTCATATTGTTTAAACAATTTGTGCAGTTAACTCAATCATCACAGGGTCCTGAGGTGACATTCATCCTTAGCTTATGAAGATGACAGGATTAAGATATTAAAGTAAAGATAGGCATAGGAAATCACAAGAGTATTGATTGGGGAAGTGATAATGTCCATGAAATCTTCACAGTTTATGTTCAGAGATTGCAGTAAAGACAGGTGTAAGAAATTGTAAAAGTATTATAAAAATTATAAGAGTATTAATTTGGGGAACTAATAAATGCCCATGAAATCTTCACGATGTTTGTTTTTCTGCCATGGCTTCAGCCGGTCCCTCTGTTCAAGGTCCTTGAAACAGGAAAATGTTGGACAGTTTGGAACTTCCTAGTGATTTGTTGAATGGTTTTGCCCAAAATGCTGACAGTGATATGGACAATAAGGTCCAGGCTGAGGTGGTCTCAGATGGAGATGAGGAACTTCTTGGGAACTGGAGCAGAGGTGACTCTTATTATATTTTAGGAAAGAGAATGGTGGCATTTTGCCTTTGGTCTAGGGATTTATGGAACTTTGAACCTGAAAGAGATGATTTAGGGTATCTGGCAGAAGAAATTTCTATTTACCAAAGCATTCAAGAGGTGACTTGGGTACTGGTAAAGGCATTCAGTTTTATAAGGGAATCAGAGCATAAAAGTTTGGAAAATGTGCAGCCTGACTATGCATTAGAAAAGAAAAACCCATTTTCTGAGGAATAATTCAAGCTGGCTACAGAAATTTGCCTAAGTAGCAAGGACCCTAAAGTTAATCCCCAAAACCATGGGGAGAATGTCTCCAGGCCATGTCAATGATCCTCAAGGCAGCCCCTGCTAACACAGGCCCAGAGCCCAGGAGGAAAAAGTAGACTGGGCCCAGGGTCCCTGTGCTATGTGTTTTTGTAATTTGTATAAAAATTTAATGTATATGTTGTGTTGACTAAAACTAGAAATAATTAAAAATCATACATACTATGTGATGATACATTTAGATATTTACACTTGTGTGTGTATTTGGGAAAAAGACTACAGGTAAATATATCCACATTAATAGTATTTCTGGATTGCGGAATTATGGTTTCTTTTCTTTGTACACTTCAGATTTACAAAGCACGGGATAAGCAGGAAGAATTACTTTTATAATCAGCTATGACGGTAAATTTGTTCAAGGTGCAGGCTCATTTTTCCCATGTAACAAAGGAGTGTGCCTTGACCCAATCAGAGCTAAGTGTTGTTTATGTTTTAACTTACATCAATCTGTTTCTTTCATTTATATGAAAAGCACAAGGCATGTCCCAGGTTCATAAAAAGCAAATGAAATCATTGCCCTTTACTGACCTTGCTCTCAATTCAATAAAACTAAAAAGAAAGAGGATATTTATGTGAAAGGCCTGATTATCTATTCTACATATGTATATTGAGCATACAGCATATGCAAGGAATCATTCTAGGTGAAACAGGGAATACAGCAGTGAAAAACACAACCAAAACAACTTCCTTTAAAAAGTTTACATTCTAATGGGAGGAGAAGACATTAGAGTACCAACTGCATATTACTTTAGAAGATAATACATGCCATGGAGATTACAAAAAATAAAACTGAGTACAGGAAATGAATTTAGAAAAGGAGTGAAATTTTAAAATGGCTAGTTGCTAGTCAGGGTAAGCTTTATTGAGATGATATTTGCTTTTTATTTTTTGATAATATTTTTACAGCTTTATGTTTAATGAATATCAAACATACCATCAATATATAAAGTGTAAATGAGATGAATTTAACATGTACATGTGCCCATTAAACAATCACCATGAAGGAGATAGTGAACATATCCAACATGCCCAAAGCTTTCCAGTTTCTCTTTATAGTGCACACTCATACCTCTAAGGTGTGAAGTATTGAGTAACACACATACATACAAACACATACTGAGCTACCTCATTGTTTCATGAGCATTTGTTCAAAATGTTATCCTTATGTACATGAATTGTCTCAGAACTTTATTAAAACTTAGCTGATATACATGTATGTAACTATATTAGTACTACATTGTCTTAATTACTATAACTGTAAGTCTTGAGACCAGGTGCTGTTCCCCAAATTTGTTGCCTTTCAAAGCAACCTGCCATTGTAGGTCCTCGCATATCTATGTAAATTTCAGAATGTTAGTTTGTCAGTTTCTAAAAGAAGAAATCCAGCTATGATTTGATTGGGCCTGTTATAGAGCAATGTGGGAAGAGTAGAAATCTTAACAATATTGAGATTTATGACTTGTGAATTCCATTTATTCCATTTATTTGTTATCCCAACAATATTTTGTAGTTTTCAGATGTTTCACTTTTTTCAAGTTTATGCCTAAGTACTACACATTTTGATATTTAAAATAATATAAAATACTATAATATTGTGTTTTAATTTTTTTCTCCATTAATTGTCAGGTACCTTTAAATCATAATTTAATTGGATGATACAACCGGATTTTGAAAAAAAGTATACATATATGTACATTAAAAATAATGTATTTTTTCTCTGTTTGGCAGACTGACTGCTATCATACTATGTATTAGTCCAAATTCACACTGCTGATAAAGACATATTCGAGATTGAGAAGAAAAAGAGGTTTAATTAGACTTACAGTTCCACATGGCTGGGGAGGCCTCAGAATCATGGTGAGAGGCAAAAGGCACTTCTTACATGGCAGTGGCAAGAGAAAATGAGCAAGAAGCAAAAGCAGAAACCCCTGATAAACCCATCAGATCTCATAACACTTATTCACTATAACAAGAATAATATGGGAAAGACCAGCCCTCATGATTCAATGACCTCCCTCTGGATCCCTCACACTACACGTGGGAATTCTGGGAGATATAATTCAAGTTGAGATTTGGGTGGAGACACAGCCAAACCACGTCATATCATAATGTAAAATTGCACTCAATACTACTCGGCCTGCTCTCAAGGACAATATATCAAAATATATGGCATGTTTCAGTTTATTTAGCATCACAAAACTCTAAAATTGCACTTACTTCTAGAAACCTGGAATAATAATATAAATGCCAGCTCATAGGTAGATATACAGCTACATATGACAATTTTCTAAATGTCAGTCTAACCACTTTTTAATTCTATATTTTCAATGTTTTTCCTCCTCTTGAAACTCACTCACTCTTTTTTATTTTTTATTTCAATAGGTTTTTGGGGAACATGTGGTATTTGGTCACATAAATAATTTAGTGGTGATTTGTGACATTTTGGTGCACCTATCTCCCAAGCAGTATACACTTTACCCAATGCGTAATCTTTTATCCCTCACTCTGCTCCCATGCTTTCCCCCTAGTCCCTAAAGTCCATTGTATTATTCTTGTGATTCTGTATCCTCATAGCTTAGCTCCCATTTATGAGTAAAAATATATGATATTTGGTTTTCCATTCCTGAGTTATTTCACTTAGAATAATAGTCTCCAATTCCATCCAGATTGCTGTGAGTGGCATTATTTCATTCCTTTTTATGACCGAGTAGTATTCCATGGAGTATATGTATATCTACCAGGTTTTCTTTTCTTTTCTTTCTTTCTTTTTTTTTTTTTGAGACAGAGTCTCGTTCTGTCGTCCATGCTGGAGTGCAGTGGCGCGATCTCAGCTCACTGCAAGCTCGGCCTCCCGGGTTCACACCATTCTCCTGCCTCAGCCTCCGGAGGAGCTGGGACTACAGGTGCCCACCACCACGCCCGGCTAATTTTTTCATATTTTTAGTAGAGATGGGGTTTCACCATGTTAGCCACGATGGTCTTGATCTCCTGATGTCATGATCCACCCGCCTCAACCTCTGAAAGTGCTGGGATTACAGGCGTGAGCCACCGCACCCAGCCCCAGATTTTCTTTATCCCCTCTCTGATGGATGGGTATTTGAGCTGG
This sequence comes from Macaca mulatta, assembly GCF_049350105.2. Taxonomy (NCBI): domain Eukaryota; kingdom Metazoa; phylum Chordata; class Mammalia; order Primates; family Cercopithecidae; genus Macaca; species Macaca mulatta. Next base: position 54,971,049 of record NC_133414.1, read on the forward strand.
TTCCATACTTTTGCAATTGCAAATTGTGCTGCTGTAAACATGCGTGTGCAAGTGTTTTGTTCATATAATGACTTATTTTCCTCAAAGTAGATAACTAGTATTGGGACTGCTGGATCAAATGTAGCCAACTGATCTTCAATAAAGCAAACAGAAACAAAGTGGGGAAAGGACACCCTATTCAACAAATGGTGCTGGGATAATTAGCAAGCCACATGTAGAAGAATGAAACTGGATCCTCTTCTCTCACCTTATACAAAAATCAACTTAAGATGGAAGACTTAAAGACCTGAAACAATAAAAATTCTAGAAGATAACGTTGGAAAAACCCTCGTAGACACTGGTGTAGGCAAAAGGCTTTATAACCAAGAACCAAAAGACAAATGCAACAAAAACAAAGATAAATAGATGGGACTTAATTAAACTAAAAAGCTTCTGCAGAGCAAAATAAACCATCAGCAGAGTTAACAGACAACCCACAGAGTGGGGGAAAATCTTCAGAATCTATACATCCAACAAAGGACTAATATCCAGAATTTACAAAGAACTCAAATCAGCAAGAACAAAGCGAACAATCCCATCAAAAAGTGGGCTAAAGACTTAAATAGACAATTCTCAAAAGAAGAAATGGCCAACAAGCATGGAAAAATGCTCAACATCACTAATTATCAGGGAAATGAAAATCAAAACCACAATGAAATACCACCTTACTCCTGCAAGAATGGCCACAATCAAAAAAATAAAAAAAAAAAATAGATGTTGGTGTGGATGTGGTAAAAAGGGAACACTTTTATACTGTTGGTGGAAATGTAAACTAGTACAAGCACTATGGAAAACTGTGGAGATTCCTTAAAGAGATGACATTTGAATAAGAACTTGAGGTGAAAGTAGAAAATGTATAGCAATCTGGCAGAAGAGTGTTCCAAGAATATGGAACAGCCTGTGTGATGACTCTGAGGCAAGGATGTGCCTATCATGAGCAAGCAAGAACAAGGAGGCCAGTGTTCCTAAAACAGAATGAGCAAGGAGGACACATAATAGGTGATGAGGTCAGAGGTAATTAGGGACCAGATACCATGGCCTTGAAGGTTGTAGTAAAAACTTTAACTTTTATTTTGGTAAGAGGAGTGAGGTAATCTAGCTTAACATTTTAAAGTATCAAGCAGTTGCTGTGTGGAGAATAGATTGTAGTAGGACAAATATACCAGCAGGAAGACCAGTTAGGAATCTAATGCAGTAACCCAGGTGAGAGGTGAGGATGCCTTGGTCAGAGTTGCTAGCAGTAGAAGCAGTGAGAAGTGGTAAGAGTCTATATATATTTTAAAGATAGAGCCAAAAGCATCTTTTGTCTGTGGAGATGGAGACCTTAAGAATGACTCCAAAGATTTTAACCTCAGCACCTGGATGGATAGAGTTGTCATTACTTGAGATAGAAGAGAGCATGTGTATAATACATTTTCGTAAAGCACAGGAAATTCTGGTACATGCAGATCGACATGAGTTTTAAGCATTCCACTGGAAATAATGAGTCAGCACTGGCTACACAAGTCTGGATTTCAGAAGAAAAAGGCTTTTTGGCTAGAAATGCAATTTTGGAAATTGTTGACATATATAGCATTCTAAAATTTTGTGGACAGATGTCAGGACTTAGGCGTACGGCATACCAGCCCTTAGAGTTCAGTTTGATGCAGTAAAATCAGCAAACGGAACTGAGAAGGAGGACTAACATAGGGTAGGAGGAGTAAGTAAAACTAGAAATGAAAATCTCTGAAGGAAGAGAGAATGATGAAATGTGCCGAATGGGGTCTGTTTGATATAAAATAAGAGGGAGATGAATTAGAGTAAATACAGACAGGTCCTTCAAAGAATTATAAATGGGTAAGAAATGTGCCAGTAAATAGAACAGAAAGTGTAAGAAAAGGAAGAAGGCTCTTGTTTGTTTGTTTTGAGAAGAAATAATATATTTATTTACTCTTGGGAATGATCTATTAGTGAAAACAAATAGTAAATGAGAAAGAGAATGTGGAGCAAAGTCCTTGAGTGAGTGTCCTAGTGCTTAATTGAGGCGAGTCCAAGTAGAGAGGCAAAGATTAATGTAGATTCTTACAGATAGTGTTGGGATGGGTGGCAATTCTCTTCTGGCTGTTTCAATTTTCTCAGTGCCGAAGGAGATTAAATTTCAGACTGTACATACATGTATACATTTAACACATTGAGCATGTTTTGTGTGCTGAATACTATCGTAGGCCTTGAGGTGACTATGTCATCAGATGTTCTTGCCCTCAGAAAATTTGCACTCTAATGAAGATGTACAATTAAACCTAAAAAAATTGTAAATGTTATGAGAAATGTTTGGTTTCTATGGAAGTACACAAAAAGGGCATTTAATTCACTTGGCCATGGGTGGCACTAGAGAAATTTTCCCTCACAAAGTAATCTCTAAGTTGAAATGTGACTATTGAATAGTGGTAGAGAAGCTGTAAATGGTACTTCAGATAGAAGGAATAGTGAATGGAAAGGCTGAAATGTGAGAGCTAATATGGCAGTTAAAGGAAATGGCAATGATGGTAAAAGTAAAAAGGTTGATGGAAAGAGTAACTGAGGTTGAAAGACTGGCAGGGGCAAGATTATGTATCCATGTAGAAGAGTTTGAAATTTCTCCTTTGAACATTTAGAAGGAACTTAAACAGTGAGAAGTTATGGACAGATTTGCATTTACACTCTAGAAAGAGCCTTGGCTCAAGTGTGACAAATGGAATGGGGTGAACTGAGGGGAAGTCAAGGAGAGCAGGTGAGAGACTATTTCAGTAGACAAGGTGAGAGGCGGTGTGTTGGAAGACTAGTAGTCACGGTGTTGCAGGAAAGTGGGTCCACTCGAGCGTATTCAGGAAGAAGAATCAAGTGGGTTTGAATGTGGATGATTGAGTGAAGAAAATCAAGCGTCACTAAGCATATGGCTTCGTGGTAACTTTAAATGAAATAAGATAACAGAGGTTTTTGGAGAAAAGTGCTGGATTAAACTTTTGACAATGCTATGTGATGCCCAAGTGGAGTTTTTGAAAGAGACAGAAATGAGTCTAAAATTCAAGGAAAGTTGTTGTTTGATTTAAATTATACATTTGATAGTCATCGGCATAGCTATTATTCAGTTTCTAACCAACTGCAAAGAAAAATATAAAAACTTCGAAGAACAAGTAGGCCAACAAATTGACATTCAGGTCACTGTTAACTTTTCTTATCACTAAGCCTGAGGCCATTGTCCTTTTATTCAGGTTTTCCTTTGTTGTTTAGAGGGTGAATTAGCATGTTCTTTTTATGTTTCCATATAGAATTCTCATGCATTTTGAAGTGAAAGGGTTATAAATGTCATATATATTTTTCCTTGGCATTTTTATTTTCTTCGAATAAGGAACATTTCACTATAAAGCATTTATAACAAACCTGATGTTGTAGGTCATATTCTCCAGCTACTAATTTTCCATAAAAATTTGCTTGAGGGAAAAAAAAGGAAAAACACTTTTTATTAGGATTTGAGCTAAACTGAGTTAGCTTGTTCATGGCCAAGAAGTCATTTATTGCTGATATGGTCTCTGCTGCTGAAGGTCTTTCTCCGTAAATCTAGCACATCCTGTGAAAGGTTAATGCTGCAGTTTAGCAGCCAATTCTATCCAAAGTGTAGTGAAAATTAGCATACTTTTTTTTTACTTAGTTTTGTGTATGCATATCAAGAGTCTTTTTAAAATTCAGACTCGAAATAATCCAACATTAAATAAATAAAAATAATTGATTGTGTCATGCATTATGCTAGAGTTTTATATTCCTAAACTCATTTAAGGTTCTCAATCATACTTTCCAATTGGTATTGTTATATTTAATAATGTAAATGAAGAAAATGGGTGCCTGAAAGGTAGGTCTTTCTCCAGAAGTGACAAATAAGTCATAATTCCCAAGTCCAAAACATCAAAAAAAAAAGCAAAACATTATGGATAAATAATAAATAATACTCTAGGAAGTCTTGAACATTCGTCATTGTGCGAGCAGAGGGTCATTGAGAACTGGCTCTGAGAATCCCAAGAATTTTTCTTGCTGTCCTTTTGTTTATTGTCATTGTGTGCATTTCCCTGATGCTTCGGAAATAATTTGGAGCCTTTACAATGAAAGATGAGATCTTTATTGTGACAGAACAACAATCTAATTTATCTCTGACATGGTTCCCCCTTTACCCAGCATAAACCGAGTGCCAGCTTAATGATGTCATTCCCTATAATGTAGAATATCAAACAAGGAAGAAGTCATTTGGGGTCTGCACTGGGGAAAATAATGAACCATGTCTTTCAGTTTCTTGTGAGCAACACTGCAAAGGTTCTTAAATTTATCCCTAGGGTTTCTAAAAGGTAGAGATTGAGTATTGCACAGAACTAGTGTAACTAGCCTCACAGGATCATTCTAAAGATAAAATGAGATAATTTGAGTAATGAGATCTAGCATAGTGACTTGAACTTAATATAGGATTTTCTTATTTTTTTCTTTCTATTTTTTCTGTTTCTAGGTTGATTACTTCAGGCTAGAAAAATACCTTTGAATTTTGAAAGAAAATCTCTGTGTGTGTGTGTGTGTGTGTGTGTGTGTGTGTGTGTGTGTGTTTTGCAACTTTGGCTCTCCAAAAGGAAAAGTATAAAATTTTCTAGTTTCAGTTTTCTATACCCTAAGATTTAACTTCATCTAGGCCTGGAAAGAATAAAGCAACCTTTCAAATCCGCTGAAGTCAAAAGATTAAAATATCTGTGCTAAAAATACATAAGCAAAAACAGCAACAACCACAATATTCTAATGAAATGTAATAAGTATAAAATAAACTTATATAAAATAAAAAAAGATAAAACAATAGAAAGGAATAAGCTAACAGAAGCTTTAAGCAATGTTACCCAATAAGAGTTTTGAAGGAATTTTGGAATTTTCAGGAGTTTATATGAAAAAGTGTAAGTTTGGGAAAGAGAAAATTATGGGCAGATACCGAAGGCATAAACCATGTAGCATGTTTGGGAAGCTTCACAGAATTTGGCACTGGTGAAATAAAAAGGACAAAATTCTACATTGAGGCTGAGTTCTGATTGTGGTCTACCTTCTATGCAAAGGAACTGGACTTTTCCCTCAGAACAAGGAGAGCCTTTGGAGAGCTGTAATCATAGGAATGCCAGAATCTGACCTAGACTTAAAGATTAATTTTGGGTCAGGATAGAGTTGCTCAAATTCAAAGCCAATTTTATTATTGACTCCTTTCCACCCCTTACAACCTCCCATAGCAAATGAAGACAACAATCTGTTCATTTGACTCATTAAATATATTTTGAAGCTGCCTCTTCCTGTCTATTGCTTCTGACACAATCCTGATCTGAGCCACCATCACATGTTACTTGGATGTTTTAACTGCTTTTCTGACTTGTCTCTCAAGAAACCCTTTATTCCCAGATCCAATCTATACAACACCTAAATGTCTTTTTAAACTACAAATCTGATCATGTGACTCCTTTGTTTGAAACCATTCAGTGCCTTCTTCTAACACTTAAAACTGTGCAAAATAATCTACAAGTCCAAGAGAAATCTGGCTACATTCTCTCTTCAGATCTACTCTGTACCACTGACCCCCTGGTTTCCCAAACTCCAGCCCGATTATACTTTGCTCAGCCCTTGGCTCCAACAGTACTAATTCTGCCTAGAAGCTATTCCTCCTGATGGGAACACCTCTTCCCAACATCACCTAGCAACATCAACCCTGCCTTCCCTTCAGCTTCAGACTGCTTTTTCCCTACTCCTCATCATGCCTGCAGTTACCTATCCAATGCTTATCTTCCTGGCTCAACTGGAAATATGCAGGGGCCTTGTCTTATTTGCTGGCGAAACCCACATTAATAGCATAGCACCTATCGTGTTGTAGATACTTAATGAACTTCTACCAAACAAATGTGCTGAATAAATGAATAAAGTGACTTGCTGTCACTGTGCTACAAAGCCACAGAAAGCATCATCTCTTGTCCTCAGAGAACTCACAATCCACCCGGTGAGAGAATAATGAACAAAACGTAAGTCGATGTTTTATCCTCCTTCATAGGGACAAGCAGGTGCCATGGTAACACAGAGGAAAGAGGGAATAAAGAAATGTATTTGTGGCAGAGGTGAAATTTGAATTAGTTCTGAGAGGAAGCATTAAAGATACTGTAGTCAAGCTGTCAGAACCTCAGGAAAAGGAAGGAGGCAAGGATGCGTGCAATATAAAATAAATCATGAGTCATTACTGTCCATGGACCGAATAATTACATATTTGAGCATTCGATAGTGACATAAAAAAGCATGGAGAACAGTAATAGGTTTTATTTCCCTGAAGTAGAAAGAAGTGTGAATTGTCTGTGCTGTGAAGCTGGTGTGCAGAGTGGTTACTTTGGTAGTGAGTGAGCCCAATTGTCTGCCAAACATCCTTATCGCTTAATGGTATCACGGTTTTAAAATATATTGCCATACACACATTCATAGTTTAATTTACTACATCTGATATGTTGTATATGGTATGTAGATACTGGAACATCTTACAGCATAACTATTAATTTGAAGAAGCCCAATCTAAATGTTAAAATATATATCATGTATACCTAGTAAATATATACATGCTCATATATGTATAGTCATATGCATAGAGTATATAGTAATAAAATAATCCTATTATTTATCTTATACTACACTAAATATTTTTCACACATTATCTAATATTATTTTCATAATATTCCCCAAGATACTGATGTTCACATACCCATTATACAGATTAGGAAACTAAAGGTTTGATAAACCGTGTCCTTTATCTGAGGGTTAGAATGAGCATTTTAACTCATGTTTTCCAGCTCCATAGCACATTCCCTAATATGATACACTGCCAAAATAAATACATTTGATATTTAATTATACAATAGAAATGAGGAAAAGTGTTAAGGTTTTTCAGTGCAATAAATGAGAGAGGCAATATTCTTTTGGCATAGTTATGGCAGATAATGATAATGGTCCTTAAGATTCAAAGGCAACCTCCTGCATGTGTGTTGAGTTTGATGGTTTTACTTTCAGCAGGAAGCACAGCCTGCATGACTAAGCTTTCCCACTGCTGAGATTAATTTCAGGTATCAGAGGTGTACTGGTGTGCACTGATGGCTGGATCTAATGCTCCTGGAGGCAAACCTATTCCTCATATCATGATCAGTCTTTTCTATGTGTAAAATAGATTAAGCTTCCTTGGTATTGTCTTATAAAATATATTACAGAGAACTTAAAGTGAAATTGCCTTGTATTGTAGAATAAAGGAAAAAAGCCAGATGAGAGTATTTGCAAATATGCATATTCTTTTCATGTTTGAGGTTTTATTCTTTGATTTAAAAAACATTAAAACATCTGTCCCACTCTAGGCCCTTTATATAAGTTGATTCATCCTTGCAGATCAGAAGGCCAGTGATAATAGCAAAAGTAGAGGGATGTTTAAGACTTTCCTAGTAACTTTGCAGCTCTCTTCTCTATATCTCTTATTCTTTGCTTTTCTACATATACATTTCCATTGGTCAACTGCTCCCATTTAGCTCATGAGACATCCTGTCGGACCTGTGATCTGACTGGTCCCTAGGTTAAGTGTACTAAAAGTTTTAGAGAAGGGCTTCACCACAGAACACTTCTAGACTTAGTCTGACTGCCTATCCTGATGTTCTTCCCATCAGTGTGGGCAGGTTTAACATATTAATGATGCTTGGTGCTAGGGATTGTGGGAATAAAAGAACTCACCTACATGAGATGAGGCAGAGCTTGTTTAGTCACTTATTTTATCAGAGCTTTCTAAAGTAAGGGAATCAGCCATCATCACTGCGTTAGCTAGAAACTCATAGGTAGGCAGGGCAGTGGAAAACATCATAGTGAACAGAAGAGAAGGGTTCAAGTATGCTTTGATTTGAGGTGGTTGGCATGAAGAAGCTGCATTTGTGCTAACTAGAAGCGGGGCGTCCCCTGTAATTGGTTTGGGGAGCATATTGGCTTTTTCTGGTTGGTCCTGAGGTGGAAACAAAAATAAGGGAAGCTGCAGTCATTGAATAAATCCTATCTGTTCTGGGTCAATTGCTGCAGAGCTTTTGGTTTGGTTTCCTGGGGCTGATTGCTGCTGAGATTAGGGATAAGAGTACAGAGGTGATATTAGTTGGAAAGGGGAACCTTTATGGGGAAGAATCAAGATTCAGCCATCCCCGAGTTTGAAGGATTAGTAGAAGTTTGCCAAATACCCAAACAAGGAAAGTGTGTCACAGAGAGAAAGCAGGCACAGAAGTGTGAAACAACAAGGCATGTGAAAGGGGCCTGACTATATTTTGGAGTTTTGAGAATATGACTAGAGCCAAGTCCCACAGAGCCTTATACACAAGGCAAAGGAGTTCAGTTAACCCTAAAATGAATAAGGATCTAAAAGGAATTCACAGCCCAGGAGTAGTGCTGTCAAGCTTGCTAAGTGACAAAATATGCTGGACAGGGGGTAGCTATTTATGAAAAACGCCTTGGGGTATCTCGGACTCAATGACTAGAGAAACAGTCAAGCCAAGGTCAGTAACAAGATATTGAGATGAACAATACCAACTCAGGTAAAGAGAGGATTATAGGAGTATTGGAAACAAGATTTAAATTCGGGACATAGACAAGTCACGTGAGGTAGCAGCGCACAGAAACAAGAACAAGAAAGGCAGGTTAGGCTGGTTCAGCTCCAGAAGTCAACATCTTGCCCTCATGAGGCTATTTTAAAAGGACTCAATATGAACCATTCTGCTCATACTGGTCAACATCTTTAAAGTGCTGCTAAGCACCTGACGTGTAAGGCTGAATTGGATGCACATTTTGAGTACGTAAAACTCTTTGCAAAGATAATTGTAATTGTCCTGTTTCTATAATTAGTATTTATAATTACAACACAAGAAATCAGTGTCCAGAGGTAAATACATGATAAACAATATTAAAATGTTTAATCCAGTAGTTTTAGATGAGAATTTCTTTTAGCTAGTGACCCCAGATGTCACGCTTTAGAATAGGGGTTTGGAAACTATGGCCCCCAGGCAAAATCCGGCATGCAGCATTTTTGAGAAGGTCTGTTGGAACACAGCCATATCCACTTATTTATGTGTTGTTTATAGCTACTTTCATACCACAACAGCAGGGCTGAATCACTGCAACAGAAATTGTATAGTCTGTAAAGGCTAAAATATTTGCTATCTGGGTTTTTTTTTTCTTCCCTCGAGATGGAGTCTTGCTTTGTTACCAAGGCTGGAATGTAGTGGTGTGATCTCGGCTCACTGCAACCTCCGCCTCCCGGATTCAAGCAGTTCTCCTGCCTCAGCCTCCAGAGTAGCTGGGATTACAGGCACCAGCCACCATGCCCGGCTAATTTTTGTATTTTTAGTAGAAAAGGAGTTTTACCATGTTGGCCAGGTTGGTCTCAATCTCCTGACCTCGTGATGCACCTGGCTTGGTCTCCCAAAGTGCTGGGATTACAGACGTGAGCCACTGCGCCTGGCCTGCTATCTGGCGTTTCACAGAAAAAAGTTTCCCAGCCTTTGACTTAGAACCCAGGGCAAATGGAACAAAATGTATTCGAATTACTTGACATGAAAATAAACATAATACATGAATCCTATCTATTGTGCATAATCTTCATAGGAGGTAATATCAGTCCCACGGTGTAGAAGAGGAAGGGGAGGCTCAGAGAGGTTAAGTAATATTTTGAGCAGAATATAACAAATATCCAAAGTATGATTTTGACTTATGTCTAACTAGCTTCAAAATCTTTCTACTTTGTCAGATTCTCCCAGTTGTAACTTGCTATTTAATTTAGCAAACATTGAATATTTACTTCCCCAGTACCTGGTAAGTCACTGAGGTAGGTTCTATAGAGGTAAACTTACCTTCAAGAAACTAAAATCTAGTGAAAGAACCAGAGAACTAGATAAACATGGCAAAGCATGAACAAAGGCAGGCCATATAGGTTAATCGAGTGTAGAAGTTAAGAACCTGCCTGTCTTGAAGTCCTAGATCTACTACAGGTAAGCTTGGCAACAAATCTAGTTATGGAATCTTTCTGTCATGAAACTTTCATGTCCATTTGGAAAAGATGATAGTTACTTGTCCTATGAAGATTGTGAGGAATAATGCATTATTTTATTCAATGTATACTACTGAGCATCTACTAGATACTCAAGTATGTCTTGATTTGTATCTAAATTTGTATGCTATAAAATCATATAGAAAATGAAGAGTCATTATCTAATTTTAAGTAGGAAAAATGTGAATCGATACTAATACTAAAAACTAGTAATTTACTCAATGCCAGGCAATGTTACCAGTGTTTTACGTTTTCAGAAAACAATTATAATTATGAAGAAAACAATTCTTCACTTTTCAAGAAAGAAAACCAAGGCAATGAGAAAGTAAGTAACTGGCCCACCTAAGGTTAGTGGATTTCCTATTCTCGACTTCTAGTCAAACACTATCAAAATTGACAACTAAAGAAATAATGAAATGCAATAAAATGTTTATAGCATTTAAGAGAATAAATTAGTTTCTTAATGTCTAGATTTTATATTAAGTAAAGAGCTTGCAGAAAAAGTAACTGACAGTTGATGATTTTGATTATAATCAGTCAGATTTTTTCCATATTTGAGCAAAAATTGCAATTCACTTATCCAGTGAATTAATTCACCTATCCAGTGCTTTCAGTGTAGATTCGCTGAGTCATGTAACTTATGTCATCTCTTATAAATTGAGATGAAAAATGAAGAAATGATTGATTTATCTTAAAACAGTTCTATGTTGATAATATAAAAACTGACATGTTCATCTAAAATGTTTGATAAGTTGCATTATACATGATTCATATCTTATGTGTAACTTATATATGATATTTGATTTGGTTTATACACAAAGGAACAAATGTTTCTGTATAAGAAAGTTATTTTGCTTATTATGGAATTTAAAACTAAAATGATTCTTCCACGATGTCCATTTAACAATTTAAATTTAGGAAACATCTGGCATGTTCGATGAGTATTTACTTTGTATAATTGTGTTCGACATTTTAGTGCATTCCCTTTAGCAGTTTATTTCAGCAACCAACGCATGTGAACTTGCTTCTTGCTAAACGTTTATTTTAGCAAAGTTTTAGACCTCCAGATTTTAAGAAAAATTGCCCAGGCTGGAGTGTTGTGGCATGATCTTGGCTCACTGCAAGCTCCACCTCCCGGGTTCAAGCCATTCTCCTGCCGCAGCCTCCCGAGTAGTTGGGAGTACAGGGGCCCGCTACTACGCCCAGTGAATTGTTTTTCTTGTATCTTTAGTAGAGACAGGGTTTCACCATGTTAGCCAGGATGGTCGTCATCTCCTGGTCTGGTGATCTGCCTGCCTCGGCCTTCCAAAGTGCTGATATTACAGGCGTGGGGCCACAGTGCCCGGCCAAAAGTGTGGCTTTTTAAACTGTGAAGACACAAATGTACCACTGAGAACCCAAAGAAAATTGGACTGTTTAGTTTCGTGATTTGATGTCTGAAAAATAAAATTCTTTAGTTTCCTTTCATTTTTCCTCAGAGAATATAAACTGTGTTGTGATGTCAAACTCATTCTAAGTTTTGATGCCCATGGGCAAATTGTTTGCTCTAATTAAAACAAAATGAAGACAAATCTCTTACACGTAAATCTTTGATGGTGGTGGGAAATGTAGCTTCATGTTTTTAAAGTCTTCCCAGAAGTCGAAATGCCTCTCAATCTTGTAACTCTACTTTTTATAGCTACCTAAAATAATTATTAAGGCATATTTGATATACTGAAATCAATTTATGTTTGTGTTTTGTTTAATAATTGGGATCCGTGGGACCATTTGCTGTAAATATCCTATATTTTTAAAATATAGGATTTTTTAAAAAAAAAACTTTGTTTAAAGATATGCGGAAAAATATTTATACTTAAAAATATAAACTCCATTAACAAAAATTGTTCAACAAATCTCTATTAATTCAATACATTGTATGCTTAATTTTCGCAGTCAATTTTTCCTTTTCTTCTCTTTAATGATGTGATGTTATTCAATGTCTTCTGAAAACTTGAGCATAGGAAGTTGAAAGTGTATAAAGTAAAACAAATTGTAAGGAGAGAATTTAGAATGCTAATTTTTGAAGGGGAAATATAAATTTTACAACTCTTAGTTTGCATTTTAAATTTATGTTATTACCTGTATTTAAGTATTTAAGTTGATTTTCACCAGTGTGTTAGTGTGTTTGTGTTGTTGTAAAAGAAATACCTAATACTGGGTCATTTATAGAGAACATAGATTTATTTGGCCATTGGTTCTGCAGATTGTACACAATGCATAGTGCCAGCAACTGCTTGTGGTGAAGGCTTCAGTAAGATTCCAGTCATGGCAGAATTTGAAGGGGAGCCAGCATGTCACTGGGCAAGAGAGGGAGCAAGAGAGAAAGGGAAGGTGCCACATTCTTTTAAACAACTAGATCTCCTGTAAACTCTTTACCACTCATTACCCAAGGGAGAGAATCAAGCCATTCATGAGGGATTTGCTCCTGTGACCTAATACCTCCCACAAGGCCCCACATCCAACAATACAGGTCACATTTTAATATGAGATTTGGAGGGGATAAAACATCCAAACCATATCAACTGTTCACTGCTAACTACTAAATCAAAGAGTTACTTTTTTACAGACAATGTATTATATTTTTCTTCATTCAAAAGAAAAATACTTGATTGGACATTATGAGGAGAAAATGTTAATCTCTTACAGTTTTTAATTAAATAAAATAATTTGAGGCTATTTTTATAAATTAAGGCCATCAAGAAGGACTCTAGACTCTAAAAAGATTCCAGACATTTTCTATAAACATATTTTTATATATGTTTATATTTATTTATTTATATGTTTATACATATGTTTTTATACACACACATATATACATATATACATACATACATACGTGTGTTTGTGTGTGTGTGTGTGTGTGTATAGTTATTTTCATAGTAGATTTACACCACTGCCATCTGGGAGTAATTTCCTTATTCAATACAGAAGGATTTCTCATCCTTCTAAATATTTTCTTCTAGCTCAGAGTGCCTGTGGCCAAAAACAAGAGATTTTAAAACAACAAAAAGAAAAAATTCTGCATCCCCATATGGGTTAGCTTTCTTTTCTAGTCTTTTTACTTGAGTTAAAATATTTCCTTTGAATTTAGACTGACAAAGATATTGAAGGATATCTAATGTCATTTAGAGCACTGCTCCTGTGCTCTTGTTCAGTAGTTCCTCAAGTGGAGGTGATTGGAGATACTAGAAGAAAGGAATAAACTAGGGTAGCTCATATCACCCATTCCGTGTTTTTTCTCTTTAGGATGTCCCAGCCTGAAGTGAAATTGAATTCTGTTCTGCCTCTGCTATGCTGTAAATTTAGCAATAAAGTTTCTGTTCCATATGTGACCGAGTAGGTAAGGGTGCCCTGTAATGGAGTGTAGTGTAGGAAAATCCCTGTTGCTAAGCACCGCGCCAACAACACCATGAACTACAAAGCTCACATGTTTATTTCATTATGCTTTACTTCTATGTCTATCTTGAATTGCTCAGTATTCAGAGAAAACACAAAGGTAAGTTGTTAACATTCTTCGTTGCAACAAATTTTTTAGAACTAATTCTATATTGAGGAATGTCTTCAATTTTAACCAAAACCCTTTGATAAATTACAGAGTTGCTGAATTTATCTAGATCTAAATCTTAAACTGTATCTATCATATAGATTTATATGATTTATCAAGAGCTATTATCAGGGATGTATACTTGAATCCTTTTACAATTTTCATAATGCAACCAGAAAGTGACCCTTGAGATCCTTGAGAGTGATTATATAAACATACCTCGATTTGGTGTCTCCAGCCTAATTATCACAGTTAAAATTTTGGTATCAAAATGGAACAAAGATAATAAGACTTGTAAAGCAGCAGACCTTACAAAATGTTAAAAACAATTTTATTTACATAGTGCATCCACACAGACCTAATTATATGTATTAAACCTAATGTTTAACATTATTAGCAAGTCAGAGAATTTAGAAAAATCAGTTAGACATAATTTTAGATAAAATAAGTATTAATATTAGTCATTAATATTAATCCCTGTTTGATTAAATGACTCTATATGAAAATAACTGTCTTCGAATTATTTTCAGCTCACAAATTTTTAATGAAAGGAGATGGTGGCTGGGCGCATTGGCTCATGCCTGTAATGACAGCTCTTTGGGAGGCCAAAGTGGGCGGATCACTTGAGGTCAGGAGTTCGAGACCAGCCTGGCCAACATGGTGAAACTCTCTCTCTACTAAAAATATAAAAATTAGCTGGTCCTTGTGGTGGATGCCTGTAATCCCAGCTACTCAGGAGGCTGAGGCATAGAATCACTTGAACAGGGGAAGCGGAGGTTGCAGTGAGCCGAGATCATGCTACTTCATTCCAACCTTGGTGACAGATCAAAACTCTGTCTCAAAAAAATAAATAAGGAGATGGTGTGTAATCAATATTTTGGGCCCCTCTTGTTAGCTAATATGTTTAAGCCTAGGTCAAGATAGAAACTGACCCAGATTATTAGCATGTTTCAGTGCATAATACTTTAAAATAATTCAACACTGACACATAATACTATACTATTCCACTTAGATATAAACAGATGGTAAGAGAAATCTCATGTTCTTATCCTGGCATGGTGGCTCACACCTGTAATCCTAGCACTTTGGGAAGCCAAGTTGGGAGGATCCCTTGAGCCCAGGAGTTTGAAACCAGACTGGGTAACGTAGTGAGACCTATCTCTACAGAAAATTTAAAAACTAGCTGGGCGTTGTGGCAAGCACCTTAGTCCTAGCCACTGGGGTTGTTGAGGTGAGAGAATTGCTTTTCCCAGGAGTTCAAGGCTACAGTGAGCTATGATCACATCACTGCACCCCAGCATGGGTGATACAGTGAGACCCTGTCTCTTAAATAAACAAAAAATAATCCCAGAACTCTAATGTTCTTATAAGACTTTTAATAATTAGCCGGGCATGGTGGCACATGCCTATAGTCCCAGCTACTTGGAAGGCTGAGACACGAGAATCGCTTGAGCCTGGGAGGCAGAGATTTCAGTGAGCCGAGATCATGCCACTGTGCTCCAGCCTGGATGATAGAGCGAAACTCTGTCTGAAAATAAATGAATGAATGAATGAATGAATGTATAATGAAAGTTTTAACTTAACAAATTTTATTTATGCCTCACATTGATGAAATTATAAGAACTAATAATACTAATATACATATATTTTACAAAAAAGTTTTTTTTTTAATTAAACCCTTATGATATACAAAGTTATTTATTTATTTATTTATTTATTTATTTATTTATTTATTTATTTTGAGATGGAGTCTTGCTGTCACCAGGCTGGAGTGCAGTGGTGCGATCTTGGCTCGCTGCAACTTCTGCCTCCTGGGTTCAAGCGATTCTCCTGCCTCAGCCTCCCGAGTAGCTAGGACTACAGGCGTGTGTCACCACGCCCAGCTAATATTTGTGTTTTTAGTATACATGGGGTTTCACCATGTTGGCCAGGATGGTCTTGATCTCTTGACCTCGTGATCCACCTGCCTCAGCCTCCCAAAGTGCTGGGATTACAGGTATGAACCACCACACTCGGCTGCAAGGTGACTTAAATTAATCAACAATTTAATCTTAATGCACAATTTTTGTCATTTGTAATATTTTCCAATAGTTTATCTGAAATCGTTAGGATCAGATTTCAAACTAAGATTTCAAAGTCAGATTTCTTTGAAATCACAATTCAAAAATATTTAGATTTTAGAAAGGTAATGTGATAAATATACTGCATATTATGGAATATCCCTAGTGGCAAATCATATGAATAATCACATGAACTGGGATCAGTAAAGACTAACCCTGGCTGGGTGCGGTGGCTCACACCTGTAATCCTAGCACTTTGGGAGGTTGAGGTGGGTGGATCACCTGAGGTCAGGAATTTGAGACCTGCCTGGCCAACATGGTGAAACTTTGTCTCTATTAACAATTAGCTGAGTGTGGTGGCAGGTGCCTTAATCCCAGCTACACGGGAGGCTGAGGCAAGAGAATTGCTTGAACCCAAGAGGTGGAGGTTACACTGAGCCGAGATTGCGCCATTGCACTCCAGCCTGGGCAACAGAGCAAAAACTCCGTCTAAAAAAATAAGACTATAAATACCCCTACATCAGCATAGATCAGATTTTACCAAACTTATGTTTAGGTATTCATAAATGTTGAATTTTGTAATTCCATGTGAAGAATTGTAGATCTGCATATATTTTCAAATACTAATAGTTATAATTCCATAGTTTATAAGTCCAATTTTTGGTTATTTTCATTATTAATACTTTTCCATTCATCTACCCTTTCTAAGAGAGAATACAATATGTTTCTTTTTTTTTTTTTTTTTTTGAGATGGGTTCTCGGTTTGTCCTCCAGGCTAGAGTGCAGTGGCACAATCCTGGCTCAGTGCAACCTCCAGCTCCCAGGTTCAAGCAATTCTCCTGCCTCAGCCTACTAAGTAGCTGGGACTACAGGCATGTGCACCACGCCCAGATAATTTTTGTATTTTTAGTAGAGACCGGGTTTCATCATGTTGGCCAGGCTGGTCTAGAACTACTGACCTCAAGTGATCCACCCGCCTCCGCTTCCCAGAGTGATGGGATTACAGGCACGAGCCACCGCACCTGGCCAAGAAGACAATATGTTTCTAAGTTGATAGTCTATCATTTATCCACATTTCTATGATGAATTTAAGTAATTTCTAATTTCTCCCTATTGAAAATAATGATGGAACAAATAATTTCATTTATGTATATTTTTGTTCATTTGAACAATTTCCTTAGAATAAATTCCAAAGCATAAGCCAGTAGATCAAAGAGAATTAAATCCTTTTATTTTTAAAAACATATTGGCAGATTTCCTCCAAAAAGCACTATGCTAATTTACAATGCCCCCAGAAAAATATTAGTATGCCTTTTTGGTAGTATTATTAACTGGACCATCGATATTCCTTTCTTATGCCCCTTTAATAGTGTAGGATGGTTCATTTACTCTTTTTTATATTAGCATTTCTTTAATCGCTACTAGTGAAAAGAACATAGTCCCATGTATACATGTATGTGTTGAAAGTGCATTCATTTTCTTTGTCCTTTTGTTGATCAAGGTCTTAGTGGTGGCCATGTATATTTGAATATGTTTTTAGTTATTAACCCTTCTTCACGTTATCGTTATTTTGGTCATTTTACTGATGCTTAATGGGGAAGAATCAATTTCACTAGGGATAAAAGTCAGAAGAACAGAAATTGTGAGTTCCTTTGTGAAGATCCAAGGACCTTCAAGGACTCCTGAAGAGCCAAGAATAATCATTCCTATTTTTCATCTCCAATGGAAAAGAGAGCGCATTATACCTTTCTAGCCTATTCTGGAATAAATAATTACATTTTAGTGTAAACTAACAAAGGAAACACTGCAAGTTAATGAAATGTAGTCTCTACAATTTGTTAGACTTTTTATTTTTTATTTTTATTTTTAGTTAGACTTTGTTTTGGAGAAGGAGTCTCGCTCTGTTGCCCAGTCTGGAGTGCAATGGCTTGATCTCCACTCACTGCAACCCCTGCCTCCCAGGTTCAAGTGAGTCTCCCTGCCTCAGCCTCCCTAGTAGCTGAGATTGCAGGTAGGCAGCACCGCGCCCGGATATTTTTGGTACAGACAGGGTTTTGCCATGTTGGCCAGGCTGGTCTCCAACTCCTGACTTCAGGTGATCTGCCCGCCTCGGCCTCCCAAAGTGCTGGGATTACAGACCTGAGCCACCGCGCCAGGCCGCAAGCTAATTTTCGTATGTTTAGTAGAAGCTAATTTTTGTATGATTAGTAGAGATAGGGTTTCACTCCATGTTGGCCAAGCTAGTCTCGACCTCGACCTTAGGTGATCTACTGGGCTCGGCCTCTCTAAGTGCTGGGAGTACAGGCCAGAGTCACCTTGCCCAGCCAGCATTTATGTTACTTAAATTGCAAAGTAACTGGCCAGGTGGTGGTGACTCATGCCTGTAATCCCAGCATTTTCAGAGGCTGAGGCAGGTGAATCACCTGAGGTTGGGAGTTTGAGACCAGCCTGACCAACATGGAGAAACCCTGTGTCTACTAAAAAAATATACATATGTATATACAAAATTAGCCGGCATGGTGGCACATGCCTGTAATCCCAGCTACTGAGGAGGCTGAGGCAGGAGAATCGCTTGAACCTGGGAGGCGGAGGTTTCAGTGAGCCCATTACACCATTGCCTTGTAGCCTGGGCGACAAAAGAGAAACTCATCTCAAGAAAAAAAAAAAAAAAGGAAGAAAAGAAAAGAAAAGAAAAAAGAAATTGGCCAGGCATGGTGGCTCAAGCCTGTAATCCCAGCACTTTGGGAGGCTGAGGCGGGCGGATCACGTCAGGAGATGGAGACTATCCTGGCTAACACGGTGAAACCCTGTCTCTACTAAAAATACAAAAAAATTTAGCCAGTCGTGCTGGCAGGCACCTGTAGTCCCAGCTACTCTGGAGGCTGAGGCAGGAGAATGGCGTGAACCCAGGACGCGGAGCTTGCAGGGAGCCGAGAATGCGCCGCTGCACTCCAACCTGGGTGACAGAGGGAAACTCCGCCTCCAAAAAAAAAAAAAAATTACAGCGGGGCACGGTGGCTTATGCTTGTCATGTAGTCCCAGCACTTTGAGAGGCCGAGGCAGGTGGATCATGAGATCAGGATCAAGACCAGCCTGACCAACATGATGAAACCCTGTCTCTACTAAAAAATACAAAAATTAGTTGGGCGTGGTGGCACACACCAGTAATCCCAGCTACTTGGGAGGCTGAGGCAGTAGAATTGCTTGAACCTGGGAGGCAGAGGTTGCAGTTAGTCGAGATTGCGCCCCTGCGCTCCAGTCCAGGCAACAGAGCGAGACTCTGTCTCAAAAAAAAAAAAGTAACCAAGGCAGAGCACCGAGAAGAGAGGTTTGGGAGATGGTTTAGTGAAGTAATCCATATTTTCTGATGATAAATTGGCACCCAGTCAATTTATTCATCAGAAAGGAATACATCGGCCTGGTGTGGTGACTCGTCCCCTGTCCCTGTCATCGTCACCAGCAGCGCGGAGCCTTGAGCCAGAAACCTCCAGGGGGCCTAAGTCAGGGGGTGGGTCCCCTGCTGCAGAAGGGTGGAACAGTCGCTCAGTGCCACCCCAGAGGTTGCACCGTGCCCAGCGCCAGGGTCCAGCTCCTGGATCGCAGGTCGAGGAGGGGCCGGGAGTGGCTATGTCAGGCGGGCTTGTGTGGTATGGCGCCGCCCATGTTCCACGGGTGGCTCACTGTAACCTCCGCCTTCTGGGTCCAAGCTATTTTCCTGCTTCAGCCTCTCTAGTAGCTGGGATTACAGGAATGTGCCACCATGCCCGGCTAATTTTGTATTTTTTTTTTAGTAGAGATGAGATTTCTCCATGTTGGTCAGACAGTTCTGGAACTCCTAGGCTCAGGCAATCTGTCCTGGGATCAGGACTGTGTGATCCTGGGCAGATCGCCAGAGCCTAGGAGTTCCAGACCCGCCTGACCAACATGGAGAAACCCCGTCTTTACTAAAAAAATATACAAAATTAGCCTCCACCATGGACTCAGGTACAGCTCCTACCTGAACATGGCACGCAGCAGCAGGGGCTGCAACCCTGACACTGTCAGCGTCACCAGCAGCGCGAATCCTTGGGCCAGAAGCCTCTGGGGCGCCTAAATCAGGGGGTGGGTCCCTGACTGCAGGAGGGCGGGAACCGACCCTCAGTGCCACCCCAGAGGCTGCACCGTGCCCAGTGCCAGGGTCCAGCTCCTGGATCGCAGGTCGAGGAGGGGCTGGGAGTGGCTATGTCAAGCGGGCCGTGTGGCATGGCGCCCCCCATGTTCCGTTCCAGGGAGGCCCGCCAACACGGAAGTGCCTCAGCGGCAGTTGCCACCTGCACGCGGTGCCTGGGGAACGTGGCCAGGGCGCGTGTCTCCTCAGCCTGTTGAGCTGCGCATGCGCTGCTGGCTAACGGCTCTGCTCTGCGCGTTTCTGCTGAGAGAGGCCTGAGTGTGCAAGAGCTTGGCGAAAACAGAACTTTTTACGGGTGTCGAGGCACTGCGTGGACTGAAGAAGGGCAAAGACGATCTGGGTGGGAGGGGGCGGGTGGTGGCTGGGGAAGGGCTAGCGGGAAGCTAGGGCCAACGGAGGGGTTTGGGGGAGGGCGATCCGGAGGCGCGGGCTCTCTCTAGCAGGTTGCCGCAGCCATGCAGTGGCTCTCTCCAGTCGGTGGCAATGACTTGCCCACGGGCCAGGTGCGCCCGAGCCCCTTCAGCCAGCTAGTGTACACCAACAACGACTCCTACATCATCCAGTACGGGGATCTTAGAAAGATCCATAAAGCTGCCTCCCGGGGCCAAGTCTCAAAGCTGCAGAAGATGACAGTGAAGAAGAAGACCATCAACCTTAATGTAAAAGACGCCAGGAAGAGGTACCAGGCCCTGCTTGAGCCAGGGCTGCAGAAGGAGATGGTGGCTGCAGGAGGATTTCCCCTTCAGAGTCGGGGGCTGGGGGGCCTGGGGAGGAAGGGAGCAGGTGGAGGAATGGCTGACGGCAGGGCGGCCACCATGGGCCCCAGGGTCTAGGCCTTCTTCCAGGGCAGGCCCCCAGGCCTGGGACGGGGGCGCCCTGCTGGGCAGAAGGCCCAGGCCACCTTAAAATCAACCCCAAACTTTAGCTGCTTTCTCCTTCACTCCTACTTCCTCTCACAGAGCACTGTGTAGAGAATTTTAATGATTTAACTCACAAAATTAAGTACATACAGGATTTTACTTTTAATGTACAAGCTTTAAAAGATAATGTTAGCTACATTATGAAATGGTGCATAATGAAATAATTCCCATAATATATGTACTTCTTGGCTAAACATTCTTTGGATAAAGTCCAATATCCATTTTGATATCAATGAATGTCTATGTAAATATGTTCTTTGCTGAGGGACCTTAGAAGGAAACTTTGAGGTGGGAAGATGGTTTATGTTCTTGAATTTAAGAAGAGTGATTTTTCTTAAGATGTGAGTTCTTTATCAATTTTACATAAACCAAATAAAGTTATCAACGTTTTAACATTTTTTGAATTACACAGGCTTTTACTATTGTGATGACATTTTACATATTTGGTAATGGAGTAGAAAAATCTTGCCCTTCTAGATACCAAAATGCGCTATTAACTTGCAGAAGATGGGCCGGGCGCGGTGGCTTACGCCTGTAATCCCAGCACTTTGGGCATCCGAGGCGAGTGGATCACCTGAGGTCAGGAGTTCAAGAACAGCCTGGCCAATAAGGTGAAACACCATCTCTTACAAAATCACAAAAGTTAGCCAGACATGATGTCGGGTGCCTGTAATCCCAGTTACTGGGGAGGTTGAGGCACAGGAGTCGCTTGAACCCGGTAGGTGAAGATTGCAGTGAGCGGAGATCCCACCACTGCAATTCAGCCTAGGTGACAGAGAAACTCTCTCTCTCTCTTAAAAAAAAAAAAAAAAATCACAAATTGTTTACTAACAGCTGAAAAGACAGGTAAATTAATACGACAGAATAGAAAATCCAGAAACACCCAAACATTTGTAAGAATTTAGAACTTGGTAATGGTCACACTTTATACTAGTAGGAAAAGAATTAGTTTCCTAAGTAAAATGCCTGCTTTTTGGAGAAAATTAGATTTTTATGCCAGAAAATAAGTTCCTGATGGAATATAGATTAAAAGTTTTTAATGTACAAAATGATAAAAATAACAGAAGAAAACATATATGCCTATTTACACAGATATATTTTTATGTTGACAAAACTTTTCTAAGATTGTCAGAAGCAAGCATTCTGAAGGGCAATTTAGTAAAACAAAAATTAAAACACCCTGCATATGAGAAAAAATAAAAGGCAGCATACTTGTAAAAATATTTACTATATGTGTGTGTGTATATATATATATTAGATTTAAAACTCTTCATTTTATAGAGAATTCACTCAAATCAACAAAAATCCCTCTAATTTAAAATTGGGCAGTTTAAATTAGAGATCTAAATTGCAGATCTAAAAAAAGTACTTGTCCTGTAATTTAAAATTGGGCAAAGTCCTTTTTTAAGATCTGCAAGTGACCTATGCACAAAGGAAACAAATTTAGTGTTCCCGGTTAGGGAAGGCATTTAAGTTAAAAAAGGAGTCAAATACTGTTCTCTATCCACAAAGTTTGTGCGGATAAAAAGCAGTGATATTTATAGTACTCCTTAAGGTTTAAGTTGCAGATGACTTTTCAAATAGACAATTTGATGGTAAGTACCATATTTAAAAAATTGTATATGCCCATTAGTGGTCAATTCTATTACACAAAAATATTTTTAGAAAATAATGAAACATACACACAATTTCTTTTCTGAGCACTGCTTGAAATGTCAATGTAGGCCGGGTGCGGTGGCTCAAGCCTGTAATCCCAGCACTTTGGGAGGCCGAGACGGGTGGATCATGAGGTCAGGAGATCGAGACCATCCTGGCTAACACAGTGAAACCCCGTCTCTACTAAAAAATACAAAAAAAAACTAGCCGGGTGAGGTGGCGGGCGCCTGTAGTCCCAGCTACTCGGGAGGCTGAGGCAGGAGAATGGCGTGGACCCGGGAGGTGGAGCTTGCAGTGAGCTGAGATCCGGCCACTGCACTCCAGCCTGGGAGACAGAGCGAGACTCCATCTCAAAAAAAAAAAAAAAAAAAAAAGAAAAAAAGAAATATCAATGTATTAAAAATCCATTTAATGGCTTTTATAAGTACATTTCAGTGAGTTTACAGCATGGGATAATATGTGATCACTCAAGGTAGAAATATATTCAGAAATATGTTGACATTTGAAAATGTATTTTGGTATACTAAGTGAGGGTAAAGTTCAGTTTGATTATACATACACAGACTATGGTCTTGTGTTATCTGAAATTATGTACAAAATATAAAATTTGTTAAGGACATTTGTTTTTATATAAAATGTTTTTCCTTTTTATTTGATTTCTGCATTGAGCATGGACAATGCTATTAGTAAAAGTTTATTATTAATAAAATAATTTTTGGGAGGAGCAGCAATATGAATTTTACACAGATAAAATAGTTTCTTGCTTTCTATATTTTAATTTTTATTTTTTGTGGATTAGTATGTTCTGTGAACTTTTAGCATCTTCAGAAGAGAATCTTTTTATCTGTGCTTACTGATTTACATATTTTATTAGACACATTTTTATTATATAGATTTATTACATGTCAATAACTATAGATTAATCACTTTAGTGTAGTGTTATTAGAAAAATAAAAGAGCAAATATAAGTGCTTTATTCATAGTAGTTTTATAAGATACTGAACTTCCCAACTGTATTGATCCATTCTTTTAATCCATTTATCGCATGTAAGCTGAATGCCTATTATGTAGAAGATACATTCTCTCAAGACCCTTTCATCCTTAAAAATTTCACACTTACTTGCTCAGCCTGAGCAAAGTGAGAGATTTAAAATTGGAGTATTGGGGGGCGGAGCAAGATGGCCGAATAGGAACAGCTCCAGTCTCCAACTCCCAGCGCAAGCGACACAGAAGACCGGTGATTTCTGCATTTTCAACTGAGGTACTGGGTTCATCTCGCTGGGGAGTGCCGGACGATCGGTGCTGGTCAGCTGCTGCAGCCCGACCAGCGAGAGCTGAAGCAGGGCGAGGCATTGCCTCACCTGGGAAGCGCAAGGGGGAAGGGAATCCCTTTTCCTAGCCAGGGGAACTGAGACATACAACACCTGGAAAATCGGGTAACTCCCACCCCAATACTGCGCTTTAAGCAAACAGGCATACCAGGAGATCATATCGCACACCTGGACGGGAGGGTCCCACACCCACGGAGCCTCCCTCATTGCTAGCACAGCAGTCTGTGATCTACCGGCAAGGCAGCAGCGAGGCTGGGGGAGGGGCGCCCACCATTGCTGAGGCTTAAGTAGGTAAACAAAGCTGCTGGGAAGCTCGAACTGGGTGGAGCTCACAGCAGCTCAAGGAAACCTGCCTGTCTCTGTAGACTGCACCTCTGGGGACAGGGCAATAACAAACACAGCCGAAACCTCTGCAGACGCAAACGACTCTGTCTGACAGCTTTGAAGAGAGCAGTGGATCTCCCAACACGGAGGTTGAGATCTGAGAAGGGACAGACTCCCTGCTCAAGTGGGTCCCTGACCCCTGAGTAGCCTAACTGGGAGACATCCCCCACTAGGGGCAGTCTGACACCCCACACCTCACAGGGTGGAGTACCCCCCTGAGAGGAAGCTTCCAAAGCAAGAATCAGACAGGTACACTCGCTGTTCAGCAATATTCTATCTTCTGCAGCCTCTGCTGCTGATACCCAGGCAAACAGGGTCTGGAGTGGACCTCAAGCAATCTCCAACAGACCTACAGCTGGGGGTCCTGACTGTTAGAAGGAAAACTATCAAACAGGAAGGACACCTACACCAAAACCCCATCAGTACATCACCATCATCAAGACCAGAGGCAGATAAAACCAAAAAGATGGGGAAAAAGCAGGGCAGAAAAGCTGGAAATTCAAAAAATAAGAGCACATCTCCCCCGGCAAAGGAGCGCAGCTCATCGCCAGCAATGGATCAAAGCTGGACAGAGAATGACTTTGACGAGATGAGAGAAGAAGGCTTCAGTCCATCAAATTTCTCAGAGCTAAAGGAGGAATTACGTACCCAGCGCAAAGAAACTAAAAATCTTGAAAAAAAAGTGGAAGATTTGATGGCTAGAGTAATTAATGCAGAGAAGGTCATAAACGAAATGAAAGAGATGAAAACCATGACATGAGAAATACGTGACAAATGCACAAGCTTCAATAACCGACTCGATCAACTGGAAGAAAGAGTATCTGCCATTGAGGATCAAATGAATGAAATGAAGCGAGAAGAGAAACCAAAAGAACAAAGAAGAAAAAGAAATGAACAAAGCCTACAAGAAGTATGGGATTATGTAAAAAGACCAAATCTACGTCTGATTGGGGTGCCTGAAAGTGAGGGGGAAAATGGAACCAAGTTGGAAAACACTCTTCAGGATATCATCCAGGAGAACTTCCCCAACCTAGTAGGGCAGGCCAACACTCAAATCCAGGAAATACAGAGAACGCCACAAAGATACTCCTCAAGAAGAGCAACTCCAAGACACATAATTGCCAGATTCACCAAAGTTGAAATGAAGGAAAAAATCTTAAGGGCATCCAGAGAGAAAGGTCGGGTTACCCACAAAGGGAAGCCCATCAGACTAACAGCAGATCTCTCGGCAGAAACTCTCCAAGCCAGAAGAGAGTGGGGGCCAATATTCAACATTCTTAAAGAAAAGAATTTTCAACCCAGAATTTCATATCCAGCCAAACTAAGTTTCATAAGTGAAGGAGAAATAAAATCCTTTACAGATAAGCAAATGCTTAGAGATTTTGTCACCACTAGGCCTGCCTTACAAGAGACCTTGAAGGAAGCACTAAACATGGAAAGGAACAACCGGTACCAGCCATTGCAAAAACATGCCAAAATGTAAAGACCATCGAGGCTAGGAAGAAACTGCATGAACTAACGAGCAAAATAACCAGTTAATATCATAATGGCAGGATCAAGTTCACACATAACAATATTAACCTTAAATGTAAATGGACTAAATGCTCCAATTAAAAGACACAGACTGGCAAACTGGATAAAGAGTCAAGACCCATCAGTCTGCTGTATTCAGGAGACCCATCTCACACGCAGAGACATACATAGGCTCAAAATAAAGGGATGGAGGAAGATTTACCAAGCAAATGAAGAACAAAAAAAAGCGGGGGTTGCAATACTAGTCTCTGATAAAACAGACTTTAAACCATCAAAGATCAAAAGAGACAAAGAAGGCCATTACATAATGGTAAAGGGATCAATTCAACAGGAAGAGCTAACTATCCTAAATATATATGCACCCAATACAGGAGCACTCAGATTCATCAAGCAAGTCCTTAGAGACTTACAAAGAGACTTAGACTCCCATACAATAATAATGGGAGACTTCAACACCCCACTGTCAACATTAGACAGATCAACGAGACAGAAAGTTAACAAGGATATCCAGGAATTGAACTCATCTCTGCAGCAAGCAGACCTAATAGACATCTATAGAACTCTCCACCCCAAATCAACAGAATATACATTCTTCTCAGCACCACATCGTACTTACTCCAAAATCGACCACATAATTGGAAGTAAAGCACTCCTCAGCAAATGTACAAGAACAGAAATTATAACAAACTGTCTCTCAGACCACAGTGCAATCAAACTAGAACTCAGGACTAAGAAACTCAATCAAAACCGCTCAACTACATGGAAACTGAACAACCTGCTCCTGAATGACTACTGGGTACATAACGAAATGAAGGCAGAAATAAAGATGTTCTTTGAAACCAATGAGAACAAAGATACAACATACCAGAATCTCTGGGACACATTTAAAGCAGTGTGTAGAGGGAAATTTATAGCACTAAATGCCCACAAGAGAAAGCAGGAAAGATCTAAAATTGACACTCTAACATCGCAATTAAAAGAACTAGAGAAGCAAGAGCAAACACATTCAAAAGCTAGCAGAAGGCAAGAAATAACTAATATCAGAGCAGAACTGAAGGAGATAGAGACACAAAAAACCCTCCAAAAAATCAATGAATCCAGGAGTTGGTTTTTTGAAAAGATCAACAAAATTGACAGACCACTAGCAAGACTAATAAAGAAGAAAAGAGAGAAGAATCAAATCGACGCAATTAAAAATGATAAAGGAGATATCACCACCGACCCCACAGAAATACAAACTACCATCAGAGAATACTATAAACACCTCTACGCAAATAAACTAGAAAATCTAGAAGAAATGGATAATTTCCTGGACACTTACACTCTTCCAAGACTAAACCAGGAAGAAGTTGAATCCCTGAATAGACCAATAGTAGGCTCTGAAATTGAGGCAATAATTAATAGCCTACCAACCAAAAAAAGTCCAGGACCAGATGGATTCACAGCTGAATTCTACCAGAGGTACAAGGAGGAGTTGGTACCATTCCTTCTGAAACTATTCCAATCAATAGAAAAAGAGGGAATCCTCCCTAACTCATTTTATGAGGCCAACATCATCCTGATACCAAAGCCTGGCAGAGACACAACAAAAAAAGAGAATTTTAGACCAATATCCCTGATGAACATCGATGCAAAAATCCTCAATAAAATACTGGCAAACCGGATTCAGCAACACATCAAAAAGCTTATCCACCATGATCAAGTGGGCTTCATCCCTGGGATGCAAGGCTGGTTCAACATTCGCAAATCAATAAACATAATCCAGCATATAAACAGAACCAAAGAGAAGAACCACATGATTATCTCAATTGATGCAGAAAAGGCTTTTGACAAAATTCAACAGCCCTTCATGCTAAAAACGCTCAATAAATTCGGTATTGATGGAACGTACCTCAAAATAATAAGAGCTATTTATGACAAACCCACCGCCAATATCATACTGAATGGGCAAAAACTAGAAAAATTCCCTTTGAAAACTGGCACAAGACAGGGATGCCCTCTCTCACCACTCCTATTCAACATAGTGTTGGAAGTTCTGGCTAGGGCAATTAGGCAAGAGAAAGAAATCAAGGGTATTCAGTTAGGAAAAGAAGAAGTCAAACTGTCCCTGTTTGCAGATGACATGATTGTATATTTAGAAAACCCCATTGTCTCAGCCCAAAATCTCCTTAAGCTGATAAGCAACTTCAGCAAAGTCTCAGGATACAAAATTAATGTGCAAAACTCACAAGCATTCTTATATATCAGTAAAAGACAAACAGAGAGCCAAATCATGAATGAACTTCCATTCACATTTGCTTCAAAGAGAATCAAATACCTAGGAATCCAACTTATAAGGAATGTAAAGGACCTCTTCAAGGAGAACTACAAACCACTGCTCAGTGAAATAAAAGAGGACACAAACAAATGGAAGAACATACCATGCTCATGGATAGGAAGAATCAATATCGTGAAAATGGCCATACTGCCCAAGGTAATTTATAGATTCAATGCCATCCCCATCAAGCTCCCAATGAGTTTCTTCACAGAATTGGAAAAAACTGCTTTAAAGTTCATATGGAACCAAAAAAGAGCCCGCATCTCCAAGACAATCCTAAGTCAAAAGAACAAAGCTGGAGGCATCACGCTACCTGACTTCAAACTCTACTACAAGGCTACAGTAACCAAAACAGCATGGTACTGGTACCAAAACATAGATATAGACCAATGGAACAGAACAGAGTCCTCAGAAATAATACCACACATCTACAGCCATCTGATCCTTGACAAACCTGAGAGAAACAAGAAATGGGGAAAGGATTCCCTATTTAACAAATGGTGCTGGGAAAATTGGCTAGCCATAAGTAGAAAGCTGAAACTGGATCCTTTCCTTACTCCTTATATGAAAATTAATTCAGGATGGATTAGAGACTTAAATGTTAGACCTAATACCATAAAAATCCTAGAGGAAAACCTAGGTAGTACCATTCAGGACATAGGCATGGGCAAAGACTTCATGTCTAAAACACCAAAAGCAATGGCAGCAAAAGCCAAAATTGACAAATGGGATCTCATTAAACTAAAGAGCTTCTACACAGCAAAAGAAACTACCATCAGAGTGAACAGGCAACCTACAGAATGGGAGAAACTTTTTGCAATCTACTCATCTGACAAAGGGCTAATATCCAGAACCTACAAAGAACTCAAACAAATTTACAAGAAAAAAACAAACAACCCCATCAAAAAGTGGGCAAAGGATATGAACAGACATTTCTCAAAAGAAGACATTCATACAGCCAACAGACACATGAAAAAATGCTCATCATCACTGGCCATCAGAGAAATGCAAATCAAAACCACAATGAGATACCATCTCACACCAGTTAGAATGGCAATCATTAAAAAGTCAGGAAACAACAGGTGCTGGAGAGGATGTGGAGAAATAGGAACACTTTTACACTGTTGGTGGGATTGTACACTAGTTCAACCATTATGGAAAACAGTATGACGATTCCTCAAGGATCTAGAACTAGATGTACCATACGACCCAGCCATCCCATTACTGGGTATATACCCAAAGGATTATAAATTATGCTGCCATAAAGACACATGCACACGTATGTTTATTGCAGCACTATTCACAATAGCAAAGACTTGGAATCAACCCAAATGTCCATCAGTGACAGATTGGATTAAGAAAATGTGGCACATATACACCATGGAATACTATGCAGCCATCAAAAAGGATGAGTTTGTGTCCTTTGTAGGGACATGGATGCAGCTGGAAACCATCATTCTTAGCAAACTATCACAAGAACAGAAAACCAAACACCGCATGTTCTCACTCATAGGTGGGAACTGAACAATGAGATCAGTTGGACTCAGGAAGGGGAACATCACACACAGGGGCCTATCATGGGCAGGCGGGAGGGGGGAGGGATTGCATTGGGAGTTATACCTGATGTAAATGACGAGTTGATGGGTGCAGCACAGCAACATGGCACAAGTATACATATGTAACAAACCTGCACGTTATGCACATGTACCCTACAACTTAAAGTATAATAATAATAAATAAATTTAAAAAATATATTAAAGAAAAATCTAAAAAAATAAAAAAATAAATAAAATTGGAGTATTAGGATTGAATCTCAATTGAAGCTTTTCCTCTCATCTTTCAAACAAAAACACTTCTGAAGTGAGAAACTAGTAATTTTGGAAATTTATAATAGCTTTAAATAGCAATATTAATCATTGGAAATACCTAATTTACATGTATTCTATAAATCTAAATAGAATTTTCATACATTCTATAAATCTTAATACAGAATTAGATGAGCCATACCTATTTATTTGAATCCCAAGTTTCCTTTGGCTTGAAGCTTTTAAAATATTAAAGAAGTACTGTGTTTTAATAATTTGTTGTTTTTATGTCAACTCTCCTTTTGCTTAGTACTCTAAAAGGCTAAAATTTTTTTCAGTGTTAATCCTGTGACTAGGACTGCCCTTGTCCTGTTTATATACTATATTCCACTTCTTGGAAGGCACTGTGAATTGTGTGATGCCTCCTTATTTTATGCACCAGTAAAAGATTGTTTAAATTTCTGCCAAACATAGTGGTAATAAATAATGAATTATAAGTGGCATTTCAATCAGAAATGTTAAAATATGAGAAATTGAGCATCTTAGAATCATTAAAACACAATGTTATCTCTAACCTTTAAAACACACCACAAAGTAGGCATAATTGCACCATTTTACTGAAAATGTTGTCTTTGTTAAGCAGTAGTAATAATTATAGTATCTAACAATTCCCGAGCTGTTACATGTGCTAGGAACTCTCCAAAATACTTTGCATAGATTCTCATTGAGGCATCATAGTGATAACCTGTGAGATAACTGCTGTATTCATCTTCATTTCATTGATGAGAAAATTGAGGTGCAGAAAGTTTAAGTGACAGCTAGAAAGTGAAAGACCTTAAAGTAATATTCAAGCCCAAGTTGAACTGAATCCAAAGACCAAGCTCCTTCTATTCAGATGGACCACTCTTTCATTAATGCAGTGAGTAATGAGAGTAAATGAATGCTGTACTTTCTTCAGGAGAATATTAAATATTTGTTTTGAAGGCAGAAAAAGAGCATGGCATTTAATGTTTACAATTACATAAATAATTGTATGTTTTGAGACAGTGGACTACACTTTGCCAACAAGTCCTCTCACTCTCATAGGACTGCTCTACACTGGGCCTGTGTCAACGGCCATGCGGAAGTAGTAACATTTCTGGTAGACAGAAAGTGCCAGCTTGACGTCCTTGATGGTGAAAACAGGACACCTCTGATGAAGGTAAACAGTAGCCAGTTTTTTTCAGCAGGAGATAGATTTAGTTTAAATACATAGAATAAAAATGAATTTATCTCATTGAAATACAACTAGTTTTGAAACCTGTGGAATATTTATTTTGATTTCCTATACTTTATAATTTATATTCTTTATAATTTATATTATAAATTATTTAGTTTATAATAATTCTTGCTTTAATACTGACAGGCTCTACAATGCCAGAGGGAGGATTGTGCAAATATTCTGGTAGACTCTGGTGCCGGTCTAAATATTGTAGATGTGTATGGCAACACAGCTCTCCATTATGCTGTTTATAATAAGAATTTGTCAGTGGTGGCAAAACTGCTGTCCCACGGTGCAGTCATCGAAACGCAAAACAAGGTAGACATTAACCAATGTTATTTTCAAAATATTTGAAATCAATTTGTTTTAACATTAACATGTGTACGGTTTTTTATATTTGGAAACTCAAACATTCCTTGAATAAAAATAGCTTGAAAGAAGTTAATTGTCTAAGATTTTACTTTAAATATTTATGTTTTTACAAGAACTATTAGAGAGTATGGCTTTTCTGTGCATTGATGGTAAATATTTGAATTTGTTAAAGGTAAAAGTTTTTCAAATATTCTTTCCCACACAAGTGTTTTTTTTCTTTCCAGTTAGTGTAAAACTAGAGGAAAGCAAAATTTGCCTGCATAAATTGAGTCAACATGTAAAATTTAGGAAATATGCAGAAATCTGGGTTTCCTCTTAAAGGATTGAATCTGGTATCTCTTGAGCCCATATGACTGTTTGGTATGCTATGAAGATGTTCTAGCTTTACATAAAGCATATGTTTCCAGTTTGCTTCTGTGCCCACCTAGTTACATCACTTACTTTACTTATCTCTTTTGCCTCTGCAAATATTTCAGTTATCAATTCCTCTTTCATAATATATTTTGGTAAAGATTTCAAGGTATTCAAGACAGTTGATAGGTGTTTATAATATATAGTTTGTATAGTTTATATTTTACATTAATTCATTAATAATGGGGTTGACTTCTAGAATTTAGAAGACTTTTTAAACAATGATTTTTCTGTATATAAACCATAAATAATTATCTTCTATTAAAATGCCTTTAAGCCTTTTTAGATTAATCATGGTTATATTTGAATAGGTTATGCCTATTGCAGAAAATATTACATGCTTCTCCTCAGAATTGTCCCTTAAAATTCAAGTGATTTAGTGGCTTCTATTATGCTAATCCATATAGATGAGTTAGAACTTTCATTAATAAGTCATTTTATTCATATTTTTGATATTTTGCCAAAAATTAAGTAGCAACTCCATAGAAACCAGAATAAAAATGGTTTGTTGCATTTTAAGAAGTAGATATGCATTAGAATCTTAGGATTATCATTATAATTGAGAATAAACTTTCATACTGAATTTTTAATAGCTGAGATAAAATTCTATTGTCTTGTAATAGGAGAAACCCCATGGACCATTTAATAATAAGCAATCAAAGTTCATTTGAAGCCAATCTCTATTAATTTAGAGTCACTTCCTTAGTGACCCATGTAGAACAGGTGTGCTTGACATCAGCATCTGGGATCTTGGGATTATTGATAGAAGAGAATCAAGCGAGTTGGTATTACCCAAAGGAAACCTCCATTTTTCTTGGGAAACTTTCAGATCTGTATCCCTGAAATTATAATTTGTCAAATGTTAATGTCTGCCACAGAAATATAATGTCAAATAAGGAATAGTCAAAGCTCAAGTCATTTATTGAATGATGGACATTTAATTCACAGTTTTATAATATTCTTGAAAATAGATAATGGTAGAATCTGTTGAGGTATAGTGCTTCTGGTAAGGTAATTATTCTTTGGAATATAGTTTAAGAAACACTGCTTTAGGAGTAACAATTTAGATTACTAATTTAGTCAAAAACAAAGTATTTACTACTATGTCTTAGGGTTTAAGGATATAGAGATAAAAGATACAGCCCTTGCCCTCAAGAAGCTCTTGGTTTAGATGGGAAACCATAAAATCATTATAATATAATGATTTTTGGAGATAACCAGAGTTAACATGGTGATGCAGAGGCTGAATATTTACAAGGGAAGGTGCAGTGCATGGGAAAGCACAGAAAAGGGACAAAGAAGGGACTGCTATTGACTTACTTTCTATTTTATGTGTTTAAGTTCATAGGATTTTATATAAGGTTTTCAGTTCAGCTGAGAAATATGTAATTTCCTGAATTTTAAATTGTTTTGCTATTTTACAGGCTAGCCTCACACCACTTTTACTGGCCATAACGAAAAGAAGTGAGCAAATTGTGGAATTTTTACTGACAAAAAATGCAAATGCGAATGCAGTCAATAGCTTTAAATGGTATAGTATTTCTTTTTTTATTAAAAAACACTTGTGCAGTGTTCTAGAGTAATAACACTTGTTCTAGAGTAATAACAATTTTAAATAACATTTACTTAAAATTATTAGATTATAGTGAAAATATCAACACAAATTATCAGAAGAAAAGCAATTATTTTGACTGGTCAACATAAAGAACAGTATATAGTAGGAGTTATCTTCTCTTATTATATTGACTGATTCCTATGTGTAATCTGATGTTTTTGGTTGCATTATCTTCTGTTAGCTACAGTGGTTCTCTATTAGTTTTAAGAAGTATGAACTTTTTAAGTTTACTTTATAATTCAATATTGAATGATTAACACTTTTATAGTATTTTTCAGACTTCTGTTTTTTATACACTTTTTAAAAAATGCAGTATTTCCTCGGCATGGTAACTGTCGCCTGTTATCCCATGACTTTGAGAGGCCAAGGTGGTTGGATCACTTGAGGCCAGGAGTTTGAGACCAGCCTAGCCAACATGGTGTAACCCCGTTTCTACTAAAAATACAAAAATTAGCTGGGCATGGTGGCACATGCCTGTAGTCCCAGCTACTCGGGGGGCTGAAGCAGGAGAATCGCTTGAACCTGGAGGCAGAAGTTGCAATGAGCTGTAGTGCCACCACACTCCAGCCTGGGTAACAGAGCGAGATTCTGTCCCAAAGGAAAAAAAAGCAAAATTAAATAGAAATAGGAGTTTAAAACCATTTTGTCTTTAGGATAACTGTTTGCTTTAAGTTGTTTCATTTGAAGAATATTAATTTTAGGTTATCCCTATGTGACTATTAATTGCTATCACCAGATACTGTGAATTTATTATTATTTTTCCTTTTTTATTCATAGTGTATTTTTATTTTTAATTTGTATGGTTAGAGGGAAGAAATACATCTTTAATTGGATTAACATTTTAGTTAATTAAGATAAGCCATAGGTGAGTAATAAAGAGAAAAGAGGCTTTTGATTCATACAAGACTGAGTTTAATTTCTAGCTTCCTCACTTGATAGGTTTGACCTTGCAAACATTACTTAATACCAAGTATGATTTTCTATATGAAAAAGAGAATAATAATATGTCCTTTAAGGATGATTGCATTGAAGTAACATTATGAATATCAACAGCATTTAATTCAGGGTCTCATACATTCTTATCAGCATCATTAACTAAACTTACCATGACTACTACTAATATCATTATTCCTAATATTGTTTTAAGCCTTCAGATTGCTGTCACTGGTCTGACTTCTAGCTGATTTTGAAGTATAAACTATTACATCAGACTAAGGAAGGAATAGATAATTCTTCACTTAAATCTTTGCCTCTGTTAGATTAGTGAACAGAGCATAATTTCTTGCTCCTCAAAGGACTTTATATTAGTCAATTCTACTATGCCATATCCCATTGGGACATGAGTCTTTTTGCTCCTTCCTTTCAGCATTCGTGGTGATTTACAAGGATAAACATTTGAGCACTCAAGATATTTATGTTTGTTAGTACATGTAAATGGTTAATTCTACACTGACAGGCATATATTAAATTGGTTCTGCTCATAATAATGAAGTGATCTCTTTGTTATTTTAGCACAGCTCTCATGTTCGCTGTATGTCATGGATCATCAGAGATAGTCGGCATGCTGCTTCTGCGAAATGTTGACGTCTTTGCTGAAGATACGTGTGGAATGACTGCAGTACGTTATGCTATTGCTTGTGGATTTGATCAGTAAGTGTTTACATTTAGAGGCTAGGAGAGATTTTATAGTTTGTTTCAGGTAGTTTTTGAATGTGAGTTAGTTCACTTCATCAGCCAGAAACTAGGCAAAAAGCTAGACTAGTTAGGAGTATCGTGTCCAAGATTCTTTATTTAAGGACTTTCAACAACTTTATCCCTAATGTTGTCTAGTTGATTTTTCTAATTAGTTATTTGGGTCTTGAAATGTCCACTTTAGCAGAAAACCTGATAGTGTCCCCTAGGGGCTGTCTTCCATATCTAAATACTTGAATTTAAAAAAAAAAAAAATCCAAAGGGTTCCCTAAGTAAGTCCAAGGAAGACATTCTTTTTGTATAAGTCAAAAGGATTGGAGGCGGAAATCGCCATATCTCAAGTAAGTTGGTTAGATTTAACAGAGTTCAGCCTCATCCATCATTGATCAGTCTTCATGTATAAAAGTAGGAATTTTGTTGTTTCCATTGATTCTGTTGCTGCATCATTGCCATTGAACCTGCTCCTGCAGTCTGGTAATGATTGACCTTTGTGACCTTACTGACATAGATCCCTCAGCCTTTATGGTGATCCATATGTAGACTTCAAAGTCATTAGTTTTTTAAAGTTCACATACATATTCTCAGCCATTATTTCCAAAGTACCAGCACCCTGCTCTGGCAGCTAGGACTTTTAACTTTAGCCACCCACATAGTGAGCAAATTGACCCTTCTCCTCCCACTCAAAACCTGATGTGAAACCCACATCTTAGCCTGGACTTGGCCTAGACCTTCATGGTAAGTTATCCTTTGAATGACTTTTTTCTATTTTCTCTAGCAAATATTAGTTGTGATAGTTTAAAACTGTAAGACAGGTTGAAATAATGTTACAGGAATAAATTAGAGATCCATTTTTATTTTGTTACCAGATCTATATCCCTGGCAATTTATATCCCGTGAGGCACCATTTTATAGGTAGTGGAAGGCCTCATCTTATTCTGTAAGATCCTATGTCATCTTTCCAAATTTGTAGTCGGTTCCAACTTGTAGTTGTCCCCTCAAGTGATTCTTTTTTCCTAAAAGCAAAAATCTCCCATGCTACTTGCATCTCTATCTCGAGTTTTAAAATATTTTCAAATTCTGCATTACCATGAAGCCATTCAATAGACTTCACTCTATCTCAAGTAAGTTAGTTAGATTTAACAGAGCTAAGCCTCATCCATCATTGATCAGTCTTCATGTGTAAAAGTTGGGATCTGTTCTGGCTTCAGTGGTACATATACTAAAATTGAAACAATGTCGAGAAGATCAGCATGGTCCCTGCACAAGGATGGCACACAAATCTGTGAAGTGTTGCATATTTCTTGCAGTCCCCAAAAAGGACGTTTGACTACTTTCTAACTAGCTCCAAGGAAACGGTGTGAGTCAAAGCAAAATGCGTGACACCAAGTATTGCAGTTGTGATTTTCATACAAAAAATATTTATGTAAGGTGATGTATGAAATGAGATGTGGTGAGCAACACATAGGATCTTCTGTGCAAATATGTTGTAAGTAGGCATCTCAGAAATGAGAAAATAACAACTTGCATCTTCTTTGTGGAACTTACAAAAAACAGTGGTAGGGTTTTGTCTTCCACAGCAGCTGGAAATGAACATAGTGACTAAGCCTCAGTTTAACAAAGATTTGTTAGTTCAGATTTAAGGAGGTAGATAAAGAGTAGTAGTAGTCCAAGCCAGATGCTGACATCTATTAGTTTTCTGCCCTTGGTGTGACTGATGAGCTCAGTAATAGAGGATAATCAGGTTATCCAATTTGATGAATTAATACATTTATAAATAAATTTCATTACAAATTATAAAATAGCTTAGATGCCTTGAATTACAAGCCACAGAGACTAGAACATCTAATAACCAAAAGTAGGAATTAATAACAGAAAACTGCAACATTTGAACATTATAACCTATGAAGAAACACTTTTTAAAAAAATTAAATTTATTTTTTGTAGAGACATGGTCTTCCCTTGTTGCCCAAGCTGGTCTTGAACTTCTGGGCTCAAGCAATCCTCCTGTCTCAGTATCCCAAAGTGCTTGCATCACAGGCATGAGCCACTACACCAGGCCAACACATTGGGTTTTATTGGGAATTTTAAAATAGTTTCAGCAATAAGGTTCAAGAACAAGTTATTTCATTGCCTCACTATTTCTTTGAGCATTTTAAAAATGTTATCTTGTTAAATCTTTATAATAACCTAGTGAAATGAGGCTCTAAAATCCTCATTTTTAGAAGACATTGAGCCTAAGAGAAGCAGCTTGTTCAACAAAAAGTACCTATTGGTAACATGCTAGGACTTTTTCTGAGTTAGGGACATTTTCCATTAAGCCAAGCTAACTGTAGTTAATTTACTGAGTTATACTGCCCTCAATTCATGACTATTTCATCTTACTTTAATTCTTCTTTAATTAGAAACTTAATAAGTTCATAGAGCTAACAAACTTAAAGTCTATGGAATAAGTAATGTTCTGATATTAGCTCTGATATTGTCTGAAATACTCTAAGAACTTAATACATTTGGTAAATGCTTTTTATAATATCAGTGTTAAAATAGTAATTTTATTTATTACATTTTAATACCTAGCATTCATCAACAACTTTTGGAATATATACGAAAATTATCTAAAAATGCCAGTCCAGGTAAGACTTCTGATAGTAAACTACTCTTGGTGGTGCTACCATAAGATTATGGAAGTGTTGATCACAAAAAGGCCATTCAAAAAGCAATGTGTAAATAGCATGTGTTTACATATGTACGTGTGTGTGTGTGTGTGTGTGTATATATGTAGCTTTAATTTTTAGTTTATAATTCAGAATTAGTTAATAATTTCATTGTAGGTAGTTTATAATCTCAAAAAATATTATCTGAAAAAATATTTGTTTAATTATGGTCCCTAAAATCCTATATAATACTTTTCTATACATAAGTAATGCAATTTTTAAGTTTGTATATTGTATGTTTCCTCAATTGTCCTAACAACTTAGGCTTGTTATAAAATGTATAACCCTTGTTGTGATTGATGAACTCAGTAATAGGGGATGCTTAGGTTAGCCAATTTAATTTAAGCAGCTGAAAATCTGCTTCATATATTAACGAATTCATATATTTATAAACAAATTTTATCACAAATTATAAAGTAGCTTACATGCCCTGAATTACAAGCCACAAAGAATTGAACATCTAATAATGAAAAGTAGGAATTAATAACAGAAAGCTGTAACATTTGAATATTATAACCTGCGGCGGTCCGTCCTACAGATGATTGAGACACATACCCAGACACCCATATTCAGTGAAAGAGCAGCAAGGGTTCTGAGCTGATTACAGACACCAAGGAAGGTGCTATAAAGAGTCAGCAGCCACAGTCCTGGCTAGCTGGCCCTGTGGGCATTTATTAGCAAAGTTTTAATGACAAAGGCTTTCAGTCAACACACCTGTGGGTAATTAATCTGGTCACCCCCCCCACCCCAGGAGAGCCATCCTGCCCATGGGTGATCAAAAGTTAGTCTTAAGACCACATAAGTAAATAAGCTATTTAGATAAACTACTCTACCTTCCTTTGTACCCACTTTAAGCTATTTACTCAAGGTAAGAATTAGGCTGCTTTCAGCCATAACCTTATCTTGAGACTTTTACAAAACCCTCTGGCCTTCTAAGAGGATTTGTGTCTATGTCCTATAACTTCATATTAAAATGTTTTTCACCAGCCTGACTGAACTCCCACAATAACCGATGAAGAAACAGGGTTTTTAAAATTTATTTATTTATTTATTTATTTATTTATTTATTTATTTATTTATTTTAGAGACAGGATCTCCTTATGTTGCCCAGGCTGATATTGAACTTCTGGGCTCTATTTAATTTTTACAATACATAGTTTGGATTTAGTAAATGAGAATTAATTACAGTTGAGTCTTGAGCAATGAGAGTTAGGGTGCTGATCCTCCATGTAGCTGAAAATCTGCTTCATATGAAAATCTGTTTCTTTTGACTCCTCCAAAACTTTACTAGTAGTCCACTGTTGATCTGGAGCCTCACTGAAAGCATAAACAGTCAATTAACTCATAGTTTCTATTTTATATGTGAGCTGGAAGAAAGAAACTTTTATAAGAAGGAAAAAATATATTCACTATTGAGTGGAAGTGAATTATTATACATAAAGGTCTTCATTCTTATTTGCCTTCATGTTAGTAGTCTGATAAGGAGGAGGCAGAGGAGAGATTTGTCTTGCTATCTTGCAGTGGCAACGGAAAAGAAAAATCTGCCTATTAGTGGGCTGCTACAGTGAAACCCTTATTCAAGGATCAACTGTGAGACGGTGACTTGTGTCACTAAAAAAGTAACTATCTTTAGAACTTGAAATTTAGTAATACTTTTCTGGCACCATAAACAAATACCAACAAGAATAACAAAACTTAGCCAGGGTGCCTCTGTACCAATAGGAGATTATTTTTCAAAGATACTTACTGAATGTAGAAGTCAGAAAAGCAATTTTTTTGTTGAGAAGCGCAGGTTATGTTACATAGTCTTGTACCAACAAGGTCTCACTATTATCAACTTCATTCCCCCTAAGTTGAAACCAAATAAGATATATTTACTTCATTAGAACAAGATATGTTGTTCTATCTGCTGGATAATTAGTGTGTTAATAGTAATTTGTTACAACAAGAGACTGTGTTTCTAATAGTCAAAATATTATCATTATAAATACTCAAATAGCTTAACTCTAGGCTCAACAAATTATAATAAAGTTACAAAAATTTTTCATAATAACAAAAATGCTACTGTGATATCTAAATGTGATATAATGCATTGTACAATATGAACTATATGAGCACTTATTTATTATATATTTATCAAAGGACCTCTATAAGTTAGGTTTTGCAAGTTGCAAGAGACAAAGATAGAATACACATTGTTTGGGTCTTTGAGGTGCTCATAATACAGTACAGGTGTCCCTATTGAATTTCTGCATTTTTCCAACAGAATTTCCTAAAAAATACTTTTTATTCATTTATCCACTTGTCCACTTAACAACTGTCAGGTATCTTTATGGCACTAAGCATCTTCCTTGTTATTATCATTGTCATTTTTTATTATTTACTACTTTACTAAGGTACTAAGCATTTTTCTTGTTATTATCATCTTTTTATTATTTTTTACTTTATTTAGTGCTTACTCTGTGCCAGAACCCCTTTGAGAGCTTATAATTATTACTTATTATGTCATGTTGTTACTGTATTCAGCATGTGTCAGACATTTTATATCCAAGGTGAAGAATTAAAGCTTTAAAAAGTTTGATAGTGTCCAGGCGCAGTGGCTCACTCCTGTAATCCTAGCACTTTGGGAGGCCAAGGTAGATGGATTGCTTGAACTAAGGAGTTTGAGACCAGCCCGACTAACATGGTGAAACCTGTCTCTACTAAATATGAAAAATTAGCGGGGCGATGTGGCCCCTTGCCTATAATCCCAGCTACTTGGGAGGCTGAGGTAGGAGAA
Source organism: Macaca mulatta (assembly GCF_049350105.2). Lineage (NCBI taxonomy): Eukaryota > Metazoa > Chordata > Mammalia > Primates > Cercopithecidae > Macaca > Macaca mulatta. The sequence continues at coordinate 55,011,800 of NC_133414.1, forward strand.
TTGCTTGAATTGCATTGAGCTGAGATCACACCACTGCACTCCAGCCTGGGTGACTGAGCGAGACTCTGTCTCAAAAAAAAAAAAAAAAAAAAAAGAATATATGGGCTACAGAGGAAATATCACAGACTCACAAATGAAAGTAGATTTGTATATGTTTTTAAAATTTATAGTAGAGAAGTGTTCTCATGAATGTGTGTGTGATTAACCTTTTATAGATCAGATGATCCCATCAGAATCCAAACAAAAGGACAAAGAAGAAAATTCTTGGGATTTAGAGGTACTATGTATTATTAAAGTTTTTGTTTTAATATTAGTACTGCATGATATGAAAACACAAAATCAGAGGCTTAGGCTTTATTTTTTCACCTCTGCGTATGTCCACCCCAAATTGTTTTTGATATTTTTCAGAGTACACTGAATAGAGAATCTATGTGCTAGGTAGATTACTGCTTCATAGTGAAATTCTGCTTATTTGTAGGATTAATTTAAGAAACCAGTGTGGTATAGTGTAAAAAATAAGGCTTAGAAGTCACTAGAAGTTCACATGGGATCTGAAGTACATTTGTCTAAAAACAAAAGAATGACACTGAGTCCAGTTATGGGCAAATATATGATTCTGTGGTATATTTAGATGTACAGAAGTTCTAACTGGCTTCATAGAGAGACAGTTTAAACAGCAGTATTGTAAAAGTTGGGGCCAGAAAAGTTAATGGCTGAGACTTGAATGTATTGACGTATCTTTATTGTTCAGTATAGAGCTGAGGGAACATTTCAGGAGAAAGAAAAGTCTGAGGAATAGGAAACCTTGTGGGACTATAATAACAAGAGTATTGGTTGTGTATTCTTTTAAAAATATAAATTATTTTCACAAATAGAACTCCTTGAGGTCCTCTGTGGCAGTCAAGCTGCCTCAGGTTGAGTGTCAAATAGTAGTGATGTATTTTAAGGTCACAACTATGGAAAGACAAAGAAAGGATCTGACCTCTTACAAACAAGCAGCTGCTGCCTGGTGGTAACAGCAAAGGGTGGAAGTGAATAGACAGGTAGATTTTATCTGCTTTGTCATGAGACAAAAAGACTTTAATATTGTTTGCTTTGATTTAGACATGACATAATTATTTTTCTTACTGCATTTACATTCTATTCAAGCACTTTCTGTCAGCATAAATTTTGTCGAAAACATATTGCTGATAAGTTAGATATTTTTAAGAGATAATTTTTGAAATATGCATGAGTGAATTTTTTCGTGAATGTAATGTGTTTTTCCTGCTCAGTAACCAAGTTAATGGCCACATGAACGTAAAGATAAGCTTGATGTAGACCATATTACGTGAGGTTTTCTATCAAAATGTTTTGGTTCTTCATACATATCTGCTCTAAAATTGAATTGCTTGTGAAGCAGGAAACTGTGTTTTTAAAAAAGATTTGAATTAGAAAATTTTGATACTCTTCATTATTAGGATTTTTCCATTTAAATTATTTATTGGTATTACTTTTAACAGAGTGACCGTGAGACTGTTTCACAGAAGGATGTGTGTTTACCCAAGGCTACACCTCAAAAAGAATTCCATATGATAAGTGAAAAATTAGAAGGTAAGAACCATTATTTACTTAAAAGCCATTTGACCAAATATTTCTCTAAACTGATGAGGAAGAATATCCTCTAATAGCCAAAGAGAATTACCTTCTAAATGCAAAGTGCGGAGAAAAAGAGAAGTGAAATGGTGATAAGTTATACATCTTATCAAGTGTTGGCAACAGACTATATTGAGAGCGCTGAAACGGAGCTGAATTACTAGTTTGAATTCAAGATATTCCAAGACCTGAGGAAAATAAGAAAATAAGAAAGAAGAAAGTAGTAAAAGAGGAAATGAAGACTGAGAGAGACAGAGTGTACAGAGAGTACATGAAGGAACAGGAAGCATGTTTATATAATGGAGGATGATAAAATGAAATAATTCTTTACAAAGAGATTGGGTATGGTTAGAAATTTGGGAAGAATAAAAAGTGACCTTCTAGTACCAAAATTTACCAGAGAATCACAGCAAAGGTATTCTGATTCTTCCTGTATTTCTCACTGGTGGGAAGCCATTAGGGATGGAAGCACTTGACCATGGAGAACTGTGTTCTATTTGCAGTAGGTGAGAGTAAGCCTATGTGCACAGCCACATATGTATATAATTTGTCATATACAATCCGTATATACCAGAAGTTTTCATAGAAAATCAGCTGGAAACCTTGTTAACAATTCACACTGTGATTCAGCCAACTTGGGATTCTGCATTTTTAGTAAGTTCTCAGGCGATGCTGATGCTGGTGGTCCTTGGACCTTGCTCTGAGTAGCAAGAGGAGAGGCCATTCTTGGGAAAAATGTGGAAGAGGAGCAATTGAGTAGAAGGTTGCAATGGAAAAGGGTCAGGGGAAAGGATTATGTTGATCTTATTTTTGAGTATGTTTTGAGCCAGAGTTGAAGAAGGAAGGGGCAACACAATAGAAATTATAGAAGGAAGATATTACCACTAAACAAAGAGAAAGGAAAGAGTGGGGAAAAGAAGTTTAACAGGTGTTGAATGGGAAGAATCAAGAGCACAAGTCTAGAGATTATTTTTACTAAAGAGGAGAGATTGTGAGACAGGAAGCAGGGGACAAGAGAGAAGTCAGCTAGATTATTTTGGATTTTCTATGAAGGAAAATTGAGTGAACTCACTTCAGAAGCATTTAGAATATTTTTACTGCAGAATGTTAGAGTGTTGGTGCGCCGGAGACGACTGGAATCATGAGGGTTAGTAGAATTGGACTAAACCTCAGTGTCTCATTAATTTTCTTTATTAATATGAGGCATCAAATATATATATGTATATATTTTGTTGATATTTGCAATTTGAGTAAGAGATGCTTGAATGTAAGAACCTTGGCTTGGCTTTATTTTTAAGGAAGCAAATTGTGTTGGTAAAATTACCATTTTATAAAAATTCATTAGAGAATAACATGATACACCAAACCAGACTAATTTAAGAAACCATAAAATTCTGAATTTATGACTTGAATACTTAAGTTATTGTTATTCATAGGTATTATGCTGATTTTTACATAGAAAATGTTATTAATATTTAACAAGTCTGTTGCGAATAAATTAAAAACAAATATATCAATATTGAAAGCTTATTGAATTTGCTATTCTTGATGAGGTTTGTGCATTTTCCTCCATGAGTGGATCAAGAAATACTGAGATGGCTAAGCTAGAAATTACAAAAATGTTGCCATACTATTATACCATATGGGTATGAAAATCAATGAATATTTATATTTAGTATTATGCCCTAAGTATATATCTAAGCTGATTAATTCATAACATTTTCACTGATGAGATGTTAATTCTACATTCAGCTGAACTCTCATTCAAACTGTACTTTCTCAATGACAGGGCATATTAAAGAACATGATGAATGTTTGTAATGTAATGATATAAATTATTACTATTACTATTACTACTATTATTATTATTATTATTATTATTATTATTTTTGAGACGGAGTCTTGCTCTGTCGCCCAGGCTGGAGTGCAGTGGCCGGATCTAGGCTTACTGCAAGCTCTGCCTCCCGGGTTTACACCATTCTCCTGCCTCAGCCTCCCGAGTAGCTGGGACTACAGGCGCCCGCCACCTCGCGCAGCTAGTTTTTTGTATTTTTCAGTAGAGACGGGGTTTCACCGGGTTAGCCAGGATGGTCTCGATCTCCTGACCTCATGATCCTCCCACCTCGCCCTCCCAAAGTGCTGGGATTACAGGCTTGAGCCACCGCGCCCGGCGATATAAATTATTATAATGTATTGCATTAAAGACACCTTGTGTAGCATTCAACGTTCAGCCTTTGCATTTATTTTCTCAGTGTCATGATTTGCTCCTCTGATTCAAGATCACTTCTCTCCTCATCACTGAGCATATACATATTGTTATTAACACTTTTTGCAAAAATCATATATAAATGGTTGTACAATGTTCTTGTCATTCTATAGCAACTTTTTATTTTTTTGTTCAGCGATTAGCTCATTTTTCATTTATTTTAAGATTTCAGGCTGTGCGCGTTGGCTGACCCTGTAATCCCAGCACATTGGGAGGCTGAGGTGGGCGGATCACGAGGTCAGGAGATCCAGACCATCCTGGCTAACATGGTGAAACCCCGTCTCTAGTAAAAATACAAAAAATTAGCCAGACGTGGTGGTGGGCACCTGTAGTCCCAACTATTCGGGAGGCTGAGGCAGAAGAATGGCGTGAACCCAGGAGGCATGGCTTGCAGTGAGCCCAGACTGCAACACTGCACTCCAGCCTGGGCCACAGGGCAAGACTCCATCTAAAAAAAAAGAAAAAAAATTCATAGTGTGCATTTTTACTTTGCACCACTTAATTAGACTCTCTTCATGGTGACTAAAAAGCAATGTAAATATAATTACAGGTGTTAACAAGCCTTGGTTAAAGTGTATGTCCTACTTCACGCTATATTAGAAATTAAAAGTGAAGTACTCAAAATACAAGTATGTACAGCCATACATTTCAATAGCCATTACAAATGTGGCTCACTAATCTTTAGAGATACGCCATGTGACCTGTCCTGACTCTAAAAAACTCCAATGTACTCCTTTATAAAAATAAAAGTAACAAAAAAATAACTAAGGTAGTATTTCCCTACCTGGTTCCTCTGCATGGATTTTGAACTTCAGGGATAATCAGATCACGATTTAAAACCAGTTTTCAACCATACATAGGATTCTTAAGTGCCAAGTGATAAATGGTTTCTTGATGATGAGATAGCCCTTAATGTTTCATCTCTTCGTGTTTTGCTTTTTTATCTTGTGTTAGAAAGTTTAAAGCCAGCTATTGTCTTTATAAGGGAAAATATTTTGGTTACATATTCATTTCCTGTCTCATGACACTCTGCTTTCTTTGCACTTAGTGAGGATGTACATTTATCAAATTTTTACCTAAAACAAGCAGATGAATTAATGGTATCATTTCTTATATATGAATTTCTAAGTTTTCTTCACTGCTTCAGAAGTAAATTTTAAAGATATTAATGAATGGAGAAGGACCTTCTCATTGTAATTAAAGCAGGTTTTTATTTAAAGTGTATTGAATACAATTTTAAGCACTTTTTTTCTAAAACACATACATGCAATATGGTCATGCATATTTAGCGTTCAAATGGGTAGACATAAATTTTGTGTGTTTTAGAGAGTTTATATCCCTGAGTGTCTTAATTATTGATCAATTATCTCTCAAAGAAAACCACATATGTAGTTGGTATTTCTAAATGTACTAAAGTGTGTCATACTGAAAAAAAAAAGCAGGGAAAAATGAGAGATTAAAATGTTTTATTCATATTATTTGATGAAATGAGATATATTTCTAAATCAAAGAGATGTCTACTTTTTCTTGAAGCTTTTTTCTATAAGAATTTTTTCATAACAGTAGTTTAACAACTCACATGGTAGAACAGATAGAATTAGTTTTAGAAACAAAACAATTGTAATATACATTCCTTGAACACTAAAACTGTTATTTTCAATAACCATTATTCTAACATTGAAATACACAGGTTAATGATATGTAAAAAGCCTCTGGAAATTTACTTCTAGTTTTTGATACTTTCATATTAGATTTCTTTTTTTTTCTTTTATTGAGACAGTATCTTGCTCTGTCATCCAGGCTGGCGTGCAGTGTCATGATCTTGGCTCAGTGCAACCTCCGCCTCCTGGGTTCAAGTGATTCTCGTACCTCAGACTCCCATGTAGCTGGGAATACAGGCATGTGCCACCATACCTGGCTATTTTTGTATTTTTAGTGGAGACTGCGTTTCGCTATTTTATCCAGGCTGGTTTGGAACTCCTGGCCTCAAGAGATCCGCCCTCCTCAGCCTTCCAAAGTGCTGGAGTTACAGGCATGAGCCACTGCACCTGGCCTATATTGGTTTGTTGATGGGTGTGCTTGAACCTTTTTGTATAAGTGGATCAGGAAATTTTAAGAGAACTAAGCTAGAGAACCCCATCAATGTAAAAATACTTGTATTTCACAGAGGTACAAAAATGAATATGTTTATTAACTTTTATTCTATACGTAGATATGCTGATAAATTTAGAACATTCTCTGTAATGATAAGTAAATTGTACCTTTGAACTCTCATCACAGCTTTGCAATTCCTAAATTACAGGACAAATTGAAGAACATAATAGCTACATGTAGTATATTGACATAAGTGATTCTGATGTGTTTCCTTAACAATAAAATATTGCATTCTACCATTATCTTGGGTATTTATTTTTGTTGGGGGGTGGTGGGGGCATGACTTGGTCATCTTATTGAATACAACTTCTTTCCTTATACAGCAGCTTACTCTTACTTCTATTAGGATTTTTGTGCTTTAGTTATTGTCACTTTAAATATATTTTCACTGTTGAAATCTTAACAGCATGTTTGGTGAAATCTATTTTTGAAATTTTCTTAGGTATATTTCTGACAAGTAGGCATGTTAACAAATACAATCACCCAAAAGACCCTGAAACCTAGTGTAATCTCTTTTCAATCCAAGCATGAGGATTCATCTTCATATTCACACTGTATGAATGTTTGGTAGGCTTTGACAGGCTTGCATATAATCAATTATATACGTCCCTTTTCTTTTAGAGTCTCCTCATAAAGATGGTCTTCTGAAGGTAATACCTTTTATATTTTTATCTTGAGTATTAACTACATATTTTATGAAGTATACATTATGTATTAATTATTTTGTTTCCAAACCCATTTAGCCTACTTGTGGAATGAAAGTTTCTATTCCAAATAAAGCCTTAGAAATGAAGCATATACAAACATTCAAAGCAGGTAAATTTTGTAATTTTAATTTTACTCTGGAAAGAAGAATATTAAAATATTTGAAATGCTGAGAGCCTTATATTCCCAATGTTGTTTTCTTTTCAAAATTTGATGGGAAAATTTGATACAAATAATGCCAATGTTAGTATTTATGTTTGAAAAAATGCCATTTACAAGCATAAGATTTAGAGATTTAAAAAAAAAAAATCCGCTTTACTTCATGTGGTTCAACTTTAATGTCCTGATAGTATAAAGTTTCCAACTTGCAATTTCTGTATGTGCTTGGTTTTAAGGCAGGTGAAATTTGAGACTGTCAAATATTTGCAGGGGTTCAAATACTGATTGGAATTCTGATATTTACCTAGAGGAAAATCTCACTTGCTGACATGACAGTTGTGAGTGTTGTTACTCTGAGAATCTAAAGAAAATCAGTTTTTTTCCTTTTTAATTAGCTGACTGAATGTGTGTGTGAGTGTGACTTATAATATTAAAAAGTAAGTCAAGCAATCATTCCTTGATGACTCTTTGCTACACAGTGTTTTAGAAGAGTGACTCCAAAGCATTTGGCCTTGGTGTCTTTTTATGCTACTGTAATTAATTGCCTAGAGGTACAAAACAGCCTGAATTAGTTTTTGTTGTCATTTCCATGCATGTTTAAAACATTTTACAACAGGCTGTGCACAGTGGCACATGCCTGTAATCCTAGCATTTTGGGAGACCAAGGCAGGCAAGTAACTTAAGGTCAGGAGTCCCAGACCAGCCTGGTCAACATAGTGAATCCCCATCTCTACTAACAATAACAAAAAATAGCCAGTTGTGGTGGTGGGTGCCTGTAATCTGAGCTACTCTGGAGGCTGAGGCAGGAGAATCTCTTGAACCTAGGAGGCAGAAGTTACAGTGAGCTGAGGTTGTGCCACTTTAGCCTAAGTGACAGAGTGAGACTCCATCTCAAAAAGCAAACAAAAAAACAAAAATTCTCAACATATGTGTGCAGTCATAGACTATAGGTAGAATTTGTTTTCTTATCTTACTGTACTGTACATATTATATTGGAAATTCCTTTTTTGTTTACTTATCATGTGTTTTAGTTGTACTTAATACAATTAGCTCCACTTTGATTTAAGGCCTCATAGTTTGTCATTTTAACTCTAAAAGCATTTAATTAGGCTGTCTTTCATAGCCACTAAAAGTCAACATTAAATGACAGCTTGTATCAGAGAGTTTTATTGAAGTGGGAGTATTTACTGCTTCAATTAATGTTAAAAATTAAAGTGAAAATATTTAACATACAGGAATACATTTTAAATATTTATCTTTTTGGAGACAGAGTTTCACTCTTTCGCTCCTGCTGGAGTGCAATGGCGTGATCTCAGCTCACTACCACCTCTGCCTCCCAGACTCAAGTATTTCTCCTGAATCAACATCCCAAGTACAAATACTCATTTGTACCAGTCACTAGAAAAGCAAATGTGATTAGTGTGATTAGCTTAGAATCATTTCTCATTTTGTAGATGAGATGGGAGTAATGGGATAATATATATATAAATTAACTTGTGTTTCTGTAGCAAGAAAGAATAAATAATGGTTATGTGTAGGAAGCCAGCAATGTTTTCTGCAGGGATTCATTGGAATTGTTTGAGCAGCAGCGTCCCAAGATTAGATTAAAGTATTAGGGCATACTGGTCATGGTACAAACCAGAGATTTGCAAACTTCTCCTGTAAAGGGCCAAACAGGAAATATGTTAGGTGATGTGGTCTCTATCACAGCTTTCCAACTCTGCCATTGTAGCATGAAAGCAGTCATAGATAGTGTGTGAGGAAATAGGCATGATTGTACTCCAATAAAACTTTGTCTAAAAACCATTTGGTGAGCTGAATTTGAAATCCCATAACCATGGGTTATGGAATACAACAGTTTGCATTAGGTCCCTTAATTGAGCCTGCGATACCGAGGCTCCACTAACTTTAAGCAGCTTTTTCAATACTTTTATATACTGTTTCTGCTGATAATTGTTGTCCCATGATGAAACCCTAGCCTGAACAATTCTCCCGGAACTTGGAAATCCCGAGTGGGCACCAATGACTTACTGACTCACTTACTGCGCAGTCCTTTTCACCTTCATTTTTGAGTGGTCCGTCGTGATCCTTTTGCAGCATTCATCTTGCGGGGCACCACCTGCGAGTTCCATCCCGTGGAACCTGACCTACCAAGGGATGAGAGACCTACACTGAAATAGATATTTTGCCTGTCAGTGCGGCTCAGGGGCTCTGCTGCGTGAGTCTGCATTGTTGGCCTCGATGAGGTGGCAGAGTTCGCATTATTTAGTACAGAGTAAATGACAAAGATCTCAAGTAAACACCACTAGAGTGTAATTAACATTGCTGACCCCCAGTACAGAGCAATCACGCACCCTCGGATGATCAAAGTTTGGTCTTAGGACCACGTGAGTAAACAAGCTATTTGGATAAACTCTGCCACATTCCCTAGATGTTTGCTATATTGCTATCAACTCAAAGTAAAGAGGATTAGGCTACTTTCAGCCAAATCATTTACTGAAGCTATGCAACCCCACCGGCCTTCCAAGAAGGTTCGTGTCTATTTCCTATAACTATCTTTATAATTTTTCTAACCACTTTGTCCGATCCCCTACAGGTAGGGTTTCTTTTTCCCTGTGAAAGCCATCAGTTAAGGGGCCATGTCTTAACTAGGAAATATAAATATAAAATAAATAAGTTTGTATTTCCAGTGGGAATGGAAAGATAAAAAACAAATGCAGAAAAGAGGTACGGTTAATATGATTTAGTGATTACTGAGTTTAAAAAGCTAGGGGAGAGAAAAAATCTCAGGTCATTCATAAGTTTCCACGTGGGGAATGCTCATGGGGAAGGAGTCAGAAATTGTCAGGTCAACAGAAAAGTGCAAACAATCATGGGACAGACCAACAATTTTCTTCACATATTGAGTTCAATGAAACATTTATGTGGGATATTTTCAATAGGTAATTGGATTATTATAGGTATTTCTAGCTGGAGATAGAACTCTGGTTGGAGATGCAGGCTTAGAATAATTTTATTATAATTTTTTGACAAAGCCATAGATCTCAATGAGTATATCCATGATGCAGAAGATGTAGAATAAGAGGAAAGCCATTGACAAAACCCTGGAAATATCAACATTTCACAGAGTCAAAGGACTTCGTAAAGGAGACTGAACAGTGGCTAATGAAAAGTAGGAGAGGAGTGAGAGAAAATGATGTGGCAAATTTCTTTTAAATGTGAGAATTTCAAGCAGTGAGATTACTGAAAAGTCAATTGGAGTTAACTTACAAGTTCTGCAGTGATAATCTGTTCAAAAGAATTATTTTAGAGTTGTTAGGTACACTGTTGATGTGGTTAATATTTCTGGTGTCCAAGAAGAAATCTCCCAAGATCCTACCTAACGCTTTGCAACTGAAGCAGTCAACATACCCAGGGTCTGGAAAATTGTCTAGACTGGGGAGTATGCGTGCCAGCATTTTTCCAGGATTGTCAAAACCTAAGGGTCTTGTATGAGGAAAAGTGCTGTCTTTTTTACGTGCTTGTTGTGGAGAGTGGAGATCTGTATTCTCTCTATCTCTCTATCTCTCTCTCACACACACACACACACACACACACACAGACATACACATGTACAGTAATTCACCCTTATCCATGGGGAGTATTTTCTAAGACACCCACTGGATGTCTGAAACTGTGGATAGTATGGAACCCTATACATCCATGTTTTTTTAAGTATGTGCATATTTACAATAAAGTTTAATTCATAAATTAGGCACAGTGAGAGATTAACAATAAGTCATAATAAAACAATAACAACATATTATATTCAAAGTTAGGTGAATGTGGTCTCTCAAAGTGTCTTGTATTGTACTCACCCTTCTTGTTCGTGTGATGATTGTGAGATGATATAATGCCTGTGTGATGAGATGAAGTCAGGTGAATGAGGTAGGTGCTGTCATGTGGTGTTAGGCTACTAATTGTTTCTGGCTATCTGACTACACATCAGAAGGAGGATCATCTGCTTCACGTGACCCTGGATCATTGAGCCATGATAATGTTGATGGTTGGGATTTTGATGACAGACCATTTTGATGACTAATGGTCACTTAGCTTATACAAAGGGATGATTCATGACCTGGGTGAGATGGAACAGCATGTCTTAATATTTCATCATACTCCTTAGAATGACACCTTATTTAGAACTTATGATTTATATATTTCTGGAATTCCCCATTTAATATTTTTGGACTATGGTTGACCATGAGTAACTGAAATTACAGAAATCAAAACCATGGATATTATATTTTGAAATATATGTTTGGTCTTCAACACTGTTTTGTGGCATACAATTCACAAAATGTTTAGAATCTCCAAAGTGATGTCTTTGTATGCTAATAATTGAGTGATGGCTGGCAGTCCCTAGGTAGCTTCAGGATAGGAGCTGGTCACAAAAAAGAACAAGGCATGATTAGGGTGCTGGGACTTTCATCTCCACCCCTCAACCTCCTAGAGGTGAGAGGAGTTGAAGGTTATATCGATTACCAATGGCCACAGATTTTTTCATTCATGCCTATGTAGTAAAGCTGTTTAAGAACCCAGAAGGACTGGGATCAGAGACCTTCCAGAAAGCTGAATGTATGGAAGTGTTTGGAGGCAGATGTGCCCTGGGAGGGCATGGAAGCTCCATGCTCCTTCCCCTATAACTTGCCGTATGCATCTCTTCATGTGTCTCCTTTATAATACCCTTTATAATAAACTGGTAAGTATGTTTCCTTTAGGATTTGGGGCACTCTAGCATGTTAATCCAACCCAAAGACGAAGTTGTGAGGACCCCAACATGAAACCAGATGGTTAGATGTTTCAGAGATCCAGATTTGCAACTGGTGTGGGAGGGCAGTCTTGTGAGACTGAACCCTCAGACTGTGGGATCTGAGACTATTTCTAGGTAGACAGTGTTGGAATTAAATAGGGGACAACCAGCTGGTTTCTGCTACATAATTGATTGCTTATTTATTGGTGGAGAAAATCCTCCAACATTTGGTCACAGATGTCTTCTGTTTTAATGATGGTGGTGTGAGAACAGAGGGAAATCACGTTGTATGTCTTTCTACACATAGAGCAGATAAAGAGAGACTACTGTATACTCTGTTCTAACTGCTCCAAGTTCATTTGTCGAGAAATTATACTTTCTAAGGTTGATACTGTCTGCTTATACTAATTCTGCTAATAATACAGATTTCTGTCAGTCTTAAAGGGTTCTGTTTGGATTATGACTCTTTGTACACTGTAGTTCACTTGCAGATATCAAATTGTGATAAATTCTGTTTTTCCTTGCATTTGAGATCTATAAAAGAGGGGAAATAAACATTCTTAATGCATTAATTTCATAACAATAGTATACTTAATAATAATTTCACTATAGTCGCGATGTATGGTCCCAAATAAATGCTTTATAACAAATCATCTGAGTCTTTGTAAAAAAGCGTTGGAGTATTATGCTTTTTAAACCAAGACCTGAATTATGCATGAAAGTGTGCATGATTCTTTTAAACTAAGTTGAAGTCTCGGAATGTCTCCCAGGCTGCTTTCAGACTCCTGAGCTCCTCAGATGATCCTCCTGCCTCACCTTCAAAGTAGCTGGGATTATAGACATGTGCCATCATGCCCTCTTATGTTTTTAATATTCTGTATCTTTTATTTATCTTTGTTGATTTAATGTATTTACTTTTTTCTTTAATAGTGGATGTGAGTTCTGTAGAGTCTACATTCAGGTAAGACTTTGCTGTTTTTTTAAAAAAAAAACATATATAATGTTAAGTCAGAAAATACAGAGAAAAGAGACCACTATCTGTCGAGTATTCTACTCTGGGCTAGACAACGTATTATGTGCTTAATATTTATCATCTCACATAGTCATCACACAGCTTTGGAAAACATCTGTGCTACTGTCACCTACTTTGTATTAATGAGGCAAATGTGGTTCAGAGAGGTTGATTAATTAGCCTATGATTTCATAGCTAAAAAGTAGCTGACCTTTAAGTTTGCCATCAGCCTACCTTGCTACCAAATCCCTTCTCTTCCCTCTCGGCATAGATTGATGGAGACCTACGTATCACTAGGATCAAGGTATAGGTCCAGATGGGATCAATTCACAAAGTCACATTTTGTTATACGTTAACTCATTTTAAAGATTTCCCTTAGAACACTGGTTAATCCAAGACTTTGTTCTAACATGTTTAACAGTTAGAGTGGTAACCAGTACCTTGATTTATCATCAAAGTTTTTAGAGCAGATCTGACTTAGCTGTGGTGACAAGACATAGGTTTTTGTTTCATAAGCAAGACCAGGTAAATCCTATAGATGAATTATTTTACTCTTATTGGAGAGTATCTACATAGAGATATGTTAATCATATTTAGAAGCTATTTCTTATAGATTTCTCGGTTTACTGACTTCCCAGCTTAGTTTTTCTTCAAAGCAGTACCCTGCCTAGTTGCATGCACTCTTCTTTTTTTTGCTAGAGTCTTTTTTTCTTCTTCCATGACTTTTCTATGATCTTTTCCTGATTACTTTCTTCTCTGCTTTCCTTGGTGTTCTTTTCTTCTATTATTTTATTGCTTTCTACCAGCCCCATTTTTCTATAGGTAAAATTAAAAGTACATGGAATTTTAGGATTTTAAGGACTCTTGGAGACTAATCAAAATACTTTCATATTTCAACCTGTATTTAATATCCTGGAAAAATTGTTGTTCAGATGGAGAGTCTGAAACTCAAAGTGACCTATTTAAATATAGGAGGTAACAAGTAATATTTAAACTCATTTCAAAGCCCATTACTCTTGTTTTTATATCACCATGTAAGTGAGTGTTTGAATAATAGAAAGGAAGAGGAAATGGGTCTAATTAAACAAATTGAAAAGGATAAGAATGGAATTAGCTGGAGAACCCAGTGGAAGTAGGTAACAAGGGAATTAGCAGGGAAAGGCCAAGTCTGAAGAGAAATAATCCCAGGATTGGTAGGAGTAAGGGTTTTACCAAAGAGATCAGAATGTTGGATCTTATGACAAGTTTGATGAAGATAAATTAGAACAAACACATTAGACATTGGGAGTTATCTAGAAAGGCATATTAAATATGGTACAAAAGAAGTCCTGAATAGGTCACTGCTTTTTTGCTTGTTTAATTGGAAGAATGGACAAGCTTCAAGGTTTCTATGGAAAGATTTTAAAAAAAAATGAGCCACTGGGAAAAGTCTCTAAAATCAGATAGAAATGTACTATTCTGTTCTTTCACCCCAAATCTCACGGGAGAGGCTTAGAGCCCCTTGAGTGCTAGGAGATTGAAGGTTGCTGAATTACATAGATCTGAGGCCCAAGGCAGGTGTCCCCTTCCCTTTGCCTCTTTTTCCAAGCCTCTGATGTTGTAACCATGTACATGTAAAGCAGGGGTAATATTGGCTATCAAATAAGTCATGGAGCTTCAGTTGGGTTTCTGGTAACATGCTTATGGTGGAGGTGAATGACTGACTGAGACTCCATTTAGTTGTTTTCCAGGAATAGGTAAATACAGAACTTCTTGGCTGGTCATTGAATTTATCTTTTCATGTATACACAGATATTCAGCTCATCAAAGCACAGATAGTAATCTTTAAATAGAATATTTAAAGGTTGGAGACTGCCATGAAACCCTGCAGAAGAAAGATGTGGAAGTGAGACACTTTCACTATATATAGTTGCTCCCACTTCCAGATCTTTCTCTCTGTGTATATACGGTACTTAGAGAAATCCAATTATCAGGACTCAGTTTTTCTAGCAGTCTCTCTCCTTGGGAATAAGTACAAAAATTTTTAAGGTTTTGCTAGTTGATGTAGCCCTGAACAGGGAAGGACAAGTATAAAATAAGTAGTTAGATTTTATTATTTTTAAAGTTTCAATTTTTGTTGAGAAAAATATTCCCAATAAGAAATATACATTTGTGATTTGACATTTGTAGGTTCAGCTTTTCAACATTTCAAATATTTCAGGGCACCCTCTGTAGTGTTTTAGGGTGAAGGAAAGCAACAGGGTCTTCTTAAGTGGTTTTTATGCTGAGAAACAATGTCATTTTCCTGTGACACAGATTAGTCTTTAAATCAGAGGTAGAGAGTGGATAAAGGACAAGGTAACTGTATCTTTCTTCCTCATTTTAGGTTATCAAGTTTGTTCCAATTTAGTTATCAAAAGTTATGTCAGCCATTAAATACATTTTCAGTTCATCACTGAGGACAGTTTGTGAGGACGAGTTATTCTCAGGGTATGCCAATTATATTGGCTGTCACTATTTTTTATGGAACTAAGAGTGAGTGTTCTTTGGATGTTATAGGTTCGGGAGGTAGAGTCAAAAATAGTGAACTAAAATATTTTTTAAAAACAGAGGGCATATTTTAATTATACCAAGAAACATGATTTAATATACCGAGGACTGATCTTTCCCCAGATTTTGGTTTTTTCTTCTCATTTTTTTGGAGTGAGCACCAAGATATGAACTAGCAGATTTCCTTTTTAAATATATGAATTTGCTCCTTTATGTTGTATCTTTTTTCTCTAAAGTCCTTTTGGCAAACCGACTACTGAAAATTCACAGCCTACAAAACTTGAGGAAGACTTTAGTCTTGCTACCAAGGTAAAATGGTCTTTTGTGAAGTTGATTTTCTCAGTTGGAATCTAGTTCTGTATAGTATTTACTTTTCATGTTTTGCAGTGCTGTAAGTATCATTATTTCATGTTGGCAATATAAAGTTGGTCAGATAAAAACATTTTATAGAAATATGAGTAGTTGATTTAAACAGTTTTTTTTTTTTTTTTTTTACTTTAGTAAATAACAAATGTTTGGTAAATACTTTGAGGGTGTGAGGGCCATAAAAAGAAAGGGCTGGAGAATATATAGTGACAGGAGCACTATATTAGAAAAAACTTTTCCACAGTAGAGAATATATAAAATCTGGTAAATTTTTATTTGGATAAGTGTACTTACTGTGAGTGTTAAAATTATCCTATTGTAACTTAAAAAAAGCTCATGCTTAAATTTATCTTTAATGGATCAAGTTACTTATTATAGTAATCAAGGAGTTTCTCTGATACTGTTCAGTTCCAGAACTGTGCCACATAACATATAGGATTTTTGCACTTACTATTTTGATATCACGTAGTTTTTAGGAGAGAGCTTTGTCTCAGTTTCTCTTCTTGGTTCTTTAAATACACCAAAATAATATTAGAAGTTGTGAAAATTTATTTGGGCATGGTGGTGCATGCCTGTAGTTCCAGCTACCAAGGAGGCTGATGCAGGAGGATTGCTTGAGCCCAAGAGTTTGAGACCAGTGTGGGCAACATAGCAAGACCTTTACTCTAATTTAAAAAATAATAGTAGAGGCCAGGCGTGGTGGCTTACGCCTGTAATCCCAGCCCTTAGGGAGGCCAAGGCGGGTGGATCACGAGGTCAGGAGATCGAGGCCATCCTGGCTAACACTGTGAAACCCCGTCTCTACTAAAAAAAACAAAACAAAATTAGCCGGGCGTGGTGGCGGGCGCCTGTAGTCCCAGCTACTCGGGAGGCTGAGGCAGGAGAATGCCATGAACCTGGGAGGTGGAGCTTGCAGTGAGCCAAGATTGCGCCACTGCACTCCAGCCTGGGTGACAGAGCGAGACTCTGTCTCAAAAAATAAATAAATAAATAAATATTAGTAGAAATTTAGAAATGTAAATTCTCTTTCTCAGAATCTGTATTACTAAGGGATGCCAGTGTGTTTTCTAAGTTATTTATTTAAAAGTATACTTTAAACTCTAAGTAAACAACCAGTTCTGGAAGCAGAGACTCTTAATAGGCATATGGTAAGATTTTAATTTCAGAATTTTTAAATTGCAGTTTTTAAACATATTGTTCAAAGATCTTTGATCACATTTGAAAATTTTAAATTTCAGAAGATTTTGTATTTCGTTATTTAAATAATCTTTTTGAAGTTCTTTAGTTATTTAAATAATCTTTTTGAAGCTCTTCCATCACTATGAGATACCGCAAGTTAGAAAACATACTTGCGTGCATCCTTGTGTACCCAGAATACAGTCTTGCCTATAAAAAGCATTTTAAGAGGTTTGCAATGTGAATAATAAGCAGACAATTGATTTTTTTATGTAATAGAATGTTACGAGTGAGATAATATGCATAATGTATCTTATAATTAAATCTAATGAATTTCTAAATGTGGCTTAAATTTATATTTTAATATTTAGAATGCATAAATTCACATGCATTATCTTAAGGAAATATGTCTTAAATAAGAAGACAGTAAATCAGAGATATGTAGTAACTAGGAAATGACGAGTTGATGGGTGCTGACGAGTTGATGGGTGCAGCACATCAACATGGCACAAGTATACATATGTAACAAACCTGCACGTTATGCACGTGTACCCTAGAACTTAAAGTATAATAATAAAAAAAAATTTTTTAAAAAGGTTACACTATATTTTCTAGTATCCTCCAAGTAGAGTTTAGATTAAAAATATTGTAATATATTTTAGTCTCAAATCATGTTGTTTTTTTGTTTTTGAGACGGAGTCTCACTCTGTCACCCAGGCTGGAGTGCAGTGGCATGATCTTGGTTGACTGTAGCCTCTGCCTTCTTGGTTCAACCAATTCTCCTGCCTCAACCTCCTACATAAGCTGGGACTACAGGTGCATGCCACCACGCCCAGCTAATTTTGTATTTTTAGTAGAGGCAGGGTTTCACCATGTTGGCCAGGATGGTCTCGATCTCTTGACCTCATGATCTGCCCTCCTCGGCCTCCTAAAGTGCTGGGATTACAGGTGTGAGCCACAAAGCCCAGCCAAAACTCATGTTCTATTAAACATATGTTTTCAAGGAATACATTACTCTGAAATCCTTATTACCAATAATTTCTTCAGGTGAAAAGTTTATGAAACATTCCTTTTTAAATTTTTTCTCTCTGTGATAAGACTGTTCTTGCTTTTAGGTATTGATTGAAGACCATGTTTAACTAATTGAGTGTCTTATTATATAATAATAAATTAAAATCTTGATTACACAGATATTAACAAAATAACTAATTATAGTGTAAATACTGATCAGCATTATGGGAATATATTATTAACAAAAGTCTGTATTTTATGTATTTTGTCATATGTCTTAGGGTAGTTGTTTCTCCTTTTCTTTCACGACTGAAGCTCATACTTGATTGACTGATCATGTCTCTTGTTTGTTTCTCCCTCCTCCGTCACCTTTTTAAAAATGATTTACGCCAGACTTTTTTCTCACAGAACACGTTTTTTCAGTATCTGCTTTTGAGGGCATCTCTGTCTCAATTGTCAGTATATTTATTTACAGGTTTCTATTTAGTTGCTACGTATGATTTTCATTAATCAATCATTGCCCCCCCATGACTTATTCTGTTTTTCTCTGTTTCTTGGAAGAAGCAGAATTTATACAGTTATTTATACTTAGCTTTTTGCCACACAGAATAGAAACAACCTATACCATTTTAAAGCAAACCCAGTTAAACAAGGTACTATTAAAAACTAAAGTCTCACATTTTTCCATGCAAGAGGTAACTAATACAACTGTAAATTGTGAAGAGATATTTCAAAATATAACATGTAATTTTAAAATTTTAATTATTTCTGTATTACTATAAACTATGTAAGGGTAAATTTTTGTCCTAGGTTATTTTGGTTAAAAAAATTATCTAATGGATACCACCATATTTATATAATAATAAATTAGATGAAGGGGATGATAGGAAATAAGTCATTGAAGAAGGGTAAGATAATCATAGAGACTACATGAGAGAGTCAAGATGAGACAGATTTTTATAAATACACAGCAAAAATATTGGTTTCAATGAGAGCAGGAACTCTCTATAATAAAAGATATGATATAAATTATTTAAAATAAAAATTAAGAAAACATAGCCAGCTAATAAAATATAGCTCAGGTGTTTTTGAGTGACTTATAGCTGATTTTAATAAAAAACTGAAAGAAAACATAAGGACAAGTATAGGTAAGAGCAATTTGTTGTACTCTTTAAAATACCTAGTAGAGAATAATTTCAATGTTTCTAACATAAAGGAAAGATACATACTTAAGGCGATTAATATCTCAATTATTCTGATTTGATTATGTGAATGTATTAAGTGATAATATGTACCCTAAAACATGTACATTTATAGTGTATCAACAAAAAATTTATAAACAAGGCATGAAAATGTAATTCTCACTTCTTTTAGTAACTTTATGTTTTATATTTAATGTAGCCATACTTATATTAATATAGAATGCAAAGTAAAATCTGATTTAGGCCTTGTCAGCTTTATTGTGAATTATTAATTTTGATTCTTTGGTTTCTGATTTCAGATTTCTAACTTAAAATTTGACATATCCTTAACTTATTTAACTAATTTATCTCACTCTTTGATATAACCTTGGCAACTGATTTAAATATTTTTGATAATAGAGTATAAATAAATAAGCATTTTATTTAAACTTGTTATTAAAATTAAATTTTCTGATCATATGAACAAGATTCTTCTGTGTCTCTTAAAAGAAAAAATATCTTTTAGGCTTCAGTACTCTGAAAGAAATAAATGTAGAAATTAGTAATATCTAGTAATATTCTGAGAATTTTGCTCATAATATCTGTACGTAATGGTACTATATGCACAAATCAAATAAATGTAATCAACATTGGTGAATTTAAAGTACCTATTATTATAGAATATGCAAGGGAATATGCATATTATAGAATATGCAAGGGAAGATTGATAACAGAGTAAACAAACTTATCATTGGAAGAATACTTTTTACTTTTATTTTATTTTATTTTTTTATTATTTTTTTATTATTATTATACTTTAAGTTCTAGGGTACATGTGCATAACGTGCAGGTTTGTTACATATGTATACTTGTGCCATGTTGGTGTGCTGCACCCATCAACTCGTCAGCACCTATCAACTCGTCATTTACATCAGGTATAACTCCCAATGCAATGCCTTCCCCTACCCCCTCCCCATGATAGTCCCCGGTGTATGATGTTCCCCTTCCTGAGTCCAACTGATCTCATTGTTCAGTTCCCACCTATGAGTGAGAACATGCGGTGTTTGGTTTTCTGTTCTTGCGAGAGTCTGCTGAGAATGATGGTTTCCAGCTGCATCCATGTCCCTACAAAGGACACAAACTCATCCTGTTTTATGGCTGCATAGTATTCCATGATGTATATGTGCCACATTTTCTTAATCCATTCTGTCACTGATGGACGTTTGGGTTGATTCCAAGTCTTTGCTGTTGTGAATAGTGCCACAATAAACATACGTGTGCATGTGTCTTTATAGCAGCCTAATTTATAATCCTTTGGGTATATACCCAGTAATGGGATGGCTGGGTCATATGATACTTCTAGTTCTAGATCCTTGAGGAATCGCCATACTGTTTTCCATAATGGTTGAACTAGTTTACAATCCCACCAACAGTGTAAAAGTGTTCCTATTTCTCCACATCCTCTCCAGCACCTGTTGTTTCCTGACTTTTTAATGATTGCCATTCTAACTGGCATGAGATGGTATCTCATTGTGGTTTTGATTTGCATTTCTCTGATGGCCAGTGATGATGAGCATTTTTTCATGTGTCTGTTGGCTGTATGAATGTCTTCTTTTGAGAACTGTCTGTTCATATCCTTTGCCCACTTTTCGATGGGGTTGTTTGTTTTTTTCTTGTAAATTTGTTTGAGTTCTTTGTAGGTTCTGGATATTAGCCCTTTGTCAGGTGAGTAGATTGCGAAAATTTTCTCCCATTCTGTAGGTTGCCTGTTCACTCTGATGGTAGTTTCTTTTGCTGTGCAGAAGCTCTTTAGTTTAATGAGATCCCATTTGTCAATTTTGGCTTTTGTTGCCGTTGCTTTTGGTGTTTTAGACATGAAGTCTTTGCCCATGCCTATGTCCTGAATGGTATTACCTAGGTTTTCTTCTAGGGTTTTTATGGTATTAGGTCTAACATTTAAGTCTCTAATCCATCTTGAATTAATTTTCATATAAGGAGTAAGGAAAAGATCCAGTTTCAGCTTTCTACTTATGGCTAGCCAATTTTCCCAACACCATTTATTAAATAGGGAATCCTTTCACCATTTCTTGTTTTTCTCAGGTTTATCAAAGATCAGATGGCTGTAGATGTGTAGTATTATTTCTGAGGACTCTGTTCTGTTCCATTGGTCTATGTCTCTGTTTTGGTACCAGTACCATGCTGTTTTGGTTACTGTAGCCTTGTAGTAGAGTTTGAAGTCAGGTAGCGTGATGCCTCCAGCTTTGTTCTTTTGACTTAGGATTGTCTTGGCAATGTGGGCTCTTTTTTGGTTCCATATGAACTTTAAAGCAGTTTTTTCCAGTTCTGTGAAGAAACTCATTGGTAACTTGATGGGGATGGCATTGAATCTATAAATTACCTTGGGCAGT
Organism: Macaca mulatta; assembly: GCF_049350105.2. Lineage (NCBI taxonomy): Eukaryota > Metazoa > Chordata > Mammalia > Primates > Cercopithecidae > Macaca > Macaca mulatta. The sequence continues at coordinate 55,033,194 of NC_133414.1, forward strand.
ATGGCCATTTTCACGATATTGATTCTTCCTATCCATGAGCATGGTATGTTCTTCCATTTGTTTGTGTCCTCTTTTATTTCACTGAGCAGTGGTTTGTAGTTCTCCTTGAAGAGGTCCTTTACATCCCTTGTAAGTTGGATTCCTAGGTATTTTATTCTCTTTGAAGCAATTGTGAAAGGAAGTTCATTCATGATTTGGCTCTCTGTTTGTCTGTTACTGGTGTATAAGAATGCTTGTGATTTTTGCACATTAATTTTGTATCCTGAGACTTTGCTGAAGTTGCTTATCAGCTTAAGGAGCTGAGACAATGGGCTGAGACAATGGGGTTTTCTAAATATACAATCATGTCATCTTCAAACAGGGACAATTTGACTTCTTCTTTTCCTAACTGAATACTCTTGATTTCTTACTCTTGCCTGATTGCCCTAGCCAGAACTTCTAACACTATGTTGAATAGGAATGGTGAGAGAGGGCCTCCCTGTCTTGTACCAGTTTTCAAAGGGAATTTTTCCAGTTTTTGCCCATTCAGTATATTGGCTGTGGGTTTGTCATAAATAGCTCTTATTATTTTGAGATACATTCCATCAATACCGAATTTATTGAGCGTTTTTAGCATGAAGGGCTGTTGAATTTTGTCAAAGGCCTTTTCTGCATCTATTGAGATAATCATGTGGTTTTTGTCTCTGGTTCTGTTTATATGCTGGTTTACGTTTATTGATTTGCGTATGTTGAACCAGCCTCGCATCGCAGGGATGAAGCCCACTTGATCATGGTGGATAAGCTTTTTGATGTGCTGCTGGATCCGGTTTGCCAGTATTTTATTGAGGATTTTTGCGTCAAGTTCATCAGGGATATTGGTCTAAAATTCTCTTTTTTTGTTGTGTCTCTGCCAGGCTTTGGTATCAGGATGATGTTGGCCTCATAAAATGAGTTAGGGAGGATTCCCTCTTTTTCTATTGATTGGAATAGTTTCAGAAGGAATGGTACCAGCTCCTCCTTGTACCTCTGGTAGAATTCAGCTGTGAATCCATCTGGTCCTGGACTTTTTTTGGTTGGTAGGCTATTAATTATTGCCTCAATTTCAGAGCCTGCTATTGGTCTATTCAGGGATTCAGCTTCTTCCTGGTTTAGTCTTGGGAGAGTGTAAGTGTCCAGGAAATTATCCATTTCTTCTAGATTTTCTAGTTTATTTGCATAGAGGTGTTTATAGTATTCTCTGATGGTAGTTTGTATTTCTGTGGGATCAGTGGTGGTATCCCCTTTATCATATTTTATTGCATCTATTTGATTCTTCTCTCTTTTCTTCTTTATTAGTCTTGCTAGCGGTCTATCAATTTTGTTGATCTTTTAAAAAAACCAACTCCTGGATTCATTGATATTTTGGAGGGTTTTTTGTGTCTCTATCTCCTTGAGTTCTGCTCTAATCTTAGTTATTTCTTGCCTTCTGCTAGCTTTTGAATGTGTTTTCTCTTGCTTCTCTAGTTCTTTTAATTGTGATGTTACAGTGTCAATTTTAGATCTTTCCAGCTTTCTCTTGTGGGCATTTAGTGCTATAAAATTCCCTCTACACACTGCTTTAAATGTGTCCCAGAGATTCTGGTATGTTGTATCTTTATTCTCATTGGTTTCAAAGAACATCTTTATTTCTGCCTTCATTTCGTTATGTACCCAGTAGTCTTCAGGAGCAGGTTATTCAGTTTCCATGTAGTTGAGTGGCTTTGATTGAGTTTCTTAGTCCCGTGTTCTAGTTTGATTGCACTGTGGTCTGAGAGACAGTTTGTTATAATTTCTGTTCTTGTACATTTGCTGAGGAGTGCTTTACTTCCAATTATGTGGTCTATTTTGGAATAAGTGTGATGTGGTGCTGAGAAGAATGTATATTCTGTTGATTTGGGGTGGAGAGTTCTGCAGATGTCTATTAGGTCTGCTTGCTGCAGAGATGAGTTCAATTCCTGGATATCCTTGTTAACTTTCTGTCTCATTGATCTGTCTAATGTTGACAGTGGGGTGTTGAAGTCTCCCATTATTATTGTATGGGAGTCTAAGTCTCTTTGTTAGTCTCTAAGGACTTGCTTTATGAATCTGGGTGCTCCTGTATTGGGTGCATATATATTTAGGATAGTTAGCTTAGCTCTTCCTGTTGAATTGATCCCTTTACCATTATGTAATGGCCTTCTTTGTCTCTTTTGATCTTTGATGGTTTAAAGTCTGTTTTATCAGAGACCAGTATTGCAACCCCTGCTTTTTTTTTGTTCTCCATTTGCTTGGTAGATCTTCCTCCATCCCTTTATTTTGAGCCTATGTATGTCTCTGCATGTGAGATGGGTCTCCTGAATACAGCAAACTGATGTATTTATCCAGTTTGCCAGTCTGTGTCTTTTAATTGGAGTATTTAGTCCATTTACATTTAAGGTTAATATTGTTATGTGTGAACTTGAGCCTGCCATTATGATATTAACTGGTTATTTTGGTCGTTAGTTGATGCAGTTTCTTCCTAGCCTCAATGGTCTTTACATTTTGGCATGTTTTTGCAATGGCTGGTACCGGTTGTTCCTTTCCATGTTTAGTGCTTCCTTCAGGGTCTCTTGTAAGGCAGGCCTGGTGGTGACAAAATCTCTAAGCATTTGCTTATCTGTAAAGGATTTTATTTCTCCTTCACTTATGAAACTTAGTTTGGCTGGATATGCAATTCTGGGTTTAAAACTCTTTTCTTAAGAATGTTGAATATTGGCCCCCACTCTCTTCTGGCTTGTAGAGTTTCTGCCGAGAGATCTGCTGTAAGTCTGATGGGCTTCCCTTCGTGGGTAACCCGACCTTTCTCTCTGGATGCCCTTAAGATTTTTTCCTTCATTTCAACTTTAATGAATCTAGCAATTATGTGTCTTGGAGTTGCTCTTCTCGAGGAGTATCTTTGTGGTGTTTTCTGTATTTCCTGAATTTGAATGTTCGCCTGCCCTACTAGGTTGGGGAAGTTCTCCTGGATGATATCCTGAAGAGTGTTTTCCAACTTGGTTCCATTTTCCCCCTCACTTTCAGGCACCCCAATCAGACGTAGATTTGGTCTTTTTACATAATCCCATACTTCTTGCAGGCTTTGTTCATTTCTTTTTCTTCTTTTTTCTTTAGATTTCCCTTCTCGCTTCATTTCATTCATTTGATCCTTAATTGCTGATACTCTTTCTTCCAGTTGATCGAGTCGGTTACTAAAGCTTGTGCATTTGTCACGTATTTCTCGTGTCATGGTTTTTATCTCTGTCAGTTCGTTTATGGCCTTCTCTGCATTAATTATTCTAGTTATCAATTCTTACACTCATTTTTCAAGATTTTTAGTTTATTTGTGCTGGGTACGTAATTCCTCCTTTAGCTCTGAGAAGTTTGATGGACTGGAGCTGCCTTCTCTCATCTCATCAAAGTCATTCTCTGTCCAGCTTTGATCCATTGCTGGCGATGAGCTGCGTTCCTTTGCAGGGGAAGATACGCTCTTATTTTTTGAATTTCCAGGTTTTCTGCCCTGCTTTTTCCCCATCTTTGTGGTTTTATCTGCCTCTGGTCTTTGATGATGGTGACGTACTGATGCGGTTTTGGTGTGGGTGTCCTTTCTGTTTGTTAGTTTTCCTTCTAACAGTCAGGACCCTCAGCTGTAGGTCTGTTGGAGATTGCTTGAGGTCCACTCCAGACCCTGTTTGCCTGGGTATCAGCAGCAGAGGCTGCAGAAGATAGAATAGTGCTGAACAGCGAGTGTACCTGTCTGATTCTTGCTATGGAAGCTTCCTCTCAGGGGTGTACTCCACCGTGTGAGGTGTGGGGTGTTGGTCTGCCCCTAGTGGGGATGTCTCCCAGTTAGGCTACTCAGGGGTCAGGGACCCACTTGAGCAGGCAGTCTGTCCATTCTCAGATCTCATCCTCTGTGTTGGGAAATCCACTGCTCTCTTTAAAGCTGTCAGACAGAGTCATTTGCATCTGCAGAGGTTTCTGCTGTTTTTGTTGTTGTTGCTATTTAGCTGTGTCCTGTCCCCAGAGGTGGAGTCTACAGAGACAGGCAGGCTCCTTGAACTGCTGTGAGCTCCACCCAGTTGGAGCTTCCCAGGGGCTTTGTTTACCTACTTAAGCCTCAGCAATGGCAGCGCCCCTCCCCAGCCTGGCTGCTGCCTGCAGTTAGATCGCAGACTGCTGTGCTAGCAATGAGGGAGGCTCCGTGGGCATGGGACCTCTCGGCCAGGAGTGGGATATAGTGTGCTGGTGTGCCCGTTTTCTAAGACCCTTGGTAAAGCGCAGTATTGGGGTGGGAGTTACCTGATTTTCCAGGTGTTGTGTGTCTCAGTTCCCCTTGCTAGGAAAATGGATTCCCTTCCCCCTTGCGCTTCCCAGGTGGGGCGATGCCGCGCCCTGCTTCAGCTCTCCCTGGTCGGGCTGCAGCAGCTGACCAGCACCGATTGTCTGGCAGTCCCTAGTAAGATGAACCCAGTACCTCAGTTGAAAATGCAGAAATCACCTGTCTTCTGTGTCGCTCGCGCTGGGAGCTGGAGACTGGAACTGTTCCTATTTGGCCATCTTGCTCCGCTCCCTCCACTTTTTACTTTTAAATATATCTCTTACAGTGGAGATATTTTATATTATTTCCAGGAAGCCTTATTAACTTTAGTCTTCATAATTATTAAACCTTGCACATACATTTGTTTATTTCTAAAACTCAGGAATCCTGTTGACTTGAATTTTTCAGTTTCTTCACCTGTGAATACTGAATCCTGCTTGACAATCATAGTTATATATAAAAACTATTAAATCTTCAACTTGAATAATTATTGCTTAATTTTCTTTATGTGAGATCTTTTCTCCAATTTTAAACTGCCATCCTATATGGTGTAAATAGGCAATTCGAGTTAGTATTATATTGTTTACAGGAACATAAGAAAAGCATGTGAATTTTAAAGCAGGGTTTCACATTTCTATCTCACTTTATAGTAGTACTTAAAAATGCCTCGTAATTCTGTAGGTAAGCATTTCTCTTGCACAATTAAAAATTTCAAGGTTTTTATAAAGGTTGTTTTACAGAATCTTGTTGTTGTAGAATTAAATGTTTTCATTCAATTCAAAGATGCCTATTGCAATAATATTTCAGAAATATTTACCTATATCAATAATATTATATTCTTGGAACAAATTTGGAAATGTATAACTTAGAAACTTAATCCCACGTTTTTCTCTCTCCTTTAATTTCATTTTCAAAATTTCAACAGTCTGCATAGATTTGTTTTGCTTAATTCTACCCATTTAGTCTATCTTATAAATATTTATTTTCTTATCACTATGTAATTTTCCTCATGTAGGTCATCTACTCATACTCCAAATGTATTTATCCAGATCTTTCTTCCAAGCCCCTTAGATGCCTCAAATCTTATAGATCTCAAACTGAGAGCATCATTTTAATTCTTTTTCTGCCTCTTTTCTGACTCTTTGTAATCTACTCAGTCATCTGGTTTCCCCATCCTAGTAAATAACATCTAGGAAGTAGCCATGAACTGCTCAAACACTTCAACCTGCATTTCAACCGTCCCCCACATCCTGCACTTCAACCCTCCTCCAGGTCACCAAGCCAGTCACACACCAAAATTTGTATTATCTACCTTCTTAGAATTTTCCATATCTTATTACCATAATTAACCATCTACCTATAATTTTGAAGTACTCCTTTCTAGTTTTGCCCCATCACGCCATGTTCATCTGTCTTTACATCACTGGAAGGGTCACCTTTCTTGATGTAACCCATCTGCATATTGAGCGGATACCCATTACCTGAAGGGTTAAGTTCACATTCTAGCGTGACACATATGTTACAGGGTTTGGTCCCATTTTTTGTCTCTTCAACTCATTTGCTCTGACTGTGTTCCAGTTTTACCACATCACTTTGGCATCCCTCAGTTGCCACGTTGTTTCATGCCTTATTATTTTGCACATGCTGTTGTACCTAGAGTCTTTGTATCCTGACTCTGCACTTTGCCTGTCCTTCCAATTACGGCCCCATTATGGCGGCATTTTCTATGCTTTTCAGGTAAAACTCATTGTTCTCTCCTTTGTACTCTTATGCATTTTATTGACTTAAATTGTAGAACTGGTGAATTATACTTTTCTGTTCTTTTTTTGTTTTCACATATCTCTACCATTTCTTGAATATAGGCCAGAACCTGTCTTCCATGTATATTTTCTGCTTCTCCCAGGATAGTGCCTATGATTTGATAGATACAGTGTATGTTTTTCTTGTTGTTGTTCTCTTTTGTCTTACTGATAAATTGTGTGAGTGAATAAATACAATTTTTTCCTGAAGTTTTTTGTTGTTGTTGTTGCTTTTGTTTATTGTTTGTAATAGGAGGAAGCAACAAAGAGAGTAACTGGACAACAAGAAAATGATACTGGCATTATTGAACAAGCTCCACAAGATCAAACAAGTAATGACAATTTTATTTTTATACCAAAATAATAGTAGTGGTACATTAGTGAATATCTCTGAAAATCTTTCTATGCTTAAGTGCTATTATTTACAAAAGAATTTTATAGACCAAAATACAATGGCTATTTAAAAAAATATTTTCTGATATCTTTCTTCATGCTATCAATTCTTTTTACTGAACTTGCTTCAATTCTGAAATTCTATTTTTGCTGTTAGTTTTGTTTTTGAAATACTCATAAATGGCAATAGATTTGTATATGGTATTACAATTTACAGTAATAAATGTTCTCATATATGTGTCTGTGAATAACATTTTGTAGATAAGATACCCACATCAGAATCAAGACAAAAAGAAGATACAAAATCATCTTCAGATTCTGAGGTATGTGTATTGTTGTTGTTGTTGCTATTTTAAAACTTAAGTAATGAGTAATCTTAAAACAAAAAAAGATGATTTGACTTTATACTCTCACCTCTGCATGTGTCCGTAAGTTGGGTGATCATGAGGTCAGGAGATTGAGACCATCCTGGCTAACATGGTGAAACTGTCTCTACTAAAAATATTTTAAAAATTAGCCAGGTTTGGTGGTGCGTGCCTGTAGTCTCAGCTACTCGGGAGGCTGAGGCAGGAGAATGGTGTGAACCCAGGAGGCGGAGCTTGAAGTGAGCCAAGATCGCGTCACTGCACTCCAGCCTGGGTGACAGAGTGAGAATCCATCTCAAAGAAAAGAAAAAAAAAAGAGAGAGAGAGAGAGAGAGAGAAAGCATTTATTTTCTGACATTTATCAGAACATACTTTATAATCATGTGCCAAGTAGATAATAGCTGCATAGTGCAATTCTGCTAATTTGCAGGATTAATTTTGAATCCAATGTAGAATAGTGCAAAAGAAAATAAGGCTTAGAAGGCACTAGGAATCTATTTGAGTTCTGAAGTTGAGTTTGTCTAAAAACTAAATAATTTCTCTGTGTTCATTTATGGGCAAATACATGATTCTGTGTATATCTAGATGTACAAAAGCTCTAATTGGATTCAGGGAGAAAGAGTTTAAAGTGTAGTCTTAGTCTTGCTCAACTTGGAACTTAAAACGATAATGCCTGGGACTTGAAAGACTCCATCTCAAAAACAAAACAAAACAAAACAAAAAAAACAAAAACAACAACAAAAAACCACTTATAAGTCATTATAAATTTTTCTTAAAAACAAAACAGAGAATGTTTGGTTAGAGAAAATTGAAGAACTTTATAATTAGCACGGGTATGGGAGTGGCAGTGGAATTCTATGGTCAGAGTAGATCTGTCTGAGACTGCCATTTAATCTCCATCTCAAAGATGAAGACTAGGCCATATGAAAGTTTAGGAGCAAAACATTCGGAACAGAGAGAACAGTGAAACATATTTGTTCATCATTTTGTTCTTAACAACCTAGAATGACTAGGAAGTAGAAAGTGGGGTAACCACCACCATCATCATCATCCTCATTATTCTAAGGTGAAGAAAAATCTGCAAATACGTGTCTGGAACATGTTAGATGTTTCATGAATACATGCTTTTATTTTTCTCTCTTTATGAAGGCTTGCTCTACTTTTTTGAAGTTATGTCTTAAGAATGAATTGCACACTTTATCTAATGATTGTTTGCTTTCATTTAAAAATAACAAAAATATTTTTTCCTTATGAATCTTTTATTCAAGCAGTTCTTTATCAGCAAAAAACTTGTAAAATTTATTCTTATTATCTTAAGTCTTTGTTTTCCTAAGTGAAACAGCTTTTACAGAATTCTTTTCCTACTCTGCATGACATACTCTGAAAATTCTCTTCATGCCGTGCATAATTTTTAACAAAAAATCTGTAATTATGCATATGTCAAATGTCTAATTGTGTTGTATTTTGTGTGAAATGCCCTGTTATTTTTTGCAAGGACTACAGTGTAAGGCAGATACTTTGAATTTAATTCCTTTTGAAATATGCACACGATTGAATTTTTTTGGGAATATGATTTATTTTCTTTGCTCAGTAACCCAGTCAGTAGTCACATGAAGATAAAAGATAAGCATGATTTACAGAGCGTATCTGAGGTTTTCTCTTGAATGTTTTGGTTTTCAATATGTGAACAGCCTTAAATCTAATTACCTTTAGAGTAAAAAATGTTGTTTTAAAAAAGATTTTAAATGAAAAATATGATGCTTGTTATTATTATTTTTAAATTGAAATTATTTATTGAGGCAGGCTATGGTGTCTCACACCTATAATCCCAGTATTTTGGTAGGGCAAGGTGGGTGGATTACTTAAGGTCAGGTGTTTGAAACCAGCCTAGCCAACATGGTGAAATCCTGTCTCTATTAAAAATACAAAAATTTAGCCAGGTGTGGTGGCTAATGCCTGTCATCCCAGCTACTCGTGATGGTGAGGCAGGAGAATCGCTTGGTCTTGGGAGCTGGAAGTTGCAGTGAGCCTAGATCATACCACTGGGCAACCCTGTGATGCTTTGTCTCAGAAAAAAAAAAACAAAAGAATAGTAAAAAAAAGAAATTATTTATTGATATTATCTTTAACAGATTATCTCTGAGAGTGATACACAGAATTATGTGTGTTTAACTGAGGCTACATATCAAAAAGAAATAAAGACAATAAATGGCAAAATAGAAGGTAAGAACCATTTTTTATTTAAAACATCATTTGACCAATTATTTGTCTAAAAGCGTGAGGACTGATATACTCTGACAGCCAAAGAAAATTATGTTTTAAACGCGTAGCATGGAAGGACAAAAGGAGTGAAAGTTACATGTCTTCTCAGGTGTTAGCAACAGATTATATTGAGAGTGCCAAAAAAAGAGCTGAATTATTAGTTTAAATTCAATATACCTGAAGAAAGGAGTTAAAGAGGGAATGAAGACTGAGGAAGACAGGGAGTACATGAGGGAACAAGAAGCAGGTTTATATAATGGAGAATGGTAAAATAAAATAATTCTTTAGAGAAAGATAGAGCATGATTAGAAAGCTGAGAAGAATAAAAAGTGACCTTCCATTACCAAAATTTGCCAGGGAATTACAGCAAACATGTTGTCACTCCTGTCTTTCTCACTGGTGGGAAGGCATTAGGGATGGAAGCAACTGACCATAGAGAGTTGTGTTTTATCTGCAATAGGAGAATATAAGCATACTGGCACAGCCATGCGTGTATATAATTTGTCATACACTCAGTATAGACCAGAATTTTTCACACTTTATAAAATCAGCTGAATACCTTTTTAACAGTGCACATTGTGATTCAGCAGACTTGGGATTCTGGCATTTTAAATACGTTCTCAGGTGATGCTGGTGCTGGTGGTCCTTGGACCTCACTCTTAAGTAGCAAGAGAATAGCCTTTCCTTTGGAAAAATCTGGAAGAAGAGCAATTGGATAGAAGATCAAGACATAACAGGGTCAAGGGAAAGCATTATATTGCTTTTATTTCTGCGTCTGTTTCTGGTCAGAGGGGAAAAGGGGTAAAGAAATAATAATTACAGGTGTCAGATACTATTCCTAATCAAAGAGAAAGAAAGTGTTGGGAAAATTGATTTTAAAAGATATTGAATGGGAAAAATGAAGACCACAGATGTGGACATTATTTTGGCTAAGCAAGAGGGATTGTGAGGCAGGAAATGGGGCAAGAAAGAAGATAGCCAGGCAACTTTGGAGTTTCTGAATAGGAAATTTGAGTGAATTCACTTCAGATGCATTTACAATATTTGCACTCCAGAAGATTAGATTTCGGGTACTCCAGAGACTACCGGAAGCGGAGGATTACTAGAATTGGAGTAAACTATGGTGACTTTTTAGTTTTCTCTATTACTATCAGGCATAAACGGTATATATTTTGTTGATATTAGCTATTCAAATGAGAGAGATTTGAATCTAAGAGCATTGGCTTTATTTTTAATGAAGCAAATTGTTTTGGTAAAATTGTTGTTCTATAAAAATCCATTAGACACTTAATAAAGCAGACTAATTTTTAGAAACAAAAAAATACTGAATTTATTACTTGAATTCTAAAATTTTTTTTAAATAAGTATTTTCCTGATTTAAAAATATAAAATATTATTTGTATGTAATATGTATGTTGCCATAAATTTTCAAATAAATGTGCCAATATTGAAAGCTCATTACACAAACTTTTAAATGAATTTTGTATATATTTTTTACATGAGTGAATCAAGAAAATTTCTGAGGATAAACTAGAGGATACAGAAATGTAGGCATATGATTACACCACATGGATATGGAAAACAATGAATATTTTATTTAGTATTATCCCCTAAGTAAATATCCAAGCTGATCAATTTGTAACACGTTCAGTGATGAGATGTCAGTTCTGCATTCAGCTGAACTCTCATCATAACGGTGTACCGTCTCAATTGTAGGACAAATTAAAGAACATGATGAATGTAATGATATAAATTATTCTAATGTATTTCATTAAACATATGGTGTAGGATTCTATGTTCAGCTTTGACATTTATTTTTTCAGGGTCACGGTTTGCTCCTCTGATCAAAGATCATTTATGCTTTCATCACTCAGCATATACATATTAATATCAACACATTTTGCATGCAAAACAGATTCTCACTTTTGAAATCTTAAGTGCATGTTTGATGAACCATAGATTCCTAGTTTCTTCAGTGTATTTCTGTCATGTGAGTGTCCTAAAGAAACAAACAAAAGAAAATCTCCTAAACCTAAAGGAATCATTCTCAAAGCTGAGCAAGAGGACTCAGTTAGATACTATCACTGGGTTCATTTGTGGTTGGTTTTGTTATATTTACCTATGACTGATAACAAATCTCTTTTGCTTTAGAGTCTACTGAAAAGCCTTCTGACTTTGAGGTATTGAGTTTTATAATTTTATCTTGAATTATTTATTAACTATGTATTTTGTGAAGTATACATTCGTTATTAATCATTTTTCTTCTAAACCCATTTAGCCTGCCGTTGAAATGCAAAACTCTGTTCTAAATAAAGCTTTAGAAAGGAGGAATAAACAAACATTGAGAACAGGTAATTTTACAGTTCAACTATATTAAAATGAATATTTCAATAGTTGACATATTAATAGTCTCATCTCCCTAATGTTTATTTTTCAAATATTATGGAAATATTTGAGTTAATAGTGTCCATAGTGGTATCCACGTTTGAAAAACTGATTATTTACAAGAACACGAATTTTAATTAGTTTTTTTTAAAATTAGCTTTAATTTTAGGTGTTTCTATTTTTATGTTCTGATACTGTAATGTTTTGTATTGGGAATGTCTTTATGACTTAAAGATTCAAGAAGATGAATTTTTAAACTCTAATATTTTTCCTGTTCAAAACTTGATTCAAATTCTACCCTTTACTGCAGAGAAAGCTTCACTTTTTGACATGCCAATTGTGTTTTAACATTGGTTACCTCATGTGGATGTAGTCATTTGAAGCATCCTAAGGAAATCAGTTATTCTGATTTAGCTTACTCTGTGCGTGTGTATGTGTGTGTGTGTGTGGTGTGCATGTTTGTGCCTGTGTGCGTGTGTATGTGTGTTTATGTGTGGTACCCCTAGTTTTTAAAAATGGGAGAAGTAATCATTTCTTTATAATTATATTTGTAAAACTGTGATTCTGAAGCATTTGGCTTTAGTGTCTTTTCATTGTTTAGAGGTAAACAATTGTCTAAACTAGTTTTTAAAAAATTGTTCCTATACATGCTTAAACATTATACAACATATGTGCACAGTCATATATAATATGTAGAATTTGTTTTTAACTTCTAATATGTAAATAATTGTACATTGTGTGTAATTTTCTGTAACATTCTTTATTTGATCAGCATTATATTGTAAGATCCATCCGTAATAGACAGAATTAGCTCTGGTTTTGTTTTTATTGCATTCTTTATATAATTCCGTTATATAACTGCACCACAACTAAAGTTTGTTTACGCAAAAAGTAAAAGCAAATGCAAATTTCAGTCTTATTTAAGTTGGTTTTATCTACTGATTTTTGATATATTAGAAATTAAAACGAAAGAATTTCAAGTATAGCCGGGCGCGGTGGCTCACGCCTGTAATCCCAGAACTTTGGGAGGCCGAGGCGGGCGGATCACAAGGTCAGGAGATCGAGACCACGGTGAAACCCCGTCTCTACTAAAAATACAAAAAAAAAAAAATTAGCCGGGCGCGGTTGTGGGCGCCTGTAGTCCCAGCTACTCGGGAGGCTGAGGCAGGAGAATGGCGTGAACCCGGGAGGCGGAGCTTGCAGTGAGCCGAGATCGCGCCACTGCACTCCAGCCTGGGCGACAGAGCGAGACTCCGTCTCAAAAAAAAAAAAAAAAAAAAAAAAAAAAAAAGAATTTCAAGTATAATCATGCACAATCATCTACTTTAATAAAAATGAAAACTGTGACCTATGGACCATTAAAGCTATGCTGTTGTAACACATTATTTCCCTGAAACAGTGCAGTATACACTTCTAAAAATGAGATTGAAAATAGTCGATAACAAAAGTATGATTTGAGTTTTGGATTCTCTACTTGAAATTTGAACTTTAGGGATGCTCATCTCACAACTTAAAAGCACATTTGAAAACCAAATATATAGTTCATGCATGTCAAATTATAAATGTACCCTTAATATTAAAATGATATTTAAAGCTTCAGTTGTGCGTGTTTGCTTTTCTCTTTGAACTATGTTAAAGAGTTAATATTTGAAAAATTTGTTTACAAAGAAAACGGAACATTATTTCTGTTTTATGTTTGTTTTCTGTCTTATGGCTCCATGATTTTCATATTCTATTATATGACTGTACCACAATTAATTAAACTGTTTTATGCTGATAAGATACATAAAAATAAAAACAAATTCAGATTTTGATAAGCCTTTTAAGTTGGCTTTATATTTTATTTTTAATATATTAAAAATTAAAAGTATAGTATTTAAGATATAAGCATGCACAATCATATATATTCTGATGGCAATTAGAACTATGAGTTAAAAATTATTAGAGCTATGGTGTTACAACACAGTTTGTCTCTGAAACATTCCAGTATACACTTCTAAATAAATGCAAATGATCATGGTCAACAGCAAAAGTATGATTTGACCTCTTGGATTCCCTGGAGGAAACTTGAACTCCAGGGATATTCTGATCAGAGTTTAAGACCAGTTTTAAAAATCAGATTTTTAGTTCATGAATGTCAAATAATCAGTTGACCCGTAATGATGAAATCATCCCTAAAGTTTTTGTTAGGCATGTTTGCTTTTTTCTTCAACCTGTCTTAAATAGTTCAAATCTGAAAATTTTGTTTATAAAGAAAACTGGATATGTGTGTGTGTGTGTGTGTGTGTGTGTGTGTGTGTGTGTGTGTGTGTGTGTGTGTATTCTGTCTCATGACTCTCAGTACTCCTTGGATCTTGTGTAGATCCTGATTTAATTCTATTAAATGTGGAAACAGTAGTTTACTAATGTGTAGACATTGATTTAATTCTTTTTTAGGGAAAAAATAGGTTACTTAAAGCAATTATTTTTATATAGATTTCTAATGATTCTCTAAGGCATCACAAGTTGAAAGACTGTCTCAAAATAACTAAAGGAGTTTTAAAATTTAATGTATATGCAATAAAAGCTTTTTAAGCTTATTTATTTATTACACATACACAAAATATACTGTCATGCATGTTGAAACTTAAAATTGTTGGACATAAAGTTTGTTAACATAAAAAATTTATATTTCTCGAGTCTTATTTATTGATAATCTCATTTGAATAACAGATTGCTGAGTCAATCAAACTAAGTAATGCTAAAAAATTGAAAAAAGATAACACATAATTAAAGTTATCTCATTAAATTTCAAGCATAGGACATACTGTGTTTCTGGGAAGAAGAACACATTACTGCCTTTTTGAAGAAATAATTTATACAAGTTAGCCAAATTTCTATTTTTTTCTATTCTAATGAATACAATATTTTAGTTTGCAATTCTATTAGATTGACCATAAAAGTTGTGGGAATAATCTGAAAAAAGTATTTACAGGTTGAATAAGAAACACCACAGATTCATGAAAAAAATAGATTTGTATACTCTTTTAAAATATATCATAGTAAATATTCTCGTTAATATATCTGTGATTAATATTTTATAGATAATATGTTGACCTTAAAATCAGGAAAAGAAACATATGCAGAATCACGTTGGAGTTCTAAGGTATTGTGTAATTTTGTTTTTATTATTATTTAAATATAAATATTGAGTGATGTTGAAACTTGAAAGTAGAGACTTTGACTTTATTGTTTTACCTCTGCATATTGCCCTTCAGTAATTTCTGATATTTTTCAGAAAATACTAAGCAGTTATTATTTGCTAAGTAGATTACTGCTTCATAGTGCAATTTCACGTATTTTCAGGATTAAGTTTAAGAAGGTAGTGTAGTATAGTGTGAAAATACATCTTAGAAATCTAGGAATTTATCTGGGTTCTGAATCTACAATTGTCTAAAAACTGAAGAATTTCAGTTCAGGGGTCCACCTGTGGGCAAATTTATGATTCTCTGGTATATCTGGATTCAGAGGAAAAAGGTAAAATAGTTTTGTGTATCTTGGAACTTGAAAGGATAATGCCTGGTACTTGAAAGTATTGTTATATTTGGATTGCACAGTGCAGATCTTAAGGAATATTTTGGGCAAAGGAAAAGCAAGAAAAATAGGAAACCTGAGAAACTACAGTAAAAACAATTTGGTTGAGTAGTGTTTTAAAGAGTGAACATTATTTTCACAAATAGAACTATTTGAGTTATTTTGTGGCAGCCATGCTTTCAGCCACATAAATATCTGTATTCTGAGATCACAGCTGTGCAAAGAGCTGGAAAGGGCCCCACTAGTTGTTAGAAGTAGCTGCTTTATAGCAGTAACAATCATGAGTAGAAGTCAAAAAACCAGTCAGTATTCTGGTTCTGTTACTTACTAGTTATGTAACCTTGGAGAAAATTATTTAGTGTATTCAAATGTCAGTGGCCTTGTTCATTGAATTAGTGCTAATATCTACCTCTTCGATATGTTTAATTGAGCAATGTTGTAATAAAAGTGAAAATATTTTGCAAACTGAAAAATGTGTATACAAATGTAAGATAATGATGACAGTGGTATTCAGTGGCTTAATAAATATCGAGGGTACTTTTTCTAAACATGAAGGCAGTATTGTCAGAAAAATAATGGGGGAATGCAACAGACATGTGGATTTCTAGTTTAGTGTATGGGTATGTTAAGTATCAGCAGGCTACTAATACTATTTTCTAAACTTGCTAAGAATTTAGCAAATTAGACCTCTCTGATGAGATTTTAAATGCTTTGACTATTAGTAATGTGCTTCCTGAATAGCATAAGTGTGCTAAGCAGTGAGACCTGAATACACAGGATGAGGACTTACGTTAAAGTGGTAGGAATAGAAAAGCAAGTTAACAACACTTATAAGTAAATATAAGTGATCTCTATATAAAGACAGATAGTGTTAGGTTAGATAAAATTGAAGAAGTTTACACTTAGAATGAGAATGGGTGTGGCAGTCAAATTCTGTAGACAGAGATTTCTTTGAGACTGTCAGTCAAGCTCCCATAACAAGCATGAGAGGTAGGATGACATGTATATACCCAAAGGATTATAAATCATGCTGCTATAAAGACACATGAACACGTATGTTTATTGCGGCACTGTTCACAATAGCAAAGACTTAAAATCAACCCAAATGTCCATCAGTGACAGACTGGATTAAGAAAATGTGGCACATATACACCATGGAATACTATGCAGCCATATAAAAGGATGAGTTCATGTCCTTTGTAGGGACATGGATGCAGCTGGAAACCATCATTCTCAGCAAACAATTGCAAGAACAGAAAACCAAACACCTCATGTTTTCACTCATAGGTGGGAATTGAACAATCAGATTACTTGGACTCTGGAAGGGGAACATCACACACTGGGGCCTATTATGGGTAGGGGGTAGGGGATGGGGGGAGGGATGGCATTGGGAGTTGTACCTGATGTAAATGACGAGTTGATGGGTGCTGACGAGTTGATGGGTGCAGCACACCAACATGGCACAAGTATACATATGTAACAAACCTGCACATTGTGCACATGTACTCTAGAACTTAAAGTATAATAAAAAAAAAAAAAAAAGAAAGAAAAAAAAAGAAAAAAGGAGAAATCTCCAAAACGTTGGAGGAACTTTTTTTTTTTTTCAATTCTGAGGCTCTTAAAAATTCTCTAGTCATTTATTTTGTACTTTCATGAAGTCATTGTCTTCAAATAAATGTTTGAAATTTGGGGAATTTATGCTCTATAGCATTTGAAGTTTTGATTCAATGATTCTTCAAATGATACCTACTTATAAAAACCCTTTCATTGTATAAATGTACAAGTTATTCTTTCGTTTCAGAGGAACCATGATATGCCATTTTGACTGCTAGCTAAAAGTTTATTTTGTTTTATTTAGGTTTCTCACGCTCATGAAAATGAAAATAATCTCCTACATGAAAATCGCATGTTGAAAAAGGAAATTGCCATGCTAAAACTGGAAATAGCCAAACTAAAACACCAACACCAGGAGAAGGAAAATAAATACTTTAAGGACATTAAGATTTTAAAAGAAAAGAATGCTGAACTTCAAATGACTCTAAAACTGAAAGAGGAATCATTAACAAAAAGGGCATCTCAATATAGTGGGCAGCTTAAAGTTCTGATGGCTGAGAACACAGAGCTCACTTCTAAATTGAAGGAAAAACAAGACAAAGAAATACGGGAGAGAGAAATTGAATCATACCATCCTAGACTGGCTTCTGCTGTACAAGACCGTGATCAAATTGTGACATCAAGAAAAAGCCAAGGACTTGCTTTCCACACTGCAGGAGATGCTTGTCTGCAAGACAAAATTAATGTTGATGTGAATAATACAATATATAACAATGAGGTGCTCCATCAACCACTTTCTGAAGCTCAAAGGAAATCCAAAAGCCTAAAAATTAATCTCAATTATGCAGGAGATGCTCTGAGGGAAAATACATTGGTTTCAGAACATGCACAAAGAGAGCGAGATGAAACACAGTATCAAATGAAGAAAGCTGAACACATGTATCAAAATGAACAAGATAATGTGAACATACACGATGAACAGCAGGAGTCTCTGGAGCAGAAATTATTTCAACTACAAAGCAAAAATCTGTGGCTTCGACAGCAATTAATTCATGCACATAAGAAAGCTGATAACAAAAGCAAGATAACAATTAATATTCCGCTTCTTGAGAGGAAAATGCAACATCATCTCCTAAAAGAGAAAAATGAGGAGATATTTAATTACAATAAACATTTAAAAGACTGTATATATAAATATGAAAAAGAGAAAGAAGAAAGAGAAGTAAGTATCAAAAAATATAAATACTTGTCAACCTTCCTGAAAGAAAATTTAAAGCATATTTGGCGTTGGTTAAATGCTGAATCTAGTAGAATATAAACAGATGATAAATATACTTACTATGTCAGCTTAGAAACATACCTCATCTCCACAAAATGAAAGTTAAAGCTGAGAGAGACGTTACACTTTGAGTAAAGACACTGTGTCACTGATGAAATTTTAAGTTTAAGATTTTTAATAGATGAACATTAATGACATTGGGTTTTACTGTTGAAATAAAGGTTTTAATGTCTCTTTGTCGCCACATTTTATGAACACATTGAAGCAGATAAATGGGAATGCCCATATCAGCAATTAGTATTTTGAAATTAAGATTCAGTTCAGCAATCTACTTTGACAATTAATTATAAATTTTCCAGAGGAACTGAAGTGTATTTGAAGTATATTTTGAAGTGTACATTTCTGCATCTTGTAATAATACTTTTTTTCAGTAGCTTTTTGTATATTTTAGTTGATATAATTTTATTTTCATTTATGTCAATTTGACTTAAATCTGAACATATTTGAATCTCAAATTATGTATTGTTATAACCTCTCAATTTTTTAAAGACATCTGCATTTTATTAAATAATACCTTAGGACAAATATAGTGAATTTTACAATATCAAATTTGATTTAATCACCCCACTGGTATTTATAACTTATTTTGAATATTGTTATAAATAATTTGCTCATAATTTCTATTTCAAGGCTCAAAGACTATCATGTCCCAGAGAAAGGTCATTGTAGCTATCTGTGATTCATTAGCTTTGCATTGGATCCCCATTTTACAATTCATGTGGGGTGGCAAGGTTCATGTATAGTACAAAATAAGCGAGTAGAGAAGAGAAACATAGCAGCTGAGGTCAGGAGAGATGTGGAGAGCAGGTTACCTAGGGTCTCTAAAGGCTTTAAAATAAAAATAGTTTTATTCTGAGATAGAAATCTATTGGAAAAATTTCAACAGGTGATTGTATATGTGAGGAACTTTGATGTTGATTTGTGCTTCTAATACAGAAGAAAGCAAGCATTCCACTGTGTAGAATTTGCCACCACTAGTCCTGCCCCAACTTTTTTTTTTTTTTTTTTTTTTTTTTTTTTGAGACTTCAGTAGGTTGTGAAGCATTACCGATTCATTAGGGGACAAATGACTAGTGGGATGAATCTGGTGTCTAGTAAGAAACTACCAGTTTGGCAGGAAGATAACACCTTCTTTTGTCCTTGAGTGGATTCGGTAATAAGCAGCAATGTGTACAAATGAAGAAAATAAGCTGAATCAATATATTTGGGGATTTTTTAAAAAGTAAATATTGTTAATTTGATAAGATGATTTCAAATCAATAACAAATATGTCTTGTCAGGTCATTGTGAGACAATTTCAAAAACGATTGGCTGATCTCAATAAACAGTGTGTGTCTGAGACTTCACTAGAACTTACATCACATGATCACATTAATCTCAAAGATGAGATATAGGATTTAATGAAGAAATGATTTCAAGTCAAAAGTCAAGTATGTATTAAATGTAACATGCCAACAGTGAATCTATAGCTGGTTAAATAATATAAATTGTTTTATGATACTAATTTCCATGGGAAGACTTCTTTTATATGTTCATTATAATTAGTTTTATTACAATTCTATTTATAATGTGCTTATTTTAAAAACTGTGGCTATCATTCTGCAATGTTTTTCTTATAATTACATATTTTTCATAATATTTACCCTTAAGAAGATTAAGAATTATACATTGTTTATCCCACAAGTTGAGAGACTATTCTTCAGATAAACAGTATTTTTCAGTGATTTATGTTGCCATGGTGAGGCAAGCCATATTTAATCAGAGAAGAATGTGTAATGGAATATTCCAGAAAATTATCTTATTTCTTAGCTCCACTTTTGTGAATGGATGCCAAGGACATTATACTACTCTCCAAAATGCAAATGTTTAGGTTAATATACACAGTATTTGAATAGCTAGGCAATTCTTTTATTTTTTCTTTTTAATTATATTGTATAAACATATACATATTTAGATCATGTGTAGTAGGCATATTCAAAATAGAAAATAAAGGAAATTATCTTGATAATGCCATTGGATGTTTAAAAAGGAACTTCATTGGGAAAAAAATTCACGTATCATACAGTTCACACATTTAAATTGTACAACTCAATGTCTCTTAATATATTCACAATGTTGTATAACCATCACCACAATCATTTTCAGAACATTTTCATCGCCCTAAAGAGAAACTTCGTATGTCTTAGTCATCACCACCACTCACTCCTGTGTTTCTCCACCTTCCCCAGTCCTAGGCAACCATCATCTAATTTTTGTCTTTATAGATTTTCCTGTTCTGAACATTTCATAGAAATGGAATCATACAATTTGTAGTGTTTAATGAACAGCTTCTCTTACTTAGCGTAGTGTTTTTAAGGTTCATCTATTTTGTAGTACATATCAGTATTTCATTTTTATTTACTGTCCAATAATACTCTATTTCATGGCTACAGCAGCTATTCTTTCATCAGTTGATAGATCTTTAGGCTGCTTCTCCTTTTGGCTATTATGAATAATGCTGCTATAAGCATTCACTTACAAGTTATTGTATGGACCTATGTTTTTATTTCTCTGCCACTGGATTTTATATTTACTTACTTGGGCCGGTTTCCTTATCTTTCTGCCTTCCTCATGCTTTTCCTCCATTTTCAGTTTTTGTTCATCTGTCCTCATTCATTCAGACTTGATGGACACATTTTCCATTTTCATGAAGCTTTCTCTGACTGTTCTGACTCTCATTGACCTTATGCTTCAGGATGTGTTTTCTAGTTGGTGCAGAACAATTTAACTTTCAATTGTACATTGCTTTATTTTTTCATGAGACATAATCATGTCTTATTATAAATTTACCTAAGCAGAGGATTATATCTGACATACATGCTACCTGTTATTGTATAAATTGAAAATATTCTTTCTTACCAGTTGTTACAACACAATTAAATTTATTATACTGATAATTTATTTTTTCAGACATTGACATAATAAAGTTTTATTCAAAATATATTTCAATCAATAAATATAAAACAGAAACCACTCTAATAGAGGAGAATTGTTCTAGTCAATAATAAAATTTTTTCTGACTGTTGAGAAAAATTATGTCTGCATTTTAAAAGTTTCAGATTTTGAAGCTTCAGATTTTAGAGTAGGGATTTTCAACACACAGTACAGGGTCTCCTCAGTTTGCAGTGGCGTTACATCTTGATAAATCTATTATAAGTTGACAATATTGATAATGATAAACGTAGAAAACACATAAACTTTATCTAGAGAAAAATGGTTAATAAAAAAAGAAAAATCAAAAAACCATAAAAGAATGCTTACAGAGAATGAACGTAGTTACCTTATCCTGAAGTTAGGTAAGAATCAGAAATGTTATGGGGACCAAATGAGAGCTTTCAAAAAATTATCTTTCTTAGATCTGAATAAACAAACCTGGAGTATTGTGAACTGTTGATGACAATGCTTTGAGGGCATCTTTGGCACCAAAATATAAATATAACTACTTATTTTTTCACTTATTGTTAGCATTTAGTATTTTATGCATAAAAACTTTTTTACCAAATAAATTTTGGCAGTTCAAATTCTGCAAATGATACTAATGAAAGTATAAATCATTTTGGGTTGTTTTAAAAAAGTTATGTTTCAATCTGTCATTATTGGAATAAAGTGTATAAACTGCATGTTATAAAATGGTTTACACATATATAACTCATGAACTCAAGAGAAATAATATTTTTAGGAAAGAAGAGTGTCTCTAGATTTTTAATAATAATTTAACTTCTTTAAAAGACTGAATATAGAAAAGAGAAAATAAATGAATGTACTGTGACTTAATGCAATCTCTGG